>NC_135372.1:64784150-65430817 GCF_049243985.1 Paroedura picta | reverse complement strand
CAGTAGTTCAAACATAATATAGTTTGTAAACCAATTTGCTGGTTTTCTTGACATTCGGATATTTCTCCATCTTCTGTGCCATGAAGGAATTCTCTTTTCTGTTTAAGTTTCTACACCACACCCATCACCTTAGTAGCCAGACGGCGCCCTAAATGAAAATGTAAACATTGCACAACTGTCAAGAGAGATAAAAGTACACAAACGCACTGAGTCTGCCACTTGGTCTGTGTTTAAGGGCATTTTATTGTTTAGAGTGTGATGTTGGCTGGAATATAAAAGGCTCTTGAAAATACTAATAGGACACATTATTTTCTTGGCTTGCAGTCCTGAGGAGCACACTCATGACTTTGATTGTCCTTCTTCACTTAGGTGACAGTGGGAAACTCATGTTTGCATGGTCCTTGTAAGTGCAGGCATGTTATTCACAGAAATGTTGCTTAGTGTTGTCTGTATGGTTCCCAAGATATTCCATTATCTGCCCAGCACTGTTCAGAAACACAAAACAGCTAAGCAAATGCCAGCTCCCAGCTTGTGAATCCCTTTGCAGGCAATACACAAAGAGGATAGCGTGGGGGAGGGGGGTTGCTTTCCTTTTGGTACCATTGAATAGAGTTAGGTCCTGCAGGTAGAGATAATCACATGTCTATGAATATGCAAGTGGGGCAAACCATTGCTGACTCTATACTTTGCATGCAAAAGTTCTCCAGTTCGATCCCTGGCATTTCTAAAGATCTCGGGTAGACCCTTGCCTGGGACCTTTGAAGTCAGAGCAAACAGGAGTAGGCTAAATTATCAAAATCAATATAATAGTTTCATCAATTAGGACAAATGGATACATAAAGAATGCATTTGTAATAGTACCGATTAAATCATTCAAATGGCCATTTTTTGTGTTGCTGTTTAATTTCCAGGGTCAGTGTTTATCGCTAAAATGCTATTGCACCCTGAATTCTAATACACTGACCTTGAAGGAGCCGATTTAAGACACACCACTTCGATCCATGAAGCTCTGTTATAATGATGGGGGAATTTTTTTCCCATGGTCTAGTTATATGAGTATGATAAAAAGCCTGAGTGTGTTTATTTGAGTTGTAAATGTTGCATGTTTATCTCAAAGGTATAATATTCTAGAGTTCACGAGGAAGGTTTTTCATTAACAATCTCTGAATTTACACAATGTAAATTATTATAACTAGTAAAGCATGTTGTTCAAGAGACCTCTCTGCTTCCTAGGCCTGTTATAAATAGATAGGCGGAGCTGAGATTTGAATGGGGAATGTATAACTGTGTCCTGAGCATGCAAAGAAACGGGCATTCTGAGCCTTCAAGATAGGTGTGGCATTGCATGGGGCTTTCTCTGCCCCCTTGAAAAAAGTTGCCTCTGTCAAGTTGGTTGGGGTGGTTCCTTCCTGGAACACAAAAGTATCAACCTGACAAACATTCATTCCAGTGCCCCAGTGTTTAAGGAATATATTGAGAAGCCTTGTATTATGCATTTTCCTTTCCCTGATTGCATACATGGGTTGAGTTGGTATTCAAAGTATGAATACCAAATTTTGCCCTAAGCATGTATGCCAAAGTTCACTCTGAAATGCTGAGCAAACCAGCAAACACACACACAAACAGAATAGCAAGCGGGCCAGTCATTAAGGCAAAGACATTGCTTTGCTCAGGCAGTATGATCCCAAGCAGCCAGGCACAAATGACATGGATTATTTTCATATGAAATCCATGGTATTTGGCAGTTTACAGAAATGGTGAGATATAGTAAGATGTTAAAATATACATCACAGAGTTAGGTCATCCAAGTGATCATCTCAAGTCCACACTCTCGCCCAGGTCTCTAAGCCTTTAAGTTTGTCTTTTGATTATTAATCATTCATATAGCAACTTCAAAGTGCAAAAGTTCTTTACTGTGCTTCTCTTATTTACCCTCACAGCAACCCTGTGGTGGATGTCATTACCATTTGTCTGCCATTTTGCTTGCAAAAACTGAAGCTAAAACCAGTGACTTTTGCAAGACGACCACAGTGCTGAAATGAGGGCTCGGGCTTTGGTAGGGTTTGATCCCACATGCTGGTATTGGTTCTTCATTCTCCCCCTTTCTCTTCCCTTAGAGCTCCTGGTGTGTTTTCTTTTTTTACCATCTTATGATGCTATAACATTCATGTATATGCAAAAAGAGAGAGAGAGAGAGAGAGAGAGAGAGAGGTCCCATTCTTGATGTACTTGAGGACACATTTACAAGTTTCATAAATATTGAATACATCCAGCCCTTTTTAATAATGTTATGATGTTATAGTGTTATTGCATATGCACACCAAAAAGGAGGTTCTACCACTGACTAAGTATAAGATGACATGACTGTACAACCCCTTTTCAAAGGAAGTGCCAAACACATAGGGAGCGTCAAATCTGGATTCAAGAAAAATTCTCCAAAGAAATGCCATTTTGTAGGTGTGCTGTAACGTCAGAGCATCATCTGTGGATTTGACTCTTCGGGAAACAGCAGCAATGTCAAAATTAGGGAGACCATTTCTATACCAGCCCTCTAACTGGTCCTTGAGTTTTATGATCAGGAAGACTTTTATCTAGATTATTATCTAGGAGAGCATTACAAATGCAATTCCCCCTTACAACTTAAAGTGGTGTGATCTCTTCTACAGTATTGGATCTTTATCATTCATTTCCATATAATTCTGCCACATGTGCTAACCAAGTGTGACTATCCTCAAGAAATAAGACATCAGCTTGGTTTTTGATAAACCAGGTACAGAAATGGTGAAAGTGGTTTAATCTCTAATTGGGTGTTGGGTGTTTACTAGGCATGTGTATTTTGGATCGTTCTGGGCTGAAAATGGCCCGAAACAGGCTTGTTTTGTGCACAAAATGGTCCAAAATGCCAACTGCCATAGATATGTATGGCCAAAACACGGCTGTCCAAATAGTTTCGGAGCTTTCCAAAGTGTTTCGGCCATTAAAGTCCTGTTTCCATCTTCTCTGAAGCCTCTGGGGGGGGGGATCGAGTTAGAAGCTCCAAACTTTCAGTGTACCTTCAGGACCCTCTTCTCTAAAGCCCCCCCCCCCCCCCCAAGTTTCAAGAAGTTTGGACAGGAGATCCAATTCTAGGGGCACCCAAAGAGGGGGTCTCCTTCCGGCCCCATTATATCCTGCAAAGCCTGGTTCTGAAGCTATACTGAAAGTTTGGAGGCTTTAGCTCACTCCCCAACCCCCTATGGCCATGGAAAAGACAGAAAGTGAAAAATACCATTTACTTTAATGAAAATGTGAAATTTAACAAAGCAGGGGAGTCTCTCACTCAGGTCTAGCGTGCAGGTGCCACCCTCCAGGCAGGAGATGATGTGAATAAATTACAGCTCATCTTCACACAGAGCAGTTCCCATCACCTTCCTTGAAGAAAAGGGATGCATGCCAAAGCTGCATGGGGGAGATGTGCCTGGCTACTCCACCAATGCTTGGGTGCCAGCCTCTAGGTGAGAACTGGAGACCCACTGAAATAACACCACAGAGCTGACCTGAGTTCCCCTGGAGAGGAAAAGCCTTATTGGCAAGTGGGGGAGAAGCTTCACAGCACATTGGAGGTCTCAGGGATGCCAGCCTCCAGGTGGCACCTGGAGACCCACTGAAATTACACCACTGCAGAGAGAGATAACTTCTGTTCCCCTTGAGAGAAAGGGATGTCTGTTGACTGTTTCAGACTGGGTTTAAATGGATAGAATCGGGTTCCTCCAAACAGCCTGAATCTTTTTCTAGGAGTACATCCCTAGTATACCTTTAATTTACTTTTATCTCCCTTAAGCCTTTGTTTATTATTGCAAAACTAGCAAGGAAGCCCATTGCAATCAGGAATACAATGGGCGCTAGGACCCAGGGGACACCGGGAGGTGCAGATCTCTGTGTGTGTGTGTGTCTCTCTCCCTCTGCCTGCATGTCTTGCAGCAGAAGGCATAGCAGGTAATTAGGAGTGAAGAAGGGCTGGTGTACAGTTTGGGGCAGCTCTCTCTGTCTGTTTCTCTCTCCCTCCATCGCAGCAGGGGTGGCTCTCTCTGTGTCTCTGTCAGCAGCTTGGGGCAGTTCTCTGGCATGTCTGAGAGGAACCTGGCTAGCATCCAGGGAGGGAGAGAGGGAGTTGTAGAGGCAGGGCAAATCAGGATGCAGCCAGCGTTGCTATTCCAACTTGGACAGCTGGACACATACCACCCCCAAAGCTGTTTCACAAATATATAGAAGAACCATGGATAAGGTTAATAAATAAAGTCTAGTTTTAAATAAATGGTTTAGTGTCATTTAATTAATCACTAAGTTTAAGTTGAAATTTTTCCCTCTGGACCATTTCAACCATAGTTGGCTTCAGAGTGAATAGAAGCATACACTGCCAAAGTATTTGGCATGGGAAGAAAATAAGTTGAAGAATAAACATCTCAATTTAGCTAGATTGTATTTTTTTCATATCAAAGTGTAGACTTTAGATCACTGTTAACACCTACAAAGCTGTTGAATTTTAATTCACTTACAAAGACCAGCCTTCTTCAAACCAGACAAAAAGGTTAAGGTAAAACCTCAGGAAACGTAACTCATAAACAATTATAAGCAATACTAAAAAGCTCCTTTTAAAATATTATCAATAACACTAGCAATTCCTTTCTAGAACCCTATCTAGAATTTTGCTTTGAATAATATCCACACCCCCCCCCCCCCGCTTCCATCTATTCTGCTGAGGTCCTATTTACTTGGGCAATTTGCAGTCTTCTCTACAGAAGCTAGATCTTTTAAAAAAATGGAATACAGTTTTAATGTTTAAAGTTCATTCTAAAATCCCTACTAGGCTATAGTTTTTATATATAAACCAAGGAAGGGCAACTGGTTATTTAAAAAGCCAGCAGGTGTTCTTCTCTCTGAAATACACTAAATAAAGAATCCTGATTGTGTTGACTACAAGCTCTGAAGGGGTAAATTAAATAATGAAGACAGAAAGTTTTCACCTGAGAGCCTTTTAATGTAAGTAAAATGTTTGGTCAGTAGGTTAGAAGTTTGGTTACAATTTTAGTAGAGTTGTTTACAGGGTTTCTTGGGCTTCTAAAAACATACTAGAATGGGGTGAATAGAAATACGGCAGCAAAACTTGGCTGTACAATATCCTGCTGGACTATTTCACTGACTTTCCTTGTTTGACAATCTTGTGGTTAGTTAAAATGCCTGGCCTAATGAGTTGCCAGTGAGAAGCATGTCCATGTATGGAAAAGGGGAAATGTGAGAACAATTAATGGGGAAAGTTGACTGAGATCAAGGAAAGAATCTACCACACTGCTCAGGAGCTTCACATCATTTTTCTCAGGAAAATATCTAAGCCCATCAATTTCAATGGATTTAGAAGGGGCAACCCTATTTAGGATTGCAGTGGTTGTGACATAGGACATATATTTCTTAAGTTGTGGAAATCCTCAGAATAAATAAATTACATAAGAATAATACCAAATGTCTTGGTGACAATAAATATAATTACAAATTTGAATGCTAATATCAATTTTACATATCCATCTTAATTTTATACTAGTCCAGCTATCTTGACTTTCCCCTGTTTGGTTTGGAACCAGCATTCCTCCTCCTTTAAAACCCCTTCCTATTATGGTAATCTTCCAAGCCCTGCTTCAGGGGCCCTGACCTTCTGAGATTAAGGGGCTGGCAACCCAGGAGATAGACCTCTTACTTGCAGCACAAAAACTCAGTAGTCCTTTCCAGAGGCAACCATCTCTGTTCCCTTCTGTTGGCATTTTTTGTCAATGATCCTTCCTTCCTGCCCTATGTTTTAATTGTGGTTTTTTGCTGTGTTTTTGAACATGTGTTTTATTTGCTTTAATGATGTACTTTTGCTTGGTATTAATGATTTAAAAATGTATTTTCATTAGGTGTGTTTTAATCCATTTTAATCTGTTAATCATCACAGTGTCCCTTATGAAGGCAGAAAGGAAGGATATAAACTTTGTAAATAAATAAATGAAGTATGGATGTTGCCATATGTTTTGGTCAACACCTTACTTGTCACTTGGAGGCTAAAATAGGGAACTGTTCCTTTTCATCAGATACATGTGAGGCAGTTGGAACTAGCAAGTGACTTCCTGGTTCTGTTTTCCCCTCCCATTTTTCTCCTGCCTCTCCACTGAATAAGAGTGAGGCACAGGGAGCCCCTCTAGAAGGTCCCTCACCATCACTCCTCTCTCTCACTCTTAATTGTTAAGCAATGACACAAAAATGCTTCAAAACACTTTTGTATAATCATGCAATGTATCAATGTCCCTCTTTTATCAGAAATTTACTTTCTGCCACTATTTAAAGATAATTGAAAGTTACCAGCAACTCTCTAATGAAAAGTTTCCCTTGTCTTGTTAAAACTGAGTTTTATGAGACCCAACCCTGCTCCTTCTGAAGCCTGCAGAAAGATTCCATTTACTTCAATAGGAGCTGGAATCCTGCTGCAGGATTGTGCCACAGGGCTTACTGGAAAATAAATTATACCAATTGTTCCCACATTAATAGCAAACGTCTTTAAGATAAAATGCAACACAGCGTGGTCACAGTGAAGTCAATAATACTGTGCCAACAGCTTTTTATTATCTTTTAAGACTCAGATGAATATTAACATGAAACATTAAAAAAGGATAATTTCAATTGTTGTTCATCTATTTTATATGTGCAACAAGCTCTTGCAAAATCCTGGGTTGAACATTTTACTTTCAAACTGCTTTTGTATTCTGTTTTAGTAATTGCTTGGTAATGGATATTTTCTGTCATTTCAGACAGACCCATTTTGGTATCTGGGTGCTAGTGTTATTTGGTTACTTGTTCATAGAAACCCACTCATGTTGGATTAGCAAAGCACGGTTGAGCTGCTTTTGAGGGAAACAGTTTTCTACCATTTTCTACTCCTTTGGTGTGATTCTGAATCACTGTGAACACAAGACATCTCAATTGTACTGCTATAGCAATGAAATGTTATATTGGTTTAGCACTATATCGCTCAAAATGTAAAAAAAACAAACAAACAAACAAACTCCGACAGAGATTACATGGCAAAATAGGGTGGAGAATAAGTAGTACTGTAGGAAATTACCATAACAGTTCAGCGACAGCTCATAAACAGAAGAAAATTTGCTATATGAAATCCTTACCCCTGTATCACTTTAAACAAAATCAGATCAATAACAAGTAGCATCTGGTTTAAGACAGTAATGTGAAAATATTCAGGTAACTGAAATGGAGAGATCACCTTGCCCAATGCCACATAAAAAAAATATTTGAACCCTTGTGTCTGATGGCTTAAGTACCATTCAGTATACCTGTCCGGGAAGTGATATTATATATGCATTTTAGTTCTATGGCTTATAGAAAAAGGATAAAATTAATTTTCAATTAAACAAGGATGGCCCTAGAAATTTAGATGTAGGCAATTCAAAGAGTATTTATGATGCCACAAGTTATTTATTTTATGATGCCCCCTTTATTTTAGACCATCCCAGTATGGTTTAGCCCAGCAGAGGGTATTTAAGAGAGTGAGGAATGGGATACTAGTTTTAACTGTGTTTTTATTATTGTAAACTGCCCTGAACCCACTTCCAGGGGTGGTGGCATACAACTAAAATAAATAAATAAATACTCAGTGAAATATTATCCCTCCCTACAGTTTTCAGCAGACAATCCCATTTAGAAACTTAATGAATTATTATAGTTACAGAATTATTATTCTTCAGAATCTGGTGTTCTTTCTTAAACAAAATATTTACCATTCTTGATGGATGAAGATAGTAGATTCTAGATTATGGCAGTGAGGGCTTATAACTGAAGCTGTCTTCTTGCTGAACAATGCAAAGAGCCTTTCACTTACAGAGCTGGATTGCAGTATGATGATTCAGTCTTGCAGAGCCTGCTCAGGCCAGTTTGGTGTAGAGGTTAAGAGTGGCAGCTTCTAATCTGGCAAGCTCGGTTTGCATAAGAAAACCAAAAAGGGGATAGTATTGCAAAAAACAAGTTAACTAACCAGTGGTTAGGAACCAAAAGGTCAGGTGTCTACAAAATATAAATATACAAATTAAATTAAAATTTATTGTGCACAATGTATAGTTAATAACAGAGACAGAGCCCATAGGTTAATATTTGAAATCACAAAATGTGCACCATGCAATGCTTGACCTGCAATGATAGACCTAATGCATTTCAACCCCAAAATGGGTCTTCCTCAGAGGTCTAATCCTGAACACACGTATAATACAGTGGAATACAGCCAGTGACATTTATAATAATTCAGTTTATTCTCTATGAATAACAAGCTCAATACAAATGGAACTGACAGAAGATATCCATTTATCAGTTGTAAGTCTCCTTCTCCATAGCTTAAGGTGACCAGATTTCAACATTGGTAAAGCGGGACACCATTGACCGGGGGGGGGGATTCTTGATTAAAAACGTGGTCTATATGGAGCAACAAAAAGTTTCATAGAACACAAAAATAGTATTGTAATATATATATATATTTTTAATTTCAACATAGGTACAATTTGCCAGGTGCCCCCAGATGTCCCTCCAAAAGTGGGACAATCTGGTCACCTTACCATAGTTGCTAAAAAATTCTGGTCAGTACCTTTTGTGCATGTATGAAGGCAAATGAGGGGTTTGTATCCCCGCTCCTCCACATGCAGCCCAGTGGGGGACCTTGGGCTAGTCACAGTCCTGATAGTGCTGTTCTCACAGAGCAGACCTGTCAGAGCTCTCTCATCCCCACCTACCACACAGGACATCTGTTTTGGGGAGAGGAATTGCTCAAGCATTTGATCATAGGAGCTCTGAAAAGGAAAGGTAAAGGAAAGAATGCCTTGCATGTCCCAGATCTTTTGTATATCATTCTCTTCTACTGCCAGTTTCAGCTAAAATCATTTCTTCAGCTACCTATTTTACAGATTATGGAGCACAATCCAAAATGTACAGTAAAAATCATGTGAAAAAGGTCAGAATTCAGTACAAGTGCTTAAGGCCCTTCAATTTCAGTGATACTTAAGAACTTACTGGATTATGACCCAAACCTTAATTTCTGCAAGCACTTAATTGTATGAAGTAGTCTGACTGATGGAACTATTTAGGATTGTAAAGTCAGTCGTGCTGTACATGAAATTTGCCAAATGGGTTGCATTCTTAAAACATTCCACTGGCACAGGCTTGTTCACTTCAACTTAATTTGCGTTGTAGATTGCACTTCTTCAATCTAATGTCCCAGTTTGTCTTAAGTTTCTACACATGAATAGTCTCATTAACTTCAATTAAACTACTCAAGTGCTTAAAAGTAAATGTATGTGTGTTTGCTGAATTGGGGGCACACTGGTTTGCATTAATTACTCCATTTCCTAGGTTAAAAAAGCACCATGTCTTATATTTCAGTTGGTTCTTTTTTCCACCGAACAAGCCCTTTAGTATTGCTTCCTTCCTTACTGATTTCTTTATTTTTTTTAAAGAATTCCATCTTTTTGATAATAAAGGTGTTCAAGGAAACTTACATAAATGCTTTTAAATCACTCATAGAAATAAAGAGTAAAAGAGGCAGCAAAAACTAATAAACCAAAAAAAAAATCACCTACAAGTAATGGCCAGAATGAAATTCAGTAAAAGAATCTGAAAACCATAAAAGCAACAAAACACCTTAAAAAACTATAGACATCACTATAATATTATTGTACTGTAGTGTTCCTGTAATATTACTGTACAAAGAATACACAGTACTTCTTGTGATCCTGGCTAACAGTACTCAGTTTCTCCCCAACTGAGAGACTGGCTGTTGCTCCCTTTTATCTCTGTGCTGTGGTCCCCAACCTTTTTATCACTGGGGACCTGTCAATGCTTGACAATTTTACTGAGGCCCGTCGGTGTAGTCCTTTGCCAAGGGATGTCGCCGCTGCTGCCTGAGCCCCTGCTCCACTTACTTCCCACCGCCCACTGGGGGTCGCTGCCAGCAACAGCTGCATAGTGCCATGGTGAGGTGGAGCCCCAGCCATGGCAATCGCTGGAGAGCACCAAAGGTGAGCTGGCAGCAGAGTGGCAGGGCAGCCCCCGAGGTAGCAGCCGGGGAGGAGGACGAGGAGGATCCGTGGCCCGGTAGCGACTGATCCACGGACCGGCACTAGTCCCCGGACCAGGGGTTGGGGACCACTGCTGAGGGCTGCTATCCTCCAGGTGGGGCCCACATGGGCCCACACAACCTAAGCTCCAAAATAACTAATAATTAGGAAAAAATTACCTAGTTTCTAAAACATGCCAAATGTAGGACTATATCTCATGGCATATATTTTGGACTTGATATGGGAATCCCAAATTAAGCCTGCTGGGGTTGGCTACATGGGGAGGGAAGGAGCCTGCCCATATTCCCGAGATCTCCAGATTGGAATTCTGAGATCTGTGGGAATGAAAGTGGCAATTACATTTCTTATTCTTGACTGTTGGATATCTGCTATCCAAGCCAGACAGCCATGAATCTGGTCATGTCCATCATGTCCTTCATTCTAGAAGTCAACTTTCTATACCTGTGTTCTATGAAGCTAACCTGGGAGCTGTATTCTGTGTGCTTCACTGCTTGGATGATTCTTGTATTCCTCTGTGTATAGTTATACATGGAAGTGTCTGAAGCAATCATGAGATTGTCATCAAATGGATGTATAAGAAAGATAGGGAATTCAGAAATAAGCTTACTCATAAAAGAGCTCCCTATCTATAGAGATCTTTTTGGACTGCAAACAAAGAAACAAACATTCCAATCATATTATACTCGACCCACACAACTTTGACTCCATTAAACCAAACACTGCCTTTAGCTGTGCATGGAAACCTCAACAAATGCGTCTTTGCCAGCCTAAAATTGCATAAATGAGTCTAGCACCAAAGTGGCTTTCACACATTAGATAGGCTGCGTTTAGCTGTATGGATCAGATTGTTCAGGCCTGCATTATGGTCAAGAGTGTATGTGTGTGAAAGAGATGTGTGTATCAGTTAAAGAGACTGTACATATGATTAAATGTTTATTAAAACTGAAATCCTCCAGTCATAATTATATTTAATTGTATATAATTAAAATGGGAGGATTAGAAAAATTAATAAACATTTCATCAGAGATTAGGCAAAATCAAAAGAACATGTTATAGTACAATTATATTTCGGGAATTTAATTACCAATAAACATACAAAGAGCAATGATGGAATGGGACTTTAAGTTTTTAAAAGGTCGTCAGATAGGAAGGCTTAATAGACGTACTGAATGTAGAAATATTAATTGCTGGAAAAAGTCAAATCTTCAAAGTACTCCATTGAGAAAGGCCTTACTTATTTTGCAGTATGAATGGTCCCAGCCAAAAGTCCTTGAATATATTGCCTGTTTCCAATTATAATGTAAAATATTCCAGGTATGTTTAAGATGCTTCCGTTTTCTAGGAGGGAAGACTGATAAAGAGATGTTTTACCTTAGAGCAGTTTCAGAACTGACAACTGATGCAGATGGAAGAACAACAGGGACAGGGAAGGAAAGGGAATGACCTGTAACTGTGGAGCCTTGGGAGCTGCTAATGAGCTTTGCTAATAGGAAAAGACTTACTTTCGTGTTTTGTTTGGCATTCCCTCATTGTCTCTCTTTCACCTATCTCTATGTGGTTTTTTTTACTCGTTATATATATATAATTTTAAAACTAGTTTTAAAATTAATAAATGGCTTGTTTTTGATATTCTTACCTGAAATCAAATTTTATACTCTCCCCGCTTGGTAAATGTGAAAGGTTACTATAGTTGTTGTTATAGAGAGGAAGACCTCTGTCCCTCCCATTCTATTTATTTCTGTAGTTCCGATAATTGGTTATAGAGTGCTGGCTGGCCATTCAGACGTTCTCTGTCTACAAAGTTGCTAATGTAGATTGCTTCCCGAGCACTGGAAGAGCGGGATATAAATAAAAAGTATTATTGTTCAATAAAATCTGAGTCTAGTAGCACCTTTAAGACCAACAAAGATTTATTCAAGGCGTGAGCTTTCGAGTGCAAGCACTCTTCCTCAGACTAAGTGCATGAACTCGAATGCCTTGAATAAATCTTTGTTGGTCTTAAAGGTGCTACTGGACTCTGATTTGATTGTGCTACTTCAGTCCAACACAGGTGTTATTGTTGTTGTTCTTGTTATTTAGTCTTTTGTTATGTGGGTTGGATTCACTAGATCGAAAGCCAATAGTTTACCTACTGTGGATATCAGCTTTCATACTACTTGAAGGGAACTTCTCCCTTTTTGTTGGCCTTGAGAAGAGGTGTCCAAAGGTGTCCATCAACCTTGACTTCCTTACATCAACAAAAACAGGGCTGGCAAACATCCTGCCAGTAGGTTCTATGTCTCTCTGTGCCTTGATGAGCATGACTACAATGGCATAAGCTGAAAGCAGCCCTGTTTTCTCAACCTGATCAATTGTACATGCTAAAATTGTATACCTAGGAAGAAAAAACACTGGTGCTTTTTAAAAATCATCTGGAGGGCCGCAGTTTGACTACCCCTGTTTTAAATCCTTGAGAAATATGCAAACTTTTCCCCCTCCAAAAAAACCCCTTGCTGCCCATTTCAAGTTTTTTGACATTATTTCAGATAGATTCCAGTGCAATGGAACTGGCTTACTTTATAGTGAAATAGTGGCTTACTTTATTGTAAGAAAATAGTGACCAATATTTATAAAATATAGTGCTTGTGTTTATAAAAGAAACCCTGATAGAAGAAATGTTTTCTCGCTGTTCTCATTACACCAATGAGAACTGCATTTTTAATCAAACAAAATATAACAGTTATCTAATATTGTTTAAAGTGTTGCAGAAATTACACAACCCGGATCAGGTTATTGAAAATCTACAGCAAATTAGAATCATTGGCCTCTGCTGATGCATTCAAGGGTACTATGTAAATCATAAATTTAATGGCATGCTAAGACGCACATCTGCTTCTGTTTTGCGGAAGTTAATAATCTAACTAAAGAGTTTTTAAACATGACTTTCATCAATTGGAACATTGGGGAAAGTAGACTTCTCTGTTACCTGTACAGTAGTTGTACTGTACCCCCCCCACAAAAAAAAAGTATGCCAACAGACTCAGTAGTTAATTACTATCTGCAAAGAAATGTTTTGGTCTTGTTCCTCGGCTACATACTGCTTGTTTAGAAAGTTTTTAGCAACAGTGCCCCACAATGTTAGAATAAACTACTGGAATATTAAGCATTTCTGAACTACAATATAAATAGTGCTGTTAATGAAAAGACATTGGGGGTGGTCATTAATTCATAGGTCACCATAAGTCAGAAGTAACTTCATGACACTTAAAGATAGATTCAAGTGGATAGCTGTGTTGGTCCAAAGTAGTACAAATAAATTTGAGTCCAGTGGCACCTTTAAGTCCAACAAAGATTTTTTTTCCAAGACATGAGCTTTCATGTGCATGCATTGTCTGAGAAGAAGAAGAAGAGTTGGTTCTTATATGGTGCTTTTCTCTACCCGAAACAGGCTCAAAGTGGCTTTCCCTTTCCTCTCCCTGCAACAGACACCCTGTGAGATAGGTGAGGCTGAGAGAGCCCTGATATCACTGCTCGGTCAAAACAGTTTTATCAGTGCTGTGATGAGCGCAAAATCACCCAGCTGGCTGCATGTGTAGGACCCATTATGCACGGGAGGAATAACGCACATTCGGGGTGGAATGGCGGCGACTAAAATAACCGATAACGCACGGTGCCGGCTGCAACCGGCCGCAGATTTGGTGCATGCCACCGAAAAAGCCGCGTTAGCGAAACACGGAAGAAAGTGCAGCTTCCGGGTGACCAGGGTGCAACCAGAAGCGGCGCCGGGGTTGGCGCGCGCATAATCGGTTACTCTGGGTTTTGCCGCCGTTGCATCCCGTCCCGTGCATAAGCGGTTTGCTTCGCTTCTTCCGCCTCCGCGTTTTCCATGTGACCCGAAATCGCTGTTTTGGCGGCCGTGCATAATGGGCCAAAGAGCGCAGTATCAAACCTGGCTCGGTAGATTAGAACTTGATGCTCCTAACCACGACATCAAGCTGGCTGATATCTCTTTTGTTAAGTCCTGTTTGATGGGTTTTGTGGATGTCTCGATGTGCTGACATCTGTAGGATTGGTTATGGAGAATTATCACACATCTGACTATTATTTTCGATAACTGTTAGTATAGTCCTACTGTGACATTCTTAGATGCTGTTTCTGGAATGTTAGTTAACATTCAGACACCCTGAACAACAGACACCCTGTGAGATAGGTGAGGCTGAGAGAGCCCTGATATCACTGCTCGGTCAGAACAGTTTTATCAGTGCCATGGCGAGCCCAAGGTCACCCAGCTGGCTGCATGTGGGGGAGCGCAGAATCAAACCCAGCATACCAGATTAGAAGTCCGCACTCCTAACCACTACACCAAAGTGGCTCTGAAGACGTGTGCATGCACAGGAAAGCTCGCACCTTGAATAAATCTATGTTGGTTTTAAAGGTGCCCGTGGGCTCAATTCAAGGCAGTTAAATCACACAGAACAGTTATGATTTTTTTTTCATTTACAAAGATCCTGTATATGATATTAACTTCCAGATGGGTTCACCAAATAAAAAATGCACTAAGAATGAAATACTATGTTCAATAAGAAATACAACTCACACAAAAAACAAAATACATAATGGTATGTGAGTTGATATCAAGGCCAGCACAGACATAATGTTTTCCTATGGCTTTGTGCTAACCATAGTTTATTGCCTTAACCCTGGTTAACATTGAAGAACAAAACCATGATATAGAATCCTAAACAAATCCTTGCTCTTAGAGGGCATATGCACCAAGCATGACCTGCTTTTCACATTTTGCAAAGTAACTTCCAAACATGATTCTATATTCTGGTTTGCTATCCAACCATGTTTAGCTACTGTTTAGGCAAATTTGAAGAAAAATCATTTTTAAGCATAAGTGTGCAGAGACTTTATGATATTAATGTTTTGTGATAAATTTGAGGAATTGCCTGTAAACATTTTTTCTATCCGTTATATCTTTGCCATCTACAGTTCTTTATTGAGAACTGAAGCCATTTTGCCTTGCCTACCATGAATAATATCAGCATAGTTGAGGGACCGTCTTTTCCCTTTGGCCCCTGTAAGGCTCTTTGCTCTGTGGGTGCAAATAGATTGGTGACCCCTGGTCCATTGGAAGTTTGTCTGACCTCGACCTGGTGGAATGAGCTCCCAGAAGAGCTAAGGGCCCTGTCGGAACTGAGTCAGTGTTGCAGGGTCTTTCACCAGGCTTTTGGTTGAGATCAGGCATGCAGAAGACCTTGCCCTCCTCTGGAGTAGTCTCTCATTGCAACATCACCCCAGGGGGACTTGGTGGATCTGCCAGATTGAGGAGGGAGGGGTTGTGGGTATTAGGATCTGGGGAGGCTATGGAATTGCATTATTTGTGATTGCTTTATTGTAAGTTTTATTGCCTTGCAGAGGGATATTGACCGCCTAATGAGGACACTGACAACCATAATTTTGGCATAAAATATTTGGCCACAGCCTTTATTCAACATTGAGCGTGGCAAGCATGGGAAGAGAATCATGCCATCTTGTGGTTACCCTACCACAAGGAAGCCCACTACAGCCTGCCCCTCAACGGGTTGCCTTGGCTATCCAGCCCCAAAACCCGGACATAATGGCAGGCTGAAACAGGGGGGGAGCCACCATGGAGTGACCCCTCTGGGCACCAGCCTCTGTTGGGTTCTCCTGCCCCCCGGAAATGCTAGCCTTCAATCAGGCTCTGCATCCACACAGCCCTTTAAAGGGCCCCCCAAATCTAGGGGAGGACAGCGCGCAAGCTTGGCCTCCCCAAAATTGATCCTTCCCATGCTCCACTTCCGCCACTGAGCCCGAATAGGTATATACCTCTTCGAGCTCCCGCCACCGCTCAATTTTGCAGCCAATTCAAAATAACATGTTGGATCCCATGGAGTCAGATGTCCATGCCCCACTCCAACAAGTGCACCCCAAGTGCACCCCATCACTCTTATAAAGGGCCCAGAACTACAAATGCCATACCATGGGGCCCCCAATGAGTAATACACATCCCAATATAGCTAGATACCCAGGCTTTAGCTCCACGTGAGATCACAGAACTCTGGGCAACAGGTGAAAGGGTCACTCACCACCAGGGGCCATTCCTTGGTGATTGTTCACTGTGCCCAGTGGGGCTTCTTGTGAGACATAGCTTTTAGCAACATGGCATCCTAGCCACTCAGCCCAGACCATAACTGTCCCTTGAGGTTACCAGGGCCCAACACCATTGCCCCTGCCAATGCTGGCAAAGTGCCATATGGCAATTACTGCAACAATGTTTCCTGGTGCTCAGCTCAACGTTCACAACTACAGCTAAGCCAACGTCCCATGATGGTCAGCCAATGCTTTGAGGAATACGGACTCCCACTGTCATGCTTGAACAGGAAGTCTGCCATCGCAGCAATGTCCAGGAAGGCAGCTGCATCCAAACAATGTCCGAGCCAGGTGATGCCTTCAGACCCCCAAGTGGATCACTTCCAGCTCTTATAGCATGCCATTCCATCTGCCGCATGGTGCCATTCTCTGTAACCAGCATTAGGCGCCCCCGTTGACTGCCTCTCTGAAGGAAACCAAAAGGTTGTTACTGGAAAAGAGTTACATGAGCACCCTCGCACACTGATTGACACTGGCCATGGTCCCATGCTCGCCCTGGGCCAGCCGCTCTTGGCCAATACCCCGCTCTGCATACTGCATACCTTGCAGGAGCCCTAGATATGTTGCCCCTGAGCACCAAGTACCAGGACCCTATTGGGCTCTAGGCCCTACAGGTTGTGATCTGTGGGAAAACATTGTACTGCATGCCCTGGCAAAGCCCTTAGTACTGTGCCACCCGACCTGGGCAGACCTCCCTTGGCCAATGCCCTGCTCTGCATCTATTGCATACCTTGCCAAAGCCCTGGACATGTTCCCCTTGAGCACTGAAGCCCAGCCCACCTTTGGTTCCCTAAGTCCTACAGGTTGCAGTCCGTGGTGAACCACCACTAATGTACATACACCTTCTGATCCACGGATGTCATACCGGGGTAACCCCATATGCCAGCATATTGAGATCTGACTGGATCTGCTAGTAGCCCAGCCATGAAACATCCTCCTGAACCTGCAATATGCTTAGTCTCCAATGCACAGGCAGATGGGGCCCATGCCACTTTCCCAGGTTGGAGTCTATGCAGTCCCAAGACAGCTCCCTGAACTCATGCTGGCCATGAGACACTTCCCCCTAAACCACTTGTTTGTCCCAGCCCCAGACATAATTTAAGCAACCTCCCTGAAGGACAAAATTGGTCTCTCTAGTCAAAAGAGGCCCCATCACTCCTAGAACTGGAATCCGAGCAACCCAGGCCCCCATGCTATGTGGGGAGTGGGTGAGGACAGGTGACAGGTTTGCAGCCACCTCCTCCCACAAGGCTGGCCTGGTCAGACAGTATCTCATATATCTGCAGACCTGGGCTGCAACGCAAAGCTCAGATGATCAATGAGGCCATCCAAACAGATCGGATGCATAGAAGTGAAGAGGTATGAGGGATTGATCTGCAGAACTTAATATGTAGTCTGCCCCTGCTCCCTCCAGCTGGAAACAGCATTGGCATCAGGTGATGGGGAGCCAAATCACGCTGGCATAAATATGAAGCTAGGGAATTCCTGAATGGGATGAAGAGGTACCTGCATCAGAGTGATCTACCAGTTGTTGACACACCTGCAGTCTAACTGAGACTATATAACCAGATGAATGCTCCCTTAGAGCATTGTACCTTACTATGTGGGTGCCTTAACTTCATTTCCTTGGCCAAAGATCTCCACCAGCTTCTAGGGTGCAGCACCTTGCATACCTTGTGTGGTCCTAAGCAGCCACTTCCTGTGCCAAGCACATTCCAGCTCAAGCCCTGGGAAGCTCTTGGCATTGCTCGCCCATCCACACCAACAGCACTTCCATACTGGACCTGTAATGAGACACACACCCCTCCAAGCCAGGCTGGCCCACTAACTTCAAATAACCTGGGATTGGCCGCCCTGCAAAACAAGACCAGGTGATGACTCTGACACCATTTGTAGAAGGCGTGGCCTGCCTGAAGCCAACAGGTGATGTCCAGTGACTGCTACAGGTTGACCCGGCCACCAGGGAGGCACCTCCCCTTTTGCAATGATATTCTCCCCTGGAGTAGCCTTTGGGTTGGTGCCCCCTGTAAACTGGCCCTTGTAGGGCCCATCATGCATCACAATGCCACTGGCTGAGGCCCACCAGTGGCATCCAACGATGCCCCAAGACCCAGAGTACATGGCACCCCCGTTCCCCCAATGCTGGCACCCACTGTCTGTCTGATGGGCATGTATTGCCTGGCAAAGACAACGGTGTAGCATCAGCAACAAAGCGTAGAAAATCTGTTTACCCCCTTAACCAGTTAGTGAAGGAGTGATTGTTATATCCCACTGTAAAGTTGTTTTTGTTTTTGTTTTTAAATCCCCTTTGAACCCTATTTTTGGGACCTCTCCATCTGGTCACAACCTGTTAAATATGTCAACATAATACCCATCATGGGCCCTCTTGATTTCCTAGTAAGGTGAGTACCTGGTGGGTTTTCCCCAGATGCATAACCCAAAGGGGATTTCGTGGACTAACCCATGCCCGCCTTATCTTTATAATAAATATGCAAAGAATGTAGCTGATTCATCATCCAGATCAGATACCCAGAACCAAGGAATCCTGACGCCAATAGGTCCCATCCTGTTGGCCTTCAGAGAAGATAACTCACCCGAGGTACCGGCAGCCTGCCGGGCCCTGGAGTACTTTCCTCCATACATTATACTCTTATGCCCAGTTGTCTCTTGTTGCTCTGTTCCTCCCTGTTGAACATTCCTGGAGGAGCTAGGAATACTAACCGCACCTACACTGGCCTGTCCCTGATGTGCTGCTATAGCAATTGCTATAGGGTCAATGCCCATGTGTATGGTCTGCATACCTTGATGTGGAGCTGGCCAACCCTGTCCATACCACCCAGTCATCGTAGGGCCAGCTTCACCCAGGCATTGCCTCCTGGCCATATGACCAGGGTGATCTTGCAGATGTGCAGCAGCAGAAGTCCTGCTCCCCATCCATGTCTGCAGTCCTACAGCATAACCTCAAGCTTGATAGTCAGCCAAGCGTTGGCCCACAGGCCCAGCAGACAAATCCTGATGGCCCCCTGGCCACAAAGGGGGTTGTTGGTATCCTGGACCCCATGGAGCCACAGGTGAGCAAGATGAGAAACTGCCAATTCCACGGTGGTTAGACACACGTGAACCTAAACCACCTCTGACGGGCTTGGTTGTGCAAACCCTCTCAGAGAAAAACCATGGATGTTCCCTTCCCCATGGCTGGTGGTCCAGATGATCCCTGCCACCAAGATGGGCCCGCAACAACCTGCCCCAGTCCTGCCCCAATTGTACAACTGCAGCCAGGATCCACTGCACCCCCAAATGATGGGCCCACATGTTGCAGAGTAAAAACACCCCCTGCATAATTGTTGGAAGGGGATGGGGGGCGGAAGCCTCACCTCTCCCACCTAGACCCCCCCTTCCTCTATCTAGGTGGATGATCCCACTGCCACGCATCTTAATGCCCCCAGCATCCCATGAATTGCAGAGGAACCTGTTGCTGCTGCATCATGAAATGTGCCTGTCCCATCCCATCCCAAGGCCCCGGAACAAGCAGCTGCCACCAGTACAGCACAGTTCATGGGCAGTTGGGGCTTCCCCCCACTGGCATCCTTTTTCGGCGCCATGGTCACTTGTTCCTCTCTCCCTCTCCTTCCTTTTCTGAAGGGGCGAATGCTCCTGCCAAAACGGCCTGTGAGAGGCTTAGTTGTTTGTTAGTTAGTTTAAAAACAAATAAACAAACAATGCTCTGCAGTATGTCTAGCATCCGTTTTCCCTCAAAAAGTAAAATTAAATAAAATTGCTGGGCTTCTCTGACATCGCGAGGCGGTTGGGCCAGGAAAAAGGCTCCTTCCACCAAGCGATGCGTCTTTTGGGCGCCCTGAAGGGGGGGAAAGAGGCCAAAGAATATCAGGCCATCCGTTTAACTGACGCCCAGTTCAGCCACACCCCCTGTTGCCATGCCAACACACATACTGCTCAGAGAATGCCAGGGCTGGGCAATCTCTCCAACCAGCCAGGTCCCTGTCGGCGTTCCTCCCCCGCAGCAGCAATGGCCCCCTTAGATAAGTCTTGGGGGCTTTTTGTTGTTGGCTACCATGAGATGGCAGGTCCATGAGTGGTGGCATGCACATATAATAAACAAACAAACAAATAAAATGTGGTGGTAGAGGGAAGTGCCACCAAATCACAGCTCCTGACCCCATAGGTTTTTCAAACCCCATAGGTTTTTCAAGGAAAGAGAGGTAGTTTGCCATTGCCTGTGTCCTTGTCACAACCCTGGTAATGTTTGGAGGTCTCCTATACAAATACTAACCAAGGTTGACCCGGCTTAGTTTCCGAGATCTGGCAAGGGCAGGCTATCCAGGTCAGGGTCACTACTGCTGTTCTTTCCTTAATACCTTATGGTATGATTCTAAGGGCCATTCCGCACCCAGAAAATGAAGTGAAAGGGTTACTTCTTGGGCCCATTATCCACGGCCGCCGAAATGGCGATTTCGGGTCACATGGAAAACGCGGAGGGTGAAGAAGCGAAGCAAACCGCTTATGCACGGGATGGGACGCAACGGCGACAAAACCCAGAGTAACCGATTATGCACGTGGCGACCCCGGCGCCACTTCTGGTTGCGCCCCGGTCACCCGGAAGCTGTGCTTTCTTCCGCTTTTCGCTAACGTAGCTTTTTCGGTGGCATGCACCGAATCTGCGTCCGGTTGCAGCCGGCACCGTGCGTTATCGGTTATTTTAGTCGCCGCCATTCCACCCCGAATGTGCGTTATTCCTCCCGTGCATAATGGGTCTTGCAGATTCTTTTTAATTTTTTTCACATTTTAAGTGATGTCATCGGCATCCAGCGTTGCAGCAGCAAACCGGCAGCTACATCCTCAATTTTAAAGTGGTAGTTGGGGAATCGCATAAAGTGGATTCCCCCAACTATGTTGCGGGAGCAGGAGGACAGCAACCAGAAACCACTAGCGAAATAGTGTGTAATCAAAGTGGCCAGAAGTAGTGTGAGCTTTGTCGCCAGTGCTTGCTCTCATGCCCATCTCTTTTTCCCTTCTCCCTGGAATGGGGCATTCTTTTTTTGTAGCAAGCTGCGGGGAGCAACGAATATGCATTGCTTGATCCAGGCAGAGAAAAAGAAAAAAAAATTCCACCCACCAGTTGGCACACAAAGCATGCCTCTAACCCCCCCTTCCCCCCAAAAAAAGAAAGTCAGGGAAATAATTACCTTTGTCTCATAGTTCCAAAATGAGGTGGCATTATATATGCACTATACATCTATATTTAGATGCATAGGCATAGCAACGGAGAATTTTTACCTTTTTAAAAAAAGAGATTGCTTGCATACTTTCCCTTTAAAATGGGGAGAAGGGTGATTGGCTGGCTGCCATGATTGACAGGCAGCAGGAGACTTGTGGGTATAGCGAGTCCCTCTCCTCCGCCATTTTAATCAGCCATGCCGAGTGCCAGGAAACATGAGAAAGCGGGAGAATAAAGTGAGAGTGTAAGGAGGTGAGAAATGGCAGGGGGAACGTTTTTTAATAGTGTTAAGCAACCTTGCTGGCTTAACACTATGTTCTTAAATGAGCAGAATGGCCCTAAAATTGCACCCAACCGAATTTCCAGTGTCAATTCTATGAATTGGTAGGCCTGGTGGAATTTGCACAGATAATAATAGTTTCACCTTTCTAAGACTAACAATGGATTTAGAAGAGTGTTGGACCTCCCCACCAGTCCATTTCAGATCCAAAACCCATCAGCTGCTAATACTTGAGACATGGAAAATGAATGATTTCCCCATCTCTGTTTCCTTCCAAGCACAGTTCTTCATGTAAACACTTTTTGCTATACCCTCCTCTTGCTTGTGAAAGTCATAAATCTGATGTGTTCCTAGCAGGAAAGAACACTTATGTGACTACCAGCTTTATTAATCCACTGACTGAAAGTGCAGATTTATGACATACCCTATTTTATACAAAGGTTTTGCTTCAATCTCTGGTTTTCCTCCACACTTCAACCTAGAATGCTGAGCATTTGGTCCTGGGTCTTTGGGCATTGTGTCCCATCTCTTCTTAGCAATACCATTAAGAACTGTTTGGACTGCAATATCAAAAGTATACTACAAACTGTAGACACAAAGGTCTAAACAGAAATGATGGCCAGATGACATGTTCTTAGTATGTTGTTACTTTGCAACTAACCCTTTGCAACAAAGAAAAAAATGAGTTTTCTGTACATTTTGCTTACCTTTCAAGCCGAGATTATTACTTTAAAAGAAAATCTAGGGATGTGCACTGAGGGAGTTGTATCTCTTAAGAAGCAAAATCTACCTTCCATTGTAAATGTTTTAAACACACTATATTATATCACAAGGGGGAGTGCCTACTGTTCAAAACAATATTCCTGATATCCTGAAAGGGCAAATTTTAGGAGTTTTTTTTTTTTTTTAAGAAAAATATATATTTGCTTTTATTATGTAATTGTCTACAAGGAACTTCCTTGATTAGGGCTGCCAACCAGCTGGAGAAAATGCACAACTGGCTGGGAGTTCTGCTCAAGGCCGCTTGCCAAAAAAGAAACAGGAGACAAGTTTCTCCCCACCTTTGTCATTTGTATTTGTTTGTTTTAACTGGCCATCTCTGATGGTGAGGCAGCCTTGCAATAATCACTGGACTCCCTCCACTATTAAATTTTCAACTGTCTATTTTCTGAAGCATTCTCCTCATCCTGTTTTATACCCACAGCTTCCCTGTGACATACACTGTGACATAAGCCCTACAATCACGCTGGCCTCTTTCCATTCAGGTACCAGAGTTTTGCAATTTGAAAGCTGGAAATCCTAGCCTTGAATTTGGAGAAGTGTTATACAAATGTTTAAATAAAGACAGTAACGAATAATACATTTGTGGACATTCTTGGTCTAGCTTTTGGGTTATTAGCCTCAGTTTGTGGATTTCTGTTTTTCCAGGACTAAAATATTATAGATTGTTGTGTTGGAACCCATAGGCTTCTTTTTTTTCATTTCTATTTAAAAGAAATGCAACTTAAATGAATTATCAGAGTGGTATTTGGCTCCTTTTCTTGAGCATGCCATGCAATAATAAAAGATTTGGTGTCAGTATTTCTGGAGGCAAAATAAACCACTATGTGATGACAGATTTCTAATGATTAATGCTACAGTAAAAACAGAACACAATTGCAGCAAATTGCCAAGGTTAAAACATGTTGCAAATTAATTTAAATACCCATCCATGAAAGTGATAATGGCCAGTATTTTGATAGTTTATGAAGAATGATCTGCTTTCTAAGGAAATTGCTGTGTGGGGGGGAGGATGTTAGCTAAGGGAAGCCAAAGATCGGTGTTTTATTACTTACATATTCATTTCCACAGACAATGTGTAAGCCAGTCAGTTCTTCCTTTACAGTAAATATAGTATATATCAATAAACCCTGTACTTTCTTTGTCAGTGCCATGAATAGTGTATTGCCATGTCCTGAAAATATACATGTGCACCATAGAGTGATATTGATTAATAACTCTCCAGCCATAAGAACTTAGTAAAACACCTCTTCTCTCATGTATAGTTCTTTTATTTCTTTATTATTTATGATCTCTTTGTTACCCAAATTAGAATTGTGTGTGTGTGTGGGGGGGGGATTTCGATTATGGGATAACCACCTGTTAAACAGGATCCTTCCCATAGAAATTTTCACAGAGACCAGTTTAAAATATAATGGAAATGATTTTATTGAAAAACAAATTAAATATAAAATTAACATACTTTACACAAATGAAGCTAAGCATTCAAACAAGAGGAAAGACAGAAATGAGATGGTATGATAGGGGTATATAATGGGGAAAAGAAAGATATAGCTGCCTTCACAGCATGCAGAAGACCACAGAGAAACAGCCAGCATTTCTGAAAAAAATGAAGAGCCCACAAGATTAGGTGGAGTGTGTGGGATATCCAAGGAACACATACACTTAAGAAAAGTGTGTCCACACATAGTGTAAGTGTGAAAAGAATCCCAGAGAACATACACACAGAAGAACTCTGGCATAGCCAGATTTGTATCCAGAGGCTAAGGTTGGGTGCTGTGGCTCCTAAAACAATGTGCTTGATGAGAATGTATGTGTATAATAAAGAAACCCAGAAGATCAGTGATGTTCTTCTCTGGTGTGTGGAAAGCTTTAGAGGTCCTGGAGGTTTCCAAGGGCAGAAATATGTGATTGTCCTGAGTGGACCCTTGATGAATTTCCCAGGCAAAAACACAAAGACATAGTTACATCATCTGAATGAGGATAAAATATAAATGGGTCTTGATGACCCTGGGATGTCACCTGAGGAATCCAGGGAACTCCTGGAAAGGATGACATCTGTCTGGAGATTTCCTGCTTTCTGTGTGAGTGCAGATATTGATGGTCAGCCTGTAGCAAGACTGACAAACATTTGTGCATTTTCAGCACAGAGATAAAACTGAAGAGCAAAATAATTGTGAGGTGCAGGCAGTGTTGATGAAGGGTGGTTGCAGGCAATATTCCCCTCAAAGAAAAGAAGGGTCTGACCTCTAACAGCTATGGTTAGGTAGGAAGACTTTCTTGACAATAATGGAACAGGGATAGCTACAGACTAAGAGGTCTTGGTAGATGCCTCACAGTCTTGGAACTTCCTTCCTTCAGAGACTTAATAACTGGAGCCTGATAATTTTCCTGAAGCACTGGCATTAGTAAAGGTCAGATCAGTCTATCACTGTTTGTGTGAACTCACAAGCCCCATTCCATTAGGTCCTGGAAGACTGGAACTGGCCTTCCCAACTCTCTGGTGGCATAACCCCTTTCCCTTTACTCATGAGGGATGTCAGACTTGAGACTGACTTCACACAGACTTCATCACTGCCATCACTGAGACTATTTTCCACTAGATAGATTTGTACACCTAGTACCTGTGTTTCCTGCTTGGCTCATATTAGCTAGTGTAGGAATGATATATTGCACTTCCATAATTTTGAGCAACTGAAGTTAAGGGATAGTGAGCTCACCCCCTGGCAATCTGCTTTAACACTCTTTCAATAGCATGGCCAAATAAGTCTGGTGTGTTTACCAAAATCAGGCTTTAAACTATTGTTGTTGTTATGTTGTTATGTGCGAAGTCGTGTCCGACCCATTGCGACCCCATGGACAATGATCCTCCAGGCCTTCCTGTCCTCTACCATTCCCCGGAGTCCATTTAAGCTTGCACCTACTGCTTCAGTTACTCCATCCAACCACCTCATTCTCTGTCGTCCCCTTCTTCTTTTGCCCTCAATCGCTCCCAGCATTAGGCTCTTCTCCAGGGAGTCCTTCCTTCTCATGAGGTGGCCAAAGTATTTGAGTTTCATCTTCAGGATCTGGCCTCCTAAAGAGCAGTCAGGGCTGACCTCCTCTAGGACTGACCGGTTTGTTCGCCTTGCAGTCCAAGGGACTCGCAAGAGTCTTCTCCAGCACCAGAGTTCAAAAGCCTCAATTCTTTGACGCTCGGCCTTCCTTATGGTCCAACTTTCACAGCCATACATTGCAACTGGGAATACCATAGCCTTGACTAAACGCACTTTTGTTGGCAAGGTGATGTCTCTGCTTTTTAGGATGCTGTCTAGATTTGCCATAGCTTTCCTCCCCAGGAGCAAGCGTCTTTTAATTTCTTTGCTGCAGTCCCCATCTGCAGTGATCTTGGAGCCCAGGAAAATAAAATCTGTCACTATCTCCATTTCTTCCCCATCTATTTGCCAGGAATTGAGAGGGCCGGATGCCATGATCTTTGTTTTCTTGATGTTTTAAACTATTGGAAAGCTTAATATACAATAATTAAAAAGAATACACTTGTTCTGTACAAGAATCAGACTGAACAGGTATAGAAAGAAAATGTGCTGACATGTTGTCTTCTAAATCCTAAACTCTATACTAATCCTAAATGCTTCATTGGGATAGCTAAGTAATTCTTAAAACTGAAGTCTTCCATTGTGCTAGTTCTTAGAGTTTGATTTCTGCCATTATCTGGCACCACATGGAAGGACTGTAGCTCACATGTAGTTCATCTGTTTGGCATGCAGATGGTCCCAAGTTCATTGTCTGTCATCTTCAGATAAAAGGATCAGCTGATGGGTGATGTGAAAGATTTCTGTCTGAGACCTTGGAGGACAGCTGCCAGTCTGAGTAGACAGTACTGACCCCAATGGACCAATGGTCTGATTCAATTTAGGGCATTGTTGTAAGTCATCCTGAGATGACTGGTTCAATAGGGGTGGTCTATAAATATAATTATACTTGAATAAATTATTAATAAACATGATGGGATGACTTAATCCTTCATGGTTTATGCCTCTCATCAAAAGTTGAACAATAAGAGAAATTTTTAATGTCCTGAGAACTTAATCTCCCCTCTGAGAATTCATATCCCCCAGGTCAGTGATTTTGTTGTCTCAAGAGAAAGAAATTACTATTTGGCCATTTGGATGACCCAGTCTCTGTTCCTTTAGATGTGACATTCCAGCAAAGTGTCAGATGTTGAACCTTTTGCTCTTATGTTGGCCACATGCATTTGCATAACTTAGCTTTAGAGTGTGCTGCCCATGGGAGAAAGATGACTCACCCTGTTTTTCAGCTATGTGGTTGCAGCCAGGCCCCAGTTTATGAACACAATACAGCCCCAATAGCTGAATGATTGAAATGAATTCTAGGGTGAAGGGCATTTCTCTGAATATTCATCTTTTAAAACTTGTGCAGATTTCGTTATCTGCACTTTCTTCTTGGAATTGAGATGGTTTGATCGGACTAAAATCCTAATATATAAACATTAAAGTTGTTCTATTTTAGCGCAATCCTAAGCAAAGTTAGAATCATAGGTTTGGAAGGGACATCCTGGGTCATCTAGTCCAACCCCCTGCACTATGCAGGACACTCACAACCCTATCGCTCATCCACTGTAATCTGCCACCCCCTTAAGCCGTCACAGAATCAGCCTATCCGTCAGATGGCTATAATTCTCATGTTTTAAAAAACACGCATACAACTGAATGTGTAACTGCACATTTATCCATTCTCTGGGGCTTTCCGCACAAGGACCAATTTTGCTGAATGTTTTCAGTATGCAGAAATGCTATATTTAATAGTGAAATTTCGTCATTCTGCATACCTTTAATTCTAGTGGAAGATTGAAGTCCCAGTAGCGTTGTATTCATTCCCATGTTTCCAGTCTCGCTGGAATCGCAACAAAGGAAGCAATATTTTTCCACGCTTCTTCCCGCCCCTGGCCGTCAATCCAATAGAACAGCCAGTGAACTGTTGTGTTCGTGCTCCCAAAAAGCCCCTTTCCCTTTAAAAACTGTTTTTTTTTAACCCAAACCCAAACACACCAGTTGCAATGAATATTTGTTCATTCATTATCTCAGAAAGACCTTTTTTGCTGGCGTAGGAGCTGGCGCTTAATCATTTACATGCTCTTCAAGTAAAGAGCACAATTTGTGGCCGAGTGTCGAACAGGGGGCTATACTGTGCTTGGCAACTTTAAAGACACTTGCAGTAGGGAGCTTTGTTTTACTGTTAAGCACTTCTGTGGAGGAACTTTAGCCAGAGAAGCCTCGCTCGATCGTTGCTTTTTCCGGTCTAAGGGGAAAAAATGGCGATCGCATCACCAGAAGCTCAGGGGCGAGAGCGAGGGAAGGATATTCTTTCTACCACTACATTCAGAACACACATGTCTTTTTTGGATGTGGTGCATGCTGTTCTCAAGAGTCTAGCAGTTTTTAAAGGGGGAATCCACTTTTCTGGATTTCCCGAAAAGCGCTACAACGAAGCGATTTTTACGGGAGTGCTACAGGAGTGTTGCAGATTGTGTATGACGTCATGCGGAACGTTGAATTATTAGCGTTTATCGAAAGGTAAGACTTCTGCTACATTTACGTCATGCGGAATGGCCCTCTGTTTCATTGGTAAAGTGAACTCATGTTGGCAGTTTCCTACAAGCAGATGGATGTGCATTCACAGTACCATGTGAACAAGGCTGCTGTTTTTATTTGAACTATGGTTAGCTTGTGAGTTCATAATCTTTGTTATAATAGAAAAATTGTAAAAGGATTTTGACAAAATTCAACTGTACCACTTATCTTGTGCTGTATCCCAAATACACAACCTAAACTCATTTACAGGAGTTATTTCTAGCTATATAAGAAAATGGTTGAAGAATGCTCATATCCCTTTTATAAGTTTCATGCGTTTTAAAGTTATTTGGGGTGGCAATTTAGACTGCAAACGGTGATATGGTTTGCATACTGGAAATTTTAAATAGTGTCTTAATGAATTATTTAATGTAAATATATAATCAGAACTAGTACTAGGCCAGTGATGGATGTTCTTTGCATGAGTAGCGTGCCACTGATATGACTCTTGACTGCTGTTTCAGAAAGGCATAACTATGCTTTCCATCAGACTGGAATGATATTTGTCAAAAATAGGAAGATTTAAAAGTAAATATGTGAGGGCAAAAAGGGAGATGCAACATCTTTGATCTAACGTATGTACTGATCCTAATACCCTTTTGCTGGAAGTCAATGTAACAGGGGAAACATTAATTACAGAAATGAGGCCATTGTAGGCTGATTTGCTGAAACAAAGTAACTCTTATCACTGTTAAATTAATGTCAGGAAGTTTTACAGAAGGATGTGAGATGTCAGGTATCAGACTGCAATGGCAGAGCTGATCCATTCTCTGTTTGAATGTAATGGCAAGCTACTTCTGAACATTTCTTGCCTTGAAAATCCTATGGGGTTGCCATTAGTAAGCTGTGATTTGATGCCACTTTCCACCACCAAGGCAAGACCTAGGATATTACTTGCCACATTCTGTAAGACCTGTACCTCCTTCACTACTCCTGCCTTCCATTGTTTCCTTACTTTGCTTTGTAGGAATGCTGCCTGTGCAAGAGTTACAGAACTATGGTTGATCTTTAACTCAAGATATGCTTTTGCTGTGTGTGGTTGGTCTCTTTAAGAAAAGGTTGCTCTTGGCTATTAGTTAATTTAAAATATTAAACTTAATTTCTGCCTAAGGAACAACAACAAAAAAGTGCTGAATGAAATGATCTTCATTTTCCTGAATCTATTTAAATTAAAAACATGAGCCTCTACAGTTGGGGAGAAAAAAAACTCTATCCATGGTTAAAGTGTTTGAAGCCCATCAATCTCTCTAACCACACAGCTAATACATTCCTTCTGCTTTCTTTGAATGAAATCACCACGAGTGGCTAGATGTTGATTTAACATAAAACAAATGGAAATGGGTGTTTCCTCAGTCATGTGCAGAATTTATTTAAAGGGGGGGGAACCAATTAGCAAGTATTATATGAAAGTTGATGATTTTGCTATTTATTAAATAATACTATAGATCAGGAGTCATTACACTGATTTCTATAATAAATCATATGCATAACGCCAAATATAATTCTTAGAAGTTGTATTTTACCTGCCATATTTTTTTAAAGTAAGGATTACAAGAGCCCCTTTCCTTGTCTGAAACTATAGCCTAAGAGCCACTTTGGATGTTACATTTAGGTGCTGTTTCTACTTGTAGAGTGCTCATTCCAGGGGGTCAGGATGGAAACTGTCCGGGCCCTGGGTTGAGGCCAGACATGCCTCTTTGGGACTAGGTACCAAAAGTTCGTTGGTATTAGTCGAGTACAGTGCTCTTTGGGGAGGTTATAGATAGAAAAGCAGAATTAAACTGAGAGCCAGTGCAGCTGTTGGAGCACAGGTGATGCCCACCCGCAACCTCTCTGTGAAGGCCCTGATGTAGGGAAGAAAAGTCAGCTCCAGTGCAGAAGTCAGTGTTTGACCAGCCTTTGAATCAGGAGAACAACTTGCTCCAGGCTTGCTGTATGGGTGCACATCACATTGGTGGTGTCCAGGAAGGGGCTATGGACATGCATCATTTGGGAGAGGGTCAGCCAGTCATTGGGGCAGATGCAGATCTACTTCACCAAACATGCAATCATGGCCTAGGTGGAGCTGTTCATCCCCTTCCCCTGCCTTGTGCAGCAGAAGAGCAGACTTGATGCTGTATGAGAAGTGCATTGGCAGGTCACGAGGAAGGACTGCATCTTGAGGAGGGGCAGCATCCCAGGCTGCCTTAACAGTACTCCTCAGCCCCAGAGCTGAAGTGTGTGAACCAGGAAGAAGATGCCCTTGAGGTACACATCCATCATTTCTGCCAGCATATTGGTGCTGGCTTTCTTGACCACGTAGCTAGAGATGACATTACTGCTATCCATCTACTTCCTCAGGCTATTTTGTATCACATGCTGTTGATAAAATTATTATATCTTTCAGGTTGATAACTATGAGGCCCCATGTGGAAGTTGTTCATCTTTTTAAAATTTTGGGAAAATCCAGTCACATTGGTTTTGGCCCATTCACATCCTGTAATTTAGGTCATTAGAAAGTGTTGGTCATTTATCAAAAGATTTCCCCCCTGACTCTTGGTATATTGTTGACACTTAGCAAATATGTTTGAACCTACCATTGGAATAATGTCATCTACAATAAAAATGCTTTTCAAACACAATTCCTGTATGATTTCTTTGATGTACATTTGGTGATCTGAGGGCCCATGTACATACTCAGTTATTGATTTAGGGTACAAAAGTGTAAGAAGGTCGGTCTAATAATTAAACCAAACAGAGATAAACAGACCTATCCACTGGCAATATGATAAATATATTCATAAAAGAAAGAAAAATATCCTATTTTTGTAGTTTTCTTTGTTTCTTTATTCTTTAGGACTTCTGTCAAAACAGAATCCCCCCTGACTCTTGGTATATTGTTGACACTTAGCACGTGTCAATACAGACCGGTATCCCCATACCTATGTGAGCCCCATACCTATCCCCATACCTATGTCAGTATTATACTATTAATATATATAAGGACTTGTCACTGATGAAAGAATATCACTGAAAACGGACATTACCTGGATTCCGTTTTGACAGAAGTCCTAAAGGATAAAGAAACAAGGAAAACTACAAAAATAGGACATTTTTCTTTCTTTTATGAATATATGTATCATATTGCCAGTGGATAGGTCTGTTTCTCTCTGTTTGGATTGATTCAGCAAACAGCAAATGTTGCTGAATTTATTGCCACATTTAAGAAGTGGTCTTCACTCCTGCTTCTGGCAGGGAAGTAAATACTCAAGTTCTTGAAACTGCTACAAGTCCCATTAGACAAGTCCTAACATTACATACCTTACAGTCGTTGGAAATGCTTATGTTAAAATGTAATAACTAAGTCTAGCTCAGCAGAAACCATATAAATTACAAATAAAGAAAATGCATACCTTCTTTCCCAGAAAAATGAGAGACGCCTGTGTCACTACCTCCTGACAAAACTAGAAGATAAATGAAACTTTAAACAAATTTGAAGCACCTTTTAGCCTACATTGGAGGTTTGTGCTTTCAAAGACAACACAAGGAACAGTTGACGGCATCTAGATATATTTGGGCAATATATTCAACATTGTTTGCCTAACGAAAAATTCAATACTAGTACACAGCACTAATATTCTCAAGCCCATATTCTCAAGCCCATATATTGCTGCTTAATACAGAGAGTCTTGCTAGTAATGAACGTGCAAAGGCAGTTTTTTGATGTCTGTTTATGTAGCTGCTTTTAAGAAGTTGTTCTTTTGTCCCTTTCTATCTGGTTGAATATGTGATCTTGTTTTGCAGTGGATTGCACTAAACACCTCTCTTTTAGGAAAATGGCCTAGAAACGTGAAATCTTAGCGTTCATGTTTCAGATATATTAAAAAAGCTATTCAGCTGAGCTTTAATATTATACCCCTCTCATGAAGCATGCTAGTCGGCTTTGGAAATATATAGTCCCCATTAGATTTTGGTCAAAGGTTATTTCTTACAAAAACAATAGTCTACATTTTCTAATAAGACTTTTGAATTTGACAAAAACAACTTAGGGGTTGAGTTGATTTCTATTAGCATAGGAGGCATTCAAGATAATGGCATACTTGGAAAGACTCTCTTCTTTAGACTGTTTTAAGGTTTACTTCTGAATGACTACGCACTTGAGAGTATAGTCTAGCAGTGTCATCCACTGGCAGAAAAAATTGTTCAGTCAGACCAGAACAAACCAAGACCTGCGTGCAGGGAAAAAAGGCATGCAAATTTGGTTTGGACCCAGCATGGACAAAATGCTTCAACATTTCTACAGCCTAACTGAGCAATTTAATATGTCAGGTAACTCAGTTACTGATTCTAGACTAGGGCATTGGAAACTTTCCAAACCTATCAAATACAGAATATTTTTAAAGGAAAAATGGATAAAAAACAAAACAAATGAACAAACAAAAGATGGTAAAATCTTGGCATCTTTGTCCAAAGGTGAGCAGAATTTCAATGACTGGTTATCATACATACATGGGAATACTGGTAAATATATCAAATGACACTTATTGGGGATCAGCACTGTCACCTCTACTAATAGTTCTGGCAAGTGTTCTTGTGAATCAGGATTTTCAGTTTTTTGAGGTAGCTGCACTCTTTATGGACTACTCTGAGTTTCTCAGGAAGACAGTACAAGGTCCCTTCTCAAATTTTCCAGATCCTCTGGTGTTACATTAGGCAGTTTTTTACTATCATTAGCCCTTTTTGTGAGGCAGTATTGTGGGGATGATGAGGTCCAACAGAATTGGCAACTGACCCAGAAGAACTGTGAGTACACACCCTGCAATCTCAGCAGTGCTCAGGGTTCCTTGGCAGATCAGGTTTGTGTGTTTTTTTGGCATACAAGTTGATACAAAAAGTATTCCCTAAAGAAAGAAAGTTCAAGAACCAAAACACTGCCATACTACAAGAAAGAAGTGGTCATATTCTTGAAGTCAGTGAAATTTAATCATTTTATGGGAGTGCCTAGGATTACTTCCTGTGCAATGGAAGATGAAAGACTAGTGTGTATGCAGTTGAATTCATTCTGCATACACCCTACATTATTAGCATAATAATAGCCCAGACATAGCCCAATCTCAGAAGCTAAGCAGGGTTCATCTTGGTTAATATTGGGATGTGAGACCTCCAAAGAAAGCTAGGGTCATGACACAGAGGCAGGTAATGGCAAACCACATTCAAAGGTTTCTTGCCTGGCTGCCAAACAATCCTACAATCATCGGATCTCCTGGCAATGCTACACATATGCCATACAATCACTTCACTAAATATTATAAAGTTGAAGTTGCATGCAGCCAACTCACTTGCTACCTGATTGGTCCTGTGGGTGTGCTGCTAATAGGGAGATTCCACTCTGCCAGTGAGGGACAATCATAGAATCATAGAATCATAGAGTTGGAAGGGGCCATACAGGCCATCTAGTCCAACCCCCTACTCAATGCAGGATCAGCCCTAAGCATCCTAAAGCAGTGGTCCCCAACCTTTCTGAGGCTGGGGACCGGCAGGGCATCGGGCCGCGCCCGCGGGCCGCGCCCACGCCGCGCCCGCGGGCCGCGCCCATGCCGCGCCCGCGGATCGGGCCGCACCCGAGCCGCGCCTGCGAGCCGCGCCCGAGCCGCGCCCACGGATCGGGCCGCGCCCACGGGCCGCGCCCGCGGATCGGGCCGAGCGGGTGTGGCCCGCACAGGCGCGGCCCGGCCCTGATTCCCTCTCCCCGCCTCCCGCAGTAAGAAGCTTCCCGGGCCGCAAGCTTGCGGCCTGGGAAGTTTTTTACTGCGGGGGCGGGGCGGGGAGAGGGAGCTGCGGCCCGGTGCCATGGCCTTTGCGGCCCGGCACCGGGCCGCGGCCCGCAGGTTGGGGACCACTGTCCTAAAGCATCCAAGAAAAGTGTATATCCAACCTTTGCTTGAAGACTGCCGGTGAGGGGGAGTTCATCACCTCCTTAGGCAGCCTATTCCACTGCTAAACTACTCTGACTGTGAAATTTCCCCCCCTAATATCTAGCCTATATCGTTGTACTTGTAGTTTAAACCCATTACTGCGTGTCCTCTCCTCTGCAGCCAATGGGAACAGCATCATGCCCTCCTCCAAATGACAACCTTTCAAATACTTAAAGAGGGCTATCATGTCCCCTATCAACCTCCTTTTCTCCAGGCTGAACATTCCCAAGTCCCTCAACCAATCTTCATAGGGCTTGGTCCCTTGGCCCCAGATCATCTTCATCGCTCTCCTCTGTACTCTTTCAATTTTATCTACGTCCTTCTTGAAGTGAGGCCTCCAGAACTGCACACAGTACTCCAGGTGTAGTCTGACCAGTGCCATATACAATGGGACTATGACATCTTGTGATTTTGATGAGATGCCCTTGTTGATACAGCCAAAAATGGCATTCAGCTTTTTTATCGATGCATCACACACTGCCTGGTCATGTTTAGTTTACAATCCACAAGTACCCCAAGGTCTCGTTCACACACAGTGTTACCTAGAAGCATATCCCCCATCCAGTAGGCATGCTTTTCATTTTCTGACCCAGATGCAGAACTTTACACTTATCTTTATTAAATTGCATCTTGTTCTCATTTGCCCATTTTTCCATTGTGTTCAGATCTCATTGAACTCTGTCTCTATCTTCCAGAGTATTTGCCAGTCCTCTCAATTTGGTGTCATCTGCAAACTTGATGTGTAGTCCCTCCACCAGCTCATCTAGATCATTAATAAATATGTTAAAAAGTACTGGGCCGAGCACCAAGCCTTGAGGTACCCTGCTACTCACCTCCCTCCAGTCTGATGAAACACCATTGACATCAACTCTTTGAGTGCGGTTCTCTAACCAATTCCCTATCCACCTAACTATCTGAAAATCCAGATTGCAGTCCTTCAACTTATCCATCAGAACATCATGGGGAACCTTATCAAAAGCTTCACTAAAGTCCAAGTAAACGACATCAACCGAATTTCCACGATCCAGCAAACCTGTTACTTGGTCAAAAAAGGAAACCAGGTTGGTCTGACAGGACCTGTTGGAGACAAATCCATGCTGACTTCCTTGGATCACCAAATTGTCCTCCAGATGTTTGCAGATCGTTCCCTTTAATATCTGCTCCATTATCTTCCCCACAACAGAGGTCAGACTCACTGGTCTGTAGTTTCCCGGGTCATTCTTCCTCCTTTTTTTCAAGATCGGAATAACGTTTGCTCTCTTCCAGTCCTCCGGGACATCTCCAGTCCTTAAAGAGATCCCGAAGATGATGGACAAGGGTTCTGCAAGTTCTCCGGGAAGTTCTTTGAGCACTCTCGAGTGCATTTCATCCGGCCCAGGGGATTTGAACTCATCCAGTGCAGCTAAATGCCTCTCGACAACCTCTCTATCCATGTCAACCTGCCACCCAGACACTATCCTTTGGCTACTGCCATCTCTAGATGTGCCTAAACCCTTTGACCTGTGGGGAAAAAACAGATGTAAAATACGCACTAAGCCTTTCTGCTTTCTCTGCATCTTCCGTTAGAGTTTGTCCATCCGCATCCAAAAGTGGGCCTATTGCCTCCTTTACTTTATGTTTGCTCCTCACATAACTGAAAAATCTTTTCTTGTTACAATGGGCTTCCCTGGCCAATCTTAGCTCACTCTCAGCTTTGGCCTTTCTGATGATTGATCTACAGAGCTCTTCATTAGAGCTCTGTCCTTCCCTCCATTTCCTGAACATTTTCCTTTTCTTAGTTCCTCTTGAAGTTCTCTGTTCATCCAAATAGGCTTCTTAGCGCTCCTGCAGTGTTTTCGTCTTTCTGGGATAGTCATTGATTGAGCATGCAATAGCTCTTGTTTGAGTAGCGCCCACCCTTCACAGGCTCCCTTCCCTTCCAGCATTCTTGTCCATGGTATGACACTCATCATGTCTCTGAGTTTATTAAAGTTTGCCCTACGAAAATCCAACATCCGCGTCTGGAAGCAAGGGCTTGTGTCTGTTAGTCATTTGTTTCCACCCAGCTCTTGCTTGTTTTTAACCTTCAAGCATGAAAATGTTTTGGTCCTTCCTACTACCTTCATGATTTTCATTTTCTAGGTTCTATATACTCTGTGCTTTTTTAAAAAAGTAAATGCCAAGAAAACTCGATCTGGCAACTTTAATAAACTGTGTAAATTAAGCAAGTTTGCATATACTTGCTTTGCTTGCTATCTGATTAGTAGAATTTAGCACCTATTTACACGCACTGCTTACACACCTTTAAGACTGTAACTGTAAGTCTAGACAATTAAAATAGAAATTCACTATTCTTATTTTGTATTCAGTATCAAATCCCTTGCTTTCTAAGTCTACAAACACTTCTGACCATAGCCCTGAGGTATATCTAATGTCAGGCAAATAACTTTAATAATTTTTAGTTCAAATGACTAAAAATATGACGTTCTAAGATATTTTCTCCCGAAAGCAACTGCACTACTCAGCAGTTTTATAGCTGAAACACTGTTTAGCAGAAGTGATAGTGTTGCATGGCTGTAACTGGGAGCACAGTTTGACCCATTTTGTCAGATAAGTTCAGTCGCTTTTTCAAAATGCATTCTTCACAAGAATGCAGCTGTCAGTACAATTGGTTGAAAGTGTTGTCAGGTACCCTTTCATTAGAGAGCCTATACACGGTGCAGTTGTATACAATTCCTAGAGAATCATGGCAATAATCCATAACGATTGGCCATTAGTCTGCAAGTGCCTTATACATTAGGTAAGTGAATTGCTCCCACTGGTTTGACCAGGTTTTCATGTGTAGCAGTCATACAGGCAAAAAGAAAATGTTACAAAACCTAGCATTAAATAGAATTGTTAGAGCAAGTTTTGTCAAGCATACGAACACAACTGACTGGAATCAAATGTTCAGTGTGGTGTGTAAAAGATGAGCTGTTTTGATTCCGTGCACTCGTGCCACTCTTTTAATTGTTGTGGTGTGACTACGTGGGTTCTGTAAAAGTGGCAACCCTTCTGAATTGAGCCATGACAATCCCACGATGAAAATGCATTCAGAGCCCAGGCAAGGTCCTTTCACATCGCCTATTGCTACATTTTTTTAAACTGTAAATGCTGAGGATTGAACCTGAGGCTCTGCTTCTGAGCCATGCCCTCTCACTCACACTTGTACTACTTGTCCAAAAGTAAACATGTGGATTATTCCATAGGGAAGCATGCTGGCTGAAACGAAAATATGGCAGCCGTGCAAACCCTAAGAAGCAAAATACTGATACATTTTAAAATGGATTTACATAGTAGGATTAATCACATGTAAGACTGGAGTTTATAGGGTAGCTGATGGGGATGTCACAGATGTCACTGAAGTCAGGAGGCAAGCTTATATTGCTCATGAATCAAATTAATTAAAACAGTAACAACAAGTGTCTCAAGGTTCTGCCAAGTTGCATGTATATTGAATGCTAGTGGAGTCCACATAGAGAAATATGTTAAAAGTTACTGCATTGTTTTACAGTAGGCCATTTTCAGTAGTAAAGCAAAAATATGTTTAAGTAGGAACAGGTATAGGTGAATGAAGACCATGATTTCAATTATCATTGTATGACATGTGCGTCATGTACCCAGGAGATCCTGAGACTTGCATCATGATCCTAGTTTTCCTTGGAGGTCTCCCATCTAATACTAACCAGGGCCAATCCCCTGCTTAGCTTCTGAGATCTAATGAGTTAAGGCATGTCTGGGCTATCCAGGGTATAAACTGCATGGAGCCTTTATTCCAACCCCAGATCGATTCAGTCCCTGCCCTCTACACAGAATGCGATTTCCGTTTGGATTTTGGGCGATTTAAATTTTCCTCCTGCAGCAAGAAGGATTGATCCAGAGTGACCCTACGTTTATTGTGGGATATCTCAGACTGCTGCTAATCCTGAATATATTCAGAAAATCGCATTGTTTTGAATCTGGGCTCTCCTCCGTGGTAGAGGACCCGTGATTGGCTACAGGTGGTCATGTGACAAGCCTGCCTCAAAGGAGAAGCCTCTAATTTCTCTCAACTTCTGTTGGCCTTGGATTTTTTGTTTGTGCCTTCTTCGTCCTCCCTCCCCCCTTCAAGAAAAGAAAGGATTTTTTCCTCCCTCCTCTGACTTCTTGGATCCTCTCCCCCCTTCAATAAAACAAAGAGAGGGTCTCCATTTGCCTCCCCCCCTCTTCTGAGCCTCCCTAACCACGTGCAGAACACTTTCCTGTTTCAATGGGGAGGGGGGGAAGAGGAAGACCCGAGTTCAAAGTGATCTGAATTCAACAGGATTGACAATGAAATAAAAAAAGCAAGTGCAGACTCTGCCCAGGTCAGTGTATAATTTCACCTGAAACCTGTGTGCTGGAATCTACCAGCTTTTCTGCTAATACAAGAGAAAGGAGGGTAAATCTTATCTGATTCTTTTCCTCATGGCAGACTATCCCATGTGGCTCTTTGTCTACACAGGTTCAACAACATTCTTTTAATGAGTCAAAAGACATCCTTCATTTCTCTTGCATCAACCAAAAAGTTGATAGGATCCAGACCATTTTGTGTAAACTTCTGTAAAACTTTGGCCAATGCAGATACTTGCTTATGCACATAAAAGTTGGATTCATTGGCATAAGCATGGAAACAGCACTGAGGCATAACATTTACCAAGAATGCTAAAATACCTCCAGTATCACAGTGAAATTATTATATATATTTAAATAATACTCCTATTACCCAAACTGTTGGATACATAATAAAGTATACTTATAAAAGAAAGCAGTATTTCCAGATTAATTTGTTCATTGCATCTATGTTATCCTTAACTGGGATTTCATCAACATTTAGAAACTCAGAAAAGGTCCCTGTATATTGTAGACAAAAACGTGTTGGAATAATCTAGCCCAAGTTAGGCACTGGAAAATTGCATTGGTTTTACATGTTTAGTTCTCTCACGGAAACAATAGTATCTAAAAGTCCTTAACAATAGCAGGATCTTTTTTAGCCATTGTTTCCTCTTCCAGGGCCATATACAATGTGTTGTGTGGGCAGAAATGTGACTAGAAAAGTAGCAATTACTTGTGTGTGTGTGTGTGTGGGGGGGTTGTTTTGTTTTAAGTTTTAGTCAGGCAAAACTTTCACTGTGAACTCAGTTCCCTCCCCCCCCCCCCCCACAGGGGCACTTTTTCCCCCCTGACAAGGAACAGATAAGAAGGAATTTCTCTCTCCTAGCAAAAGAAAAGCAAACACAATAATCCCTGTTTATTATTGAAAGGTTGGTGACCCAGTCTTGCTCCTGTTCTCTGACTGTGCCAAGGTCAGAAGTAGCACCTATATCAGTGTTCCAGTGAACTCCCTTTCCAAGTCTTTTCCTTGACACAGACACCTATCTTTGGGAAGAACAAATAGATTTTACAAAACATGATAATAGTCAATGAGGAACACAGTACGTGTGATGAATCCTTACATATGCTTAGAGAAATCTCTACAAGAATAGCTCTTGTGAATCCTACTGACACTGTTAAAATGTCCATGTTGCCTGGAGTATTGTTTAGGTCTATTAACTCAGTTTATGTAAGAACAACTTTCACATTCATCATTGCAAAATAAGTTGAAGATTGAAGATAAAAATACTTTTAGAGTGAGATCTGTGTGGTATAGTGATAAGAGCACCAGAACTGAGTCTTGGAGATTCATGTTTGAAGCCCCATTCTGTCATGGAAGCTAGCTGAGTAACCTTGGGCCGGTCACCAGTCTGACAGGGTGATGGGAGGATAACATGAAAAATAAGATGTTGTAAGGTGCTTTAGGCTCCCATTGGGGAGATAAATGAGTATTAATTTTATTTACCTCATTTACATAGGCATAAATATCTGCATAAACACGTGCAATTAAGTATCCGGTTGACTACTGCTAGGTGTAGTAGTCAACTGGATTATCGCTGGAGAAACTGCGGTATGTAGCAATTGTACCACATAGAGGAGAGAAATCAACACAATGCAGTAGCCACTGTAGATCAAGACTGAACCCAATTCTAGAGCTCAGGGATCAGAAGAAAAGTTGACAACTGGTACATGGTATCTTTTTAAAGAGCAGCACTTGTCCCTGTGAAGCTTGCAATAGTAAAAGAGTTGGTTTTCACCAACCACTACACCACACTGACTCATAGAACTTCTGTGCTCTGTATAGTTACCTTCCCCTGTACTTTTTTCTATGTCATTATTTGTTCTTATATTCTCAAGTTAGTTATTAGGTTTTCCATTACCCGGTATTACACTGTGTATGAATATATATGCATGTGCCTCTGGTTTACATAACTTATTCTGACACACAGTTTTAAGTGCAGCATTTGGATTCACTAGCTAACTTATGTTCAAAGGAAGAAGGGGCTAGCAACCCTAGGTGGTAGAGGGGGCTTCATACTGTCTGCAGTTCATTTTGTAAATGAGGTGTACCTAGTTGTGGCAAGCCCTGACCAGGATCATCTAGGCTGGCACAATATCATCAGATATCGGAAGCTAAGTAGGGTATTGGGATGGTAGTCACATAAAAACAGGAAATGGCAAACCACTTTCTTGCCTTGAAGACCCCACAGGTTTGCCCAAAACAACATCACCATAAAGAGACTTCAGATTAAAAAGCAAATGTGAACGTTTTCACTTACATTTACAGATAGATAATCTGACCATTTCCAGTTGCATGTCTGCTTGTGGCTTCACTCTGCTTTCAGGCCATCTTCTTATCACACCCAAATTATCTGGCTACATACACTCCAGAGATGGGATGGCCCATTCGTATTGTAACTGTTTTAATATGACGTTTGAATCCAACATGCATGTGCACATGAAAGCTTATACCCAGAATAAGTCTATGTTGGTCTTAAAGGTGGCACTAGACTCAAGGTTTGTTCTACTGCTTCAGACTAACACAGCTACCCACCTGAATCTAGTCTGTAATCAGTACTGTCTGTGATCATGGAGACGTAAGAACAGTTAACCCATCTGTCATCTGGATGCAAGAACACACCAGAGGATCACTGGCACAAATGGCATTATAGAACAACTAGATCTAAAGCCCATTTCACTTAGGAATGAAATGGGCGCTAGATGGCCTGGGCCACCCCCCACCCGAGGCTCTCTCGAGCCTTCTCCCGGCCGGCGGAGCAGCCTCGACGCGGCGAGGCCGTTCCGCCAGCCGGGAGAAGGTGGCACGGCCCACCCCTCACACATGGCTGTCTGGGCTGCTTGGGGCGGGATGGACAGCCCATTGGCTGCTTGGGGCGGGATGGACACTCGGAGGGGCCAATCAGGCTCCTGATTGGCCCCTCCGAGTTTTTATCCCGGACAGGGCCCGCCCTAACTCCTCCCACACTGCCCTTACTGCTTTATTCGGACTGTGGCGCTCCGCGCCACGGGGCTGTTTAAAGATAAGGAGTAGCATTCTTGCCTAGAGACCTCTTCGAAACTCTAAAGAATTCACTTAGCTAATTTTCAAGGTGGATGATACTTTGAGACGCGGACTGCCTTTCTTAACTGCTTCAGATAACTACATTAAAAACCACTAGTGTTTTATGCTGTGAAAATATCAAGGTGGATGATACACTTAAGCATGGAAAGCCTTTCATAATACCTTCAAATAAGTATGTTTTTAAAAAGCTATTTCATTTTCACACAGTAAAAAATCCCCAACTCTGTTGTGCCAACAGAGCTAAAAAAAAAGACAATTATGACTTTGAAAGCTCACAAAATTAATTGACTTCTCAATTGGACACTGATACTTCCTCCCTCCCCCAACTATGACCTAAGAACCCCTCCCCTCTGATGATGTGGACTGCATATCTCACTTTAGAAGTGTTAACCTAGGACAGTGGTTCTCAACCTGATGGTCGGGACCCCTTTGGGGATTGAACAACCCTTTCACAGGGGTCTCGGCAGGGCAAGCAGCTTGGCCGGGGGGGGGCACTGCCACTGTTGCTGCTCCTCCTGCAGGTGCCCATGCTCGGCCACCAGCCGCTCCAGCAGTGCCTTCAGCGTAGTGCATTCTCCCACCAGGCACTTCAGGTGGCGGTGCAACTCAGCAGGACAAGAGGCAGAACTGAACTGAGAAACACCAGAAAAAAAATTATATACAACTATGAATAATGGATCGTCATGCCATTGGTCAATTTCAGTTTAATTTTTATGGTTGGGGGTCACCACAGCATGAGGAACTGTATTAAAGGGTCGCAGCATTAGGAAGGTTGAGAACCACTGACCTAGGACAATTTGTCCTGGCACAACAGAGTTAATATAGGAGGGCTAGCCCTGAAGCTGAAATAAGTCACTCCAGAAGCACCAAAGGTGAGCCGGCGGCAGAGTGGCAGGGCAGCCCCCGAGGCAGCAGCCGGGGAGGAGGACAAGGAGGAGCTGCAACCCTCTACCGACTGATCCATGGACCGGTTCCGGTCTCCAGACCAGTTTCTAGTGCGGAAACTGTAAAGGTGTTTTTGGCCCAAGTTCAACCAATTAGCTTCTATGGCACAGCATGGGTTTCCTGGATCCTAGTCTGAGACTTCAACCACTATATAACACTGGTTTTATGTAACAACTGCTGTTGAATATTGACAGTTAGTAGCAAGTAGCAGTAGTAGGAAGTAGCCTTCCAATTGTTGCTGCCAGATCTGGACCTGATATTGTTCGTTCAGAGGCTAAAGCAACCTTGGAAAAGCCCCCCACACACACACTTTTAGTGACAGAAACCAAGGCTTGAAGGCTCTCAATACTGTTGCAGTTGCAACCTCACAATGCTACAGAAAAGAGATTCATTTTAATGTTACAAACACTACTACCTAGTGTGTTTTTTATATATGTATATATAAAAATTGGATTTTTCTGTAGATCTGGGTTTTTTCTCAGTTGTGTTGAAAAATCTGCCTTGCCTGTTCATGGTTCCAGATTTCAATACACGTGATGTACCAGTACACACAGTTACAGACAAAGTTTCATTTTACACTGTTTAAAAGCATTACAAAAATAATACACTGTACATTATAGTAGGCTAACAACACACATCTGCCCCACCATACCAGAGAGGTACATCAAAATACTAACATACCCATTGCTGATAATTTGAAAACAAAAGGCTGCGGCTTTGTATTTTGCAAGGGGAGGGAAGCCCCTTTTCTACAATTGGCGGGATTTGGCTGAAAAAGGAACCCAGAGCTTCCCCAGCCCTGCTGATATCATCACGTGAAATTGACATCCTCCTTGAGATTGTTTCCCGGCATTATTTATCTTGCCTTGACACGCGGGCTTTCATGTGGCCTGCCGCCGCCTCCGCTTGCTGACAAGGGGGAGAGCGAGAGAAGTGTCCTAAGGAAATGTGCTCACTGGACAACAGCAAAGGCATTTCAATGTAAGGAAATGAAGGAAACAACCGAGTTAAAAAAAAAGAAAGAAAAGCATGAGGCGCATCTGGGGAGCCATAGAAAGTCGCTGGCGTTTATTTTCGTGCCTTCCTCTCCACGCACCCCCCCCCCCCGGCCTTTCCGCGTGCCGCGAGTTGATTACACGCTCAACAGCCTCGCAAAGTCGAGTGAATTATGAGGAGGCGGGCGAAACAATTAGGACGGGGGAGAATGGCGGCCGCGGGTAGCCGAGGAGGCGAAGCGGTTTGCGGCGCGCCCACCGAAGCCCTCCGGAGTTGAACTTCGAAAGACTCCCTGCCGGCTCTTCCTTCCCTTCCCTTCCCTTGGCCCGGCGGCTTCTGCACGCGCCCCTCCCCACTTATCCCGCCTCGGCGGCAGCCGCGCACAAAAGGACAGAAAGCAAGCGGGGGCAAGGCACGCCGGCGGCCAAAGTTTGCGGGGCCGGCGCGTCCCTTCTCGCAAGCCGAGCCCCTCCGCCCCGAGCAAAGCTGGCGGGGAAACAGGACGGGCGCCCGGCCACTAAAGCCCACCCCCCCCTCCGCCTACCAGGCGCTCCGTGGGGCTGCCCCCACCCCGCCGCCCTCGCCTATCCGCCTCTCGCCCCCCGGGCTGCCCCAGAGCTTGCGGCCTCCGTTGGCTGAGATACCCCAGCGCGCCTCGCCGGCCGCCTCCGACCCGAGCCCCGCCGCTTCGCGCCGAAAAGCCCCCTCCTCCCCCAGCCCACCTTCTCGCCCTCTCCCTCAAGCCGTGCAGCCGCAAGCAGCTCAAATGGAGTGGAAAATGGCCAGTGGTGGCAGATCGAGCCTTTAGATTATCTGTTTCACGTTTGGTACTTAGCGCGCTCTAATCTGCTTGTCTTTGCCAAGGCCCCTCACCCGCCAAGGGGAGGAGGAGGAGGAGGAGGAGGAGGCCGGCGGGGGGGGGGGTCTTTTGCCGCCGCCGCTGCTTCTATACATGATAATATGTTTATATGATTAGCTGCGCCCAGGGGTGGGGAGAAGGAGAGACAGAGAGGGGTGGAGATTGAAGGAGGCGGAGGCGGCGGCGGCGGCTCGGAGGTGGCTCCAGTTCACAGGAGTGGAGAGTCTGTGTCAGGACTTCGCAATCCCCAGTCACACACGGAGAGGTGCACGGACGAAAAGGAGCTGCCAAGACAATTCCCCGGGATTCTTTTCTTTCCTGCTCCGAGATCTCGGCGGCGTCCGCGGCTCCCTTTCTGCCCACCGCTTCGAGGGCGAGCAGCGTTGGCTCCGGATCGCCGTTCCCGGGGCAGCAGCGACGGCGGGGAAGCCGAGCAAGAGACGCCGAAGCAGGGCGGGACGGGGACGGTGCCCGAGGCCGGAATGCCATGCGGGGAGCTGTAAAGGCGGGCGAAGACAAGGACGGAGCAGGGCGCTTTCCCCCGGCGAGGGGCTGCGTGCGCGCGCGTGTCCGTGCCTGCGGTCGCCCCCCTCGCGCCGACTTCGCCGCCCTCCCGAGAATTCACTACTGAGTTGCTCTTGGCTGCCGCCGCCGGTATCGCCCCGCTCGCTCCGTCTCGGAGTTGCCTAGAGAGAGGGGACTCCAGGGCGGGTCGCATCCCCAGCTGCCGAAAGAAGCCCTCCCGCGTGCCCTCGCGCTCTCGCGCGTGCGGCGGCTTCCACCTCCCCCCCCCCCCGGTCGCTTTTCTTTTTGGACGGGGCCGAGCGCGTTGGGAACTGTAGGGGGGGAAATGTTGACTTAACCCCTCCCGAAGCCTCTCGGCTGGCTGGCTGGCTGGCTGGCTGGCCTTGCGCGGCGGAAAGGAAGGCGGAGAAGCCGCCGCGAGGGTCCGCTCGCTCGCTCCCAACCCGGCTCTTTTCGCCTTCCCGGGACCCCCTCTCCGTCTTCTGGCCGTCTGCTGCTGGCGCCTTCCGGGCCACGATCCACTCCCCCCCCCCCGGCTTCGTAACCCGAAGAAAAAGCCCTCTGTCGACCCCATTTCCGGGGCGCCCCAAATGCTTCAGCGACTCTGGCCCGCCGTTGGCTGCAAATCCAAAGGTAAGAGGGGAGAGGTAGGTGGGGGGGGGGCAGCAAAAAATAAAACGCCACTTGGCCGAACCCTTTTGCTTACTTCGACCCCCCCCCCCCGGTGGAGCCTTTGCAGGCACGGGGATGCTGATGGGGGCTGCGCGGGGGAGTCCTACCCCTAACCCTTTGTTTCCTCCCGGGTGGTGGTGGTGGGGGGGAGACGTCAGATGTAGTCCAAATGGAACCGCTGCTCTCCCCATCTCCTCTTCGTGCATTCAGCTCCCTCTCCTCGCTGTCGTCACCTTTAAAAAATCACAATCTTGCGCGCTGCGTAAATCAAAGTGTTCTGGGGGGGGGGGGGGGGGCTAAACAGCCAGCCCCAGGGGCGGGGGAGGGGAGGCTCTGCACGGCCCTTTACTTTCCAGCTCTGCCTCTCTGTGTCTCCTGCCGTGAGCGAACGGCAGCTCGGGTGAGGGTTAATGCTGGGAAGCCGGAGAGGGCTTTCCCAGACAAGGCGGGGGAAAGGTGACCTGAAAACGCAATCAGATGTGAACCAGCGCGGTGGGCTGTGGCCATCCTTCAGGCCGGCAGGAGGAGGAGGAGGAGGAGGGCCTGGGGCTTTTTGGAAGAGCTACAGGGCCTGATCAGATGCAAGCGAAAGGAAGGTGAGCCTGAGTGCCAGAGGAGACCCTGCTGGGGCTACGGGACCTCTGCTCCCAGGGATCTGGACCTTAGGTCAGTGCCTGAGGGGGTGGGGGTGGGGGAGGAGGGTGAAGAGTCCATCCCCCAGCAAAAGAAACTCCTAGATTGTCTAGGGAGGCTGAAGAAGCCCCTTAAGGCTCCTTGCAGGATCTAGGACTTTTTCCTTCCTTCTGATCAACTGCCAGCACCTCAGATGTGTGGGAAGGGGGGTGGAGAGCAGAGAAGTCTGCTTGACTTGCTAAACTTTGCCCTGTCCTAAAGGGTTTTTTTTCTGTTTTGTTTCTGTTCTCCAAATAGCTGTTATTGATTTGAGTAAAACTGCCCCAGTCTAAGAAGAAAAGTGTGCCTGCCATAGGCTCACAGCCTCCTGTGATACTTAACAACCCATTTATACTTTAACTGGAAGGATGTTTTACTTGGAAGTGCCCCACTGACTTTTATTTTAAGGCAAGTGTTCCGGGCATTGTCGATTTAAAGTAGGAGTATCCTTTAGATTGAGTAAGGAAATATTCTCTCTTTCCAATAAGGTTTGCTTGTGTGTGTGTGTGTGTGTGGGGGGTGTAGCCCTCCGTTCTCCCATGGAATGTATTTGTTTGGTGAGTTCTTTTAAGAAATTCTATGAAAAAAAAGCCTTGCAAGTTATAGTATTAGCAGGAGAAGCCATCTGGATCCTGTTAATTGGAGAAAGGCTAGCTTTTCTGTTCCCCTCCTTTGGTTTGTTCCAACATTCTTTGCTTAGTTAACAGTGAGGCAGGCTCTCCTCTCTGGATTCCTCAGCCTGATGGCTAGTTCCATTCATATGTCTGTCTCTACTTGTCAGTCTTTTACAGGCCCCAGGAAGTCTGTTCCTCCGCTGAACTCAAGTTGTACATTGAAAGGAGAAGTCACTTTCCTCTAGTGGATAAGCACTTGTTGCACATTTGTATTCACAAAAACTTAAGGAAGCAAAGCATGAGGATACCTTTTTGTAAGAGGCATCCTGATAATAAATATGAATATCTCAGCTGTGGCCCAAAGAAAAGGTGGAGTCTTCTTTCTTATTTGTAGAAATCAAAGGACACCTGGAGACAGTGTTCCAGAAGTGTATGTGGTGTATTAAATATGTTTCTCAAAAGCATTTATGGGGCTTGGATTTTTTAATATACATAGTTGACAAGGAAATTTTTTGGTAGAAGAAGGGTGTCTTTTTGTACAGGCAGAAAAAAGATCCATCTTCTCTAGGCTTCAGATGGTATAACCTTAAGAATATCTGCATTTTTAGTTTGTAATTATTAACAATATCTTGCAAATCTAGTTGTGGTGGGGCGTTAGGTTTGGCAGAAAGTAAAGATACCGCCTCTTGGGCTTCAGGTGTGTGTGTGTGTGTTTTCCTCAAGAAATTATGGCTGGTAGAAAGAATTCTACAGAACAAATGTTCTGTTGTTTGGTTTCTTCAGACACTCTGATTCCCTCCCTTTTGTTCCCTGCCACTAAAAGAGGTGCCATTTCACATCATTCTGCACAAATTGTTTGAATTAATGCAAGTGTGAATTCTTACCATTTGAAGGGGGTATTAGCATATCAAAGGTTTCTTAGCTTTCAGCTCAATTGAGAAAACTTCAGCCTGTCTTCCATTTGCTTCCAAAGCAGAGGCTCAAAGGGCAGTGAGGAATTGTAAAGGGTAAAAAGGGGAGGTGGATTTGGGTTATGTTTCTGAACTTTTACTGTTTTGTAATTATGCCAGTGAAGAACGTAGTCTGTATGCTGCAGGGCCCTTGCAAACGGCCAAACAATTATATTCCATTGATTAATGGTTTGTTCTAAGAAAAAGGGTGACCTTTTTGGTGGCAGCCACTGTTGCATAGTCTCTGGTGTCTCCTGTCTGTTCTGTTAGTGGGATTTGCAAGGCCTTTTCTTCTACACTCATGCTTTGGCTATGGCCTACACATTACTGCATAAGCATGTCTGAATGGAAAAAGAACTTCTAATTACTTAAAAAAATCACAAATGAATCTTTGAAATAAAAGACCCACTCAGCCCCTTTGAAGTTAGCACACGTATCTCTTTAATATGTAATACTAGGATAATAGACCCCCCCTCCATAAGTTGTATTCTTTTTTTTTTTTTTTTTGGTATTTGAAACTCTCTTCTGGATACTGCTATGAGTTAATTTCCAAAGAATAATAGGATAATTAAAGCAACTTCCTGTGTAATTAAAAAAAGAGTACTTAATGAGTTTTGCGTGGGTTAGTGACAGTCAAGTGCTTTGTCTTTTTGTTGTTTTCATTGTCAGTGTAATGAACATTTTGAAAATAGCTGTGACAAGGATTGGCCATATCAGTCTGGTTGTGGAATATTCATCATTATTATATTTTAAGTTAGTTTACTTCACTATCACATTCATGTATTTTTAATTCATTCACTGTTCTCTTTTACCCTCTGTGTTTGCAAAGAGAGATGGTTCAGTCTGCTCTCTAATTATCTTTAAAAAATAAATATTCAGAATTTGGTAGACCAGAATACAGCAGTTCTTTAGTACGTTGGGCAAGCTCTTTTTCAACCATTAGATTGTTTTTTGGGGGGTGGGTGGGAGAGCTGAAATGTATCACTAGGAAGTCTCATATTAAGCTAAAGAAAAAGCTAATCAAGAAGTTCTCTCACTACATTGAAAGTGCCTACTTGGCCTTATCTTTAACACAGTGCATGAATTGGGTTTTACCAAACATACAACTTTAGTTCTGACTGAGAAGAATATGTGCAAAGCTAAAAGGTTCATGTCCAAGTGTTCAGAATAATTCCTTTTAGTTCAATTTGTCAAGAAACTGCTGTGCTTAAATGTAACCATCTTGCGAATTCCAATAATAAGCATTTTTTGAAACCTGCTATTTGAATGGTTCAAGAATGGCTCAAAATGTTGTTGGTAGACTCCTTTAAGCAGTTCTGAAATGGTCTGCTATTTCTCTGGCATAATTTTCAGCAGTGTCTCTATTGCCGTCAAGGTGCCTGAAGTAGTACCTTTTGGTAGTCTGATCAGAACATATTGACGTAATTGTCATTATGACACTTAAGTTGCTTTTAACCAGTCTACTTTGAGTGGAGAGTACTGTGAAGAAAGTGCATTCTCCCTTAGAACCATTAGGGATAATCCAAAAATTGCCTCAAAAACATTGCACTCAAGTTCATATGATGGTGATCCCAGAAGCTGACAAACCTTTAATGCTCTAAAATACCACTGTAGGAAGTTGTTAAAGATTTCATAGGACAAAATTGGTCCACTTAGACTGAAATTAATGTACTACAGCAGTGCATCAGCTGCCCTTTTCAGTCATAGAGGCTTACTTTGTATTGGCTATAGAAATGGAAGATAGATATTCAGATAATTCTGGCGCTTGCTAGGTGGAGAAATCAGGATATTGAATCATTGTGAGGCAGAACAAACCAATTACTTTGGGTTTTGACTTTAGAGACTCAAATAAACATTTCCCCCCCTGTCATGTTTGGCTCCCCAGATCATTAATAAACCAACATCAAAGCAAGCAGGCCAACTTCCAATGTTATAAAAAAACAATGCAAAGATATAGATCTTGCATGTAGGCTTGGAAGTCTTAATTTAAGGCAAGCAGTTGGAGTTTTTATTGCAGCAATTTTCACAATCAGCAGAGACATTAACACCAGGCTTGTGGGTGTTTTCTTTCCTTAAAATGAGCAAGAGGAGAGCATTTTAAAAAAAAGTTTGCTTAGCGGTTAGACACTTTAGAAGCTGCTTCATGTTCCATTTGTCCCTTACAGTCATGTCAGGAATTGGAGTTACTAGGATGATTTGTTAAAAACACACACACACACACTGTAGAAAGCTTAGTGCCACTTGTGTTTGAACGAAACAACATATTGAAAAATCATCTGACATTTTATCTTGTTCACTAATGCTTAATTTGCCTTTCATAGTATGTATTTTAATTGACAAAAGTGCATATGCAGAAGTCTTAGGGTATATTGCACCTGCTGGCAATACATTCTGCACAAGCTTGATTTGGGGAACATCTATTAAATCTATTGCAGATTCTCACTGAGAACTGGATGCAAATATTACAAAGACACGTAGATGGAAGGTAGGAAATGGTTAGGAAAATATTTTGATTTTTGCCCCAGAACTTTTTAAAAAGCTCCTACAGTTTTTTCAGTCATATTAATTGTGAGTTTTCCTAAGAAATGAAGATTTTAATGGAAAAGACGACCAAATGAAGATTTATTTATTTGCATGTGGGAAAGTTGAAGCAGGAAGTTTAAAAATTGGAATGGCTTCATCAGGTGATAAACCAGAAGAAATAACCAATGTGGTAGAATGCGATGGTAAGTTTAAATTCATTCATACATTAGTAAATAGTTATGAAATAACATTCTTCATACTAAATCATTAAGTGTTCCGCTTATACATGTCCCATTTTCTCAAGTATTCTGCACAATTTATGGTACGTGTGTGAAGAGAAGGGCTATTCAGTATCCTACATGATTACCTTTAAAAGAGCACATGTGCAGTCACAAATTTGATCACCCCCCATTTTTTTAATTTAATGAAAATGTTGCATGTGCTTGTTGTAATAGTATATCAAGACAAATGGGAAACTGTAAAAGCTTAAGTTTTAGATTGATTTACATAGTTTTTGGATATTTTCTATTTTTTAAGCAGAAAGTGGTCCTATCTCAATATGAACAGTGGAATGATGACTAGGAATACACTAGGAGAGATTGGTTCATTCAGGTCTTTCCTCAGTCTTTTGTATACTTTGCCTTGTCAGAAACCCTTCTAAATAACCATTACATCCGTTTAGATGTGCACAGTTCACCGCTTCTTACAGTATAGAGTTTAAAGAAGGCAGTTGCTTAATGAGCACTAAAACAAAAACCTCAGCTTGATGAACTGAAAACTATGAATTGGTTCTTTTAGGAAGAAGTATTTTTGATCAGAGTTTTGAATTATAGCATAGGCAAGGTTGTGGCTCATTATCTTAAACTGAGCATTTTATGGGTCTAAGATGCAGTATATAATTTGCATGTGCCATTATTTTTCCTCCCTTGTGGTATTTGTCAGGAGCTAATGCTTAAATTGTACAGAAGCCTGCTTTTTTCCTTCCCATTTTTTTATTTAGAAAGGCATAATAATAAAGAACATTGCAGTCTGACAAAAATAATACTGACCCTAATACCTGCAGGTAAAATGCAGCCTCCAGCTCCCCCCACCAAACAAGCTTAAATTCAATTTTTTGAATAATTACAATAAAAATGATGTTTTATGAACTAATATACTTCATCTTTTAAGAATATTTTATTTGTGTACTGGTAAGTAAAATCCCATCATGGTTGTATAATTTTGTTTAATTATCAGAGCAGCTAAGAGGGAAAAATCAATTTACATTGAAAAAATCACAGAAATGAGGTTACCTTGTTAAAAAGTAACTTGCCAGCAGTGCCTGAATTGCCTAGTTATGTCAAAATTTGCCTTATTTAACGCAATAAGAATACGAACTAGTAGTTCAAGCACATTTGAACTGTGCCACTGTTTCTTTATCTCCTTTTAGGAAGATTATGAAGTAGTGTTAAATTTACAAAACAAATGGAATAATAACTATTCATTGGAAAGAAATGGTCGCATGAGCCATTTTTTTCACGTATCTGTTGACCTTGTTTTCCCCCCAGAAAATCCATATGAACAGCTCTGTTGGTTAAAGCTAGAGATAAAAAGTGAATTATGGGTCCTGATAATAGCCACAGCTATGTCAGTTATGAAGGAAAACTTGTTTCCTCACCTATACTTGTTCATATATATATATATATATATATATAAAATATATATATATAAAAAATGCAACTGTGATACATATATTTGGAGACTCTATGCTTTGTAGTACTGTAGCTTGAAAAGCTTAACTATATGTGCTTCACTGAAAACTAGAATTCATAGATCTTCTGTGAACACCTGCTTTAGTGCAGTTTCCTGAAGCACATAAAATCTTGCTTCACTGAGTCACTAAAACTGTCTTAGTTACAAGGGGCAGGCGACATAACAATTTAAATCCTGTGGGCCATTTGTAGGTCACAGAGTCATCACACTAGAATTTCTGGGTAAAGTGGCTGAAAAGAGAAGACAAATGCCACTTTGAATGGAGATGTTTATACCAGACTTCTGCCTTAGGGTAAAATTTGGGTCTGTTTTAGCCCGGATGTAATGTCTCTCTCTACAGATCCCAGAATTAATCATGGCCTGACAAGGGAACGTGTGCTGGGGGGAGGGGGCTTGTTGGCTGACATTATTATAAACATTATTAAATCATTGCATCTTAGTGCTGCAATGTACTGTGTTTGGATAAAGGTAGTTGAGTACAGAACATGCCCCCCTTTTAAACTGTTTATGATGATGGTACCTATGAGAAAACTGTAGTGATTCTCTTCAAAATAGTTGTAATTGGAACAGGGAATGGATCAGGCAGTTGCTTGTAAGTATATTGAAGGAGAATGATGAATTAATGGACATGCACGTGCTTCATAAATGAAGAAAATCTGTTTTCTTTCAAACATTAAATCTTATTGTAAAACATGTACCCAAATATATCAAAGGTATACAAAATTCTAAATACATGTATTATACTAAATATACCCTATGCTTTTGGCAATAGTTTTATTTTATAAATTTTACATTAGACTTTAACATACAAAATCTTTACAGTGTTACTTATTTTTTTTTAAAAAATTATTGAAGGCATATGACTTACCCGAGGATTCACTTCCAGAACCCAGCACTCAGATTACTGAAATGTGGTTCCCATAATTTTCAGGTTTGCCAGGTTTGCCTGGCAAGTGGGGATTTGCAGCTCCACAAAGATATTTTTTTTTAAATCCTAGTTCAGCTATATCAAACTAACTCTAATTATGTCTGACTGGTACTTGGTGTAAAAGGGCACTTTCATGTGTAATGATGTACTTTACATTATCACACACTTCTATATTTTATTTTGTTTCTTATTTCGGTATTATCCTATGAGTGCTCTGCATTCAACTTCATTTGTTTCTTAAACAGTTCTAGGACTAAATCTTATGTACCTGGTATAAGATTGCCCTTATGTCCTGATGTTTGTTGAACATTACTTTTCTTCTCCCAGTGAAGATACTGATTTTGGCAAAAAGCGAGACATTTTAATATACAGTTCTAATAGAGTCTGGTTCCATCCTGTAACGAGGTCAGATGCAACTGAGATCGGATGCACTGGATTGTTACAGTTTAGGAGCAAGTCCCATTGAGTATATGTTCTTTACATCTGCAAATACATATGCATGCAAACAGCAGAGGTTAAAATTAGTCATGCATTTTTAGCATTTAATTATTTTTTGTTCTGTTCAGAGGAAAAATAGTTTTATATTTGAATGGCAGCATTAAAACCAGAAGACCTCTCTGTTCTAAAGAAAGCAGACAACATCTTGCTGCTTTTGATACTGGGTTAGTATTTTCCTGTTTTGTTGTGTTACAACATGGCACAATAGGATGAAATTGCCCTATCACTCCTGAGTTTTAAAGTTAGGTTTATGCAAAACCTAAGCAAGATAGCTGTGCTTCAGACAATTTGTGAGCTATGTCCCAGTCTTCCTGAATTAAAATCGTTTACCAATTAATTTGATTTCTTGATGCAAACCTGAACTGTGCTTTGTGTCTTCTGTGGGTATTTTCATATCAGTCAACACCTTGGAATGATTACTCTGCAACTAGGTGAGAGAATAATCTAAGTATTTACTGGCAAAATTGTCCTCTCTGGCTGGGCGAGTGAAAATCTGATTTTATTTTAGAATCCTAAGATTCTTTCATGGTGGCTGACCAGATATAAAGAGTTGAAACTCATGCTTTGATTGGAATGGATATTTGTTTTTTTAATTAGGGTCAGAATTTAAGAAGACACAAAGTTTACCTGTGAGTTCTGACATAAAACAAATAAATTACTTGAAACAAGCAAGTATCATATCTGCAACATGTGAAGTAATAAAGGAAAGAGTGCCTTTGTGTATGTGCAGAGGTCACCATCAAAGCATAATTAAAGCCCACCCTTTTAGACCGTCTTAACCACTAGCTGTGTCCAAGAAGAAAACAAGCAGACAAATACACTACCTTTTCCTATTGTATCTGAGGAAGTGTGTGTGTGTGTGTGCACACGAAAGCTCATACTTTAAATAAAAATTTGTTAGCGTTAAAGGTGCCACTGGACTCCAAATTTGTTCTACCTTTTCCTATGTTGAACCAATAATATCTGCCCTTGTTCATAGCCGTAAGAGCTGGTGCATGTATGCGTGTGTTCCTCAAACAATAAAATTTATCCTGCCAAGCTAGTTCAGCCATTACTTTTGGCACTTCAGATGTTGTTGGGTGGCATCTTTTTGGCAAGCTTATAACTCGGGTTTCATGACGGAACATGATTGTTGATGTGACTCAGTTGCTGCATTTGCTGTTGTTACAGCTTGATGCAAATCCTTTTTTTCTCCTGGGTTGAAAGAATCTTCAGGAGTAATGCAGGGTCTTCTTGAACTGCTTCCCTTCCCCCCTGTTTAAAATAGATATTTATGTAACACCCTGGATAAATTTCAGTAGCATGGATAGATCTGCTACAATTATAATTGCTTATGAAATATTCTTTACTGACAGGCAAAGGCTCAGTTCTCTTTGTGCCATGCAGGTGCATACTGGGCTAGACGGATGTCTTTTGAAATCTGCATGGATACAACATTTGTCTATATGAAAGGAGTACTTGGGTTCTCATTTGTCTGGTACATTCAAATTAATCTTGCTCGGCTGCAGAAAGGAGAAGTTGACGATAAACTGTTATTAAGACAATGTAAAAAGAAACTAAAGCCTAAGTGCATAGAGAGGGATTTTTCCGTTTGGATGTTGTATAACTGGGAGGTGGGGGAGGGAGGAAGGATTATTTTTCTTCATTGAATGTGTTAAATGTGCTCTCTCCTCTCAGTTGTCATGGGCTGTTTTGTCTGCAGTAGTTAAAAGTTTCTTGAACAGGACCTGCTAAGGACAGGTTATAGATTTGACCACTAGAGGCTTTCCTGTAACAGAAAAGTGTGTGCTTAAAGTACATTTTGTAAATTCACAGTGATTTAAAGCATTTTCCCCCCAGTACATTCTGAGGATTTTACTTCTAAATATTTCCCCTTTGTTATGCTCTCCTTGTTGTTCTAAAAAAAAGTTCATATTTTATTTGCTAAAGCGAATGCTTTACTGTGCTAACTAGACTTTTTTCCAGCGGGCATGGTCCATATGAAATGTTGCCATCTGGGTTGGATTTTGGCCCCTATTTCTGAAATTTATGAGCTCACCCACACCCCTGCGGCTGCAATATCCAAGTTTTATAGGTCAGGGAAGTGGATTGCAGAGGGAGACTGAAAGGAACTTGCCAGTTAATGGAGGCAAGAAATTAAACTTGAATGCTTAAAATGAGATTAACCTTCCCCCCCCCCAAAAAAAATTGGGTTATTCTTCCTTCTTTAAAAAACATGAGATGTCCTTCAGATCTTCTGTGGCAAATGAGCAAGTATCTATTGATGTAGAGGAAGATTCCTTTGCTCAGGAGAAAGATTATTTTTCCCAATGTCACTACAATGTCCTGAGACTTTGAACCATTGACTAGCAAATTTGGTTAGTAATTCCATCTCCAGTTGGCTTGTCTCAAACTTTTGGCACAGATCAGAGTTTTTCTTTAGTTTTTCTTCAAAACTTATTGAGGACATTAAAAAAATTACATCCATTGAAAACGCAAACCAGAAGAGTTTTTTGTTAAGGACAGTGTACTTTCTTAGACTGAAGAAACTCTCTCTCACTCCCCCTCACTTGCAAACGCACACGCACCGGTGAGGTTTTCTCAGAAAAAGACATGCTTAGGATTATATGTTTGTTTTTCTTAAAATGTCCACATTTGTGTTTAGTGTAATTGATCCTAATGTTTGCGGTAGAGAGTTAATCCCAAGTGAAAGAAGTTCTGATTTAGGTGGCAAAGGGACATTAAGCAGAGCCACAGTGTTCTGTTTGTTTATTTTGGATAAGGAGATGATTTAGGCTGAACAGGATGACTTGTTTCGGGTGGTCCTTCCATTTCAGGATCGTTTGGTGTTTTCTTTTCCCCCCTGAAAGCCTTTATGTGACTTTGAAAAAAGAAGCTTTTGCCTCTTAGATTGCAGAGGGCTGAAGCTGCTTGCTTAACTGTTTTGAAGGAGAAGGGTAACAGTGTAGAGCCAGCAGAAAATCTGTCAGGGTGCTTTATTCAGTAGCAGCAGATATCAGGTAACTCTTAAGGGACAAGCCTCTCTGGGGATTTCTTTCTAATGGTGACCATTTGCTTGGAGTTGTATGGTAATTTTACATTTTCCACATACTTTTTGCTAATTCTTCTTATTACCTGCAGAGGGAGCTTGTACATGAGATAATCAGAATAATCATGGCATTTAAAGATGGAAACTGTTTTCATCTCTAAAATACAACTTCAGTTTGTTGTAGTGTCCCCTGTCATGTTTACTCAAACTCAAAAAACCCTTTATACTTAAAGAATGCTCAAGGGCACGCTTGAGAAGGACTTGCATCATTGACTTGGTTGGTAAATTGTTGCAAATTTAATATGCAAAATAAAGTGTTATAATGATATTTTAGATTCAAGTTGATTTGAGGGGATATCAGTTATGTCTGAGTGGTTGTATTAGAACAACTGTAAATAAATAGGAGCTAGTGCATTATAAAATAGTTACTGAATAAATTGTTACCTTTAAAAATCCTGAAGATTTAATTAGGCTAAAGCAGTGTTTATTATGTTGAACAAAAAGCTGTAAATGGATGTGATCCCTCTGCCAACTATTCTTTTTAATTAGGTTGCCTACAGTATGGATTCAAATTTAACTCTTTAATTTTTATGCTTTTTCAAAAAATAAAGATCATCAGCACTAGAACTGATAAATTAGTTGTAATGGCACTTAAACAGGACATTCAGTGGTTAAACCTTTAGAGTCCAGTATTAAACCTTTTAAGAAGGAAAAGAAAACCCCACTGACTGTTTTAAAAGACTCTGGCAGAACTAATAGTATCAGATTATGAACTTATTAATAAATAAATATAACTTTCTAGGAAACAGCATTATTGCATTTGCTAGTGTGACTTTTTAAGGTTTAGCAACACATTTTTTGTCCCTACAGATTTTAGAATTTAAATGTTTGTTTTTCTGCATAGTGAAGCCGTATAGTATAGTTCTTCCAGAAGCAAAAGAAGTAGCAGTGAGAAAAATAAATACTACTTACTATCTTGCTTGCTGGGTAGGGAGTATAATGCAGAAGGTTCTGAAATAAGTGGGGTTTCGCTTTGAAAAATGGTAGTATTCTTTTTTCATTTGTGATAGTTGAGGAGGTCTGCATGCTATTTGCTATGATACTAATACGAAGTAAAGCATTATGCATAGCTGCACATTCCATAAAACAGAAGCAGCACTCAGCAACATGTAGTCTTGCCATAAATCTTCTTGGAAAATTGGGTTTCAGAGTTGATCCCCTCCCCCACCCCTGGGTTTATTACAGCATTGTAAAAAATGTGTATATGTGCACGAGAATAAGCTCTTACTGTATTTTGGATTACCATTTTAAACATTCAGCGAAAGGCTTACCGGTGTTGCAAAAGTGCACTGTCTTGATGCCGACTCATTATTTATACTGGCTGATCCTTGCTAATGTGAAAAATCAGCTTGTTATTGTAGTGCCAAATGGCCCTTTAAGTAGAGAAACAGTTAAGTAGATCTCCTGTAATAGGTTGTTGTCTAATAAAGAGATTTATGGTATTGACAAGGGTGATTGTATAGGAAATTACCCTTTCACAGCATGATCATGTGTTATCGCAACAACTTGGTGCCACTTTTATATGGAACATTTTCATAAAAGGGTAAGAATGTTAGCAACAGCCATTGCACTCTGATATGATTAAGGCAGTAAGATTTCCCGGAGCTATAGAAATACTCTTGTACGGACTTTGGAATTTCAGGCCTTTGTGAAGACTGATTCCTGTTTTCTACCAAGCAGATACATGTAAAATTCAGAAGTCATTTCTTACACTTGACCAAGGAGATGTGGTACTTTTGTGTAAAACCCTTAGGTATAGAGAGTTTGCAAGCTCTAGAAGAAGAGGTTATATGAAATTGATAGGACTCTTTTGGGTACCAGCCTGTATGGATGCTTGAAGTATGCATGTTGTTGAGCTTCACATATTCTTCCATTGGCTTGAATGGAATATTCAGCCTTAGGAGTAGTGCTTTGCATTTCAAAAGCTTGCACATTTCCCTTCACACTTACATGCATAAAAATATTAAGTTAACCCATTTGATATGTCTTCTTCTGCTGAAGGCATTCCTGTGAAGCTGGTTCGCGAAAGTATTTTTTAACAATTTAAATGGAGATATATAATTTCAGCGCATGGATTTTTATAAAGAAGTATAGTTTAATTTTGCTGTTGTAGCTCCTCATCTTGAATGGAAAATGAAAAGGCACTAGAAACATTGTTTATACAAAAATGCATGTCACTGCTAAAGTCCTCATTTGATTTAATTTATAAGTAAAGTTCTGTCTTAAACTTGATTTGTGAAACAACCAAATTTATATGAAATTTCCAAATTTTCTCTCCATTTATGTAAAAACATGAGACTGTAAATGTGGAGGTCAGTCCATTGTCCAGTGATCAGATCAGATACATTTATACATTTATTTCGGTCAGCGACCAGTACAAAATACAAAACAGGTAAAACACAATATAAGATTGGTTAAAAGTTCCAAAATATTTCATGTGTTCAATAGATCCATCCTAACCCTTGTATATTTAGCCAGACACTTCTACATTTAATTGCTAATCTTGCATATTTGGCAATAATATAGGATAAATGCTTATTTTTGGACTTCCATCCGGCAAAATTAGCTAATAGACTTTATTGTATGCCAATGATGTCCTTTTATCAAGGACCCCTATTGGACTAAAACAGGCATTACGAGCCCTTATGGATTACTGTAATGAAAACTGCCTTGAAGTAAATCATTCCAATGTTATAGATAAGCCAAAAATGAAATCAAAAGGCCAAAATAATGAGTCTCTCATCCACTCTTATTAGGTATATTAGATATATTAATCATTCAACTTCTTGGCAATCAAATGGGTTCCCAGGTAAATCATTCCAAGACAAAAATAGTTGTCTTTTTAAAGAAATTTTAGAAATACTTGTGACACCTTAATGCTACTTCTATTTAACAAGTTCAGTTATATAAATATCTACTAGGTGTCATATTTCAAGCTTCAGGATCTATGAACTCTCATGTAGTCCATATTGCTTTGAATCCGCAAAAAAGTGCAGATGCTTGTCCAGTGATTGCAATTGTCCATTTTAAATATCTTGGCACCTTGACGATCATTTTACATACAGGTATGTGTCAATGGAAAGGCAATGTAAGAGTTGCCTCCCCCCCCCCCTTCTGAATGTGCTAAATTCAAAATATGAGCCACAAGGGCATGAAAAAAACTTGTTGGTAAGAACAGCTCTCCTTGATCAGACCAAAAGTTCAAGTAGTTGTGTTCTCACAACAGCCAATCAAATACCTTTTGGCAGTTTTTCAAGCAGGGCATAGAAGACCATCCTTAACTCTGAATTCAGCTAACTCTACAGGAAGTTAATCAAACTATGAGCCTGAGAGGCACAAGATTTGTAATTTGCTCTTAATTTTAACAGCCAGGGCTAAGCAGGTGTGCAATAATTTTAATATTTTTATTCAGTCATGGATTTCCCCCCATAATTTTATGCTAGTATGTTTTAAATTACAATTTCCTTCCTTCGCTAGACTGTATGGATGGTATGAGGCAAATAATCACTATATATTTGCAGACAATTTAAAGTCGGCATTGCTAATATGATTTTTGGATTATTAATAAATAATTCATTGTTCATAATATATTTTGGGGAAATGGAAATATAAAGGGCCCAGTCCACAGATGATCCCACGCAAAAATGCACTGTGCTCAGATTTCTGTACACAGGATGAAAAATGATGTTCAGAAATGAGGTCCAATGTAGCCAGTTCTCTGCATTTTAGTATGGGTGTAGGTAACTGTAGGGAAGAATTGACCCATTGACCTGATCTTTGAACTTCTGCACATTCAAAATGTGGCACATACAGAAGAAGATGTGCTCTATGAACCTGAACAGGCTGCTTCCCCACCAGCTTCCCAGGCATGTAGTGAAATCCTGACTAGAACATTGAGTCATTAAATGATGGCATGTAGCATCATTATTTTTTGGAGGGTGGGGTGGCGGTGCACCCATTCTCTATTTATGGACAAATCAGAACATTGTGTCTTTACAGCCTAGCAGCTGAAGAATTGAAAACAAAGATTAAATGAATAATCTAGAAAAAATGTACACATTCTTGCCTTCCGAAATGTTTGTTTAAAATGCTATGGCTGTAGGCTACACATAGGTTTCTAATAATGATAGATTCTACATTATAAAACTTCAAGTAGAAATTATTATATTATGGAAGCACTCAAATTAACAGCTGCTACCTTTTCTATGAACCTTCCAGCAATTAGTATCACCTATATTGCCACATTGATAATGGTAATCTTCCAGAGACCTTGTCTACAGCAGACCTGCATTGATTTTGTAGAAAAAAAACATATTCTTGGTTTTGATCATCCAGTTATGGTTTCTGTGTATCAGACAACTAAAGAGTTTTTTCTGTAGGTGTGTTTGTTTGCCCATACAGCCTGCAGCCGCCAGACTGCTATGTGTGTTTACTGGGTAGAAAGGCTTGCAGCATTCAGTGGAGATTACTCCCTGATAAATTTGCACGGGAGTGCCATAAAGCTAGCATTATTACAAACTATAAGGAAAAAGTGCACTAGGAGAACGGGTGAGATTGATCGAGATGGTGTGCAGTATAAGAAGTCTGTTTTTTAAAATAGTTTTACTCCCTCCTTCCAAAATCATTAATATTGTAAAAATAAACCAAGAGGGAGCAAAATTTTGCAGCATTCAGTTTCTGAAAGATACTGGTTTCTTAACTTGATTAAGCCTGGTAAACATTTTTTAGAATTGGGAGCATGCAAGAGGGAAATACTCCAATGGCTTCAAAATTTACATGCTGTTATCTGCCTTTGCTTTGCTGTCTGTGCCTGGGTATTTCTGCAGCATAAAGAAGCTAGACTGGATAAGTTTATTCATTTAAATACCCAAGTATACCTAAAATGAGTGCCTTTGAGTTCTGCGTTCTTCGTGTGCTCTGCAGACACTGAGCTAGACGGTAGTAAGATAATTAGCATTTTCCCTTTCAGAGAGGTCATAAATCTGCCTGCAAGCCTGTGCTGTAGGCTTTCACTGGTCATGTTCATCTTAAATGATGGTGCCCTACTAGCGAATCACTGTGGGAAAACATTTATGTGTAGAGGACTGATTTTTTTGTTTAGGATATTCTCCTCTACCTTTAGAAGAGAGCAGTGGTTATGACCAATAAAAACTTTACTCTCTGGCAAATGGAATGTAAGTGACCAGGAGCTATTGGTTGAGGAACAACAAACCTACAGAACAGAGTACATCAAAGCAGTGAAACCTTTGAAATATACCTGTGGATGGAGATTTTTCATTTTAACATTAGCTGCATGGAATAACAATCTTTCGGCTATGCATCAAGGTATTTTGTGAATGTTACCCCCCGTTATCTAAATTTTGCTATTTTAGGTTGCCACAGTGGCACTTATTGTTAAAGTTATGTTAATAAGAGAGATTTTCTATTTTGTATAGAATCTTTTTAATTTATCTAGAATATATTTCTACCAGGTTGTGCTGTATGTTTGATATGGCAATGTTTTGCAATGCCACTGCTCATGGTACTCGGAATACCTTCTTTTTGGACCTGAACAGTAGAGAACCTCTGTTACTGGTGGTTAAAATTCCAGACATTGCAATATTCAGTGAATGGGGAGCGGGGTTGTGAATCCATTGGACTAAAAATCAGAAATAATTACTGTTTTCCATTGAATGTAGCAGAAAGTGGTTTAAGTATGCCAGTGATTTTACTCAAATGCAAGTGAATTAAAATTGTCAGTATTTTCAGTTAGTTTGATATAAAAGTATTCATGAATGAATACCAATTTTGTTGTTTTTTGTATTGCTTGGTATTTATACCTGATGTGGTTGAGCACCATATGCCTACTTTCAAAACTTTATTTGAAAATTGCAACACTTTCTGGAATTTCAGATAGTATTTTTTCTCATTGTTATAGTAATTTGTCGATTTTATTTTGAACTGTTTCTGTATCATCTTGATACAAATAATGGGTGAACTATAGAACTCCTTGTGGAGTTGTGGTAGAGAATTGCTTTCCTAAAAGAATACTTTTGTAATTCTGGAACATGGAACTGCTTGCTGGAAACAGATGTTTAGGATTCCAGTGTATTTGTATTATGTGGATTCTGATTGATGAAACCTGGTTCTTAAAAAAAAAATTACTCTAGACACAGAGACAAATACTACAACAGACAGTGCAACAAAACAAAACCATCCAGTAGCTCGCATCCAAGGTAAAAACTGGTTCTAAATGGGAGTTATACAGACTGGCCTTGCTTCCCCCTTTTTTCAAAACATCAACATTAATTTCAGTTCCTTCAGGTAAACATGTCATAACGTCATTCTGATTTTCCTGATGGGAAAACGTATTTCTATGAGAGCAAAACAGCTGTGTTTTTGTTTAATTTGTGTTTCTAAAATGCAACATCTTGTGCCATGTTTCAAAAACTGAGTCCTCCTCTCCTGTTCATGCAACAAATTATGATGGCTTTTCTTTTTTGCTTAAAGTAGAGCAAAGAAGTAATTAGTTCTAGTGTTATTAATGAAAGAGAAGCAGAAATAATGATGTCCAGCATTCAAAGTTGAAGCTTGTGTCAGCCACTTTGCGTGAAAGCGGATTATTTGAAGGAATACCACACTCTTCAAGTGTCTTCTAAATGAAGATGCTGAGAACTGGTTTTCCTTTTTAAAACGATAGCTCAGTCAGAAAGTAAAAATCTCAATTTTAATGAAGACATTTCAAAGAACAGTCAAGTTGGAAAAGATATTTTAGTTTTTAATAGCTGACTTTTATTGTTTTGCCCAAAGGCAGTAAATGTTGAAAATGTATTACAAGAAGCTTCCCCCCTCCTGTATTGTTGTTTTTATCTCCATTTTCATTAACTTTGGGTTCTGTTGGTATTATCTTTGCATAATTTAAAGTGCGTGGTTTGGCTAAGAGAGGAAGCATTGTTTGGTGGTTAAATATTCTTGTGGAACTTCAGTAATAGTAAGACCACTCCCAAAACAAGGGACTTGAGTCTACAGCATTAAATAATAATCTTTTTGAGATTCCAGGCCAATTACATTAAATATAGCAAGAAACAAAGGGGTTAGACAAAAATAAACTATCAGGAATCTTTTTCTCTGTTGCTAATAAACATTGATGGTGTTATGCATAAATGCAGTTATGAGAAAAGATAGGGGATCCAAAGAGCTGCAGTTCAGGGGTTTGTGTTTGTGGTTTTTCAGTACTGTACACGTTAATGCCTTCTTAAGGCTGATGGGACTTTCGTGTGTATCTGTTCAAAGAAAAGTCAAATATTACATTTGTCGTTTCTAAACCTCGTGATAGACGTAAAGGGTTCTTTCGATCCCGGGAAGCGGTATTTTATTTACTATTCTTTACTAACTATCGCAGATTTCTGTTTTCAGCAAGGCCACCAAAGCTGACAGGTTAAGAGATCAAGACATAATTAAAATACATCATAATCCATTAAAACCAAATGAAACTGCATCCTTTAAAGAATTAAAAACAAATTAAAGTGTGCATATAGCACAATGCAATATACGCGTGCATAAAAGCAACATTTTAAAACAAGGAAGGATCAGTGAGAAAATGCCAGACAACACAAAAATCTTCACTAGTTGGCACAAGATGCCAACCAGAAAGGGCAGGCTAGTCTCACTGGGGAGAGAATTCCAGAGTTTTGGTGTTGCGACTGAGAATGCCTTCTGCTTGGGTAGTCACCTCCTTACTCTCAGAAGGTGGGTGCAACTGAAGCAGAGCCTCTGATGAAAATGTTAATGAATACAGTCCTTTAGGTATGCTGATCCCAAGCCACCTTGATGTGCCCAGGAATTGGTTAGTAGCCAGTGCTGATGGGTCAAGACTAGAGTGATATAGTCCCTACAGTCTGTTACAATTAATACCCTGGATGCAGCATTCTGCACAATTAGAGTGTATGAATACTTTTCAGGGGCAGCCCCACATAGAGTGCATTGGTCACTCTAATTGACCATAAAACCTGTTTTTTTTCCTACTAAGAAGATTCTTTACATCTCTGGTGCAGTAAATTATCATTTACTTTAAATGCATTGGATGATATTTTAATGTACTTGTGTGCATGCAGATGTTTTGTTTTATAACATCCTTAGTTATCTTCCTTTTCTGTTTTCTGCACTATGATGGTACACACAGAAGCACAGTGAATAAGAACATAAGAGAAGCTACATGGGTTCAGGCAGATGCCCCATATGGTCCAATATACACTACCTAGCGAGGTGCCACGAGGAGGTCCACCATCGGGGCCTGAAGCCCTCCCACTGTGGCTCCCCAAGCACCAAGAATACAGAGCATCACTGCCCCAGACATGATGTTTCATCTACACGCTATGGCTAATGGCCACAGTTGGGTCTCTGCTCCATGTGTTTATCTAATCCCCTCTTGAACCTGCCTGTGCTTGTAGCTGCCACAATTGTCATGGCAATATTCTGTTGTATTACTTATAGCTGCTGTGCTTCCACTGCTATTAACTGTTGTGATCCTAGTTAAGTCAATACTTTTGATAACAAGTAATATCAGCATGTCTGCAGAGCCATAACTACATCCCAAACTGATGTTGTTGATAGCTGCACAGTAGTAATTTTAATCTGGCAACAGAATCTGAAACTAAAGTTCTTCACAGAATTACTATGGGATTGGGCTGGGTGATAACAAGCTAGCAAGGTAATGATTAGATATATGGCAATAAGCCTATGGATATATTGCTAAATGGCTGTAAAAGCTATTTACCCTACAAGTGTCTAAAAGTAGAGGAACAATGAGCATATGGATCATCTGCTCAGTACACAGAAAGGAATTGGGGGGGGGGGTCTTCTTCCTAGGATGGGTTAGGATGTGAAACAAAAAAGCAGTCACTTGCCTTTGGCATCTGAAATTACTCTAGTCTAGGGGGTCACGGTCTTCATGACCGTTTTTTACCACTTACAGGTAAAAAACATAGCATTTATGATTATGATACTAGCATTTATGATTATGATACTCCCCCCCCCATTGGTTAGACAGTTCCATAATAGTTAATTGGGGAAACATAACAGTTGATGTGAATTGGAAACGTGGGTTGTGCATTCCTTTCTTTTATAGTAAGTAAGCCAATTCAATTTAGTGGTAGATTTGCTTACAGAAGTAATTTATTGTGAGTCTAGGTTAGTTAGTCTGATTTTGGGTTGTGAATCCATAACAAAGCTGCCAACCCTCAGGGATCTGTGATATTTGTACAGGCTCTTATAACGTGATCTTGCCAAAATTCCAAAGTTAATTGCAGCAGCATGCAGCCCCAACTGAACAGAACTGATTTTTGGTAGTAGTAATGCTGCTGGTAGCATTTGACTGGTATCTTAATCCTTGTGATACCTTATTAATTCATTGATGCTGGATGGCTGTTTTCTGTTCTGCTGGTGATCTGTGAGCACCCTTAGTCGTGGATATTTTCTGTATACCATGCATTCTACATTGTAGTTGTTGTCACAGAGGGTTTATGTAATTGCCAGGTACAAGTATCCACTGTTTTAAGATTCATCGAAGACTTCAGGGAGTCTCACTTTGCCAAAAATCAGGAGACGCACAGCACAGTTGAAACCAGAGTTGTAGCCTTCTATCATTCACTTCATTGGACTTAGAAAGGCCTGTCTAATCTAAAGTCTATAAACTTTACTGCAGAAAAAGTATGTTTAAAAATTTTAAAAATCTCTGCGGTTAAGCACTAGCATGGTTGTTTTATTAGTTTTGCCAAGGTTCTAGGCCATGTCCAAAAGATTGTATGTGGGTGTCAGGAGAACCTTCTCTACTCTACTGCCTTGCCTTGCATCTTGTGTTTATGGGGAAGCTGGTTGAAAAAGCGGCTGCAGACTGCCTTTTAGCATACCAAGTGGAAACTTTGGTCTTTGATCTATTCCAGTCTGGCTTCCAACCTGGATATGGGGTTGAGACCACTCTGGTCGCCCTGAGGAACGATGTTCGACGCCAGCTAGACTGAGCCAGGCTGGCGCTCCTTGTGTTGTTAGTCATCACAACAGCATTTGACATAAGAGCCAATTCTTCTTCGGATATGGTAGATCATGAGCTCCTTGCTCACCGCCTCGCTGATGCTGGAATATGGGGGACAGATCTGCAGTGGCTGAACACCTTACTCCAGGGCCATGGACAGAGGATTGCAGTTGGGGATAAGCAATCATGACACTGCCAGTTCCCTTGTGGAGTTCCCCAGGGTGCGCTGCTATCCCCCATGATATTTAACATCTTTATGTGCCCTTTTGCCCAGCTAATCTGGGGATTTGGGCTTGGGGGTGATCTGCATATTGATGGTACCCATCTCTATCTCTTGATGGACAGCCGACCTGATACACTCCCAGAAACATCTGCCAGTTGCTTGGGAAACAGTTGCGGCTTGGATCAAGTAGAGCCGCCTGAAATTCAATCCCTCTAAGACAGAGATCCTGTGACTAGGTAGAAAGGACTGGGAGTGGAAATGTAGCTGCCCTACTTACACAGCATGCACCAAGCTATGCTACTAGTGCCCAACCCGGCCGCGGAACACCTGGCTACTGTGATTAAAGCAATGGTCACCTTCAGAGCACATGCCGTAGGACAGCCGTCTCCAACCCCTGGGCCGAGGACCGGTACTGGGCCGCGGCTCCTCTTCGTCCTCCTCCCTGGACGCTGCCTCAGGGGCTGCCCTGCCACTCTGCCGCCAGCTCACCTTTTGGTGCTCTTCAGCAGCTGCCATGGCTGGGGCTCCCTCTCGATGTGGCAATGCGCAGCTGCTGCTGGCAGCACCCCCCAGTGGGCGGGCGGAAGTCAGGGGCACCGGCGGGAAAGCAAACGGAGCAGGGACTCAGGCAGCAGTGACGTCCCTCGGCAAAAGAGTACCCCCTCCCCGGGCCTCAGTAAAATTGTCAAGCGTTGACTGGTCCTTGGTGATAAAAAGGTTGGGGACCACTGCTCTAGGCAATTGGTGGTTTATGTGCACAAAAGTAATTAAGATTCGTGCTGGTTCTGTGTTAGGGGGAATGGGAACCCATTGATTGCAATTACCATTGTTGTTCATTACAAGATAAATACATTTTTAGAGTAAAATGGAACATTTACTGGTGTTTTTGTGTAGTTGCATGGAACTGCTCAACTGAAGGTACTTAAAAATGTGCCTAGCACTGGCAACTTGCAGTCAGTTGTGAAGCCTATTTCAAACTGTAGTTGTTCTTGCAGAAATATTCACTTACATGTACATTTATCTCTTTAGTAATACAAGAAAAATACATAGTTTAAAAGACCAAAGAGTCTTTCAGTTCATGATAAATATTATCTGTAGCATGAAGTCATATGCTTATCTCACTTAAAAATAATGGGAATGAAGTATGTGTAGCCTTCTGAGATGCAGCACACTTTCAGGCTGATCTAGTGAAATCTTGATGTGTACAATTGCTTCTCCCGTTCACATTCTAATGCTTATAAGGATTTGTGTGAAGAGTAACCCCCTCCTTCACTGGAATGAGTGAAGACACTTGTGAATGCAGATACTTCATGATAAATTCAATTGAATTAACCGTGTTGGTCATGGCAGGCACCACATTTAACCACATGGAATGGAGTTCCATCAATGACATTGTATTTGAGGAAGTGTGTGTGCACACGAAAGCTCATACCTTGAATAAACGTTTGTTGGCCTTAAAGGTGCCACTGGAGTACAAATTCGTTCTGGTACTTCGAGACTTTGGAACTCTGGGTTGGAACCTAACAACCACTTAGCATGTTTGCCACTGAGATTCCTAGTTAAAATTTATTTTTTATCCTGCTGGTTTACCAGCATTTATTAGGTTTACAAAAAGAATAAAGAACAGAAAAAGTTAAGAGTTATACAGATTACAAAAAATATTGAGATAACTTAGCTATACCACTAATAAAAATTTAACTAGCTATATCACTAATAAAAATTTAATTATCTAGCTATACTGTGTAAAATAGCCCCAATATTCAAATTCCCCTACAGGTCTGTTGTTGATTGAGCTAGTAAGTTTTGCCAATTTAGCCAGATCCCCTAGTCTTTTGATTCAATCTGTGATTTTTTGGAGTATCTTCTTGCTTCCATTTTCTTGCAGCTACCATCCTCACAGCCATGCTTGCATAGTTCAAATTTAGAGTTTTCATCATCTTGTTTTTTTCAATAGTTTTAGCCACTGACCTGTTGAATTTTAACCCGCCCCCAATTGTACTGAAGAAGAAAGGTAGTTTTTTTTATCCCCCACTGTTCATTATCTGAAGTGACTTTCCCCACAACAGACTCCCTATGAGGTAGGTGAGGCTGAGATAACTCTAAGAACAGCTCAAAAAGAACTGACTAGCCCAAGGTCACCCAGCTGGCTACACGTGGGGGTGTAGGAGAACCCAGTTCTCCTGATTAGTCTTCTGCTCTTTAATCACTATACCACTCTGGCTCTTGTATAGATAACAAGGATGCAATTATGCTGTTTACTAAAAGAAACTAGATTTGAACAGATTAAAAAAAACAGTACCTGTATTCAATATTAGTCGTTTTTGTAAGTTGCTTCAAAGGCAACTTTGCATTTTCCCCCTTAGAAAGATGTGTAGGTTGCACACAGATATGAGTTACCCAGGGAGATAACACACTCTCTCCTTGCCAATATCCAGCCGACACTTGAAAGAGCTGAAACCTGGATTAGTCATGAATACTTTTCAGAATGTCCGTAGTGGCATTCAGAAACTGGGTGCATGAGTGACGTATCTGAATTCATAGCGATTCAGCATTAAGGGATAGAAACAGAACTGAAGTGTCTGAATGGTAAGTCTGATTTCTGTCAGCCGGTTAGATTCTGTATGTGTTATATTTAGTTACTAAGTTTTAATACCGTGGGAAAATTTAACTGTAGCCTTCTGAATTTCATTTTCACAATGTTAAGTTTAGGTCTCTTTATTTTATACTGTGGTATGTGGGTTGGCAGTTAAAATGTTATGGTATGTTGGCTGCAAACTTTGTATAAATATATACTCCAGTATTACTCGTGTACTGAATAATTGTCATGTTTAGAAAAGCAGAAGGGGTAAAAAGTTTCTTTAGTTGAAGAAGTATTGACTGAACTCTTGACCAAATGTGTATTTTAAAAATAGACCAGAAAGCATCTCTGAGACATAGTATATTGACACATGGCAGAGTTGTGCAAAGTGGCGTAATAAGAGCTGACGTACGAAAATGTAAGGTCTATTTTAGTATCTTATTAGAGTTCAGGTTTATTGAACAGAGGATCTTTAAAAGCTTTTCTTTCTAATGTCTCCCACATCCTATAAAATGACTTACTCGAACCTCTGGCTAACAGTCTCATATACTGCTAGGAATTTACTACAGTTGTAAAATTGGAATCTGAACTTCTGTATGGGAATTTCACAGCAGACATCTATTGTAATATGCTGACAGAGTGGAGCCCGTGTACTGGACCCTTTAGACTGGTGGCTCCTCCTTTTGTGTTGATGATCCACACATTTTTACTTGGTATTCTGACTCACTTAAACAACCAACCAAAGAAGAGCATGTACAAATTAATAAGATGGCAAAAGTCTGGTACCTAATTTCACAGGCTTTGTGGCACACTTTTGGATTGGGAAGCACAGGTTGGAGAATGTTGCTTTAGAGCAGGGAGAAAAATGACTTTCTCCACCACTTCTGCAAGTTTATCCATGAGTTTTACAGGAGAGAGGTCTGGAAGTAAAATACTTTTGATAACTTTATTTTCTATGTGAATGACCCTGGACTATATTCCTCAATTTTTTCTCAAGAGCAGCTTTTCAGGGAGCATGGGAGCTCTGTGGTAAGGGGGAGGTAACAAAAATCCCTTCTGTGAGCACTCTGTTTACAATTATATAAAACTTAATGCAGGAACTTTTAATTCCAAAATGTGTAAGCCTCTTTAAACTGTTGAAGCAGTGGAGTAGGTAGAAAAGGTAAAGGTAAAGGTATCCCCTGTGCAAGCACCGAGTCATGTCTGACCCTTGGGGTGACGCCCTCTAGCGTTTTCATGGCAGACTCAATACGGGGTGGTTTGCCAGTGCCTTCCCCAGTCATTACCATTTACCCAGTAGGTAGAAGTTAAATGAATATCCAAATGTGTTCTTAGACTCAGTAGCTTTTAGAAATGTATTGCCATTCTTTAAAAAAAGCTGCCTAAAGAAGAGGAAAATTTGATTTTTTAAAAATCTCTGTGGTATAGAATGAGGAGAGATACAACTTCTTCCCCATCTTCCATTATAATAGAATGCAGGAGCATCTAGTCGAATTGATGTGTGAAAGACTCTGGAAGACAATTACAAAAACTGTTAGAATATCCGTAATGAATTGACAGACCACTATGTCACAGTGAGGTGGCAGTTGGTGTACAGAGCATTTAAAGGGGATTAGACTAATTCATTGAGGATAGATTAGATTTCATTGTGTGGATGAGAAAGTGATACCAGGAAGAAGGCTTTAAGTTTGTTAGGTGTTGGAGAACTTCATGAGATGAGCCAAACCTGCATAAGGTGGACTTCTGGCGCTTAAGCTTGAAACAGTTGTATAGCGGCTTTTAAACAAATGTCTAGAAGGGGTGGGAACATTCCATTTTAGAATATTCTGAAGGGGTAATATGATAAATGTCCAAGGGTAATCTTTCTGGGAGCAGACAAAAGCCTGAAAATGAGAGTAGGGTGACAAACAATTGGCATTTAAAATCAAAGGCTGTAGGAGGCCAGGCTCCTTGGAGAGGTATAGGTTTCCCTCTGCCAGCAGAGATGTACCATCACTCACCAGAACCTACAGTGACAGGGTTAACGGACACATTGAGAATGGTAGACGTTATATACTCAGACTTCCAAAAATACTTGTGACAAGAGCCCTCACCAAAGACTCCTGAGTAAACATTTCAATCGGAAATGAGGACAGGGCCCCTTATGGCTTAAAATCAGTTAAACTGCACCATGCAGAAAGGAGTAAATGGATGGTTTTTGTAATGGAGAAAAGTAAGCAGTGGGGATGAGTGTTAGGACTGGTGCTATTTAACTCAGTGGTCCCCAACCTTTCTGAGGCTGGGGACCGGCAGGGCGGCCCGGCCCTGCTTCCCTCTCCCCGCCCTCCCGCAGTAAGAAGCTTCCCGGGCTTGCGGCCTGGGAAGTTTTTTACTGCGGGGGGGCAGGGAGAGGGAGCCGCGGCCCGGCGCCATGGCCTTCGCGGCCCGGCACCGGGCTGCGGCCCGCAGGTTGGGGACCACTGATTTAACTTGTTCATAAATGATCTGTAATTGGGACTGAGCAGTGTAGGAGCCAAGTTTGCAGATTATATCAAATTGTTGTTCAGGATGGTGAAAACTAAAATGATTTGTATTGAACTCCCAAGAGGATCTTGGATACGGATGCATATTTTGTTTTATACAGCTATCATTTAAACTATCAAAGATGTTATTATCTTAGACTTGCTACTGATTTTGTTAAAAAGATTGTGTTAGTGTGTGTGAGAGTATTGTGTGCAGATTATTAACAAGATAAGATGAGCATTGCAGTAGTCCAGCACAGATTTGAGTGGGTTCCATAGAGTTTAATTTTTCTAACCCTATCACAGAACTTGGTTCTTTTAACTTGAATCATATAAAAAGTTTTAAAAAGTCAAAGCGATGTTTATTCATGATAGTTTGAACCTTCATTTTGAAATTTAAATTGTCAAGCTTTTCTTCTTTATCTTTTTTGTCTCTTCTCCAAGCTTGGTTATTCTCTCATTTCCTTTTTACTATCTGTCTAATGGAATTATTTTAACTTTGGTTGTGATTAAAAGCGGGTTGGTCTTGTTCTCTATATGACACTTGGTTAGCATTTTACATTTCCCCGCCAGTAGTTAATTACAAAACTCTCATGCAAACTGAGTGACGTTATGCAATCCTGTGCTTCATTTTTTGTTACTACAAATGAATGAGTTTTACAGGAATGATTGTGGGGAGTGGGAAATCAGGATACACACTTGAAAAAAAACCTACCCTCTTTCAAAAGCTGGCTCCAGTTTTGATTTGCTGTCACTATCACACAGTCCTCATCTAACATTCCTAACAGGACAAGAACAACAATTGTCATTCACTTCTCAGTCAGCTGCTTTGTTATCCTGACTGTGAGGTGATAAGCTGGCCTCTTGGACCCTGAATGGTATTTGTTTTGGCAGAGCTCTTTTGAAAGTCAGCCTGCCTTTGTTTACAACTGTTTCATTTTCTTTAAAAAAAAATCAACAATGGTTTGGTTTTAAAGAGAAGAACTTTTCTACTTACAGGCGCTTGTTTTCCTGCTCTGTCATTTTCCCCATCTCAAAGTGTCTTCGTCTGGGTGCCACTCTAAAGGTCTGCTAAGGCCACATCCGTTGCTTAATTTGAACTAAAGTTCTTGAAATCGAGTATAAGGGTTATGTGGTGTGTTATTTTTTTTTAAATGCAGTGAGTTCCCTAACTACATCTAAAGTAATGTTTAAAGTGTTTCTTAGTACAAGCAGGTTACATTTCCTTTCTCACTGAGTAACCTCAGCAAATGGCAAGAGGGGGAAAGCACTTGTCAGGCAAAGGACATGACTTCTAGGCAGGCTTCAGCGCTGGCATCTTTTGTTCTGGGAACCGAATACTGGCTACAGAAAAGTCTCTGGCATCATCGCAGTGTTGTAAGACTACGGTACGTTTCATTATGCGAAGCTGAATAATGGTGTGATTTAAAGTATTAATAAACTCTAAATTTGTACATTCATACTGTGAGGATCCAGGACTCCAATTTAGTGAGATGTCAGAACATGTCTTTTGTGTTCAGTATGAGGAATAGTATGCGAGAATTCTATCCTACTAAATTATGCCAGACATATTACACCATTTACTAACTCAAGTTATTAGATGTGCTCAAGGACCTTCATAGGATTCTGACTGCTTTAAGCAAAAAGGAGTAGAGCAGATTTACTGGCACATACACATGCACACGTATGCACACATTTGCTGCATTAAGGCTGATTAAATTTCAGATGCTGATATGAACAATGATGAACAGTTGTGATCTAGATTTCAAAATGACAATTGAGCGGCTCCTCTAAATCCTTCAGAATAAGCCTGAAGCCCTAAGCAAATTAACTTGGAAGCAAACCTAGAGTTGCCAAATTCCCCTGGGCCACTGACAGGGGACAGTGAACCTCATTGAAAGGAATGGGGGTTGTCTGAGAATAAACATGGCCTTTACAATGTGTTTTCCTCCTACCACAAGCCCCATTTTCTACACTGCAGAACTGATGGCAAAGGATGTGGGGTATAATCCGCAGTTCATATTTTGCCTGCTCCTAAGAAGGCATTTCACCATTTGCAATGTTTCACTGTGGTGTCTGGTTGTAATTTTTTGAACTGTTGTGGAGAATCAGAAGGTCATTCAATAAGATCATCAATAGTATTATTGTGTTTGCAGCACTTTTGAGTATACAAAGTAATTTACATTATCTATCTAAGAACACTCCTATGAATCAGGCTATGATTATGATTGTCATATTGCAGATGGAGTGGAGGCTGAGAGGGAGTAGTGTCTTAGGCCATTTTGTGCTTCATGGCAATGTGAAAATGGAGTTTTGTGTAGGTGGATTTGTGTAGCTTCTTTGCCCCTATGCTACATCAGTGCACCACTGTTAATCTATTCTTGCTATGTGCAGTCTCAAAGGGCTGTTGCAGGTCATCTGTATGGCATCCTCTCTGTTCGTACAGAACAATGACGATAAACAATTGGTTTGACTAAGGTTGAGAGTCTGTGCTCAATCTGGAATGTGCAATGAGAAGGTTTCTGTGGGAAGACAATATGGACAGAGATTCCCAAACTGTGAAAAGGCTGAAAACCAGTGCAACTTTGTGCCTTGGTTTCCAGCTGAATCATGGTCAAATAACTGTTTTGTTTGAGGTCATATCCTGTTCTTTCTTACTTACTTGTGTCTTGTTTCTTGCAAATTGGCTATGGGTGGGGAAACAGATCTTTTCATCTGCCTTATTTCATGCAACACTATTAACATTTCAAATAATAGTAGTCCTAGTGCCCAGGCTGCCACTCTTGAGTGCCTTTTCTTTGATAAGTATTTATGGGAGTTGTTGGAGACATTTCTCTGCCAAAAGTAACCATCAGTGTGAAACAAAAAAAGGATGCTAAATCTACTTACATCCTGTCTTAATGCTGGAAAGCTTCTTTCTTTCCAAGCAGCTGGTTTCCCTTGGCTAAGAGTTGCCTCAGCCGTAGATAGTTTAAAGCCTGGTATGGCTAAGAGGTTCTAGCTGATGTGTCATCTGTAACATATTGGCAACGGTTGTAAGTGTGAGTCAGCCAACAATATTTCCTTACATTGTGATATTTAAAAGAAAAGGCTGTTCAGGACATACGAGATTTCTCAGATGGTACTTCCATATTCACATGCAAAACAACTCTTTGACTTGGACCAGCATACCAGAATGGGAAAATAAGTAGCAACAAAACCTTGACCGCATTTTCACTTTTATTTCAGTGAAAACACCGAATCTTTTTGCCTCTTTAAAAAGGAAACATAAATTTTCTTTGGGCTTAAAGTGGTCAGAGCTTGTATATATTCTACTTTCTGTTCTTATTTCATGATGGGACATGATTGGCATTTTGTGGTATTCCAGTGTCCGGAACAAATACAGCAGGGGTTAGGTTATTTGGCAGTTCAGAGCAGAGACATTTGTGCAATATACGCCAACAATATTCTGGGTTCTGGTCAATCATATGCTTGGAAACCTCATTCCTGAATTTCCAGGAGCTGCCAACTTTGATTAAATGCCATACTTTGCAAATCCCTTATGGAAATATATATTTTTTGATATAACATTTTGATTTGCCCTCAAAGTTACTGCTTTTTTATTTAAAGAAACACATTTGCTTGGGCAAAAATTTATCCTGGAACCAAATACAATCTAGGGCTATAAATCATCAAATGTGTTACTTTGTGGGAAGTCTCTAGAAGTGTTTTAAGGATTGCCTCTTAATTGGAATTGCAGTCATGAGCCCTGTTGAGTACTGTTCCTGAACAAATTGCATTAAAATGTGGAGGCTTTCTTAGGGACAGTGTCCGATGGGTTACGTTCTCAGAAAGTCAGTCCGTTACAGAGCTTGACAGGAGCTTTTGAAACATCTGAAATGTAATTTCTGCAATTGGGGTGGAAGAATGTGTTCAAAACATGTTGATGTTTGCGAATCTGACTGGAAGCACTTTTCATATGGCTATGTAATTTTCTCCCCCCCCCATCAACCTTTTGAAACACAGCCATACTGGAAAATAATAGTTTTTCCCAGTATATATTTTTATTCTGAAGCTGCCGTGTAGTAATACCCTTCATTGTTGTCATGAGCTAAAGTCACCAATCAAATGATAAAGCTGTAATTTATGCTAAACTGGTGCCTGGGTCTAGAAGCTTTTTCAGAGACTAACAATTCAGTAGAGACTGCCTTTATACATACAGCTATATAAAATGCTTATTAATGGTAGCAGATGTTGCACTTTAATCCCCTAAAATGATTGTTTGGTAGCAGCAGGAGATTTATTAAGCTTGAGTTGTGTGAAATTGTGTGTGCATAAGCTGCTATTTAGATTGTAAAAATGCCATTGAAAATGGTTAAAAAGTTCTGCCTGTAATTGGCAGAGAGGTATTAGCTCCTCCAAAAGAAATCTCTGTGTACTGTTGGTCCCCATGTAACAACCTCTTTATCATTTATCTTCTTGTATTAATGTCACTGAATTATTAATTTATACATTGGGTTGGATGGGGTGAAGGCACCATTTAAATGTGTGGCAAATGTATCCTTATCGCAGGAGACATGAAAGGAGTCATTTTGCGTTATCTGTAGAATGGAAAGGACATTTTAAAATTTCATTTACAATAATCCACTTGGCTTCCAGTAAAACACCTAGATTATTGCTACCCATACTAAAAGGCTCTTATTAAAATTTTGTAATCTTCTTCACTCTTTTCAGTTCTAAATAAGGCAGATAGACAAATTCTGCCTTCATTTGTATATTTTATTTTATAGTGTACTTTTTGTATCTGATTGTTGATGGACAAATTGAGTGTGCTGTTAATTGTGGTTTTAAAAAAATGCAATTTGTATTGGTTGCCTGTTGTAGCAAGTGAGACCAAAATTAGCAGCATAATTACTCAGGCTAGCATTAGGAATATACAGAATGAATATTGTATGCTGTTAAATGGCTATCTCTAAAATGCAAAGTCACACGATGACATTTTATCATCAGATTCAGCAGTATTTTGTGAATATGGAGCTCATAAAGTGAGAATAAAATTGAAATGGCATCTAATTGAACTAGTTCACAATTGACCATATAGAGGATGCTTAAGAGTAATATACTGTGTTTAGTAGGAATTTACTATAAAAATTTAGAGCTGTGGTTAAAAGGAAAATGAGTTACCCATTTTTAACCTGAATTGAACACATTGTTGGCAGGACCAATTTTGAAGACAAGACAGTGCATTCCTGGGGAAGGTTACACAGTATGAAGTCCATTGAACTCCATGGGTTTAGAAGAGCGCAACTGTTTAGGATTCCAGTGTGAAATAACTAAATGAAGCAGAAAATCTAGCAACACTAGGGTGGAAAGTGGGTACGTGTTTTGTTTATAAGCGAAAAGAGGTTCAAACTAAAGTTAGTGTAACTTTTAAATAGTTTAGTATTGTCATTGTGATAGGGAGCTAATTCCAAGAAACTTGTGTGCAATCAGGCTTAAATACACAAACAATAATTTGAAATAATTTGAATTTAGGAAAATAGCAATGTCAAGTGTGACATACTTCTATTTCCTTTTCTGCTCGCATCTCAAGTAAGATAATTCATGAACGTACAGTGCTGAGCCGTGGACACATCTGGATTTCAAGAAAAAAAAACTAAATTAACATTTCTTAGACTGGAAGCATTTTCTCTCTCCTTCACCAAGAGATAATATCTTACCAAATTCAACTGCTTTACTTGTTGCCTTTTGGCAAGACAGATCTCCTAAAATGAAACCCATTTTCATGAATGCATGAAAACATGATTTGGACACTTTTTTACAAGTCCAAACTTGCTATGCATGTTACTTCGGGGGTGGACTAGAAAGCAAAAACAGTCCTGACTCCACCCCCTAATCTGCCCTCATCCTTCCTACCACAATGGGAGGGGACGAACAAAAGGTATCTCTCAGCTGTGAGGCTGCAATGGCTTAGTATGGGATGTGGGAAAGGTGGCAGCCCGCTAACCCTCCAGGGCTGTTGACTTGTTTTTGGTGATGGTGGCTCTACCACTCTGCATGGGCTAAAAGGAGCGGCCCTAGTGAAGGGAGGCAGCCAGTGGCTTGAGTTACTAATCTGCTTTTGTGCTGTGTGTGTGGAGAAGGGCAATAATGTATGATTGCGTTTTTGTATAATTTTTAAAATGGGGATATATGCAATCCTTATGGGGGAGTTCATAAAGTAATAAGCTTCTGAATTAAACTTCCATTATTAAAATATTGTGCATATTCACATTTTTTACTGGAGTTTCACTTATAATTGATAGTTGGATGTTATACTGCATCATTGGGATCTGTAGTCAACTCACCATAAGCAGCAAGTCATGTATTTAACTGTATGTTTTGCTGTGAGGTAGGTCTTTCTGTTTTTCTTCACCCAGCGATCTGGACATACATCTAAAATAACAGGGGGTTATTCACCTATCAGGAAATGTAAGTTTGGAGAATCTTTAGTGTCTACTAAATGATCATTCTTCTGTGGCTTCCTATAGTGGGCACTGTTGGAGACCTGGTATGGGAGATAAATGGGCTGTTTGGTTGTCCAATTAAGAAAATTATGAGAGATCATGTTAAAACTCTGACGCTGCTGATATCTCCATGACAGGGAGGGCAGCATGCATAGCCGCAGTAATTTGGTGGTGCTGCTTCCCACATGGGACTTAGATGTTAGATGTTCCTTGCCTATGCTCCTAGAGACAGTTTCTACTTGGGCCTCATGAATGGCTGATTGCAATATTGCAATTAAAAACAGCCAACAAGGTCCAATGTATAATAACATTTTGCTACTTCCTGATGTGGGGGCTCCTTAAATGTGCTTCTTGCTATCCGCCTAGTAGAATCTTCTGATGTTCTAGAAGTAGAATGAGAGCAAACTGGATGCAAAGCAAGGAGAAAGACAGCAAGTGGTGATTCCTCTCTCCCCTCCCATTTTTAGAAACATAATTATTATAAAGCCTCCTAAATGTGCTGCTCCCCTGCTGGGTAAAGTGGCATGTCTGGAAAATCACTTTATGTCAGTGATTGGCAGCAATCACTGCTTTTTCTGCTGATGATATGCATAGTGGAGTGAGGCAAAGAGCTGGCTTATATTTTCGTGTAGCTTCCTCCCACAAGCTAGGTTTTCCTCTGTGGATTATCTTGCTTTGTTTTGGTGGTGATTTAAAGATTCTGTCCTATTGATTATTTTAAGAAAAGAACAACAACTAAGTAGTATGTCCCAGCCAATATCTTTCTCTTGCTAGCTCTTACAGATATTATTACCATTAGAGATTAAAATAGCATTGTGGCTCACATGTGGGATGCTTGTGTGTGTGTGTGTGTGTGTGTGTATTTGAGAGAGAACGTGCAGTAGCTTTCAGGTTCATCTGCAGAAAGGCGTTCCACTACCTTGAGATAATTAAATGGTCTGTAAAGCATTTGGGGAATAAGGCTTCACGGAAGGCACTCTAATAGTTTATTTTATTTTTTTGTTGTTGGTTTTTAATGGGACTAATCTTTGCTCCTCTGGGGCTTTGGGGCTATCGGAATGAGAGAAAGGAGTTGAGGAATTCTCTTTACAGTTGTACTAATGGTGCTTTTAAAAGACAAAGAGAGGCTAAAGGAGTGAGGAGGGGGATTCAGAACGAGACAGCATTTAACGATCGCATGTTTACAGTCTAATTAAATATATTTAGTATCAGCGTTATCATAAAAGCTGGCTTTCTTTAAAATGTGAATTATTATAGTTCTGTGATGATGAATGTTATGTCTGAAGGCATGATCATATTGGGTCTTGGACCACTTACTCCTGAGTTATTCTATTGTTTAGGAATTGTCTTTCAACTGTCAAGTGAGTAAGTGGTTTCAGGGTAGCGGTTAAGAACATGTGCAGTCCTGTGCATGGAGTTTCTTTTCCCTCTATAGTTACAGAATTTTCATAATTGCTTGCATGTTCATCAGATGTGTTTTATCTCCAATTACTTCATTGTTGCCAAGAAATTTCTCCGTTGGTGGTATTGATGACCTAATATATGACAGCTCTTGGGTCATTATTATTTCATTTAGTGGTTGTGTGTATAGACCAAGAGGGAATCTGAATATTGATTCACTGAATGGCTAGTAACAATGATTTATGAGTTAAGAATTCAGCACAGTGTGCCAGAGTAGTGAGATTACATCTTATGAGCTACCATTGATTTTGTTTCATATTTCACTGCACAGTGATTAGACTATGATATCACAAGTATTAGCTCTGCAACTATGTTCCTTCTCGAAATACCAGAATGTAGAGTTAATTATCAATAATAGAAATGCATAGTTGTTTACATAGATTATAGCAGCTTTTGTAAAAATTGCTCAGAAAGTATCGCTCACCCTCTGGTCATATATGGCTGCTCTAGCTGTCCCCTCTTACTGCTTTTTGCTGTTGCCTCCCTTGTTTATCCCCCTTCCCATGACAAGGCTGCATTTCTGACTCATCTTTCAAAGTAGACTAAGTTGTTTTTATCAAGGATGTAATGCTGGGGAAAATCTCAAATCATAAAAAAACACTGCTATGCAGTCTTTCATGGACTGTAAAAGACACCATGCCACTAGCAGGCCAGCATGTCATGGGGAAGGTTCAGGACTAGGAGGTGCATTTGGGCTTATCTGAGCCAAAATTATACACCTTATTGATATTTTTAGTATAGGTTGGCTTTCCAAATGTATTTGGGTGGGCTCTGTTGGGCTGTGTAGTCTAAACTGGGCTGCCAGCAGAGCCCCAGATGAGTCTGTAGGGAGAACTCTCCCTGCAGTATGGGCTCCTTGGCAGGCTCAGTTTGGTAATCTAATCTAAAACTGGCTTGGTTGGGCTGCCCAGCAGAACCCCAGCTGACTCTGTAGGGAGAATTCTCCTTATATGATCAATTCTTCAGCAGGCTCTGTTGCATAGTTTTGTGTAAACTGAGCTGCCCAGCAGAGGCTGTGAGGAGAAGTCTCTCCATGGGATCAGCTACTTGGTGGACTCTGTTGGGTAGTCAAGATTATACCAAGCTGCTCAGCAGCTGAGCTTATAGATAGAAGTCTTCCTGCAGGATTGGCAGCTCGACCATCTTTTTTTGACATTCCAGTTTAAATGGACTGCCCAAAAGAGCCTCAGCTGAGCTGCCTCTCAGATGGTTTTGCCTCTGCTGTTTTTCCTTCAGTGTCTTTCATTTTGGATCTATTGGACCCAAAATAATTGGGGATTTTTGAAAAAAAAATCCTTGATCCAAACACTTTATCGTAATCCTAGTCTTGTTGTATTGTTTGGTGGTTTATGCTGTTTGGTGATTACATTGTTTAATATTATGTGATACACCTTGGGTCTCAGTGGGAAAGGTAGTCCATAAATAAAAGCAACTAGCTAAACAAATAGGCTTGCTTTCTACCTGACATGTATGAATGAACTCACCTGGTTGCATAACAAGAGTCTGTCTGCTGAAAACTATACACACTGCTTTAACATAGGGGACGCCTGATTGAACAGCAGCCAATGAGAGACTGAGAATGAAGAATGAGAGGTCAAGATGCTTTGCATTTCCTGGTGACTTCTGGGAAATTCTCCATTTAATAGCTGCTGAGGCTATAATGGATAACACTTGGTGGCCAGCTCATTTTTACCCACAAGAAATCTTTCCTTGCCAGGAGCAATACTGAGATGTCTAGTATTGCCATAGTGACATTTAATGGTCACCTTTAGTTTAAAATTATTGTTCCAGTTGATGTCCCTGGGTTACAAGGCAAGCTCTAATTCACTTGATTTCTTCAGTATATCAATAGCTGGGGAGGCCAAAGTTCCAGCTGGAATATTGCTGAGAGTGGGGAAGTGGGGAAGTGAGAGTGGGGTGGTGGTGGGAATATAGAAAACATCCTGAAGACAACAATAAAGTTCTTGGGCAGGGACTGCTTAATAGCAGTTTTGTGCTAGAAGTGGACCAATTAATAGCTGTTTCATGCTAGAAAATAGCTGCTCACCCCATGTTAAAGGAACAGCATAGGTGGTTGTAGAATTCTAAGCTGAACTCTTAGATGAGTCCGGTTGAACTTGTTCATGAACAATAGCACACAGGAAATGCTCACTAGTGTAGTAAACAGAGAAAACCACTGTTCAAATGGTACCCATACATTTCTTATTGAGATTAAATATTTCATATGTAGGTAATCATAATAATAGAAATAAAAATGTGATACCTGTTTGCAGGTAAAAATTGCTTTAGGGTATATTATGTTGATATAATGTTATCTCTGTGTATTATATCGCCTTACCTTTTTATGGTTCATTTATCTTTTGAAAGAAAATGTCATGGATTTCAACAAGTCTTTTATGCACGGGGTAAGAAGCCCAAAACATTTAGAATGGCTTGGGGAGGATTCAGTTGCAGCATGATTGGCTCTAGGCCCATTTACAATACAGTTGCAACTTGCAGTCTCTGGAAGTTAAGGCTTTATTTAACCCAATTATCCAAGATGGTTAAACAAACACTGAAGTATGTTTTAACCTACAAATCTGATTTGTTGCCAAGTTTACAGACTAAGTTTTATTTTGTCAGGTGGATGTTGGATCCAGAGCTGATGACGTTATGTGCATTGGGATGTCAACTGTGAATGGCATGTGTGAACCTTCTTTTTCTTTCTTTTCTTTGTTTTCTCTCTCTCTCAGCTTTTCTTATGCCAAGAAAAGAAAGGTCATAAAGCATATCAGCTATGTTAAATTCTTCAGTGTGCTACATAAAGCTTCATGTGATACAGCCATTCCAGAGGAACAGGCATGTCTGGTCTCAGACCCACTATGTTTGTCTGCTGCCACTTCAAACAAATTCATTGCACTGCATGAGGGAGAGCCCCAACAAACCTAATACTTAAAAACTAGGAAGGAAAAAGAAGGTACCAAATGACTGTGATAAGGAATTTGGATTCCTCGTTCCTTAGCTGAAACTTTGGATCAAACACATTTATTTAACCGATTTTGAACCTATTATTTTGTAATGGGTAAAAGCTTGATTAATGGTTGTTAATCCTGGTATCCTGTAAGCTTGACTTCTTTAGAATCCTGTGCTTGTCCTAAGCAGCACAAGCCAAGTTACTGAAGAGGAAGCCATCTTTTCTGTCTCCTTCTTCTCAGTGAACCAGTGCAATCTGAAGAGAAACCAGAGTATACCAGAGTGAACCAGTGAACTCCCACAGTCCCCAAAATTGCTCCTGTAAGTCAGTGAACCTGAAGGGAACAGTGTGGGGAGCCAATGGCTTAGTGCGGCAGGAGAGAAAAATGGGCACAAATCACCCTTCCTATTTCTGCAAACAGAAAAACTGTTAAATTGGAGGAGCTGCTGTTCTGTTGACAATGGCATTTTCATGAAGAAACAAACTCCAGCTCATGCAGAATTCTCATTTCACCATTGTGAAAACTTGGAGTGAGATTGAAGACTTTACAAAACCATGAAGCCTGCTGGGTGACTTTGGACCAGTCACAGTTCCCTCAGAGTTTTTTCAGCATACCTCACGAGATGCCTGTTGTAGGGAGAGGAAGGAAAGTCAGTTGTAAGCTGCTTTGAGACTCCTTAAGGTAGAGAAAAGTGGGGTATAAAAACCAACTCTTATTCTTGTGCCCCAACCCTGAAGGGAAAGAAAAAATGTATGAAACAATTATTCAATTTACCATGTGTTCTACAGTGTTTCTCCCCCCCCCCCTCTAAAAAGGTGCCAGGACTCATATATTAGGTTGCACTGATTTCCACCAATTTCCTCCTCAGGACTTGGGAGAAATCCCCAAGGTGCCACTACTCAATACTACCACACACACAGAAATCCTTGGTTGACTCACTATTTTTTCTCATTCCATGAACCAAGAACAGAGGCTGAGGTATAATGCAACTCAAATAATGGCTGCCTGGCACATGTTAAGATTTGACCCAGATCCAGTCCAGTAGTTATCCATGGGGGACATGCTGTTTATTTTGTAAATTTCTACTGCACAAGAAATTGGAGAAATCACTCCACTTCCCTACCATAATCTCTATTTTAGAATTGCAATAAAGCCTGCTTTGGGTCATCCTGTGGGCTATGGCACACACTTTCTTTATAGCTGTTCATTATTTTCCTGTTTGTTTGTTAGTTTTTTTGATGTACATAAAATTCAGCCTACATTAGGACTGAAAATGAGACCTCTTTGTTTTGCAGTTCTCACATGGGTCTAGGAGTGTTTAATGAAGAGAATGGCAAACAGATTCAGATTGTGTCTCTGGTGTCCAAAATGATCAGCATATTTAAAATGCTCAGCATGACTCTAAGATATTACAGCCGATAATAGTTGTAATTGACTTTCAGTCTTCCTTTTCCCTCCCCTGTTGTACAGTGGGAGTCATCCTAAGGGCAAGCTGGGAAGCCCAGAATGTGGGATCAGTCAGCAGCTTAGTATGGGAGGGAATGAAAGGGAAGAACAGCATGTGTGAGTAAAAAGCCCTCATGGTACTGAGGACTTAGCTGATGGGGTGAAAGATATTGACTTGTTTTTTTAAAGGATGATTGGATACCCCCCCCCCTTCTGATTAGGGATAGCAAAGATTTCCTTCTTTGGTTATTGAAAGAGCTTCCTAGACAGCATGTTTTAGGATGTGTGCTAACCTGTCAGAAAAATACTTTGGTGCACAAAATATATAAATTTATAAATGATAGGAAATAGTTGAAGAAAGCAGAGCTTTGCTAGAATGATGATCGACAGTGAAAATCATTGCCTTTTCTCCCCCCCCCCCAACCTTTTTTGTTTCTCCAAATCCCATTTATTTTCCCTGTGAGTGATTGAGGTAGACCACTGTGCCACTGTGGACAAAGAGGATAAATTGTAAAGCTGAAATGGTTTTTGTATACTGTTTGACTTGTCATGCAGGTAGATTTTCTTTTGTGAGTAAACTCTGTTGTAGTGATTAACACAGGATCCAGTCCAGTGGGACTTGAGCTTTGTGATCTGTCTTTCAGTTTAGTTTCAGGGTACATGTATATTTATCCCATACTGTTTCAGGCTTCACTAAAGCATTGATGTATCACTTCAGAGCACACAGTGGCTGAGTGCATAAAATGACTTTCTTACTCCTAACATTGGGTCACCTTGGTCAGGTCTCATGCTTGCTGTGCTAGTCCCTTCCCTGATACTGCATTCCTTCTGTATAATTCAGATGGAAATGTTTTGTGTTTGAAATTCAATATTCAAGGTGTTAATTAATGGGAACTGTGAAGTTCACATTCAGAAATACTCCCTCCACACAACCACTCTGGAATTTTTGATGGAATAACAGTTTCTTGATAGTAGGCAGTACTTGTAGCTTTGGTCATTTATTTTCCTCATGTAGAAATTACTCATGTAGAAAAGGTTACAGAACAGCTACTTATTTGTTAGAGGGAATGTATTAAGAAGTTAGAGGTGATCTGTATGTTTAAAAAAACAATCGTCATAGTAGTGTTCACTTCAAAATGAAGGTAAGAAAATGCTGGTGTTTCTCCTAGGGCCAAAGTCCTCGTATGTAGAAATCTAGTATGTCAGAGTCATTGTTCCTTAAATGCTAGCTTTCAAGGTTAGAGTTTCTGGAGGTTTTGATGGTCAGTATAGTTTAAATTAGCCATGTCTTTTGAACTGGTAAATGGTCCTTAGTATTTGGGTTGATGATACCTTATTCACAATTACAATGGGTGAAAAAGAGTTTTCAGTTACGTTTTCACTCAGGAATTATGTAGAAACCTGAGCACAAAACCAAGGAAGTTACGAGAAGGGAGTGCGAGAAGGGAGTGCGGCTTGGTGCTGGGTATATTGATCTAAGACAAGAATATTTTGTTTTACCTCATTATTCATACATATAGACTGAATGTTGTTGAGGAAGAAAGGGAATGGTGTTCCCTTGACACCAGAAAGTAGCAGCAATACATCGTTGAATAGTCTCCCAGAGGACCCTAGAAAATCTGTCTCTCTCTAAGCAGTTCTAAGGGTTTAAGAACAGAATTCTTTTAGAAGAAGCTTTGACTTCATTGGGGTTTTTTGATAGTGATTAGCCTTTTCTGCAATTATTTTAACTTCTTGGATTTAGGGTAAGATGTGCTGATTTTATTGTTACCTGCTTGGATCCCAGTTATCTGAGAGACACTTTATAAATGTTTGAAATAACTAAATTATGGTCTATCTTATCACTTGGTGAAAAGATTCCAAGAAATAGGGTGAACTTCCTATTTATTTTATCTACCAGTTTTGCTGTGTATATTTGGTACAATATATACCTACTTTCCAGTTTGTATGGAGTATCTTACAGCTACACCCATGAGGTATGTTCATTCAATTGGGAACTCAAATTCCGGGAGCAGTCTGGAGGGCAGATGGCGTTCATGTTGCCTGTTTACCAGAATCACTGTGATTGAGCTTTAGTGTTTGTTTCATTTCCTGAACCACGTTTCCTCATTTTCAAAAACAAGAACTCACTGAGGACCAAATATGCAATTTCCACCTAGGATTTAGTAAGTCTGGAAATGTGGCAGCCCCTAGGTTGGTAGGAAGGAGTTATCTTTGAGCAGGCGTACACAAAGAAAAGTCACCCCATGCTGTACTTCAGGAGACCATACTGCCCCTACATTAAGGACTTAAATTACCAGCCAAGTTTTCCAGGCATCTTTGGTTGCATTCTGAAACTCAATCTGCCTTTTGGCCCTAGAGACTGTCGCCCTTCTTCACTGTCAAGCCAGAGCTACATAGCAAAGGTTTTATTAAGGTCTGAAGGGAAATGGCTTATTTGCACAGAATGGCCCCTTACTATGCTCTACATTTTTCTGTTTGCAAAGAGGTAACATAATATGGCTTTTCCTGCTGGTGTTTTGTCTGTTTTGGATTTTGTTGTTGTTGTGAGATTCCAGTGCCTGTCTCCTTATCTACAGCAATTACATGGTCTGAAAGACAGGGCTGTCAGCAACATCTTTGCCCATAAGTATCCTCTGGCTCCAGGTTTTCTACCGTTTTTTTTTTTTTGAGAAGGGTGTATTGGTGGTGGATGAGGATTCATTTTTTACTGTGTTGCTGAAGCATTATACATTGTGGACTTACTGTTTGTGGTATGCCTTAGCTAATTATTGGGGAGAAGTATGTTGAAGAGCTTGCTGTTTAGAGTAGTGCTATAAAATGTCCTCCTTTCAGCTTTAAATGCTTTGGATTGTGATATGTAAGCTTAGAAAGCGTGTTTATTCGGTGAAAGCACAAGGGATAAATAATCCAATAAAGCCTGATTGCTGACTTTTCAGGTTTGTTTTTCAATACAAAAAAAGCTGAATCAAGATATATTTTTTTCTGCCAGCGGCTACATTCTCAACAATTTGTTTGTCAGAGGACATTCGTTTGCGCTATTCTTCAGCCAACAGTTGCTGCTCCTGTGGCTACTTCTGTGTTGTTCCAGACACATCGTCAAGCTCCTTAAAGTCATGCCAATACCTCAAATGGGGTCCATCCTCAGGCTGATGTCTGTTTTCTTCCCTGTTTTCTCTATCTTGACAGCTGTCCAAAAAAAAAGGGTCTCCATTCTCCCGCAAACTTATAGACTCTTTCTTTCCTTCCCCAAAACAATAGTCCAGTGAGGTGACATGTGACAAAACACAGTCTTGCAACTGTCCAACTGTAGGAGTGTGTGTGTTTGTGTGTGGAGGGGAAATCCTTTATTTTTCCTTCAGTTTGATGCATACAACTAAGCAGTCCATCTAGCATTACGTTAAGGAAATGGAAAAGCCCATTAAAACCAAATATCGTCAAATCTAAAAATCCTTTGAATAGTCTGGGAGTAATCAAAGGCTGGCTTAATTTCCTTCTCAGTCATTAATGTGCCTCAGCCATGCACTCAAATTATTCTAATGGTTCAGTCAAGTAACACTGTTATATCTGTAGACTCTATGAAGTGGATCAGCCATTATTATTTGAGAGATAAAGAGTTAAATCTAAATTTGTGATGTTCTCTGTGCTTTTGATTTAATGGTATGCATTTTACCAGTTCTGGGAATACTTTTTTAAAAGAATGGTATCATTTCAGCTATGCATGATGCTTGTTTCTTTATAGATAGAAGATAGAAGATAGATAGAAAAGTTTTCAGCCTAGAAAGCTCTCCCTGCTCTGGGTGAAAGACTTCGAGATGTAACATGACTGTTCCTTTGTGCCAGCTTCAGGAAACTCCTGCAGCAGCTGACATGCCACCACTAGATTAACTGGTGATGGATCTTTTACCTCTAGGTGCTTGGTCCTATGCCAGAGAACGAACTATGCTTTGTTTGTCTTCACTGAACCTCTTCTCCGATGCCATTGAAAATGCTCCAGTGCCTGCCCTGTATTGAAATACTCTTTGTGGCAAAGGATAAATCCTTCTGCTCTGGTACTTGTGCAGAGCTTGTTGGCTGTATTTGCCTATTATAAAGAAGGAATTCCGAAACTAGGAACATATCACTAAGAGAGAAGGCAGGAGAGAGAGAGAGAGAGAGCACTGCTTCTGGAGCCCTACTTTTGTGCCTGTTCCAAGTTTCTGCTGGTTCATATCCTGTTTAAAAAAAAATCTAATTCTAACCTGAATTTTACCTACCTACTTCTTCACGACTTGAATAGGTTCCTTGTTTTGTTTCTAATACAGCCTAAATGGTTGGAAGATTGGTTAGGAAGCAAATCATCTTTATGCTAGTCAGATTAGGCTGTGAGTTCAGGATATGAGAATTTATAATAATAATTTGCAAATTAATGGCAGGGATTATGTATGGGAATCAGGATCAGGCAATGGACATTGGATCAATCCCATTTTATCACGGAATGTGGGGAATTTCCTTAACCTGTACTGTCTGTTATGATACGCATCTTCAGAGTGTTAGCAGATCTTAGGATGCACATATACTATTACATCTCAACTCTTTTCTTTTAAAAATCAGAATGCTAGGCAAAGCACCCTGTTTCCTCTCAAGGGTTAATATAAATAATAGTAGTGGGCATTGTTCAGCTTGCAGGTGTTTATAATTGGGCTCCCTGCCACACCATCCTTACCTCTTTCAGGGCCAGACAAGAATGTGGCAATTGGTTCTTCTTGTGAACCAGTAGCCCACTAGGTGGAAGGGGGAGGCAGGAGTGATGTCATAATCAAGATGGTTCCAGCTAGTGTGCACCCAGATTGGATTTGGAATATCACCTGACATCAGATGACAAGAGGCTGTAATGAAGCCATAGAACAGAGAGAGGGAAGCCATGCTAATTTTGTGATTTTACAGGACAAGGGGCCCTTACCATGACAAGCCTAATGGCAATGATCAGCTATGTAGAATGGCAATGATCAGCTATGTAGAAAACGCTACTTTGAATTTTTGAAATTTTAAGACACTACCGTCTAATATGAGGTCTCAACAACAACAACCTTTATTGGCATATATAATAGTTAAAAGATGTGTAATACGAGGTATCAGTGTATTGGATAGAAGACTTAGCTTTCTTGTTTTTATTATATAAGATTATAGAGACTGTGTTGCTTAGTGTTAGCCTGTTCTTTAACTATTTAAATAACCTTCATACATTTTACTAAGGTTGGGTTTCTTGTGTGAGGACCCACAGCTCTTGAGTGTTGCCTGCTTGTCTAAGAGACAGCGGCTCTGAGGGACCCAGGCTTGGGTCCTTGATGAAGAAGTCTTAATCTGGAATAATTATTATGCTTCCTTTGTTTACAATAATCCCTTCACGCACAATTTCATGCATTTTAAAGTGGGAAGTAAATTTACCATCTTCTAGAAGACTGTAGTTATAAGAGTGGTTAACTAATCTTCAGTGTGTGATCCAGAGCTCTTATGAAGTCTGCATGTTCTGTGAAAGACTGATGCTGGAGAAGTCAAGTCTTTAGAATGCTTACATGCAGAGTAAGTTCTGCCTTCAACATGACATCAGTGGGACACACTTTGGAGTATGTTGAAATTTACGATGAACAAATTTCCCTTTTTGTAGAAGCTTACTGATGTAGTGCCATTGGGTATAAAAGACTTTACGTATGCAAACCTTATGAAGTTGTTTATTACTATTCCCATCCAAGAATTGGGAAAAGGAGTTAACTGACTACCAAAGTGATAGTGTTGGGTCACAGGTGTAAAAAGGTTCAAACCCATATATTTACTCTGCAAGTCCATAGAATCACAGAGGCTGGTGAAGGAATTATTGCTTTTGGCTGATTTACAGATGTGAGCAACTGCAGGGCTGTTTGGGGAGGATTCGCTGCCCCCCAGCAGCTTTGGAAAGCTCACATTGTTGATTTGACTTTGCTGTTTCTTGGCAAAGCAGTGAGTAAAACAAGGGCTACCAGAGTTGTTTTGTCTGCAGTGAACATTGCAGACTTATTTGTTTGCATGTGGAAGGTTTCTCTCATAGCCTTAGCAGTTGATGTTTTGAAAGAGAGATTAAAGTTCCCAGAAATGCATGGTGCTTGGCCACCTCCTGTGCAGTAGAAAGCTGTTTGTTTCTGAGAATAAAGAAGATAAATGGATGGGCATCTGTTCTCAGTTTTTGGTATGGGATTGAAATCTTCAAAATGTGTGTGTAGTATATTAGTCTCATACCAGCTCTCAAGCAACCCCCCCCCTCAGTTTTGGGGGTTCATGTGGAAATAGCCTAGTTGTTTATATATATATTTCAAATAAAATAGATGCTGGAACTCAAGTATGTACAAAAGCCCCGAAATCCTTTTGCCTAAGCTCAATTGTATGTGTGGGTTTGTGTGGGTGTGTCTGTGATTACTTGGTTGTGATAGAGAAACAGGCTTCACCTCTTCAAAGATACTCCTTTCAGTGTGATTTTGTCTATGTGTTATGTCTAAACTCTGCCGGATACTAAGCCCTGAGGTATATAAGCCAGCACTCCATTCATTGCTGTCAGAGTTGCCATGAAGATTTTAATGATCTCTCTTTGGATACAAGAAACTGTATTTTCGCAGAAGACATATTTGGTGTTTAACACAAGAGTACTGTTGGTCAAAAAAAGAGGCAAGAGCTGTCTCAGCAAAAATGGATGTTTTGATAGCATTGTTGCTGCTTCTGTTTTTTGTCTGAGGGGGCGCATAGCCATTTATAACCCAAAGAGTGTTACTGCTTTAGAAAGTGGGGAGTAAAGAGCCTGCAAAGGAGAGACCGCCTGCTTAGTTTCTCTTTGGCAGCTGCCCTACTTTCTTTTACATGGGTTTTCTTTTTGCTCTCTTTTGGCACTTTAGCCTGAGATTTCCTGGAAATCCTGGCCACTTTCTGTAGGAGTATGCCAGTATCATTAACACCTCCTGCTTTCCTTATCATAATTTTTAGTGTAGAATTCTTGAAGTGAACAGTGTTTTTTCTCAGTTTTCTCATCAACAAGAGACCGTTCTCCGTGTCATTTTTAAGCGTTTTACTGATGAACATGAATTAATTTTAGTTTTTCATTTTCATCTCTCTCCTCAGTTATGAACGATGATGTAGACCACCCGCTTGAATGACGCTGGACATTTATAACTGGATTCATTAAGGAATAAAAGAAAATTCTTTAAAGGGGGTCAATAATGGTGGCTTCTGATTGCAGAATGAAAAGATTTTGGCTGTTACTGATAGTCAGCTTCCTGCAGTGTACGGAAGGTAAGATACACACACCTCTATCTCTGTCGATCTACAATTAAGTAGATTTATTCTTAATTTTTCTCTAGATTTGGTTGAATTTGAAGGCTTGTGGTCATGCATAACTTTATAAGATTGAACTTCAAATTCTCTGCTAGATTATGCAGATATGAAAATTTGCACATGTCCAAAATGGCAACATAATGAGACTCTGCGTTATACCCCAGAGATGAACTTCCAGGATAGACTAATGCACTGAGGCGCAAATGGTTGCCCACCTGCATTGTTTTGGCAGATGCCAGAGTGTTTGGAACATTTTGGAGTCTGCATATTAATAAATATTGTTACTTTTGGGGAGAATGTGATTTCATAGTGAATAGTTGCATTATCCTTTTTGTAGGATAACTTCTTGTTTTTATGGATATCTTTGTTTTGATGTATATTCAGTTCTTTATTATATGATTGGAATATTCAGACATTTGAGAAAAGTGTCTGAAACATCTATTTGCCGCTGATTCTGTTTCCAGGCTTTGCGTTGCCTGTTAATTGCTTGCTGCTTTAAAAAAACAGAGAAAGAGTTGAGAAAAGAAAATATTAATTGACAATGGAACACAGAGTCTTGGCAAATCACTGCATGGTGACTGTCCTTAAGTAGCAATTGGTATATTTTTGGACTCTTCTGGTTTAGGCCTTTTACTGAGGTTGTCCTTGAATAACAGCAAGCTGCAAGTTATATAAACAGAAGATGAAGCAGCTTTAAATATGCATAAGCCAGCGCAAAAGAGTGTAGTTGGGGATATTATATGAGTCCAATTATATATATGAGTCCAATGTGGTGAGTTGTTAGTGGTGAATCAACATGGAACTCGGTAAGTGGATTGAAAGTGGTCCCCATCAACTCAAATCTCATTGTAGCTTGGAAATTTATTTATCTACTGTTACATGCAGTACCTGAGGCTAGACTTAAATTCAAAATGAGAGAGAGAACTGTTTTTTGTACACTGTTTTTACATCCGAAAGGAATCTCAAAGTGGCTTACAATCACCTATGTTTCCTCTTCTCACAACAGACAGTCTGTGAGGTAGGTGAGATTGAGAGAGCTCTGAGAGAACTGTAGATGGCCCAAGGCCACCCAGCTGGCTGCATGTGGAATAGGGAATCAAACCCAGCTAACCAGATTAGAGGTTGCTACTCTTAACCACTACAGTAAGCTGAAATCGGTGTCTTTTTTTTCCCTCTCCTATTTTAAAATGGAATTATTTAGTGACACCATGGGCCTGTTTGTGCTAGGGTGATTTCCTATGGAACAGAATCCACACTGCGCTATCACTCTTGCACATCAACTTAAAGGTACAGGTTATTAGGCAAGATTGCTTTTTAATGTAAGTTTATTCCACCATGCATGCAAACCATTTCCATATAATCATATTTGAAAGGAATGGAGGTTATGTGACAGTAGTGCTTGGCAGATCGTCCTCCACAATGGTGTTGCTATATTAAAATTAACAAATGCTTGAAGTTTGGGTTACACTCTTTAGATGCAAAAGATGTTTTGTAAATAAAATGTTTAAAAAATTACATAGTCCACATAAAGCTTGGGACCCTTAAAAATACAATGATGGTAAAAGTTCTCTTAATTTTCTTCTTTCTCATAGCAGTCTGGCCATAAGCAACTGTACTCCAAAGTAAGATACATTGAGTTTAGTAAGCCTTATTGTAAAGGTAGTATACACAGGATTTCAATCTGAATCATAACTGACATCACTTTTTGCTAATGTACTTAAAAAAATTTTTAAGACCTTTACATTTTCATTATATTTCTCACAGTCCCTGGTACCCACCAACTACTTTGCATCTGTTAGGAATCCTGAACAGGCAGTGTAACCATTGCTTCTCTTGTAGAAACTCCTTCTATCTTTCTTGTTAGCTTGATAATCACCCCATCATCACAGCCATGTTTTCATATGGAACAAGAAAGCAGGTCTGTGTGTATTACTATGTTCATAGTTCTATTTCAGCGATTACAGATAAGTGCCTGGAATGCATAGTAATCCAGTTGCCAGTGCATGCGGAACAATAAGCGCCACTGTTTACTTCCCTGAATATCTTGCACAGCTTTTACATTTGTTATCTATTTAGTTTAATGTTGGTTGTGTTCTAAGACACGGCTCATGGGCTGGAATTGGGGGGGAAAACAGGGTAGTAGCAACTCCAATTTAGATTTCACGGAATGCAGACCAGCAATCTCTCTCGGGGGATATCGCCCTTTGAAAGGCTGGTTTGCCTGACCAACTTTTAAGACGTATAATTCCTCCCCCCCCCACACACACACGGTTATTACCATGCTTTTGGTAGATTGTTGAAGGACAATTATCACCATAGCGCTCACTTCTCAATTGTGGTATCATTAGATGATCGATTGTGATTTTTCAGAGGTTATGCAGGCATTTGTTCCTAGTGGCTTTTGTGTCCATAGAAGTGAATGAAATCTTATTTTCAGTGGATGTACAGAGTACAAAGGAGAGCTGATGTTCAATGCAGCCACCTTTGCAGTGTAAAGAGGTTAAAAGCTAATTAGGAGTTTAGGTCCCTACATGTAGCCGCCAGTTGCCCTTGATAATTATTGTGTGTACCTTTTAAAAAGAGTTCCTTTTATGATCACAGTATAAATGGTGCATATCCTTTCCTCACATCCTTGCAGGCTCCCTTTAATTTCACTGTAGGGACATAACACATAGAAGATATGCTTAAAGATCAACAGCCTTTTATTGAATGGACTGGGGAAGATGGTCCGGGTTCTCTAGTCCAGCACAAATCTCTGGATATGGGTGATAGACTATTAGTCTCCCCAGCCCTCGAATGCACGCAGCAAAAGAAGCCCTGTTTTATCTCGGTGTTACTTCAATAAATATTCGAGCCTAGTAACAAGTACTGTGGATAAGATCTGGAGGATTATATAGAGCAAAATAATGTCAGTCTGGAGCTGGTTAACAAGCAGTATTTAAAAGGAAGAATCTTGTCTGTATATTTTTTGGAAGAAAAAGTCAGATGATGAATTTATACCATTTTCAAGCTAATTTTTGTTTCTATTTGTAGCATTTTTAAATGCATGTTGTTCTCATCTCTTATTTTTCTTGCTTTTAGTAGACAGCAATTGCCGAAAGCAAGTTTTGATGCTTTGGTACTGAATGGAATTCTTTTCTTTAAAAAAAAAATCTTGTATTTCTCAGTTAAAAGAAAACTGGGAAAGAAATTGGGAAGACGGAATAGAGCCACATTAATTACAAATTCTTAAAATAAATCAAATATTGTGGTTCTGTATTCTCGAAGGGAATACTAATGTGGAGGTAGCTTCAAGCCAAAGCAGCATAATTAATCTTTTTTTATTGGATATTCTAGCAAAGATGTCTTGCTATCTGGCCTCAAAATAATGCAATCGGAGTGTAGTAGATTGGTTGGTTACTGCAGAAAAACAACAGGGTTTAGCAGGGAGCATGAAGAAATTATTTTGGATGGGGGAGGTTATACATGACCCAGTGCAACTTAGGCTGCAAGACCAAATGAGAGAGAATAGAAAGTAAAGACATTTACTCTGCAACAAGGACTGATTCCACAGTTACGATTTGCCAGCATGTGTTTGCATCAGATTCTAAATGTAGGCTCTGAATTTGTGCCTGGTATGCTGCTTCTGTTTTCTTCCATTGCACCTTAAATCATGAAAGTAAGGTGTGTTTAGATGCTGGAGGGGAGTCAGGGGGAGCAATATGGAGTCCTTGGCTTTGATTTCATGTTAACTTTCTGGAACATTCCCAGGAAGTAGGTAGCATTGTTTTTGCAAATTTGTGTTCTAATGCAATCATGTTCAAATAAAAAAACAAAACAAAACAGGAGAGTGAGTGAATGGGCATCTATGATGACACCATTTGAGGCAGGAATGGAAGAGGAAGCGGACTCTAATTCTGAGGTTCTTCATTGGATTAACTTTTGCCTGCCAAGGAAGGTGGGGGGGGGGAATTGAGGTTTCTGAGAATTCTCAAATCATACGGCAAATACGGATTGCATCTGGATCTGCTCCTTAAGAGCCTGATTATTTTGTAAAAGGTTTGTTATTCCACAGGTCGTTAAGAAAAGGCCCCTGTGGCATTTTGGAAATAGTAAAGGTCTCTGTTACTCAGAGCACCTAAAAGTATTTAAAGTGATATCACCTGACTATTACAGGTATATTGGCCAACATTTTCTTGACCAACATTTCAGACGCAGGTCATGATATTTAAGCTTTGTACTTGGCACCTGTATTATTTACTTATTATTAATTTGACTTCTCGGCTGCCATTCCTAGCCAGCTAGCTCGTGGCAGCTAACATCACTCATTAAAATACAATACAAATTTCCAATAAAGCTTTAAATAAAACCCCCTTCCCAACCACTCCTAACCCCACATAACCTTCCAAAGGTATGGTGAACAAAATAATCTCATGATGGAAATATGAGGTCAAAGCTTCATTGCTGTTAAAATAGCCTAAAGACACTATATAGTTATATAAGGGGCTGGTAGTTTTATATATCAAGCCAACAATCCCTTTCATAACTAGATACTGAATTAAATTACCAAATCCAAACATGCATCTTACTGTATAAACAGAAGTAGATCAGTGATGTTTTTCTATCTTTGTCTGTATTATAATGGACTTTTTATGTATCACCTTTTCACCTAATGAGGCCATTCTGGGAGGGGTGGGTCAACATGACCATATATATTAATATCACCTGACATTTAACAACATTTTAAAATATATAAAAAATGAATTAACTCCCACCCATTTGGGAAACCCTTCCAGGGCTGTTACCCTGGGTTTTTCTCTGGCTGAGAAAGACTGCTTTAACCACTAAACCCCACTGCTTTAACCACTAAACCCCACTGCTTTAACCACCAGGCCCCACTAGAGGCCTGTTGTGCTCTCCTCTGGCTCCATGTAGGTCACCAGCACCCTCTCCTGGCCATTGTCTGATACTTGCCAGCTTGTCTCCACCTCCTTGTTCCTTCTCCTTGCTCTCTCTCACTCTCCTCCCTCTTTTCTTAGTCTGTCTCTTTCTATCCTCACACTTTCCTCCATTCTCTGGTTGTCCACTGTCCTCTCGTTGTTTCTGCATCTGATTCTGAGCTTCCTCACTCGTGTTTTTCTATCCCCTGGCCCATTACAGTGCTCTTATCCCATCCTTCTCCCCCTAAGGTCTAATCTCAAAGTGGCTTCTTCCTGCCCCATGCTTTCTTCCAATGCCCAGCTGCCTTGTTCCTCCACCTGACTGGCTTGTTGGCACAGCCTGGCTTGCTTTGCCTGGGTGACCGATGAATCAGGTCCATCGTGCCAGCTACTGCTGGATTGGCCCAGGGACTACCCATGTTGGGGTGGTTATCCCCTGATTTCTCAGCTGCCCTGTGACCCTGGAGTCTTGTGTGGGGCAACAGACTTTGGTGTTTTCTGCACTGGCCAAGACTGGGGTGGTGCACTGTGGCTTGGCTCGGACGTGACAACTTTTCCTTCACTGAAGGGTTGCTGCTGGCAGCTTCCAAGAGGTGCTGGTTCGCTGAGCTGGGTTGCAGGGCCCTCACTGGCTTCCTGGTACAGTATACTTGGTTTTATCCCCCGCTCCATGATGTAGGCTAGACTGGGAGAGTGATTGGCTTCAAGATCACCCAGTGAACTTCTTAGCAGAAGAGAAATTTGAGCCCCAGCCTATGGAAGCCAGACATTTTGTACTTAATCCACGTGTACAATTTCTCATTGGTAACAAATACAGAAATAAAACACTATCACATTTGAAGACTACCTGAAGGAGTTTCAGAGCGGCTTATATTTCCCTTCCTCTTCCCACAAAAGACCTATGAGGTAGGTGAGGTCTGACCAGACTGCTTTGTAAGAATAGCACTAGCAGGGCTGTGATCAGCCCATGGTCACCCAGCAGGCTGCATGTGGAGGAGCAGGGGATCAAACCTGGCTCTCCAGATTATAAGCCACCATTCTTAACCACTATACCAAGCTGTATTTTGTCCTTCATCCAAGTAGCTCAGGAGCAGAGTATGTGAATTATCCTATTTGTCCTTACAACATCCCTCTGAGGTAGGTGAGCTTCATGGTTCAGTAAGAATTTAAACCTGGATTTTCCCAGTCAACGCTTACCATGCTCCTTTCCATGACTTTTCTGTTAAAAACATCAAGTTATGGTTTTATATGGCATTTTCTATTTGGCTCTAGAACGTTGTGTTTGTATATCTTCCACCTTTTACATAGCGTTAGGTTATTTTATTCCCCCAGTAAAATCTTACCAAACGTGGAAGATTTATTGAATGGCAAGGTGCTTCTTTTTTGACCTTTTTGGTGTTTTATGGGAAGCACTATATAATGAAACTGATTGCTTTCTTTAGACTTAGCAACTGATTTGGTTTTCAAAATTACTTGTTAACAAAAAAGCATATTTTAGATGCAGTAACTTTTGTGAACCAATCAACTATAATTCACAGATTTCTTTGACAGAACAGAAAGTGAGGTACAGGAGGTTTTGAGAGAACCCCCCAGTGTTTTCTCCTTTCACATTAAAAGGGAACCCGAGCTGCTGCTTTAACTCTGTAATTGTATTGTGCTGAAGCATTTTGTTGTTTTTTTATCGTGGTGAATAGGCTTTTGTTTGAATGAGAGGTAGTAGCACTGTTAGATCACTTTGTGGATCTCTCTTCAGTATGTGGAGATAATTCATGCATGCCAAAGTGATTCTATGACATGCCCAAAACAATAGGATTTTATTAAAAAGAAGAAAATAAAAGGGCTCCTCATTTCCAGTGAGTATGAACAATCCCAAAATTGATGAGTTTGTGGGGTGGCTGTTTCTGGACTGTAGAGGTTACCCTGTTGTTTTGTAATGAAGTATACAAAATAAATTCTGTTGTGTCTGCAAACCACCTGTGTTCTTGAAAGTGGGAAAGAGGTAAGAAATTAAGTTAAATAGTTTGATGTTTTTCAGCCCAAGTGGACCCATATTATGTAATTGTAACATTTCTGCTTCCCTCTCCTCTGGCTTCAATTTCCAGCTCTGACATTGTGTCTCCTTGGGACTCCCAGGAAAATCATCAATGTTGCAAGGTGGGGGGAGGTTGTGAAGGGGTAATCCATGAAAAATCTTCTATCAGAAAATGAACTCAGGATCCAAGCTAACTTGGAATACATTTGTTTTGGTTTCTTAAGCAACTTTTGCATAGAAGGAGATCCAATTCAGTTCTGTGTTGCATTTCTATGAAAGTCCTGTGAAAGAAAATTAGAGAAAAGTAAAATTAATTTGTTTCATATTTTAGGACCAGTTAACTCTTCATTTCAGAAAGTTTCTTTATGTTTCAGAGAGTGGGATCTACACAGAACAAAACACACATATGGTGCTGTTGGTAGTTCTCTGGCTATTTAAGTTATCAAAACACTTTTACAAACCAGGACCATTTTTTGCAAGCCAATCAATGTTGTGCTATTAGCTGCATGCACAATCATAGTGGAAGATCTGGACTGGGAGATGTCACAGAATTGACTTCTGTAAGTCACTCCACGTAGGCCTTCGCTTGTCCTTGACCTGTAAATTGCTGCTGGTACAAAATGCCGCTGTTAGGGTCCTCACAGGAACACCTTACAGGGTCCATATCTAGCCTGGGCTGAGGCAGCTGCATTGGTTGCCAATTGTGGCCTGAATCAAAGTCTTGGTTCTTACCTTCAAAGCCCTTCATGGTCTAGAACCAACATATCTGAGGAACCATCTGTTGCTTTATGCCAGGGTCTTACGCTCTGCAGGTACTAATCTGTTGGTGGTGCCTGGCCCTTTGGAGATTTGCCTGGACTCGACCACAGCCAGGGTCTTTTCGGTCCTGGCCACAACCTGGTGGAATGAGCTCGTGGAAGAGCTGAGGGTCCTGCGGGAGCTCTCATGGTTCTGTAGGGCCTGCAAGACCTCTTCTGCTAGGTCTTTCGCTGAGGCCAGGGTGTGGAGGATCAGAGGGGCCCCTCCAGGTTAGATTAGTCATCTGTGCTGTTGGATTGACAGCACCCTCCTGACCCTCCCCTGAACCACAGAGAGGGGAGTATTTGATCTTTGGGGTGGTGGTTGGATTTTTTTGGCCACCGGGTTATTCTTGTGTTGGCGGGTTGAGTAAGATTTTAATTTTATGTTCATGGGGTTTTATCTTTATGTAACCCGACATGAGAAAGCTTTGCTGATAGCGGTGGGGAATAAATCCAATAATAATGATAATGATGAGGATAATAACACCACTGGAATAATGTATGTATTATATTTCCCCCAGGATTAAGAGAATGGATCTAATTTTTAATGGTATTGTGGTGCTAATTTTAAAAAGTTGGAGAAATCACTATGGTGTTAGTGGTAAGTGACCTGCAGCAGGTTGTAGGTAATATAACAAATAGTATTAATTCCAAATTAGTAGTCTAAGTACTGTTCATGTACCACAGATTATGCCTCCATTCTATTAAAAACGATGGTAGCTCATGAAAAACAATTATGAGGATGATTAGTTTATTATTTATTTTATTTTCTTGAATTTCTGTATCGCCCTACCATAAGGCTCAGAGCGGTTTACCCAAAACGTAATGAGTATATGGGAAAGATTGGAAGAATAGAAGATCGTTATCAATGCTACTATAACTAAATATATACTTGACTGCTGGACCTCAGTTGACTAGTGTGGAACCACTTCAGTTTTCCTAGAGTTAACTGTCGAACCCAAGACCAGATTTGTTCCCTGTTGCTGATTCTGTACAGGGAGACCAGCCATTGCCGTGCATGGCAGCTATTCACAATTGGTGGTGATGTCCATGTCACTCTTTAATCATGAGTACTTTTGCCCCTGAGTTTGAAAAACTGAAGTGCAAATTGACTATAAGTGATAGCCCTGTGAGGCAAGGAAAAGCTAGCTTGAGGGTTTGCCCTGTTCTTAACTATATACGTAACTAGTTGAAGGTTTCCTGTGTAAGAAGATTTCTCTCTCTACTAGTATTGGATTTAGTTAAATTTACAGGATGTATTCTGTTTGAAATGTGGAAATTCTTGTGATGTTGAGATGCTTTACGTTCCTTCCTCCTCTTTGTAAATATTAGTTAGTCTTTGATCCACTGAACCAGTTTAAGTCTTCTTGAGTGCAACTTGATCTTCCTTCCTGGGTGTTTCAGACTTTTCTTCTGAGAATGTGGTGTTGCGCCTCTGTCGTTTGTGCAATAGATACACTTTGACTATATTTCTGATTGTGTCATTAAATGAACTTCTTATTAGAACAAGATGTTTCTAAAATGCATTTTAATCATATAGTCCAGATTAAAATGTATATTCAGCATGATAATTCTGTTTGGGAAAATGAGGTTTTGTGGTCATTTAGAACTGATTATGCATTTCAGTGGGTTTGCGATAAATCAGCCCTCGGTAAACAAAAAGTACAGTTTGTTGCTTGCCCCTTTTCATTATGTAATTTACACCAGATGAAGTTGGAATGCATCAGTGAAGGTTAGAAGGTAGTGGGAGATAATCATACTTTATGATGTAGGTTATTGTGCATGGCATCCTCAAACCTTCATTACATATATTAATAGCAATAGGGCTTAGGATGTGCTCAACTGTACTACTCTTAATAAATAGTCAAACAATTAGTAATTCTTGCCTATTCCTGCCTATTCCTGTTGCCAGGATCTCCCCTAAAATCAAGTAGGAGTCTTTCCCAGGATGCCATGCAAAATCATTTTAAAGGAAAGGTGCCAAACACTGAACCCAAGTAATGTGTGTGACATCTTTAGTTAAAGAGGATTTCTGGGGGCATCTTGGAAAGACTCAACAGCATTATTATTCTAGAAATAATTCTTCCTGGAGCTCTGATGGTCTTGCTACAATCCACAATTAGTTACGCCAGTATTTTGTGTGCTCTATGATGTAGGAGTCTTTCCTAGGATGCACACAAAGGGTTCTTGTAACAGTTAATTCGAGTTTGTGGAGAGACCATCAGAGCTACAACAAGAATTAATTAATTAATTGTATTTATGGGCCCACCCCTATTGAGCCAGTCTTCTTGGGGCAGCTTACAATATAAAAATAATATATAATAAAACTATGTGTTAAATATTAATACAATAAATACATTAAAAAGGTAGAAGATACTGGTTTCCAGGTAATGTTGTCAGGATGACCCATTTCACCTGTTAGTTTTTTACTTGATTGGTATTGCATTTTCTATTGTCCTTAGCTTGGTTGTAGTGTAGTTTGTAATTTGGAGCTTTCACAATGGCTTTCACCTTCTCCATTCCATGTTGATGAATTCTTGCTTTGTTTGCCATGGGGCTATAGTGGAATTGTAGGGTTCCTTATCCCAGGAGAGTTGTTAATTGGCTCATAGCAAAGATTCACTGACAATAACTGAGGAGCCTTTAGTGATAAATGATTTTACCAGGCATGTGGCTGGAGAGACCAGTCTTAATAACCCCTGTTTCTGTTCAGGGTAAATCATTATGACCTGGAACAAAGAGCAGGGTGCATTTTAACACATTCAGAGATGTTAAACAACAGTAAAACCCCCATAACCATTTACATGATAGCAGCTGAGTGTTTGAATTAACTTTGTATTTAGCTTAATTTGGGGTCCTAATTATTCCTAACTTGTGTGAGTAGATTTCAGTAATAGCATACTATGGGGATTTGTAACTACGGCAACTGAAGGAATCATTTTACCTAAAGTACTTTTGTTCAACTGATTAAGAGAGGTTTAAATGAAAGGATAGAAAATTGAAACTCTTTTCCCTGATAAGGCCCAAACAATTGCTTCAAATGGTACCGAGAAAACAAATAATGGTGAGAATAAGTTTGCTCCTGCTTGCATTTATTCTAACAATCCAGTTAGAGTGTGATGATGTCTAACATATATAATCCAAGTATTTTCCCCAAAAAGCTTATAACTCATTGTTGAAATACAGTTGATGTCAAACAATTGGAAATCGTATAATTATAGGCAGTAATTGAGGCTGTAATCCTAGGTTCACCCAGTTAGTAACAAGTCAAAGTGAGCCCAGTGGGACTCAGGGCTGTGAACATAAAAATGTGTCTGCCCTGCAATCCTGGCTTTGTATTATTTTAATAAAATGCATTACATAGATATTTCCAAACATGTTGTAGCTGTCATATGTTAGGCTTTCAGATGTGTGCAGCATATTTTATATATGTATAGTGAAAGTGAATAGTGATAGTGAAGTAATAGTGATTGAAGACAGATGTATGTGTACATAAAATATATAGTGACTATTTATATATATAGCGTGCATTTTTCTGGTGATACCATCTTCTGAGTAAATATGCTTAGGTGCTAAGAATAGTTGACTTTCAACTGTGTCTTTCCCCCTGATTTTTAAAAATACAAAATCAGCCTCAGGGGGTCATAGTTTGTGCACAGAAATAGTGAGAAGAGACTACTTTCCACTCAGGCTGGATTTCCTCTCAGGCTCCAATTTTTCCCTGCAGGAAAACAAGTAGTTTGGAAGGAGAAGATTTTTTTTTTGAAGGATACAGACCTCAAATCCCAGAGCTGTGGCTTCTTATTGAAGTCTTCATAAAATCTAAAAGTTCTGTTGGTTTAAAGTTTTATAGTTCAAAGAACTAGAAGCTATTCATACGTCAGCAAGTAATCTTCATTTTTTTCACCCACTTAGTGTTAGTACTCTAAATTTCACTGGTGTCAATGGAATGGCTTTGATACATAAAAAGCACTGCATCATCTGGAATGATTTCCATATTGAGTCTAATGAAGAAAGTTTATTCATTTGTATGCAGATGCAGTGGAAATCCCGAAAATAATCTAGAGTTCATCCAGATCTCTGGATCAGAGTGAGTCAGGCTCGGTAGGCTTTACTTGTAATATCACCACTGAGTTTTAGTTCTTATTTACTGCCGACCTTAAATCCTCAAATGACTTTATGGTTGCTTTTTCATTCTTATGATATGCAAACATGACTGCAAAATAAGATTACTTATTTACCATTAAGATCCATGGAATGGTGGCTTCCTTAATGCTTTTGAAAGTGTATTTTTAAATATATAGTTTTAGGTTGATCACAGAGTATATGCTTTGTATGCAAATGTTAATGTGGGGGCACAGTATGGTACCTAAATTTGTTTAAAAACAGGAGCCTAAGGGACAAAAAGAATCCTCCATCCCTTTCTCTCTTGTATTTCCCCCAGTTATGCAATATTTATGTTAACTTTGCCAGTAATTTTTCAGATATAGTTGAAGAAGAAAGTAGTGATAGTGGGCAGTTGGAGTCTCTTAAGATTCTGTTTTCATTTTTCTGCATAATGACATAGTGAACATACTGGTATTGCCCACTGCTTCATGTGCCTTGTCAGTTCCCAATTCTGCCCTTTCTTTCAAAATGTGCCCACCCCTATAATGTTACATTGGGGGTGAATTACACTGTGTAGCCTCAGTTGGTTTACACAAGCATAAACAGCAACAGTAATAGTTTTCAAAACCATTTGGAAACGACAGTGTCCATTCTGGGCAATACCTGAAGACACTGCCTTTGAAATGAGCTTTGAAATGCTTGTGTAGTCTCCTCTTTCCCCTTTTCTTTCTCACTTTCCTTATGTATAGGTTTTACTTTTAGTTTTCCATGATATCCAAGTCAGCAAATTGGCATTTGAAGTTGCAATCCCTATATCAACTTTTGGTTTACTATTCTGGTTTAGAGAATAAGTACAAACCGTAGTAGTTTGCTGATTTCAACAGTGATTGTATCCAAGCATCTCAGGTTCTACAATGCTTTCCCCATTCCCTTCCTTTACCTTTTTTGCACATGAAGTATAACTGAAGGATTTCAGAAGCCTTTAGTGAAAATGTGATTTGCCATGTGATCAAAATGTAGGATCCTATGGTAACTAGAATGGTGTTTTCTTTAAAAATTCAGGATTCGAAACTGAAATCAAACTATGGATGGATTCAGATTGAATTGGCGGTTTCTACCGATTTCCCCCTTCCTACAATAGCTTATCATGTTGTTCTTTTGGGGTCCCTTATCTCTCATGGAAATCGGTAATCTGCAGTGTATTTGTGTGTATGGAAGGGGGAGGGACGCCATGTAACTGAAGGAAAATTTAGTCTTGATCTAGTCCTAACTCTAGTTTGTACAGGTGTCTGTTTGTGGATGTCACCAGAATTACAATGTGACTTGTGGCTTCCCAAACTAGGCAATCTTCCGTCTTAATTCTTGCATGGGGGGAAGAGGAAGGGAAGCACATGAGCATTGCAGTAAACTGAGTTCTGTCTGTTCAAGCCAGCAGAGGTGTTTGTTCACGACATCTAAATCTGCTAGCCCAAAATAAGCCCAAAGGGAAGGAGGGAAAAAGAACATGTCCATCCATTGCTTCACTTTCTCCATATTGTAGTTACATGTTGATTCCCCTCCCCCATCTTAGCCTTCTCCTACACCCAGAAGTTGTTCCAAAATGTCTTCTGTATCAGTTGTGTCATCTGTTTACTCCTTTTTAATGATCAAATTTGAGCAAGGATTGGTTGCAGTGTAATCAGGAACCAGTTTAACGGTTTACTGTCATTTCCCCCCCTTCTATTTCTTGATTTTTTTTAAGTACTGTGACTCTCAGTCATCATGTAAGTAAAGTTGCAGCTGGTGCCTGCTTTGTGCACAGAATCTCCATGTCAGCAATTGGACACGGTATTCTTTCGGGGTATCTATGTTATCACTGAATATGAAACTGTTTCCCGATGACAGGCAGATGGAATGTTGTGCTGAATGTGTAAATTGGAATTATCGCATCTAGCATTTCTCTTTGCCAGGTGCCAGCTTGCTGCTGTGGCTCAACACTAATGTTGAAGGGGTGCCAGAAGTGGTTTTATTTGCTAATTATCTCTTAGTATCCCAGGCAAACAGCTTGCCCAGGTGTTTTTAGAAACACCTAGCAGGACAGTACAAGGCTGCAGGTGCTCACGTAGTGATAGGGCTGCGGACAGAATTGCTGCTGTTGTCTGCTTCCATCTGTGTAATTATTTTCTTAAAGGTGGTGTTCTTCAAGCTTGGAAAAGTACTTGGGTGCCAGCCTGGTTAGACCACTGGGGAGGAAGTATCCTGTTGTGATTTAGTTGGTAATGGGTACTTGGTCAGGTGCTTTTGTTCCAGACTTTGTGAATGAAAAAAAAGGTTTGTGTGTCCCTAATAGCAAGAAAATGTGGGCACATCCCATCTGGTAGGATAAAATTCAGAAAATGAAAAGCTGAAAGAAATTTTAAGCAAAAATGAAATCTCTATGGAAAGCCACCTGTTTTTCTTCCTTTATATTTTCTTGAAAAAGAGCAGTAATTTCATATATATATAATAGCTGAATAATAATGAGAATTTGTGTAATTTCGCTTGAGTACTCAAGACATTACAATGGCCTGTAATCTAGGCAAATGTTATTCTCAATAATGTATGGATGATTCTTAACAGAATATGTCGCCCAAGGCTACCTCTGGTAAGTTTATGGTTGAAGTAGGATCTGAATTGAGCCACTATGCTACCCTCTCTGTACTTACAGGAAATACAGCACATTGGTTTATGGTAGGCAGAGTATTCCAAATTTCTGTAATATTCCTCCTTCAGTACCCCAATGAAAGTGACTGCATAATTTTACAAATGCTACTTTGATCTCCCAATGACAAAGAAAAGCCCCCCTTTTCAGGTCTTTGCTGTACCATTTCTTTGTGGACAAGCATTGAAACAATGTAAGAATCCCCCCACAACCGCCATCCCCCCGGCTGCCAACACCCAATAAAAGATGTTACCCAGATTGGGATCTTGGAGAACACTGGAGGGAGGGGCCCAAGATGTCCCCTTAGCATGGCCAAAACCAAAAGTTTGGCAGACAAACTCGGTCTTACTGCACTAGCTCTGAGAAGGCCCATAGTTCTTCTGTGAGCACATTCCACCAGGCAGCGGCCAAGGCCAAAAAAGCCCTGGCCCTTGTCAAGGGATGGAGAACCTCACATGACCCGAGGATTATCAACATGTTAGTATTCGCAGAACAAAGTACCCTGCAAGGGGCATAGGGAATTGTCCTGCAGATATACTGGGCCCAGACTGTGAATAGCCTTGAGGGTCAAAACCAGAACCTTGAACTTGATCTGGAATTCAACTGGCAACCAATGCAGCTGCCTCAGTGCAGGCTGAACGTGGTGCTCTGGTGAGAGCAGCTACATTTTGTACCAGCTGCAATTTCCAGGTCAAGGACAAGGGAAGACTCGTATAGAGTGAGTTACAGAAATGTTGTCTGGAGATTACTGTCACGTGAATTATTGTGGCTAGGTGTTCTGGGGCCAGAAAGGGCACTAGTAGCCTGGCTTGGCTTAGATGAAGAAACCTCAGTGACCTGGGCCTCCATTGTCAATCATGCCCCAGTTCTTGGCCACCAAGAATCATGCTAGGTTCTTACAACTAGTCACTCAAGATGGATAATCACCTGGATTTGGGAAGCCAAAGCTGGTAGTGATCAGCTGGAGCACTATTGAGGTAGGATGCAGTAATATGAAATCTGTCTTTGGGCATGTAGTAGTATATAGGTTACTAGAGACAGTAAAGGGACAGTTAAAGTGGTGGTAGATTAGACTTTCAAGACTCATTGTGTATGTATGCTTTCTTCCTTTGAAACATCAGAATTTCTGATGTTGCAAATATCTGTATTATAACTATTTTTGCCATCAAGTCACATCTGACATGGTAACCCCTTAGGGTTTTCAAGACAAGAAATGTTCAGAGGTGGTTTGTCATTGCCTGCCTTCATATCACAACCTTGGTATTCCATGCTTATAGCCCGGGCAGATATTCATACTAGGTTGGGTTATTATTTGATTGAACAGGTCAGAGGCAGTATCATACCCACAAACTCCTCTTCAGTTTCATGTTGGTTATCACCTCATATTGCTATTTACTAAAGATTCCTAGCTGATGATCCCATTATTTCCTGTTTCACATGTTGATGTCTTTGAAACATTGCTAGGGAGTTTACTTGTGGGAAAGGGGCCCTGGCTATAGAATACTGTGGTATGGGTGCTGATATTTTATTTTCTTGCACATCCACACATTGCATATTTGATGCGAGTGGAACTGGATATGTCTTGGGTGTCACAACTTCTTAATCTTCCATGTTGTTTTCACTGGATTCTTTGTAGTGGTTTGAAGCAAAAGAACATATAATTGAAGGAGCATGGTTGCAAATTTAGAATGCCCGAAAGGATCTTGTGTACATTATCTTGTTGTGTAGAGGTGAAACATAACTTGTTTAGCATTGTTTGATCAGAGGCAAAGGAGATTCTAGAATCAAGTGCATGTTCAGTTTTCAAACACATAGCTAGTTTTCATGGTTGTATAATTTTTCATGATATCCAGGCATTGAAAGAACAGGAAAGCCAAAAAGGGATAATGAGGACATTGGTTTGGGTCATATGGAAACATTGGATGAGAACATCTTCGGGCCTGCAGTTCTTGGTATGTGAGCCAGAGTCAGCTCAGTGTGACATGCAGCAGACCACACTAAATAGAAAAATGGGAAATTACATGTGTTGAAGAGAGGGAGATTCTTTCTGGGAAGCCTTCCTCAGGAGTTGAGTCCGTAGATATGTCAAATGCATAGTAGTACTGCACTACTTTTAAAAAGTAGCAGAAACTCAAGTAGAGATTTCTCTTCAAGTGGCTCATGGCTCATTTCATTGTTTTAACTCGGCGAATCAGCTGAATATCCACAGTTAAAACAATTAAATGAGCCATGATTCACTTGAGGAGGAATCTCTACTTGAGTTTCTGCTGTTTTTTTTTAAGAAGTGCAGTACTACTATGCATTTGACATCTCTGTGGAGTCATCACCTGAGGGAAGCTTTGCAACAAGAGCCTCCCTCTTGTAAACAATGATGGAACAACCACCTTCGGCCCAAGGTACTGCTGCCCTTGTTCTACTTGATGAAGTGCCATCAGAATCAAGTACTACTGCTATTTCATCTTCAGGTCTGGAGCTGTTTTGGGGCAGCTGATTTAGTGGTGTGTTGTTAATGGCATACAAATCAGCTTCAGCCTACAATTTCTAATTCTGCTTTGTTAGCTGATAATGCTGATGTTATGCCTTGCAATCGTTAAACCATGGGTTTTTGTTTGACTCATTCCATACACATTGGATAGTGCACTTTTAGTGCACTTTAGAAGTAGATTTTCCTATTTTTTCACAGAAAAATCCTTGGTCAGTTAATAGCTTGTGTCTTTATGAGAGTAAAATCAACATTGGCCATTACAAAAAAAAAAAACGTTTGCCTCTTCCACAGGGGAAAATTACATAACTAAATATGGGACCAGAGGACCTTAAATTCCTCCATTGTAGGGTTGCCAGGCACCACTGTGCTGTCAGTGGGGGAAGGGCACTCTTCAGGAACTTCCTCCCCTACTTACTTTAACCCAGAACAATGTCCAGTATGCTCGTGTCACCCAGGAGTGATGTCAGGGGCAATGCTCTGGCTTTTTGGAGAAAACTATGGTAAAAAAAAAAAAATCAGCCTCAAACCATAGAGTTTTGCGCCAAACCTAGAGTGTCACTCCTGACAACCATGGTGTGCTGATGTCACTTCCAGGTGATGTCAGCATGCCAGGACAGTCTTCCTGGTTCCAATGAGTATGTTTGGGAAGTGTGTAGGGAGGTCCAGAGAGGCAAGGATCACCTTGAAAGTTACTGGGATTTCCTCCCCACTTTCTGGAGCTTCCAAAGCAGGGGGAGCAATTCCAAAGTGGGGTATTCCTATTAAAGTATAAACACCCCTTAAACTGGCTTAACAGTAATGCACTTTCAACTGGGAAACACAGGGAATTTTTTTTTAAGCACCGACTATGTGCATTTTGCACTTTTACTTTGCTCTTTTACATTGAACATTGCATCTTTGATACCTTTTTCTTCCCATGGGCTGTACGAATGTAGTCTGTAGAGATCATAAATGTTCTTACTGTTCAAAAATCTTTGACCCAATATGTTCAGCTCCATTCTAGAGATGTCAGCTGAGCTCCCTTGGGTCTAGATTGTTCTGTTGGTTTGCTACTCACAGACTTTAGGAAAGCTTCTCTTGTTAATTTTTTGCAAGTGAGAGTGATTTTTTTTCTTTTGGTTTGGACAATTGGGAAATGTGCCATGTGTCTGTATTGCAAATATGGCTGCTGCCAGCCGTTGTTTGTTTTTCTTATTAATAATGTGTGTTTGGAATCTAGTTTATATATGTGTGTTTGCATTTCAGTCTGTAAATATAGAATACCTTCAAAGTTAGAAACTGCTTAACACAGAATGCACATGCTAGCAATTTAATTATAATTGATGTAGTTTGTATCTATCATTCACTAAGTATAATTGACAAACTTAAAATCTGGAACTGGGAATGCAAAAACGTTTTGTTGCTCCTCACGAAGTAATTCTTATTTCTGAAATAAGTCTTAGTTTAATGGTATTTTCTGAGAATTTGTTTCCACATATTGGGGAACAATAGAATAGCCAGTGGTTTCCAAACTTCAAATCCATGGACTTTGCAGTGCTAATTATAAGTGCAGGGCATTAGTCTGAAATAAGTTGGTTAATTATAAGTGCTGGTGATAACTTAAAACACTATTTGTTGCTTTGAAAAGCTGCAAGGAAGAAGCTTCCACTAACTACCCAGCTAGAGAATTCAGTATCATGAGAATCACAACTTGTCTTTAACAAACAAACATCTTATGAGTGTAGAGAGAAGTTCTAAAAAAAGTGGGTAGTTCTTGGTGAATTCCCTCTTTTTATATAGTTTCTTGCATCAGCATGGCCAGCAGAAGTAAAATGAGTTATGCAGAATAAATGTGCGTCTGCAGTCCCTCTATTTGCATATGTCATTAAAGTTACAGAGTCCTGTTTGTCTTGGTACAGAATTGGAATTATCTTGGCAGAGAATTCTATTTTTCTTAGTGTAAATATATACAGTCAGGATAAAGGATTGATTTTTTAAAACAATCATTGTGATTACTTGGCTGTCCCTTATACCTCTAGACTTTTAGATATGCAAAATGAGCAAATGGCTCCCCCCCCTTCTATAGTAAAAGATAATTATTCTGCTTTTACCTATTCAGGTAATTTGTGGTTTCTCTCTGACTTTATCTGAGCAATTGAGCAGGAGTGGAAATTACATAAAATCCAAGATATACATCAACATTAGGCCTAAATAACTGGCATAGTGAAATAAAATACACTCTCTGTAGCGTACACGGTTTTAAAATAAATGCACAATGTCTTTTTTTGTTAAATAAAATTGCTGCGATTTTTATTTTGACGTAATCATATATGCATTCCTGACTTTATAGTGGAAAATGGCCTGTCCTGAAACAAAACACTCCATTTTTGTAGGCAGTTTGAAAAGTGAGCTCTCAAATTATTCTGGCTGCATCCGTATGAATTACACATTGAAGTCAGGTCTTTAGCATAAGAGAACTGCAGTACTGGCATCATCTTTCATTCCACCCCCTCTCCCTGCTGCATCTCCCCCCCCCCACTTGTGCCTGCATTTTCAAAAGGTCATGCCTGTTGGGGATGGTCTTGTAAACCAACCCTAGTAATAAAACAACCATTTCTACGGAGTAGGGGTAGAAACAGCTAGGACTGTTGCTTTGTTTATAAATCCATTAAAATGAACCATACACTCCCCATCCTTCTGTATCTTCAAAAATGCTTTTGAGGTTGAAAATATGGGGCTCCCTGTGTTTTCATATATCATGATTTTTAAAACATAAGGGTATGTAACTTGCTCAGTTTCACATGGTAAAGCTGTTGTGTCATTAACAAGTGTGTTATGTTGAACACTACATTAAGTATGGATTTAAATTTGGGTATCTAATTTAAATTCCCCATCTCCAGTGGAAAAGTAATCTTTGTTGATGGACTTGGTACAGACATCAATCCAGCATTGAATGTGTATCTTTATAATATAGTCAAGAGACACAGTTACTCTTAATTAAATATTCTCATTTCTTCTTGTGTGTGAAAAAAACAAATCCTTTGATTAATTTACATTTCTAAAGTTAAAAGTTTTTCAGAGTCTCATGGCTTAAAAAATAACAATTGGAATGTCTCAGGTTACCTCAGCTGCATAAAACCATCATTTCGCATAGCCTATTTATATTTATATATAGGCTATATTTATATTAAACATCAATTAGCTGCCTTTCTACACTGTGGAACTCAAAGCAGCTTACAATGTATATATAACAATGATTATAAAAAACTCATAAAATACCACATTGTAAAATTTCAATTTTGTCTGCCAATGAATAAAGAAGTATAACCAAATTTAGTCCTAAATAAAACTATTTAACTACGTCCTGGCTCCCTGAAGAACAAAAGTGACGGGGTCAGGCTCACCTTCCTGGAGAGGGAGTTCTATATTTGTGGGCTGCCATTAGAAAGGCTCCCTTTATTTTATCCCCCAGATGAGCTTCTTTGAATGGTGGGACAGGAGGGCCTCTCCCTGTGATCTTAATTCTTCGGCAGGAAAACAGTCTTTCAGATAACCTTCTCTCAAGCCATGTAGAACTTTCACTCTTTATGCATGGTGGCAGCTACTCTGCGCTGCCGCCATGCCGTTATGGCAGGGCAGGATGCTCCACCGTTCCCCGTGTACGCATGGGGATGGGACATGCAGGGCTTGCCCTGGCATAGCACGCGGGCATGCGTTTTGAGCTGGGGCCAGGAGGCCCGGGACGCTGCTAGCCAAGGTAAGCGGCAGCGGCCGGGGAGGGAGGTGGGGAGGGGCTGGGGGGAGTGGGGGGGACAGGCCCCCTCCACACGCTCTGGCAGGACAGGGTGTCACCCTTGCCAGCTCCGTGGAGCCTGTAGGGGTGTGCGGTGGCCCTGTAGGGACACCGTAGGTCGGGGCTGGGCGAGCCGAAAGGCCCGACGCTGTCAATTATGCACAGCACCGGCCCGCCCCAGCCCCTGCTGCCGCCTAGTGTAACTAGGAAGCTGTGGAAGTTCCCACATTTGCTTAATGCAGGCTTGCGTAGCCGTGGGCCGGGATGCACCTGCGTTGGTGGCAGCAGCGAGTATTATCAGAGATTTCCCCCGAAGCCCTACTGCCACCAGTGCGAGCATTCTGGCCCGAGAATAATGGACCTTTAAAAGACAAAAACATTTCCCTGAATTGGCTCAGTAGTAGCATGGTAGCCAGTGCAGTTTCTGCATTGGGGTCACATACTCCCAGTAACTGGCTCCAACCAGCAACCTGGCTAGACATTCTGTGCTAGTTGTACCTCCTGAATAATCTTCAAGGGTAACCCCAAGTAGAAAGCACTCCAGTTTAGATGTTACTAGGCATGGAACCCTGTGGCTAGATCTGACTGAACTAGGAACAGGCACAGCTGACATGCCAGCCGAAGCTGGGCCACAAGCCCTATGAGCCACTGTAGCTACTGTTTTTTTTTTTAGACACATCAAACTTTATTACAGTTGTTCAGACCAAGTTATATGAAGTACTACATGTTTTTTAAAGTGACTGCTCAGTCAAGCAGCACACCCAAAGTGTAAACCTGGCTTCTCAAGGATAGTATAACCCCATCCCAGACGAGAAAGATCTCAAATTCCTTCTCCCTTTCTGCTAGCCCACAAAGCCTTTGTCTTGTCAGGATTAAGTTTCAGCTTGTTCACCCTTATCCACTCCATTATTGACTTTCAGTACCAATTCGGGAGCCAGATTGGTATAGTGGTTAGGAGTGCAGACTTCTAACCTGGTGAGCCAGGTTTGATTCCCTGTTCCTCCTCCACATGCAACCAGCTGGGTGACCTTGGGGGCTCATCACAGCACTGATAAAGCTGTTCTGACTGAGCAGCAATATCCAGGCTCTCTCAACCTTACCTACCTCACAGGGACTGTATACGCACTGGGAACTTCACTGCCCCAGCTCCTGTGCAAGAACACAAATTAGGGGTGGATGAGGCGAACTGGGTCAAATGCTTCCCCGTGTGGGTGCAGGAAGAGGTGGGGCAACCTGCCACGACTAAACCTCCAGCCTGCAGCCCAGAATGAAACCTCCAGTGCAAAAATGGTCAAGGTGTCTGTTGTGGGGAGAGGAAAGGGAACGTGATTGTAAGCTGCTTTGAGACTCCTTTGGGTAGAAAAACACAGCTTATAAGAACCAACTCTTCTCACTTGTGCGCATTCTTTATGCTCAGTGAACAGGAAGTATACTGAACGGTCAGATCAGGTCACTGACACTTGTATATTTGCCTTGATCCTGTGGAAGCTCTATTAATAGGCACAGGACTGCAAAATGGAAAAAAAATTGGAACAGTTCAACAGCCAGCATTGTTTGGGGGTGAAGACTTTATCTTCCAATTAAGTGAATTTGAGCCCTTAGAGCAGTTGATGACAGGATAAATGTCTTATACTTATGGTACCCAAACTGGCCAGTACCACCACTGAGGGACAGTGTAGTTACATGAGGGAGTATCAAAGAAGAGGCAAGTAGAAGAGAAGCTACATGTGAGTGGGTCTCTGTATGTTGTGGTTAATAATATCTTTCTCCCCCTTACTCTACCATTCCTACTATTAAGAGGGTGCTTACAAAAATTATTAAAATCACTACAAAGCAAAATCAAGGTGCCATAGCAATTAGAAAAATTCAAGGAAATAAATAAAAAAATAAAATGGCTGTGTTATATTTTTGCAAAAAGTTTTAAATTTAAACCATCTTATAAAAATAAGGGCTGTTGGTCCATGATGAACATTATTGTGGAATATGTTCTACACAGAGTACAACCACTAAGAAGACCCTATTCCAAGAGATTTAAATTTCTCACATCGTATTTGGATAGGTGCTTCTCCCATAGATTTTGATTGGCAGGAAGCTCCATATGAGAAGATACTCTTTTAACATAGACCAGACCATTGTACCGAGAAGTTACTGGACTAATGTGATAATCTTCTGAACATCTTCTGAACATAAGACATGTATACTTTGTTCATATTATCCTCAGGTGAAGAAATGTGGAAGTATTGAACTACCAAGAATTCAAGTTCAGAAGGGTTTTTTAAGGCTGTGAACCTACTGGTTGGCCTTGGACAAATCATATTTCTCAGCTCATAGTACACTACGCTAACCTTATTGAAAACTGCTCAAATATGTCAAATCAGCAAATAATAAACTGTCAGATAGTTTGTATCTTCAGCACAATACTCATGGAGGAAAAAAAACTTCCTGTGATACTTGATCTGCTAGTTCTTTTTATACACTTGAGTTTTTAGTTGAATCTGAGTAATATGAATCTTCTAGTCAAGGGCTATTCTTGCAGAAATACCAGTGCATACATAATATTACTTTTTCTCACCTCAATATGATTCATCCTTTTTATTGGAGTGCGGTGATGTTGGTGGAAATACAGGATAAACTCAGTGTGTAATCGTACATTGTAAAGGACCAGGCAAGTGAGTGTATGTGAAAAAGAGATAGATGGTGACAAGACTGACTAAATTGGTCAGTATGATCTTTTATTTTAAGCCATTCACAAAGCTAGGTTCCATATTTCTGTTGCTTTGTGACAGCAGACTGCAAGAACAGTCTAGAAATACTCCTCTATAAGAGAGTGTTAGATAACCAAGTGGAAGCTTGCAGTAGTTGAATGTAATGTCTTGCTGTCAGATGTTTGTGTCTTCCTGTTCCGGGTTAAGAAGTATGTTACTTGGCAGATGTATAATAAAAGGGCGACAATGATTTGCCTAGGTTCAATTCGGTCACAAACTGACAGTTTTCAGCACCTACTGACCTTGCTAGTTTTTGTATGAGGCATATATTTATAGACAGACCTGCTTAGGATGGCTTACAACTAATAAAGCTATTAAGTCAAAAGCATTAAAATGCAAGCATTAAAAACAAATAAGAACCCCCCTTCCAAAAAAAAAAAACAGCCCAGGGGGACTCTGGGGACATGGTGCTACCTGTGGGTCTGTCCTTACTCTCAGTTTATGTGGTGTGCTACCATGGAGCCAGCTTGGTGTAGTGATTAAAAGCAACAGCCTCTATTCTGGAGAGCCAGGTTTGATTCTCTGCTCCTCCACATGCAGCCAGCTGGGTGACCTTGGACTAGTCTCTGTCCTGTTAAAACTTGTCACAGAACAGTTCTGTCAGAATTCTTTCAGCCCTACCTACGTCACAGGGTGTCTGTTGTGGGTAGAGGATGGGAAGGTGCTTATAAGATGCTTTGAGACTCAGAGTAGTGAAAACTTAGGTATGGAAAACAACTCTTCTTCTTTTCTTCTTCCTTTTCCTTTTTTAGCCTCTCCTCTCATCTTTATTTGATGCCAGTTAGGTATGGTCTAAATGTGGGTATGATCACTGACTGCGATTTTTGGTTCTGTCCCTGAAACTAGGGGGTGCTACAGGCTAACCAATGATTATCACTGGCATTCTTTAAACAGCAGCTGGACAGATACTTATCCTGAATGCTTTAGGCGGATCCTGCATTGGGGGGGGGGGGTTTTGGACTGGATGGCCTGTATGGCCTCTCCCAACTCTATGATTCTATGATTTCAAAGGAGACATATGGTTGTGGCTCTGATTAGGACTGCGTTGTTAAGCAAATTTAAATTACTCAATCACAGGTGCCTGCGCAAAGATTTCGCAAGTTCGGCATGAGGAGAAAGAAGCACATGAACACAGCAGGTTCATGCTTATCAGTAGCAAACTAAGGTTCGCTCCTGATGTCTAACATTGATTCCCAGAATCCGTATCTCTCTGAGGCTTATCCTTATTTCTTTATCTTAAGCCTTTTCTTTATGGAGTTTTTAATTAAAAGAAAGAGGATGATTGGTTCTGACGGTACCAACTATCTGTTTTTTGTGGAGGGACTCCCCCTCCCATTTCTGTGGAATAAACTGGTGTTGACTTAAATATGTGTCTGGCAGTGGATAATTCTGTTTTTTCTTGCCATTCTCAATACCGTACTGAGGGCTTTTATTGTTGCACCACAAAACATCCTGGCAGAACATGTAAATTAAAATGAAACTTTTATAGGAATTATAAATTGTTACACTGGTTTTATCATGGCATTTCTGGGCAGCTAGGTTTTAATTATTTGACTAAAGTTGTTAATTCCATTTCATTAAAAAACAAGCAAGCAGTATCTAGATGATAGATGTAGATGTCAGAATGCCACAGAGGGTTCTGCGTATTTGATTAAAGGTGTTGCTCTGGTGTTAAACCCAGATTACGAGAGCATCTTAAATTCTATTGATTCTGTCAGCCTTGTTTTTAATGTGCTGCTTAAACTCGGGGTGGAATCACACACAAAATAGAAAAAGGGAGAAGAAAACCAGCCCTGAGTGACATTGAACTCCTCACCAGAGTTGGCAGTTCTGCTGCCAGTTTCCAAGAAACTGTCCCTATGTCTGTCATTCAGGTTTAGCTTGGCTTGGCTGTCTTGCTTTAAGTTCCATCATTTTGTTACACAAGTTTTACCCATCTCAGGGCATTGTATCAGAGCATGTGCTGGGGGGTGGTGGTGGTGGGGGGAGAGACTCACAGCTGTCAAGCGTTATTCTAGAAAAACAGAGCCCTAGCTGCAGAATACTAGAAAAACTATCTAGGAAATCAGATGCTGCTTTCTTTTGCAATGTAAGCTTGCTTTTCCCTTCCAGTATGAGCACAAAAAGACTTTGGAATGCAGTGTCTCCTATTTGGGTTTCTGTTTGTGACTAATTCAAATTTAAAATATTGTATACCTGATTCTTTATTGTGAAAGAGAAGAGCTGTTTATTTGTACCCATTTTTTTACTACCTGAAGGAGTCTCAAAGTGACTTCCTTTCCCCTCAACAGACACCCTGTGAGGTTGGTGAACCTGAGAGAAGTCTGGGAGAACTGTGATTGACCCAAAGTCACCCAGCTGTCTACATGTGGAGCACTGAGGAATCAAACCAGTTCTCCAGATTAGATGCTGCTTCTCTTAACCACTACACCAAGCTGGCTCTCTTGGCCTGCTTCTTATGACTCAGGGCAAACGAATATTCCTCTCTGTTATTGGAAAAAAGGAGGTTGAGAGAGGACATGATTACTGTCTTTAAGTATTTGAAAGATTGTCATTTAGACCCATTATGCACGGGGGTTTTAGCACGCATTCGGGGTGGAATGGCGGCGACTAAAATCACCGATAATGCAGGGTGCCGGGGGCAACAGGCTGCAAATTCAATACACGCCACCGAAAAAGCCATGTTAGCGGAACCTGGAAGAAACTGCAGCTTCTGTGGCGACCAGGGCCCAATCAGACACGGCGGCGAAGGCGCCACGTGCATAATCGGAGAGTTCCGGGTTGAGCGCCCGAGCCAGAGTCGAAGCGGCTGCTTCAACGCTGCGGCAGGCAGGAGGCAAACAAAGGGACAGAAAGGCAGCCGGGGAGCCCATAGGGGAGGGGGACCAGGAGAGCACCGCCGCCCAGTACCGGCAGGGGACAGAGGGCAGCATGACCCCACCCACGTGGGACGTCAGAGGGGCCCGGTCCCCGAGCCCCCACCCGTCCCGCCACCCAGTCCCCGAGCCCCCACCCGTCCCGCCACCCAGTCTCCAAGCACAAAACACAATGGAGGCGATATGTATAAGAAAATATAAAAACTTTATGAAATATAAATAATCCTTGAACAACAAACGGCAAGAACAGCAACAGGCCAAAACAGGGAAACAGGGAATAGAAACAGGGAAGACCCGGGGAAGGAAAGGGAAGGACAGGGGAACCATACAAGGGGAAGGGCGAATGGGAAACAGACCAAGGGGAAGGCAAACAAACAGGGACCCAGCCCCCCACCTCCCACCCCCCCACAGTCCAGCAGCAGGGCGGTGGCGGTAGCTTCTGGGGCGCTCACGTGGCCGACAGTGACGGCCCAGGGGCCGTAGGATCCGTTGAGGCATCCCCTGCAAGGGTGGAAGGCAGGGATCCCATAAGACCGATGGCTATACCAGAGGGCCGTAGAGGGCCAAGTTGGCAAGGCGCTGGAGCACGGCCGGGCCAGTGGCCCAGGTCCGCACAGGTGCCCGTTGCCACCGTACACATCCTCCTGCTGCCGTAACATCCAGGTGGGTGCTCCAGCCTCCACCCACATGAGGTCAAGGACATCGGCGTGCAGCGGAGGCAGCCCCGGAGCGTCCGCGGCGATGGCTCTGAGCGCCACAAAGAAGGCAGCCCGGAGCCTCTGGAATTTCTCCCGGCACTGGCTGGGTGTCTGGGAGTATCCGGCGGCCTCCAAGTATTTAGAGGCCACCCTAAAGACGTCAAAGCAGTTGACCAGCTGGCTGGTCGTCATGAGGCGGCGTGAGTGGCCCATGGCAAGGCAGTAGAGAAAGAAGAGCTCCACTGCCCGGCATTGCCAGCGGGCCCCGTCACGCCGCTCTCTCCAGGTGCGCAGCATGGTCGAAAGTGACCAGCCGTGTCCAGTTCCCGCCCCTTCCCACCACGTCCCCCTGGCGTCTGGCCCACAGTATCGCAAGGGGCGTTGGGACCACCTCCGACGTTGCTGGGAAGCCGGCATCCCCCGGACGCACTGATGCCTGCCAGGACCGCCCATTGGCGGCCACGCAGCCCTTGCTCCCTGGCCACGCCATGTAGACTCCGTTGCTGGCCACCCAGCTATTTAGTGCGGCTGCACACGGCCATAGCGAGCAGGGACACCATGGTAGCACGCTGTCCGAGGGCCCCGGCCCCGGCGCCCGAGGGGCCCCCTGTCCCGGCGGACAAGTACCTGACCCCTAGCTTGTCGACATTGGCAAGCACCGGCGAGCAGGTGTGACGGGGCCGTAGCTGGAGGGGCTCTGCTGGAAATCTGGGGCGCCCCGGACATCCAGGAGGCCCTGCACATGTCCCACAGGAACCGGGAAGTGTTCAAACGGGTCTCCAGGGACCTCTGGGCACGAGGGGTCATCCGCAGCGCCTTAGAATGCCGGACGAAGACCAAGGCGCTGCGGCAGGAGTACTACGTGTCCGCGAGCATAATGACTGGGCAGGAGCCGAGCCGGCCACATGCCTGCACTACCGGAGGCTGGCCGATATCTGGGACATGCGGGTCTGTGGGAAGCCGCGACGGGTGGTACGGATCCTCAGTGTGCGGTGTGTTCCACGGCAGGCCCAGGTAGTGGAGGCTGAGTGGGCGGATCGGGGACGGCTGCTGAAGAGACCGGCATCTGCTGGCGTGGCTCCGCCGGCCCCAAGTGTGCCCTCCAGGCCACGGGAGCCTTGGCCAGGTAACGCTCCCGGGTGGGTGGCCGCCTGGGCCGTGGGGCCGGGGGCTACGACACAGGCTTACAACCCACCCCCCGTCTATGACCCCCACCAGGCCAATCAACGGCACCTGCATCGCCCAGGGGGGACAGCGACCATGGCGGCCAGACAGACGATGAGTCGGCCGGGACCCAGGAGACCACGGGTACCGGGGGGCCCCACGCGGGTGGAATGGGTGGTGTGGGCTCCGACCCCAGTGGCGGCCGGCAGCCGGGTCCCCAGGTGTCTTGGCACAATGACGGCCTGCCACCCCGGGCCAAGGCACCGCCCTTCATGTCACCCGCAGATGCATCATAGGGGGACGGCCCGGACAGGAGCCCACCGTCCCCGAACGTCGCCTCCGAGTCCAAGCAGCAGGGGGAGGACTCTGCAGGTGCGTGGCCTGGCACTGGGTTCCATGGAGGGGGGCGGCTAGGACGACCATTGGCCAGCACACCAACCCTATTCGCATGCAGGTAACGGCGGCGACGAAGGGGAGGGGCTGGGCCTGGACCTCAGGGTGCTATCAGGGCCAAGGAGCGCCTACAGCGGGAGCAGAGGCACCGCCGCCACTGTCGGGGAACGGCTATTGGAGCAGGGGGAGGAGGAACTGTCCAAGCGGCGCTGTTTCGAGACCACCCTGCTGGAGTTCGGGAGGGCGGAGGACGAGCGGGAATGGCAGGAGTGGGCAGAGTTCCAGGTCCTGTACCGGAAGACAATGGTCGGACCAGCAGCCTCCCTCACAACAGCAACAGGAGTCCTTGAGCGCATCGCGACAGCCCTGGAGCAGATGGCTCCCATGGGCTCCGACCCTGCCACTGCCGCTGCCGCTGCCATCCCACCAGCCAAGACTCCCCCTGTGGCTCCCGTTGCGGGGCTTGCGGAGGCCCCGGTCGACATGGCACAGGGAGAGGGGGAGGCGAACAGGGTGGATGTTGGCGAGGATCCCCCTCTGCGCCGCGGGGCGCTGGGGTGAGCCAGGGGCGCCGCCACGGGGGGCCGACGGCGGCCGCGGGGAGGGCGCGGACAACGGCGCCTGTAAGCAGACGAATAAACGGCCTTCCCGTCAGTGGGGTGGCCCTTACCTTCCCTCTGTCACTCGCGTCTGTCATTCACCTGGCGCCCTTTCGCGGCCAGCGCTCGAACATGTAGGCAGCCACTGCGTCCCTGACACGTTGCCCCTCCCTCCAACTGGGAAGCCCCTCCTCCTCGACCTCAATGGTCTCCCTGGGCGGCATCTCCAAACGGAGTTCATGGCCGTGTGCCTCGCAGATGTTGTGCAGGATGATGCAGGCTATGATTACCGGGGTCAAGTGGTGAGCTCCCCCTCATTCACAGTCTTCATGCAGCAGCTGGACAAATACTTATCCTGATGCTTCAGGCTGATCCTGCATTGAGGTCTGCATGGCCACTTCCACCTCTGTGATTCTCTTTAGATATATTACTATTGTTAAGGATATAATAAGGAACAATTCAAGGATGCAGATGCACGATTTGCATTCAGGTATTTTGTATGTTTCAATGGGGAGGGGGGAGTCACAGGGGAGGTGAGAGCTCTAAGCAGAGAAACAATATTGGAATTATGTCAGCACCTGTATACATGGAAACAAGATGACCTCTTAAGGCTTTTCATTAATTTGTCAATCTGAGATTGATGGGTGGGAGAAAATAGGGACACTGCTGAGTAAATCCTGGAGCAAAGCACTTAAGATGACAGCAAGAAGCTTCCTGTAACTTTATTCTTTGGTACTTTATGACAGATGTCAGTGTTAATAATTAGGGAAAATTTCAAATAAGACTATACCTATAATCATTGCTACATTTGTAATATCCTTGAACTATCAGCTACCCATTAGATTCAGCATTAATTCATTTATCAGCATAAAAACACAAAGCCCTTTACTATCAGAAATCATTGGTGCAAACTTAAGTGATTCTAGGTGGGCTGGTTTTCTTTACTATTCATGCCTCAAAAACTTGCAGTGATTCATCATTCAGACCTGTTTTTGAGATGTTGGCATAATTTATTTATGAAGAAAGATTCTAAGGTTTTTCAGCTGAATCTTGGACATCATTGCACAACAGAGCACTGGAGTACACAATAATCACCTAGAAAAAGGAGTCAGTCCTAGTGATTTTAGAGCCCTGGGCAAAGTTCAGGCATGTGATCCTGTATATACTTGGACTTCCTAAAGGCTTTTGACAAGGTACCTCTCCAAAGACTCCTCTCAGTTTACTCCATGGGGTAAGAGGATAGATTCTCTCATCAATTAAAAATTGGTTACATGGCAAGAAGCAAAGTGAAAGAATAAATGGACATTAATAATCTTGTGAACTGTGAACTCAGTGTTTACCTTAATGGCACTCAACTTAGACACAACCATACACCTATGTACCTTGGTGTTACCCTGGACAGGATTTTGAGCTATAAAAACCAACTTACCAATGTAGCAGTGAAAATATGCATGTTGAACCAACATGCTACAAAAACTATTTGATTTAACTTGGGGTGCATCTGCTACAACACTTTTTAGATGCTTAGCTTTGGGGTTGATTCATAGTACTGTGGAATTGGTATTTCAATGTGGCTCACCAGCCCACATGTCCACAAACTTGACATCCAACTCAATGCAGCAACAACTACCTTCAGTGAATATATTATACCCATTCCAACCATTGATAACCTGCGTCTCTGAAGGCAAGGTGCTCTTTTTAGTGAATATAGAAATATAATTGAAAACAGAGTTGACCATCCACAAAGACTTGACATGGTCCTATCAAGACTAAGATCTCGACATCCAGCAATATGATCTGCACAAATACTGCAGTTACAAAATGTGATAGGGAATGAGTGATTGTGAACATGGATGCAATCAATTCCACCTGATATTTGTAACTTGATAAACACCAATGAAAGGCCCACACATTTTGACTTGGCGTTTACAGTATGGAAGACGGTGAATAGAATATGAATAGGCTTTGGCAGTTGTGTAGCCCTGTTGTTTAAATGGGGCAAAATACCAGGCTCCATAGAATCATAGAGTTGGAAGGGGCCATATAGGCCATCTAGTCCAACCCCCTGCTCAACGCAGGATTAGCCCTAAGCATCCTAAAGCATCCAAGAAAAGTGTGTATCCAACCTTTGCTTGAAGACTGCCAGTGAGGGGGAGCTCACCACCTCCTTAGGCAGCCTATTCCACTGCTGAACTACTCTGACTGTGAAATTTTTTTTTCCTGATATCTAGCCTATATCGTTGTACTTGAAGTTTAAACCCATTACTGCGTGTCCTCTCCTCTGCAGCCAACAGAAACAGCATCCTGCCCTCCTCCAAGCGACAACCTTTCAAATACTTAAAGAGGGCTATCATGTCCCCTCTCAACCTCCTTTTCTCCAGGCTGAACATTCCCAAGTCCCTCAACCTATCTTCATAGGGCTTGGTCCCTTGGCCCCAGATCATCTTCGTTGCTCTCCTCTGTACCCTTTCAATTTTATCTATGTCCTTCTTGAAGTGAGGCCTCCAGAACTGCACACAGTACTCCAGGTGTGGTCTGACCAGTGCCGTATACAATGGGACTATGACATCTTGTGATTTTGATGTGATGCCTCTGTTGATACAGCCCAAAATGGCATTTGCCTTTTTTACCGTTGCATCACACTGCCTGCTCATGTTTAGTTTACAATCCACAAGTACCCCAAGGTCTCGTTCACACACAGTGTTACCTAGAAGCGTATCCCCCATCCAGTAGGCATGCTTTTCATTTTTCTGACCCAGATGCAGAACTTTACACTTATCTTTATTAAATTGCATCTTGTTCTCATTTGCCCATTTTTCCATTGTGTTCAGATCTCGTTGAACAAGTCCATATGTGACTCCGGTTCGTCCTGCCAAACTATTTCTAATCTGTCACAGCAATGTGAGCATCCATGCTTTCTTTGTACTGATCCAGCCGTGATAGAATGGACTGAAAATCTAGATATTGGTATTTATGGGAATCGCCAGATTGGTCTGTATACCCATTGTAGCAACTTGGTTACTTATTTTATATCAGGTGCTCCCCATCACACAGGGGGAGGCCAGGGAGAATGGTGAGCCCCTTGGCAGAGCCATCCACATCCTGCCTGGGGCTGCTGAGTGGGAGGGCCATTCCAGGGATAGCCAACCAGAAGGCCATTGGCAACTTCTGACACTGCTAGCCCTTTGGGGGAAGGGTCCCTCCCTCCCATAGGACAATGAGGGAAGGGCACCTTCCCAGCAAGGGCAAATCAGAGGTTCCGTGGAACCTCCTGATAGTTTGGTAGCTCCTGTAAGTGGCCCTAGGGTGGAAGGCCCCTCCCCCCAAGGAGGAGGGTCAGCATGTTGTGAGACATGCCATGCACATTTTATTATATTAGATGCTTTCTGTGTTTAATTCTACCATACAATATATATAAATATAGAAACCTTTAAAAGTAGATGAGACAGGGTAGGTCTGTCAGTGGCTATTAGCCATGGTGACTAATGGGAGTCTCCACATTCAGAGGAAATAAATCTCTGAATACCAGTGCAAGAAGGCAACATCAGGGGAAGACCTCAGTCTCTATACCCTGTTGAACTTCCAGAGAAACTGTTTGGCCACTGTGTGAGACTGTGCTAGACAAGATGGACCATTGGTCTGATCTACCTCAGGACTCATATGTTCTTACTATATGCACAAACTGCCCAGTGTATTTTTGCATGCAGCTGCCATTGTTGCCCATTGGTTAAAATCACCCCTGACATGAAAATGACACAAATTACATGCATTTTTAGCTGTTTTGTTTCCTGATTTGTTTGCTTAGTGGAACTACCTTTTCACTTTTAAACTAATATGTTCTGCCCTCTCAAAAAGCTCTCGTAAATAAATCATGTTGTTTGAATTCTGAAACCTGACAAAAGTTTCAAAATTCAGTTAGATCTCAGGTTTCCAAGATGCTGAATGAATAGTAATTCTTAATCACATTTAGAACTCTGTGTATCATCAGAACATTCACAAATCTCTAGATTGAGCTAATCATCGGAGACTAAGAACTGATATGAAAGTGTATTTAATTACAAATATAACAAAAATCAACTTAAACTATTGTCGGTTTCAAATATGGAAAAGGCTAAAAGTGTGAGGGGAGAAATAAACACTGATCTGTAGTATAAGAAGATAACATGGTTTAGAAGTAACATATTTGCTTAAAGGCATATACATATACGGATGCAAGGATGTAATTTTGATTAGCAAGTTATTATTTTTGTGTCTGATTTTTGTTAGCTGTTCCAAAGGGAATGGGGGGGGGGGAGGAATGAAAATGTTCAGTGGATACAGCCATTTTACTTCATACACTATTCTACCCTACACCTGAAAAGGAAAGTATAAATTGCTAATAAGGTGAAAAAATTAAAATTTCCCTCCTGCTTTTTAGCTGCTGGGAAACAGGGAATAGTTTGAAAACATCTTGTAATCGTGAATTAGAATGAATTATGTCACATAGCTGTGGAGGCCATTTAGTATTTCAAAAACACAGCAGGGAACCTTTTTTAAAGACATAATTAAAAACAACAGAAGATATAAGCAGTTATGGATCTTAAGTTCCAGGCTTCAAGAATAATTTAAGTCCCTCTGAAATACCCCTTGCTGTTGTCATCTATTAGCATATGTGTAGTTTTTCCCTTCAGCCAGTGCTTTCACTTTATGGAGTGGGGTACAAAGTCAATAGATCATGATTAGACTGGTCAGCTTTCAGAGAAATTTGGTTAAATGCCATTTGGTTAATTTTAGATAAAAGGCACATAAAGGGAACATTTGAATAACACATTATACCCACTGCTGTGAAATAATTTATCTTTAACATGGAAAAGACATTGTCAGTTTACTTGATATATGTATATTGGTGTAAATAATGGATCTATCTAAAATGTCTAAGGGTATGAGTTCCTTACCCAAGGGAACTTTTTTACCTGACCTCTTTGGTATTGTGCTGGATAAATCCTCTGGTATTTCAACACAGTCTCACTGCAATTGTAATGAATTTTGTTTCTGTCTTCATTCCCACCTGCCTCAAGAACACAAGTTTAACATCAGAGATTGTGTCCACTGTCCAGGGATACATTGTTTCCATCTGTTTCACTGAAAAGAGATGTGTAGAATGCAGACGTGAAGGTATCCCCTTGCAGAGCTGGAGTTTCTGTTGAAATGAATAGGGAGCGTCATGACACACACAAATCTCTGCATTGGAGTGGAGGTGTATCATATGAAAGAAGCTTCTAGAGAGAAATATCTGTTTGAATACATATGCAGATCTTAGAATAGGTATGACTCTTTCAGCAAAAAGAACACATGGCTAGGATCTACATCTGGCAGAGGTGACTAGACTCAGTCCCAGAAGACAATTGATTTGATAATATATAAGCTTGATTTGTGGAGAAGATAGGGGCCCGCATACATGTTATTACATAACAAGAATATATTTCATTTTAATTATCATTACATGAATTACATAATTATACATGAAGAGTGGTAATATCAAATTACTCTGTTTCTTGTATTCCATCTTAAGCTGCCCTTGTCTACTATCCTTTTAAAACATTTTAGAGGGCAGAATCTCTGGATATTTTACCACTGTTAACAAAGCCATGGCTGATATCACAGGGACATTTCAATGCAGTTTCAGCTGGTATTTTTGGTTGCAGCTTTCCTTCTTCCTCTTCTCTTGCATTGACAAGTTGTTAACCACTGTCCTCTAAAATCCAGTGACATATTCCCCACCGTAGTTAGGGGTCAACAATGTAGTGACACCAGCCATTGGCATCTTTATGCAGGATATTGTCTAATACAGTTTATAGCTTCATTCCTCTGCCATTACATAAATAAAGCATTCAGAGTGTGCATCAGTGCCATCAACCATGAATACCCTGGTGGACTGGGAATTAAATGCCAAGTGAGGGTGAGGAGCAACAAAGGCTGAATAACACTCAGCAAACGTATACATATTAGGTAAGGAACACTGCTCTTGATGCAGAAGAAATTGAATAAGCACCTTGTCATGTCTAGATGGACCATAAAGACTTCTTTTGTTTGCTTGAACAACTGCTGGTAAGCCAGGCGGAATATCCCATCATGCAATGAGCTGGACAATAGTTTATTAAAGTAAAAAAAGGAAAGCTTTGTATTCTGGATGCCTCAATCATCCTACTGTATTCCATTATGCTTATTTATTCCATTGACTGGAGCATGATGGAAAGGGAAGCCCACAGAATTATTTCACTTCTTTCATGTTTTACCAGTCAAGAGATAATGTTGACTGATAAGATAGCTTTTAGTGTTAAAAATACTATGATACTTTCTTCTAAAAGTATGTACAGCTTGCTGTCATGTATTTTTTTTAACAACATCACATGAATCTGCCTTATATTCAATCAGACCTTTAGTCATTGAAGTCAGTACTGTCTGCTCAGATTGGCAGCAACTTTCCAGAATCTCAGGCTGAGATCTTTTACATCACCTCCAACCTGACCCCTTATAACTTCAGATGCTGGGGATTGAACCTGTGACCTGCATGCAAAGCACCTTACCAAGAGAGCAGGAACTATCTGTATTGCTCTTATGTTTAGTAGATGTTGGACCCCTTTTAGCAGAGCATCTCTCTTGAACCAATTTGCACTTAATGGGGACACCAGAAACCTGTTTGGGGGGGGGAATTGCAAAAAATTCTATTTTGTAACCAACCTGAACTATTTCTGCAGCCCATTTGTCGGACTGCGCATTCAACCATCTGTGAGGGAACAACGACAAACGACCCCCTACCGGAATCTCCCCATCCTCTGGGGAGTCATGCTTTATTCTGGGAGGAGACCCTGTCCGACTTCTCCTGTCTGCTATATCGGAAGTAATGTCCCCTACGAAAGGAATATCGACTATTCCCCCAGGATCCTCTCCTGTTCCCCCGAAATCTTGGCAGAGTGTTCTGCGATCTGAAAGAAAGGCCTTGAAACTGTCTATCATTATTACATCTAACAAACTTTGGCATCATTTGTTTTTTATCTCGGGTTTCATCAAGGATGGAGTCCTAGAACCCAGGGAGAAATACCCTTCACGGTAAGTGCCAATAGGCATTTTCTTCATTTAAAAAAAAAGTGTTTTATGCAAATGGATGAAGCTTTTCTCACAATTAAGAATCAATGAGACCAAGCCATAAGAAGTCCAAATAAATCTTGGCTTGGGTGACAAAAATATCACATTGAACTAGAAATTCCATATTGTGTGCCACTGGATCTGGTCCCAGTTCTAGGAAGGCCTCGTGGTCCCAGGCCCCTGGCCGCTTTACCCTACTAACTGATGCTTCAGTTAGTCATGTTTACAAGGCAGCATAAGGCTGCTGCAGGAGGGACAGTAGGTTGGCAGGTGAAGCATCTCCTGGGAGCCCTACTCTTTCTGCCCCATTTGCCTTTTACAGGGTCCTAAGGGGAGATTGTGCCAGCAGTGAAGAAAGCTGCCAGATGTCTTGCTAACATTGGGTTGCCTATTAGTATTACTGGAGGATGGTATCATTTGTGATCTCTTGATCCAGTGATGGTCTCTTGGTAAAGCTCTTCTATACCTGCGAGCTGAAGGCCGGTGTTCTATGAATAGAGTTTATGCTACAACTTTGAGTTGGATGAATATTGAAATATTGGAAACTTGCTAGGATAAGTTTCACAATCATAGGAGGAAACAACATTTCAACATTGAAAACGGCATAAATTTAGAGTCCATTTTGATTACTTCATTAATCATTAAAATAGAGACAAGACACATGTTGATGTTGGATTCAATATCTTATTAAGGAGCATTGTATAAATATTATACTATATACAGATTTTGATAGGCTGGGACAGGTTCTCTCTTTTTTCTTTTAGTATGTTTATTCAGAACTACCTATATTTTCATGTTTTTCCTGCATCTGCTGAACCAAGGGGTGTGGAGGTGGACATTTAACTTTAAATGTGCTTCTTCTACTCTATCCCAGTGCAGTGTGCCGAGGATTGTCCTGTCTTCCTTTCCACAGGCAGCAGCAAACCCCACCGCTTGTCAGCTTGCCTCTGCAAGGGAGTGGGTCCAGCACAGCCCTTTTAATACTTGTGTCTTATATCTCAGATATTGGCAAAATAAAGCTGCCAATGTGTATCTTTTATGAAAAAAACATGCAGTTTATAAGGTAATAATAACGTGCAAAGTATATTAACCATCATAATATCCTTGTATGAAACATGAGGCAAAACACTTGGTTAAAATCAAGTACAAGAGCAGAAATCTAAAATGTAGAAGCAGCAACATAACATTGCTGTCCTAGGCAGAGCTAAACCACTTATGCTAATTATAAAATAAATCTGCATAGAATCACAGTACAAACCCCCCCCCCCATTTTTTAACAAACCTTATGAGACATCATTGTGTGATGAAGAATGTTAATTTATTTCAGAGGCCTATCACATGGTGGCAAATGGTGAATTAATTTCAGGGCTAGATTAATGACCTACCAGACTTCACGGAGTTTTTGTGGGGGTGGGGAGATTCTTAAGAACATTTTTCTGAGAGTAGATTCTGTGCTGACTTGCTTACTTTTACGGAAATCTTGTAACATGTGACATGCAAAATGGAGGGCCTGAAAAACGGAGCTATTCCGCCAAGCTTATGGTTGAGGCCGGCGCCTTCCCTTTTTGGATCGCCCCCCCTACATCAGCAGTGACCCCTGATTTCCCAAATAGTTCCGTCCCCATCAGGTGAGGTGGGATGGGTGGGTTGGGGATTGTTTTTAGGGGTTTTATGGGGTTTTTACTTATTACCCACTGCGAGCCTCAGGGGAGCGGCGGGTTAGAAATCCAATAATAATAATAAAATAATAATCAACAATAGTTGTAAATTATGGACAAAACTAGCCATTGGGAACACATTGCTAATTTTAGCATTATTGCTATCATTGCTTATGTCTCTGTGGATAAGATCTCAACCACTCACCTTGACAACTGAATCAACTTTCCTTCCTATGTTGTCTCTTCACCAAGCTAGTCCTAGATGCGATTGTATTACTGTGACCAAAATACATTTAGTTGCGACTATAAAATTGCCATCTCTGATTATATGTCCATTTGAAACTAGTCAGTCCACTTCTATTTTGATTCTCACCCTTTTGTGGTTAATTAGTAAAACTGAACATTAAATTCTGGGTAGCCTTAAGCTCCCTCCAAAAGTTCTAATGAAGTTTATTGTAGAGCCATAATGGAAGTGCTCAATTTGTGCTTTTACAGCACAATTCCCATTTAGACATCCTGTAATCTCTACTTTATTATCCAGACAAGATTTTCACTTCCCTAGCAAGCATATCTTTGTGATTAATTGGGCCATTAAATGGAAGATACATCATACAGCCAAGAGGGTAATCTAGCCCTGAAGTTTTGGGATGTGCATGATACTAACCTGGGGCCAAAAAAAGTACTCGGAGAACTCTGCTTGATGCAAATTTATCTATCCTTTCTGTGCTTTAATGAACAATTGGTGAGGGTGATCTGGTAACGCATCATTAAAAGTGGCAAAAAACACTTTAGTTGCTAGAAAATAAATTGACATCTGCAGTTCCAAATCAATTACACAAGGTTACTTAAGAACCAGCACAATGGGTTTAGATTAGATAGATCAGGTTTTTTCCGTTATTGCTAAAAATTGGAAGATAAAAGTAACACAATTCAACAAAAAAATGGCATAGGGACTTCTATTTCTCTGTCATATTTATTTGATTCCAACCCCCTCCCCATGGATTCTGTTATAAATACAGGAACTGTATGGGTGTAACTGTGCAGTTTAGCTGTGTTACATTTGGTGCTTCTGATGCAATTTACATTAACATGGTGATGGTGATTTTCCTTGAGTCCAAGTTTAATTTTATGGCTGGTCCTGCTAACTTGTTTTGTTGTGCTGCTGTGATTAGTATTGGCATGTATTTGGGTAATGAGCTTAATAATTACAGTTGCTGAAAATATGCTATATTTCTTGCCCTCTCCACACTTCTCAGAAAGAAGGTCCTTGCTTTGGGTAGTTAGTATTTAACAGACATTAGTGGTTTTAATGGCACCTAACTTCCATCTGGATTGGGTCATATGATATGCAAAGTTTTGCTTGATTGTACTGCTTCTTAGCTATGACCATAAATGGACTTTATAATAGTTTAGAGGCACATGACTGTAGACATAACCTTTTTGATAGCGGGCCACATTTTTGTAAACAGTAGCAAAAAGCGGCCCAAGACCCACCCAAGGTTGCCAACTGCCAGGTGAAAGAAGGAGACCTCAAGGAATTGCAGTGAATCCATGAGCCCCAGAGTTCCCAGAGATAAAAGGGCAGAGCCAAGGGAGAGAGAGGAGACCTCTTTTTGCTTTTCACTTTCATGGTGCTGGGCTGCAACATACTCCCCACCCCCTTGTTCTGGACTCACTTTACCCACCTGTGAAATGTCTCTTGTGCCTACCTTGCACTCAGCTGTGTGTCACCACCCTGCAGGCCCAGCTCCTTCTCTGACAGTCCAGCAGGTGCTGTTGAGACGGCCATTACCTGGCTGAGGAGGAAGCAGTAGCGGACACCAGTACAGAGTCTATTCCTCATTTTTCGGCATGGCGGCCTTGTCCATCACTTGCCCCATGGCTGCTGCTTCCTCTTCCTTACCTTCCTGAATCCGGGGGATGTTGCTGCCAGCCTGTGTTCCCCAGGCCCTAATCTGCCTCTATGCGAGTTGCTGTCATTCACCCAACCTGTGGCATCAACAACTCTGCCTGTTGGGGAGGGTGCTGGAGCTCAGGCTGCATTCCGCAGTATCTCCAATGGCTGCTAAGCTTTCCTAAAAGGAGTTGGGGACTCAGTCACCTACTGCTGGGATCAGGACAACAAGTGAGTTCTAGGATCAGAAGGTAGGTCAGATTCAGGGAGGAGCACTGCCCCTGTCAGCCCCTCCCGCAGTAGTTACAGGCCTGGCCTGGTAACATAAAGAGCAAGTGTCATGAAGTTTTATCAGTTGGAGACTCTCAGTGGCTATACTAGAAAGATGTGGTAGAATCGGTTGGCTGATCTCATTGTCTTCATAAAACATTTTAACCCAGATGCAATTTCATAGTATGGCAAGTGCAGACCACCATAGGCAAGCCTGTTGCTACTCCTTCCTAGTGAGATAATCCTGAAGGAAACTCAGGCTAAGGGAATTTGGTTCAGTGCAAAATTGAACAGAAATTAGTTAGGCATAACACAGGTTCTGTCAAGTCTCTTCTGCTAAACCTGCACCCAGAGGTATTGTTCTTCATAATAATGCAATCTGAGATGTTCAGAATCAGATGATGGTTGAAATTAAAGCCTAGACATAGGTAGTTGGCAAGAGAGAGAAAATTTAGTCCTTTCACTCATGGAAAGTAGTGTATTGCAATCTACTACTAACAACAGTTATACTGAAAACAAATTATGTGTCCATTTTTTAGTAATATGCCTTGTGTGACCCTGAAAGACATAGCAAGTTCAGCATCAACTTTAGTAATGCATACCTAATTTTATTTTATTGGTCTTGAATTACACACTGCCGGACTATTATTGTTCTATAAAGCCAAATGTGCCCAAGACCTCTATGGTCAGCTAATATAGCAGCATATTTTCCAACCTTCTTTTGTACTGACTCTGTGTAAATGCTATATGACATTTTATAAACGGATGTGATTTTGGTCTAAGCTAGATTTTAAAACAATAAAGTATAAATACTAACTGAAATGGAAATTAGAGTCACAGAACAGTTTTATAGGAACATGTCAAATTCCCTGTTCTATTCTCCATACTGCATTCATCCTCTAGGTTAGCGATCCCCAACCTGTGGGCCGCGGACCACATGTGGTCCTTCGACTAATTGGAGGTGGACCCCGAAGGACGCCTTCTCCCCCTCCCCCGGCCCTTTACTTCATCCCCCCAGCCCTTTACAACACACTTCATTGTTGTGGCGTGTCTGTATCTTATTTTGAAGGGATGTTTAAACATTACCATAGTGATCAGAGAGCTCTAGGGCAGCGTTTGAGAGTAGAGGAGTAAACTACACCCCCAACGGGCCTCAGTAAAAGACGTTGAGTGGTCCCCGGTGAGTGGTCCCTGGCATTGAGTGGTCCCCGGTGATAAAAAGGTTGGGGACCACTGCTCTAGGTGTTCAGTTGTTGTTGTTGTTGTTAGGTGCAAAGTCATGTCCGACACATCGCGACCCCATGGACAATGATCCTCCAGGCCTTCCTGTCCTCTACCATTCCCCGGAGTCCATTTAAGTTTGCACCTACTGCTTCAGTGACTCCATCCAGCCACCTCATTCTCTGTCGTCCCCTTCTTCTTTTGCCCTCGATCGCTCCCAGCATTAGGCTCTTCTCCAGGGAGTCCTTCCTTCTTATGAGGTGGTCAAAGTATTTGAGTTTCATCTTCAGGATCTGGCCTTCTAAGGAGCAGTCAGGGCTGATCTCCTCTAGGACTGACCGGTTTGTTCGCCTTGCAGTCCAAGGGACTCACAAGAGTCTTCTCCAGCACCAGAGTTCAAAAGCTTCAATTCTTTGACGCTCGGCCTTCCTTATGGTCCAACTTCCGCAGCCATACATTGCAACCGGGAATACCATAGCCTTGACTAAACGCACTTTTGTTGGCTTTTTAGGATGCTGTCTAGATTTGCCATAGCTTTCCTCCCCAGGAGCAAGCGTCTTTTAATTTCTTTGCTGCAGTCCCCATCTAACAGAGGTGTTCAGTAGGCAACCCTTTTTCATGCTGACTGCTATGACATATGGACTGGCAGCAGTTCCTTGAGAAAGTGTTTGCAGTGAAATAGCTAATTAAGATGCAAAACATTTTTGGTTTACTGCATTGGTTTGCTGCACTAGCCTAGAACCACCATGGAATACATGTAATAAATTCAAGAAATGACAAAAACCTTTGCAATGAAAATGAGATGAATGTACATTTATGCCTGCCTGCTGGATTTTCCAAGTATTACATCAAGTTAGAGCCAGTATAGTGGAGTAGTTAGCATAGGGTATAAGAGACACAGGTTCAAATTTGTACTCTGCCATGAAGTTTGCTGGTTAATCTTGGGCCAGTCAGGTTCTCTCAGCCTAACCTATCTAACAGAATTACTATGAGGATAAAACAGAGGAAGAGAGAATAGGGTATGTTGCCATGAGCTTTCTTGGAGGGACAGGTGGGGAAAGAATGTACTAAATACTAAACAACTAAAGCAGTATACAGCCATCCTGAGTCAGGAGCTAGGCAACTGATCGTAGAGGTCCATATTATGGAACCTTCCACATTATAGAATAATATCCTTCTATAAATTATTTGGAAAACAGGCTCTCAATTTCTGGACATGATGCAAAATGTACCTTATTCAGAGAATGTTTGAAAGATTAGCTTTTGCTGGGGTTATTGGCTGCTTTTTCTAAAAAAAAAAGTTTTATTCATGTTATCCAAACCATCTGCTTGGTAACAATATTTGCAGAGTATTTGGCTGGTTTCACACAGCAGTCCGCCCCAAAGGAAGTATTAGTGGCCTATCTGTTGTCAACACAGTAAAGATACTCAATATTGGACAAATGTACATTAATGTTCATTGCATATTATCGTTACATACAAAAAAAGTTTGCCACAACTTTTGCATAAATGAGTATACTCTGGACAATAGTCTACTCTTAAAACAGAATATGGAGAAACAGAATGGTTTCCAGTTAGGAAAGTTTGTCATTTCTCTATCTCTTAAATTTGTATGCAGATATGCAGATAAAATTGGAATAGAGTCAGTAAAAAATGATGGAAAGAACATTGACATTTTGAGATATGCAGATAACACCATATTTCAGAAAATAGTAAGGACATAACAGAGTACCAATGTAGGATTACAGCTGAACATCAAGAAGACCAAAGTGATTACTGAGAATGGTGGAAAAATTGAAATTGTTATGGATTTTCTGTTCCATGGCTTAGCCATCAACCAAAAGGGAGACTGCAACTAAGAAATCAAAATGAGATTGAGACTGGGAGGGACAGCCATGAAGGAAATAGAAATCATATATGTGTTGCTAGTGACCAAGATCAAGATAATTCATGCCATATTATTCCCATTACTGTATAAAAGTGTGAAAGTTGGACAATAAAGGAAGCCGACTGGAAGAAAGTTGATTCATTTGAAATGTGGTTCATTTGAAATGTTGTGATTCATTTGAAATTTTACAGATATTATAGACTCTCAAAAAGACAGATAATTGGGTCTAAGTCAAATCAAGGTGAACCCTCCCTAACAAGCTAAATTGATGCAATCATACTTTGGTCACATTATGAGAAGACGAGTTATTGGAAAAGACAATAGCTATAGGAAAAGCTGGGCATCAGGAAGATCCAACAGTTTGCAAGATTGAGCAAGGTTGTTAATAATAGGACATTTTGGAGATCATTAATTGATAGGGTTGCCATAAGTCAGAAGTGACTTGATGGTGTAATACACATACAAACCTAATAGATTCTTTGTTCTAATGTTTTAAATTAAGTCTGTGGAATTCATGTTGTACACCACCCTGAGACAACTAGTTCCAGAGGGGCAGTGTAAAAGCTGAAATAAATAAGTAAAAGTATACTATGATATATCCAGGGGACATTATTGGATGCATTACAGTATATAATTATGATGATGCTGATGATGATGAATGTTCATAATAATATTTCCTGAATGCTGATTACTGAAACACAATTTATTTGGAGTTCACAAAATCTGTAAGTAATTATTGTATAAATAGAGTTTAACCCAGCTGAGACTTAGAGGGAAATTGTTTTAGCTGAATGCAAGTGACTGGTTGAGAAATATTATAGCTGGGAATGGAATGGAAAAATAGATTAGGTAAAACAAGGAAAGAAATCATAAAGGGCTTGTAAACATATTTCCCTCTTCAGAGCAGAAAATTCCAGCTGTGGTAGAGAAATCACAAATGTTTTTCTGCTATGTGACATTCGCAGTGGAACACACTGCTAGGTTTTCTTAAACGTAATAGAGATTTCTGTTTGTTAAAAAGAGACCTTTTCCTTTCCTTTCCTTTTTTACATTTTAGTGCAGATGCAGTGGTTTCCCTTGTTTTTGCCAAATATTGATTTGACAGCCAGTTGACTTGAGCACAAATGATTGGGATCAGAGAAAAGCTTAAATGTTCTTTAAGTTTATGAGATACAGAATAGAACAATCATGGATGGCTCTTTGGAATTAGACAGGTAGCAGAGTGGCTGAAAAGATACCTTTAAGAATGATTTCCATTCATTGCTGTGAATGGCTCTTGATGAGGAAGTTAAAAGAATGTTTCAAGTAGCCCCCCCCTCCTTTTTTGTGTGTGAAATTTTAAAAACACTTATTCACTCAGGCAACTGCCAGTGTGTCCCCTACTATCTTGTCAGCCATTGATTTGAATATCAGCCATTCACTCTCAGCATCAAGTCTAGCTTCAAAAGCACAACTGGAATAAAGAGTAGTAGTACCCTAATGTCTGTTTAGTTTTTTGTTGCCCTTGAGATTACAGGTCAGACTGCGGGAAGAGGGCCCCTTAAACAGAAAATATTTGATATCATGAGTAAATTATCAATGAATTTGGAAGAACAAGCCCTAAAGCTGCATACTTCCAAACTTGTAAAATGTCTGCAACCCATTTTAAAAAGCACCTAGTACAATATTTTGCTTATGAGAATCATCTTCCTGGAGGTCTACTTTTTCAGACCAAACTTGGCCTAACATGAATGCAAGATAAATATTCTAATAAAAAGGTTGCATCCCTTTCAACTTGAAATTCTATGTACTGTTTGTTATAGTTGATGTTAGTTGGATTCACAGTGTCTCATGCTGTATAGGGTCAGCCAAATGAATAATATAATATTAATCTGGCTGTGTTAATCCTGGTTTGTAATTAAATCCATGTTTTATATAACTTTCAGAAAAATTTGAAGGGGATTTATCAAAATATGACTTGCTTTTAATAAAACAGTGCTAGGATTATGAAATCAATACTACTGGAGGAAGGGAAAAAGCTCTGGTGGCTTGCTCACAGAGACAAAAAACATTTTCTCTTTGTTAGTCTTGTTTGCTGATGCAATGAGGGGAAAAAAATAATAAGAGCATTCAAACTGGGTTGCCTGTGGTTTAACTCTAAATCTGTAGGCTGTATACTCTTTCTCTACCAAAATCCCCTCAGCAAGTGACCTTGTCAAACAAAAGCAGGGAATAATGGGAGGCAGCCCAGGGACAGTGGCTCATTTACAAGCAGCTGTTTGCTACTGTCAGAACAAAGACAAATCAAAGTTGCATTAACGGGATATGACAGGCGCAGTGAGCAGGTCCCCAGCAGTGCTCATCTTTGAGGTGTTAACATGGCGATAGACCTGGTATCTCTGCTAGAAATGTGAACAAGAAACTAGACCAGGTCAGATGCTTATGCTAGAGCCATTCTTACTGGTTACCAGTGTAGTGATGGAGAATTTTGTTTAAATGTATGTGAGTCCAAGGCTTTACCGATAAGATTGGTTTCTTGTTTCAAAAGAAATAAGTGCCAAATAAAATGCAGTGCTTTTCTGATTCAGTTTGGCAACAGGGCTACCATTCTAGTATGTTATTCATTTAGACCAGTATTTCTCAACCTGGGCTTTATTGAAGGCCCTGGAAGGGTTTCTTGAATAGGAGGGAGTTGATTAATTTTATACATATTGTAAAATGAAAATTGTTAAACATTTAGCTGGTGATATGACCATATATGGTCAACCCGCCCCCTCCCCTCTCCTCAAATGGCCAATGATGAGCCTGGAGGGGGGTGGGAATGGGTGGGGCCCCAGATGGGTGTGTACACAGCTATGCTTCCCAACCATATTCTGTATAATTGTGCCACTTCTGGGGTTTTTCAAAGCCTGAAGAATGTTTCAGGGGTTTCTCATTGGTAAAAAGACAAAGGCTGATTAGACTAAAAAATATTTCACTGGCTGTTTAATATTGAGTACAAGCCCACTGGTAGCAAGGGCCTTATTCCTTTTCTCTCAGACAGAACGGAATGTTTCTTCTGCAAGATTGACAAAAACTAAGAATGTCTTCAGAATGTTTTATTTATATACAGATGTGTGCATGGAAATTTAATAAATAAATTAAATAATCATCATAATAATGTGTAAGAGCATCCCTTATTTTTGTTCACATTGGAATTAGACTGAACTTGTTTTATGAAAATTTGATGATGGAGAGTTTATACAGAGGCAGTAGGCATTCTTTTCATTGCTCCAATTACAACTTTGCCCCTCCTTCCCAATTATTGGGACACTGTGTAATCTTCTGCAAAGTGCACAATCCCAGTTGCGTCTCTTACTGTATTTGAAATTTATCCATAAAACTACTGTATAGAAATACTGGAAGTACAAGTGAAAAGATGTTTCACAAAAGATGCTTCACAGAGTCTGAACCCTTGGCTTTTTCATTAACTTCCCTGTGCTTTACTTCACTGAACTTTGGCAGAGGAAAAGATGGTTGTCATGGAATGTGTTCTGTCAGTCCTGAGTCTGAATGGCAGTTTTATTGTTGGTAATTGGCACAGTATGTTTCTTATGGAAAAGTGGAGGTGTTGAGACAAATTGATTGCAGCATTCAAAATTATCTGATCTGGAAAAAGTCCAATGCTAGCACCTAAAGAGCTGCCTAATTCAGTAGGAATTATTCCACACTAGCTATATGCATGCAGCATTTAATTTCCCCCTTCTTTTCTGCCTACACTACCAGGAACATAGTTTAAATTATGTGTTCATGTGAAAGCAAGAACAATTTGCTTGGGAAGAAACAGTATAAGAAGACACATAGCAAGCATCACATATTCCAGTATTTATTGCATTTCATGCAGCGTTACAAGGCTGGATGAAGGCAGAGTGACTTTATCAGTCCCAGAAGGGCTATATTCCCTGTGAAATACATGCTGAAAATGTCTTATTGTTATTATGAAATATCGTTTTAAAAGGAGCAAGGGAAAGCAGTGAGATCCATGCACTTATTAGACACCTGGATATGTGTATCATTTCATTAATGGTTAATCAGCAAGATGCAGTGGTGTCTAAAAACACTCACATCATTTCATGAATAAAAGAAGCCTAGTTATTAGACTTGTGGGGATGCTTCAGTAATCACTTCCTGTGGCACAGTTACATTAACTGTGGGACAGCTCCAGTGTAAGTGGTCACTGAATGTCCTTCTTCATTCCATCATCACTGGAGTAGGATTCAGCTGTCCCAGCAAAGCTATCTACTTCAGAATTTCAAATAATTTACTGTAGCTGTTAAGATTTCTGTTTTAGTGCCAAGAAATTCTCTGGACTGAATTTGAAATTCACAGTTCTAAAGAGTGTGTTAACCCCGCCCCCACCCCCTGCAAAAATATATATATATTCAAAGTTGAAAAAAAAAGATGCTTGGAAATCTATAATGTGGACCTATTATTTCTCTCTTTGCATTCATTTTGGAATTCTGAATGCTGGTAGCATTTGCACTGCTTTTGTTGATGTGGCTTATTCACTTCTATTTTGTAAGACATTATAATAAATTAGTTAATTTGAGGATGCAAAGTGTGTTGTTGCTGTGTGTTAATTACTATTGAGCAGTTCTTTAAGTATAAGGAGGAGCACAGTGTGCAAAGTTGTTAAACTGTCTGTCCATGTTAAGCCAGTGAGTTGCATGACTGAGCAAGAATTGGAAAGTGTTTTAGTTTAGCACTCTATCTGCTGCTTTACAGAGTCCTTCTAGAAAACTGAATATTGCATATTATAAAATATGAGGCCCAGACTCAATGGCTCTAGATGGTAACCATATGCATAAAATGATTGATAAATTATTATGTTTCTCAGTCAATTTAGCTTGGTTGAGATTGGAGCTCTGCACAGATGTAGTTTGGCCTATTGTATTACAGTTTGTGCAACTGCATTTATCTTAGTTTCTTCAGTTTGTTATAAAAAACTACATGTGCAGTTTCTCAATCAGTTGTTATTTGCTCAAGGCCAAGCTGTTCAAATGATGAACAAAAGTTGAATTAGCCTTTTCTAACTTTTGTTCAAGTAAAGTGTCCAATTACTTTTGTAGTTTATGTGGTGCATAATGTCCAGTAAAAAGTCATTTCTGTTTCATCTTCTCTGCAGCCAGTGGATATAACAATAATCAAAGAAATGAAGACTTAATTTTCTGGTGAATCTGTTAATATCATATATTTTGTTTCATGAATTCTTTTCAATTAATGGACTCTCTCTTCTTGGAAATGGAGGACATTTCATTCATTATTTTGCTTGAATAGTGGTTCCACACTACCAGATGGTCACTTTCCAACTGGTATGTCTTTGAAAAAAAGAAATTAAATTATTATAGCACCAGCGAGATATGTTGTAATGTGTCCCCTTCACATTAACAGGTCTTTTAACCAAAAAAAAACCCAGTATTTTATTATTACAAAAGAGCTCAATGTCACTTGAAAGGTTAAAAGCTGCAGTAAATTGCAGCACAAGAAATTTTAAATAAATAGGGTATTATATGGTTTATAGCTGTAAACTTGCACATGCAGAGTATTATTCTTCCTTCAAAAAGACATTTTATTACAACTTGTTATGTGCACCATGGTAACAACAGTTCTAGATAAAGAATGTTTAATTCACAATTCTGAACCATACCTTGATAGGCCATAATGTGCACTGCTGGGGGGGAGGGGAAGAAAACAAGTATGTAAACCTCTTAAGATAAAAATCAAAACCCACATTATTTACCTGGATGATTTGCATCATAGCTGGGGTGTTGCTTAGGTAAAATGAAGGTATGTTATTTTATATATTTGAAATTATAAATGAGATTTAGAGTTGAGAGGGTTCAATTGACCAAATATTTCTTGGAGCATTTTGGATTCTTTAGTCATGGTTCATTCACAAGCACAGAAAATTGCACGGTTATGATTATTTAATAACAACAATAATAATAATAACAACAACAACAATAATAACAACAACAACAATAATATATATATATATAATTTGTGTTCATTTTGCTTTTTAAATAATAACATAATGGAAAGACTGGTGAATCCCTCATGCAAACAAGTGACAGTCTGGGGGCCAAACTAGATCTGATGGCAGTGAGTCTGTATGTTTAAAATAGATCGCAGAACATTAAAACAACAAATAAAAATTAAACAAATGAGAGACAAAAGAAGGGAGCAAGAGAAGGCTGGGTACTTGATATTGAAATACATAGATCTGATGTATATATAATATCTCTGGGCCAGCCTACCGACATTTTAGTTTCAAGAGATTCGGGTTTGGTATACCAAACATGCTAACAATTGTCTACTGAAACTCAGCGAATATTAGAGAATGCTTAGATGCAATTTAAGGTCTAGTGGTAAAATAGATTGAAAGTTTGAAAGCTTCCTGTCCAAGATTATAGAAAGGAATGTAGTGAAAAACGGTAGTCCTGGAGACAATGATTGATGGACTCAGTGCTGTTCTAACAGATGATACACTGAAGATTTTAAAGCATTGACAAATCAAATTGACCACCTGGAAAATAGTTCAGATTAAGAAATATTAGGTTGGCAGGACTTCCTACTCAACAGGAGAGCGTGAGATACTTTTTTCACAGTGGATTATGAAAGTGCAGAGTACAGATAATTTTGAACTCTGCGTGCATCATGGTGTGTGCCTGGGAAAACCAATCAGATGATACCTGGTGTGATGCTTATGGAATGTGACTGACTTGGAAGAGAGGAAGGAGTATATTGATGTGTAAACCTGAGTAGTCTCCTGTGTTCAGGTTTTCTGAAGTGAGTGAAATGTACAAAATAATATAGCTGTCTTTCCAAATTTCATAGAAGAATACAACTATGGCTATATTTTATTTTAAGTTATCAGGGCAGGTGATTTTCTGCATGTGACTCAGAAGTTACCACAAACATCATAGCATGTTCGTAATGAAATTGTATGATTACTATTTAATGATCACATTTCTGGAGAAGTAACCAGCAATGAGAGTTTATTATTACATATCATAACAGATATAGATATAATTACCTTTGATGGCATAAAACGAATCATCTGAAATCTGTAATACATATAAAACATGGTTGAAGGAGTTTTTGACTGACTCATTGCCTACCTGATTGGTTGTCTGTCCAACAAACGGCCAATCAGGTAGACTGTCCTGCCCCTGACCATACACCATGGCAGAATGCTGAAGGTTCTGAAGACTCCTGTTGGTGGAATATCCCCCACTGAAGGCCCACTGCTGACCTTGCTCAGGATTCCACCGTCAGGCCTGCTGTGAAGGAGGCCTCTAACAGCCACTGATTGAGGCAAGGGGTGAGTTTCCGGGAGCAAGACAAGGGATTCTGTGGGCATGTGTGTGCATCCCTTTTGAGGGTGGAGGAAGCTTTCCTCTTCTGCCTAACTGTTGGCTGCCAGGGAGGCCACAGAAAAGCCCCATCTCACTTAAAGTACTGCTGTAGAAAAGATAAAGCCAAGTGATGCATGTCTCTTCTCCACTACTCTTTGAACATTTGAGGCCTACCGTGCAAGGTTGTTGTGCAGATGAAATGGTTGTGGGGGTTCTTTTGCCTCCTGCTTCATCGGCACAATAACCCTGTGCAATAACCCTCAAGAGTTTCATCTTCACAACATCCTGTGTGGGAGGCCTCAAATATTTTTTTTGCACAACAGCACTGTCCATCTTTCAAAGCAGCCATTATTGACTGGAGAGCTGATCATTACAGTCTGGATATGAGCTGTAATTCCAGGAGATCTCCAGGCCCCACCTGGAGGTTGGCTACCCCATGTTGGAAAAATGCCTTGAAGATAGGAGGTGTGGCCTCAAAACATTAAAATGCCTCAGAGTCCATCTACCAAAGGAGCTATTTCTGCCTGCAGAGAAGATCTTTATAGTCTACAGCAGTGGTCCGCAACCTTTTTTAGGCTGCGGACCGGTGGGTATGGGAGGGCGATCCGGTGGCCACGCATGTGCATTTGCGCATGCAGCCGCACTTCCCTCTCCCCCTCCTCCCGCAAAGAGAAGCTTGCGGCCTGGGGGGCGGGGAGAGGGAGCCGCGGCCCGGTGCCAGGCCACAGCCCGGTGGTTGGGGACCACCGGTCTACAGATCAGCAGTGATAGTAGAGACAACGGTAGAGGCTTGCAAGCTGAGGTTGAGGTGGAGTGGCATGGATATGACACACTTGGGCTGTGGCAAACCCTTACCAGCAACAGTTGTACCACCTCCCCACAAGAGAGTTGACAGGGCATGATAACTCATCCCCCCACTACAACCCTCTGCATCTCTACCCCGTGGCCTGGATGGAAGCCAGACTGGTATGGGTTGAGTGCCAAAGATTCCTCCAAGAACGCAAGGAGCTGGTCTGTGGCAACTCTTTCAACCACCTTGCCCAGAAACACAAGATGCAAGACTGGGCGGTAGCAGGCTGGGTCCCGCGGATCCAGCAATGGTTTCTTAAGGAGAGGATGAACCACTGCCTCCTTCAACAGCCCAGGGAACTCCCCATTAGACGGGGATAAATTAATAGTATCCCTAAGATGACCTATCTGCTGGCCACCCCCTTTGAGCAGCCAAGACGGGCAGGCATCCAGGGGGCATTAAAAATGGGTGTATCATATGTAAAGGTCTATTGGTGGTCCTGACCACATGCAGCTGTTTCACACAGAAGCAAGGCAAAATCACTGCTTACATAAAGCAGCACAGGCTGCCATTGCTGAATGGAGTCAAATAATTCTAGTTCAAAGTTGTGTTGTATGTGCTGGGGCTAAGGGACATAATCCTGTATACTGCTATAATGGTAGAGAAGTTCATAGTAACAGTCATATAGTATTACAAAGATTTTCATTGAATAGCTGCCTAGTTATCATTAAGGATACTTATGCTACACAGACTGTTTCTGAAGAAGTTCGAAATGTCAAAAGTTGGCAAGTGGAAAAAAGATCAGAGAAGTTAGTAGTGACTATTTCTTATTTCTAGAGTTCATCAGGCTTTTACTTTAAGGCCATAATCCCAAACTTACTTTTGTGGATGGAATCTCTTATTAAAAACAGTGGCAATCTCTGCTATTTTTGTTTAAGACTGAAAAGAAAAAGGTCTACCTTTAAAAATACATTGTTACATAGAGCATTTCTGATATCTGTTTGGGCTGATTGTATTAACCATATTAGCATTTTTGGGATATATTTGCATGAAAAAAATATTCTACAATTAAAAACAGCCACAACTATCCCTGACACAGCCTTTATTAAAATGGTTGAGGGTAGTGCCTACAATTTTTAGTGATTAGTGAATTTCCCTGAAGCCACTGTTGATGCCCTTCCCCATAATTTATTGCATTCCTTCAGTCGAAATAACAAAACTTTCCAGAGGCCCAAAAGAAGAATGCTTTCCTTTGCCGACAACAGTACATTGCAGGACCCTTCCTATTAAAGAAAGCTGCTGAGACTTTTCAAAGCATTGTCAAGAAACCTAGTGCCATTTCTGATCTCAGGACTGATATAAATGTAGTTGTACTTACTAGTTAATTATTGTCTTCGGATAGAAACAAAGGGATGGTGTTGAATGCAACATTTGTGTGGTAGCATGGCCCTGTTGAGTCAGGCTCAATGCATGTTACATGACTGCCTGAGAGGAACAGAAAAGCAACTTTCTCATTCTCTGACCAGAATGCTTGATAAGGCTTGGTGTCAGAAAGGGCAAGATGGGGCTCACAGCAATTATGGCAAAGGCATGCCAGTTTCCTTGGCAACCAGATTGCAGATTCTTTGTGATTTATTATTTACCACTTCAAACTTTCATTCTGTGATTTAATTAGGGAGAGGGATTTCCATAACTCTGTCCCTTCTCAAATTTGACTGTCCTGGCACTATTGTTATGATGAGATCACAGCTGCCGTGAATTGATGTTGCTGTGAAACCACTACAAATTAGTTTCAACATTAAAGCACAGTGAAATTTTAGACCGGTCACTTAGACAACAATGAACAGAAATTCAGTGGTTAGGGGCTGGGTGATGACTTGTTAATGTACTGGAGATAATAGACAACTGTTTTCCCTTGATGTTGTATTCTTTCTTGCTCATACACATTCAGTAGTAGCTTTCATATGCAAGAACTGCAACAAGTGAAAATGAAACAAGTTTTCTTTTTCCCCTCTCTCTCTTTTTGAGAATTATTGTTTCAGAAGGATTCAGCCTGGTATCTAGTGCTGAAAACCTAAATCAAAATTTGAGTCATGGGTTTTTACCCACTTACAGATCTAGTAAAAGGGACAATTTCTTAGTTTTAGCAGCAGTCATTAGTTCCTGTGTAACCTTAAGGATCGGTTATTGAGATGGCAAGAAAAGTGTTGTATGCTGACTTTCCACCTGCCCTGGGACCCTCAATTATGGTTTAACATGGTACAGCAAAGAGGATTGTATCATAATATGCTGCATATTAGCAGTCCTCAAACATAATAGGAGTACATTTTTAGAAGTATTACCATTGTGTCACTTTAAGACATATAGGCCATGGAATCTGCTGGTTTTATTAGTTGTTCTCTACATATACGTGGAATGGTTTTTCTTCAGAGATCTATGAATAACTTCTTGTAGGTGTATTCAGGAGGTACTTTTCTATTTACAGTAACATTTCTTTTAGTGAGTCCTGAATTGCTTGATGTTATATTTTATAATAATAAATAATAATAAACATTGGATTAGATCAGCCTTTCTCAACTTTTTCACAATTGAGAACCCCCTGAAACAATCCTCAAGCTTTGAGAAACCCCAGAAATAGCACGATCCTGTAGAATATGGCTGGGAAGCATTGCTATTTACACGCCCTTTCCCGCCCCTTCAAGCCCATCATTGGCTATTTTGGGAGGTGGGGAGGAGCAGGTCGACATGACCATATATGGTTATATCACCCTATAAATGTTTAATACATTTAAAAAAATATATACAAAAGTTAATTACCTCCCACTCACTTGGGAAACCCTTCCAGGGCCATCAAGAAACCCCAGGGTCCCACAAAGTGTTGGTTGAGAAAGCTTAGGTTAGATTTAAGCAACTTTTCCACTGGTGAAAAAGGAGATCTCCTTTGGCAACTAAAAAGGCTAAGCAGGGGAATCGTGGAACCTGCATATGGTGTGGGAAATCTGGTTGAAACCAGACTACTCTCGAAAACATAACTTTGCATACTCCCCAATGCAAAGCTTACTACTGGAAAAATGTTAGTGGTAAGGTTCCCCTACCTATGATTTTTATAAGTATTTATGTTTTAATTTTATTTAATGTGGAAGTTTTTTACGGCAGGAGAAACAGCATCATGCAATATGTCGACTGAATTACGTCATACGAATGCATTTTCTAGTTATTTGCTTTCTTTTTATTACTTCAGAACTGTATACAGAACTTGCCTAAATCTGATTTAGAATAGTGCATTTGTTTAGAGTTATTAGGAAAAATTATGTCAACGGGTCTGTGAAAAACTTCTGTGCTTGAGACTGTGGAGAGCCAGTCAAGACAGTCTGTTCTGAGTTGATGGATCAGTGTTTTTAGTATAAACCTGATTCATAAATTCAGTTATAACTTTACATTATAGCTCATTAAACTATATGCTATTTTTTAAGCTACATCACTGAAGGCACTTCATCTTGAGGTTTGGGGAGTAAGCACACATGAAGTTGCCTGTGTAGGCAAGTATCTGAGCAAATATTTTCCATTAGATTAATAGGCCAATGTTTCAGTTCAAAGTAATAGCTGTGCACTCAGGGTGATTCTTCATGTGATTGCATGAAGACGGATGGTCAGTTCATAGTCTGAGGAAGAGTGCTTGCACTCGAAAGCTCACACTTTGAATAAGCCTTTAATGGTTTAAAGGTGCCACTGGACTCTGATTTTGTTTTGTCAGAAAGAGAGTGATAGCCTCCTACATAGTTTTGAAATTTCCCATATCTAGTAAACATATAAAGAAGCTTACAAACAGTTTGTTCATCCTTTCAATTTCTTCACTTTGCCTGGCCTTGTTAGTCCCCACCCTCATCTTTCTTTTGCTTTGCTTTGCTTTTCTTCTCTTCACTCCCTTCTCTCTCCCTACCTACTAACTAGCCTGTTCTCTCCAGTCCCTACTCCTCCCCCCCCTAGCTCTTTTTCTGTTTTCTTCTTTCCCAGCCTGTTTTCCTTCCCCCTCACTTTGGGTTTTTATTCATTCCGTTTGGATAGCTGCTGTTATGACATTCTGGATTACTGAAACAACCACTCATTTCAGCAGAAAGGTTTACTACTGCAAAGGTATCGTACACCTAGTGGTTGGCAGAGGGCCCAAGAACAGCCAATTCCTCACAGTTCCTTAGCGAGCTAAAATGGCAATCAGGATCTCATGATGTATTCTCATGGGATTTTGGGAACTTGGAAATCTGTGGCCTCTGTTTGTGATGTTTGTGTGTATATGCATGGACATTGTTCTATTTCTTTATCTCAATTTTTATTTTTTAAGTCCACATTTCTCTGCAGGATGTTGTGTCCTAGTCTCTGTGGCCTCATGGAATGCAATATGCTCAATTACAGTTCTTTAGAAAGTGGATTTCCCAGTAACCCCATAACCCATGTTATCCGCACATCCTAGGTCTAACTTGTCAGGATAGGTGAGCATTATCATCTCCATACTGCAGATCAGAGTCTACAAGAGTAGCTGCTTGCCTAAAACCCACCTAGGTAGGTTTTGACAGAAATAGGATTTAAGCAGGGCCCATCTTGGAGCACGCAGCTGTTTTTTTTAGTACAGCTAAGCATAGCACAGCTGGGTGCTGCAGTAGCTTTCAGAAAGTGAAAGTGAAATGAATATTAAATACTTGTGCGGTGTTATTGTTAGTGTCCTTCAAGCACATTATATGAATGCAAGTTGTCATTAAGGAATATGGGCTTGTTTTCCTTAATTATCAAGTCAATTTGCTGAAACAGTGACTGATGGAGTGCCTTTAAAAAATAATGAGAGGCTTGAAGCAAGTCACAAAATGGGTTTATAAAATCAAACATATTACAAAGAAATAGATAATAAGCTTAACATCGGCGCTCATGAAAGCCTACTGATACATTGTAGTGTCTTTTATGCCTAAGCAGAGTAGACAGAGCTTTTCCCGTCCTCATCTAAAGAGACTCCCACACAGTAAATTGAAAGGAATTGAATTTAATCTGCCTGAGAATAATGCTGTGGAGTCAGCCCTGCTGGGAATTATACTTCTAGGAAGTTGTGGTATTTCATTCCTGATGCCTAAACCACAGACTGTCTCATTCCTTCTCATTTTCGTATACAATCCTACTTTTTGTAGACTTGAATAATACATCTCATCACAGATCTGAGTGGAAGTTTCTGTAGGAAAGTGTAGTTTTATTTGGAATGTGGGAAAGAAGAGCAATCAGATCTGTTATGCTTCACAGCTGCCTCCTTGTGAGATAAATGGTAGGTGAATGGCTATGTTATTCATAATGGCATTCAGAAAAAAGTACATGGCAGAATCCTGTATATCAGCACTTCAGAATATAGTCAAGGGATCGCATATCTGAATGTTTCCTGCAGTTTATCAGCTTCTACGTGCAGGGAATTGGGTTTGCATAATAACATGCAGTCCTTCAGCCTCCTTTTTGATATATTTGTATGCAGTGGCTGAACACATGATTTGGGCATTTTGTACAATGTCAACATAAATATCCAGAATCGTGGAAAAAATTAACAGACTCTTCAGTACTCATCACAACCAGTGAATTGTCTTTAGCTGCCAGTTTGTTTCTAGGCTCAATTTAAAGTGGTCATTATTACCTGCAAAGTTTTTCATCACCTGGGACCAACAGGTATGTCTTCTAAATGAATCAGTGGGGTAAGTGTAGGGTATCAGTGTAGGGTATCAGTGGGGTAAGGAGTCCCGATAATGGCAGGACAGTCACGCCTTTGATGCAAATGTCCCGCGTCCCGCCATGTTCCTTCAAAGTCCCGTTGACTTCCCTCGCCCCTGGAAGCGGCAGCCTGAGCTGGAAGTGGAGAGCAGGAGCGGGCCGTCTCTCACCCGCTTGTCTCTGGGGGTGGCATCTCAGGCGGCAGCATGTGGGGTGCGCGGGGTGAGAGTCATGGCCAGCAGAAGGCCACTCCAGTGGCGGCGCCCAGCTCTGTGGCTGATGGCGGTGCGGGAGGAGGCCGGGAACGCGTGCCTGGGCTGGGTGGAGGCGCTGCATGGGGACTGTGAACCCAAGGTGCATGACTGGATGTACCGCCGAGAGTTCCTGCTCCAGCACAACTCTTCGCTCCCTCCGGGTATGTACTTGCCAGGAGTGCTGGCCCTTGCAGGGGCACTGCCAGAACATCCTTCTTAATCTGACCTGCTTATTTCCGCAGCCTCCGCTGCCGAGGGGGGGGGAGCTGCCACTGCCACCGCTGAGGGAGGAAGGTAAGGTGGGACATGGCACTGCTGCCGCTGACGAGGTGGCAGCAGTGCCACGTCCCACTTTACCTCCCTTCATTCTGGTCACCTTAGGTAAGTGGGACATAAGTAGTTCAAACAAACCACATAACCCTTAGCTTGAAAGTTCAGTTTAGAAAGGCATTTGTTCTTGCCTTAGAATCATAGAATTGGAAGGGGCCATTCAGGCCATCTAGTACAACCCCCTGCTCAATGCAGGATCAGCCCAAAGCATCCTAAAGCATCCAAGAAAAGTGTGTATCCAACCTTTGCTTGAAGACTGCTAGTGAGGGGGAGCTCACCACCTCCTTAGGCAGCCTATTCCACTGCTGAACTATGCTGACTGTGAAAAATGGGACAGCCTGCCATACAGAAGGTACAGTCAGAAATGTTTCACAGCAACAATAACTTTTTTTTACATTGTACATCATCACATTAAGATCTTAACTTACACTGTGTGCAGAGTTTTCAACTAGAAAAGGAAAACTAACATATCAGAAATAATTCCCAGTCTGTCATCTTCCAAAATGCACAAGTCAGCACAAAACAGTTCAGAGGTAGGTACCGGTGTTCCATGTCATTCAGCTGTTTTTCAGGCTTTCTGCAAACCCTGTTTAAAGGGACTCTAATATATTTCAACAGGGTTTTCAGGGACACAAACCATGAATTGGATCAGTTTGCAAATGAACCCCACAGTTTGGTTCACAGTTCTGTTAGTAGTTTAGCCGTGAACTGAACCAATCACATTTTTCTAGTTTGTGCCCATGTCTTCCCTAATCTGTAACATTTGCTCACCTAATATTTGGGAAACAGCCTCCTGGGTGGAGACTGTCCAGGGCCTGTCCAGTCTGTCTGGACTCTTTTTGGCTCCCAGGACCCAATCATGAGCTGTGCGCTTCCTGATTGGCCTGCCCCCCACAAACCTGGCAATGCCACTTACTGTCATTTGGCACCTGGACGTCGCCGGGGATGGAGATGGGTGTCTGTGAGGCTTCTAGGGACTGGGAGGGGGAAGCCGAGTCCACCCAGCCCTGATTGCTGCCCAGGGGGGAGGGAGGACGAGAGGCAGAAGGAGGATGAGGGGCAGAGGCAGCTGGAGTGGGGGGGGGAAGGCTGACTCCACTCCTCCATGGGTTGGGAAGAGCACCCGGGAGGGCTGTCTGCCATTGCTTCTGCCTGGATCGCTGGACGCGAAAAGCCCCAGACAGGCTGGGAGTCTCTGCGTCAGCCCCTGCCCACTTTCTCTCTGTCAGTCTCTTTCTTTTCTACTTTTTTCTCCATCTCTCCTCCTATATCTGTCTTCTTCCTCTTTTTCTCTCTAAATTTGTTTCTCTGTTCTTCTTTTTAACTTCCTTTCCAGCAATGAGAGTTTATTATTACCTATCATAACAGATTTAGAGCCTCTTGTAGCGCAGAGTGGTAAGGCAGCAGACATGCAGTCTCAAGCTCTGCCCATGAGGCTGGGAGTTCAATCCCTGCAGCCGGCTCAAGGTTGACTCAGCCTTCCATCCTTCCAAGGTTGGTAAAATGAGTACCCAGCTTGCTGGGGGGTAAACAGTAATGACTGGGGAAGGCACTAGCAAACCACCCCATATTGAGTCTCCCATGAAAACACTAAAGGGTGTCACCCCAAGGGTCAGACATGACCCGGTGCTTACACAGGGGATACCTTTACCTTTACCTTTATCATAACAGATATAAATATAGACGTATGGTATGGTATGGTAATACATATAAAACATGGTTGAGGTTGTAGAAAGTTTTTGACTGACTCATCACCTACCTGATTGGCCGTCTGTCCAACAAGCAGCCAGTCAGGTAGGCTGTCCTGCCCCTGACCATACACCCTGACAGAATGCTGAATGTTCCGAAACCTCCTATTGGTGGAATATCCCCTACTCAAGGCCAACTGCTGCTCTTGCTCAAGATTCCACATACCCCTCCTCCCTTCAGGCCTGCTGTGATGGAAGCCTCTTAACAGCCCTTGACTGAGGGAAGTGATGCGTTTCCAATAGCAACTCAAGGGAGTCTGTGGACATGTGTGTGCATCCCTTTTTTTTGAGGGGGGGAGCATTCCCATTCTGCCTAACTGCTGTCTGACAGGGATCCCACAGAAAAACTACTTCTCACTTAAAATACTGCTGTGGCCAGGCTCGCTGTTTGAGGTCAGGTGCAACCAAGCTATGCATGTTTCTTCTCTGCAACTCTCTGAACATTTAAGGCCTATAACTCAAGGCTGTTGTGCAGATGGAACTGGATGCTGTTGTTGGGGGTTTTTTTGTTGCCTGTTTCACCTGCACAACAACCCTGTGCAGTAGGCCTCAAGTGTTTTATCTCCAAAACAAGCTGTGTGGGAGGCCTTAAATCTTTCTTCTATATAACAACCCTGTCCACCTTCCAAAGAAGCCCTTTCTGCCTGGAGAGCTGATCTTTATAGTATGGTGGTCAACTGTAATTCCAGGAGCTCTCCAGGCCACACCTGACGATTGGCTACCACTGGATTGGAAATATTCCTTGAGGTTTGGTGGAGGGCCTTAAAATGTCACAATGTCTCAGAATCCACCCTCCAAAATAGCTGAGGTGGACTGGAGTGGTGCTTTTCTATTATATAACAGAAAAAAGGAGAGACTTTTTTGTAATTACAGAGTAAGCGGTAAGTTTGTAATTTTGCATTTAATTGCTATATAGAGAAAATCAGAAGCTTCTTTATGTTTTCCTTTTGATTTGCCTTTTGTACCTTTGTCTTTGTTCTTTTTCACTTCCCTTTTTTAACATTGTATTAGTTTCTGTTAAATGTTATCTTTTACATTAGAAAAAAACCCTTACAATAAAATTATCTTTTAAAATGAGAAAGAGCTTATGGCCATTAACAAAGCTTTCTGTACATCTGAAAAAAGCTCCAGATTTGCAAAAAAATCTGAATAGTAATAACTATTGTTTCTATTAATAATACTAATAATGGGGCATGCTTTAAAAAATACCAAAATGATCAAACGTGATGCTGTGAATTTGAGAACTGGATGCCCTCAGCAGCTATTGCTAGGCAACCATGAGTGTACTCCCAGACTTCAAGTCTTGATTTTTTGTAAGTAAATAGGCAGAGGAAATGGTCAGGGCCCGTTCCATGGTTGTTTTGGCCTTTGAGGAAGGACTTACTGAAGCTAGGCCTGGCAGCAACCACCAAACAAGTTGCACAGCTTGCAGGATGTTTCACCTTGGCCTAGCTGCTTGCTAGTGCTTAACAGAAGTCCGCCTCCCCAAGCCAATGTGCTATAGTGGTTAGAATGTTCGATTAGGATCTGGGACACCCAGGTATGAATCCCTGCTCTGCTGTGGAAGCTTACTGGGTGCTTTTGGTTGAATTGTGCACTCTCCAGATAAGCTAACTCTTATGGCTGTTGTGAGGATAATATAGATGATTGAATTATATAAACCGCTGTATTTATTAATATTATATCTATATACCACCCTCCTTTGTGGCTCAGGGCAGTTTACATTGAAACATCCATAATCTAGTACGGTATAACATTTTGATTTGAATATATAACATTTTTAACAGTAAAACACTAAGGATTCATAACAAAATGTAGTGTAGGATAGCGGTCCCCATCCTTTCTCAGGTCAGGGACCGCCTCCGGGGTGAGCCGACGGCACAGGTGCTGCGCAAACGTGCACACGCAGTTGCTGCACATGCACATTTTCGCCACAAGGGGGCGCTAACGCGCATGCACGGCCACTGCACGCATGCACATTTGCGTCACCGGCATGCTGGCGGCGCCTGCCTCTTCCCTTCCTTCTCACTGTGAGCGGGGGGGGGGAGGCAGGCACAGCTGCCGGCGGCTCAGTACTGTGGCCTTCGCAGCCCGGCAGCGGGCCACGGACCGGGGGTTGATGACCCCTGGTGTAGGACATCTTGATATTGCTGATCTAGTTTGACATTCAACAATGAATATTTGATTCAGTTTTGCTTCCCTGTGGGTTTTTGTTCTTTTGTTGGTGCAGTTGAAGGTGGGAGAAGCTAGCTTTGGTTCTGGTTAGTGGTAGGCTCATTTGCCTTGACTGCAAGCCTGGTGAAAAAGCTCCATTTTGCAGGCCATGAGGAATTGTTTTAGCTCTGGGAGTTCATTCATTAAGCGTCTGGGAGCTCATTCCACCAGGTGGGAGCCACGACAGAGAAAGCCCTGACTCAAAGCTCTTTGGGTCCCTTTTTGGACAAAGGTAATGAAATAAGCAGATAATAATAATTCATTCTCTAGGTCATAGAATCATAGAATCATAGAGTTGGAAGGGGCCATACAGGCCATCTAGTCCAACCCCCTGCTCAGCGCAGGATCAGCCCTAAGCATCCTAAAGCATCCAAGAAAAGTGTGTATCCAACCTTTGCTTGAAGACTTCCAGTGAGGGGGCGCTCACCACCTCCTTAGGCAGCCTATTCCACTGCTGAACTACTCTGACTCTGAAAAACTTTTTCCTGATATCTAGCCTATATCGTTGTACTTGAAGTTTAAACCCATTACTGCGTGTCCTCTCCTCTGCAGCCAGCAGAAACAGCATCCTGCCCTCCTCCAAGTGACAACCTTTCAAATACTTAAAGAGGGCTATCATGTCCCCTCTCAACCTCCTTTTCTCCAGGCTGAACATTCCCAAGTCCCTCAACCTATCTTCATAGGGCTTGGTCCCTTGGCCCCAGATCATCTTCGTCGCTCTCCTCTGTACCCTTTCAATTTTATCGATGTCCTTCTTGAAGTGAGGCCTCCAGAACTGCACACAGTACTCCAGGTGTGGTCTGACCAGTGCCGTATACAATGGGACTATGACATCTTGTGATTTTGATGTGATGCCTCTATTGATACAGCCCAAAATGTTATTTGCCTTTTTTACCGCTGCATCACACTGCCTGCTCATGTTTAGTTTACAATCCACAAGTACCCCAAGGTCTCGTTCACACACAGTGCTATCTAGAAGCGTATCCCCCATCCAGTAGGCATGCTTTTCATTTTTCTGACCCAGATGCAGAACTTTACACTTATCTTTATTAAATTGCATCTTGTTCTCATTTGCCCATTTTCCCATTGTGTTCAGATCTCGTTGAACTCTGTCTCTATCTTCCGGAGTATTTGCCAGTCCTCCCAATTTGGTGTCATCTGCAAACTTGATGAGTAGTCCCTCCACCCCCTCATCTAGATCATTAATAAATATGTTAAAAAGTACCGGGCCGAGCACCGAACCCTGAGGTACCCCGCTACTCACCTCTCTCCAGTCTGATGAAAAGTCACACCAGATCTGTAAGAAAATAAGCCCATGATAAGTGTCAGCAGATGAGTCCTTGTTAATCCTGATCCTGTATGCCCCAGAGAACCTTGTCAGATCCACAACATGATGTGGTATAGCACCATGTACACAGGTGTTTAGTTAGTTGCATGTGCTTATTTTCCAGGGCAGTTTATCAGGCTTGTCCTGAGTTTTCAGTGAGATTCTTTCCACCCTAGATATCATATACAGTTTTTTTTTTAAGAAACTTGCTTTTGCACTCTTCCCATAAATTGATGCATTGTTTCATTAGTGTACTACCTTTTATAGGCTGGTACTGCTCCTTTACTTGGAGTTGTTAACATATACAAGCACTTCCTTCCTCTTTTGCTTTATGGTGTACACTTGCTTTTTTGTTTATTTGTTAGTTTTTAATGTAAATAAGTTTGAAAACAAGTGTAGCAGTGAAATAATGTGTACAAAAGCAGTACCAAAGTGCATTTTGAGGATGATAAATTGGGAAATATTTTTTCCTCCTCCAGCTGAAAGCACTGTGTGCAATGTATTTTTGCAGTAAGATCCCAACAGCAGAATCTTCACTTTTTCTAAGGTGTTCATCCCAGTAGCCTGGGAATCTCTAGAGGATGAGTGAACTTTTAATTAAGATGTAAGGCTGAAAGTCCAGCATAATAAATTATGCTTGTCACCCCTTTTCCAGTTTTCTGGGACATAACTGTAAAGTCAGACATCTAATTTTGTGTGCTCATCACTTTAAAGATGCCTGTTGGTCTTTTTGGACCTAATTTGTGATGATCTTGTGACTGATACTTTAGTAAAATTAGTACATGAAAACATTTCCATAGACAAAGGTACAATTATTAGAAATCCAGAGACTTCTGACTGGCACTCAAATAATAGGTATTTCTTAGAAACTTGCATAAAAGTCATCCATGTGTGATATTTCTCATAGTTATTTCTCATTCATAGGAAATGTTTATTATATGATAATATTAATACAGTTAATTTAGAAAACATTATCAGAAAGATTGCAAATTCATGTTCCTTTGAAGTTGGATTTTGTTATCAAGCCTCATTCTACTTTGTGTGTACGTCCTGTATGTTCATCTACTGTGCACAAATGATTGATTTAATGTTGGAATTATAGAGTCATTATTAGTACTACTAAGTTCTATTGTATTAGCTTGATTCTTTGATGCAGTATGTCAGAAGATTCTACAACTAGCTAAGTCTACAAATAGGATTAAACTCTACTTTTGTTTGTTTGTCTGTTTATTGGACTTCTAGGCTGCCCCTCTCCAGAGAGATCTCAGGGTAGATTAGAACAAAAAAATCAATCTCATTTGATAAAACATTAAAATCTTAAAAGTAAACTGAATACAATACAATTTGGCCACTCCATCAACTAAAAACATGTAAAACGCTACATCTGTACATCATTGGTTTGACAGTATTGTCAAACCAGCTTGGTGTAGTGGTCAAGAGTGGTGGTTTCTAATCTGGCAAGCTGGGTTTTATTTCCCACTCCTCCACATGTAGCCTGCTGTGTCACCTTGGGCTCATCACAGCCCTGATAGTGCTGTTCTCACAGAGCAGTAATATCAGGATTCTCTCATCTACCTCACAGAGTGTCTGTTGTGGAGAGAGGAAAGGGAAGGCAATTGTAAACCACTTTGAGACTTCTTCTGGTATACCTCTTCATATTATGGAACTGTGTCTGATAGGAAGCACAGCATAAGATGAGACCATAGTTAACATTAGGACAACCAACTTGATATGTCACATGTTTATCCTTATCCATGGTTCCTCTATATATTTGTGAAACAGCCTGGGGGGTAGAATGTGTCCGAGTGTCTGAGTTAGAATAGGGCCAATCCTGTTTGGCCCTGCCCCTACAGCTCCCGCCCTCCCTCCCTGGACACTAGCGACGTTCCTCTCAGATGTGCCAGAGACAGAGAGAGCCCTGCCAGACCGAACATGAGCCCTCATTCCCTCCTATTGCTCCTGCTGCGAAGAAGCACAGAGATAGCTGCCCCAAACTGCTTCCCTCCTAAGCACAAGCCCTAATTACCTGCTATGCCTCCTGCTGCCACAGAGAGAGCAACACAGAGAGAGCCACCCCTGCTGCGATGGAGGGAGAGAGAGAGACAGAGAGCTGCCCCAAACTGCACACCAGCCCTGCTTCCCTCCTACAAACCAGCCCTAATTACCTACTATGCCTCCTGCTCCGAGGCACACCGAGAGACACCCAGGGAGAGGGAGAGAAAGAGACACACAGAGAGATCTGCACCTCCTGGTGTCCCCTGGGTCCTAGCGCCCATTGCATTCCTGGTTGCAATGGGCTTTCTTGCTAGTTTATTTATAATTCATACTTGTATGTCACCCTTTCCTGAGGGCTCAGAGCAACTCACTCTAGTTCATAGATAAACGTTAAACATTTTAGCATTAAAACATTTAAACAATACATTTATTGACTAAAGTTTCTCTTTCTACTGAGCTGCCTATTCATAATGCAGTGTTAGGCCTTAAAAAGTCGGTGGTAGGTCATAGAGAGCTTTCAATATCAGTGCCTTGAAGCCTGAAAGCGAATAGGAAGCCTGTGTAGATGGAACAAGACTGGAGTGATTTGATCCCTTGATTCACTCAAATCAACACTCGGTACCAGCTGTAACTTCCAGACAGTCTTCTAGGGCAGTCCCATGTAGAGTGTATTACACAGTGTATCAGCATTTAGGATCAAACCTAAAACTGCAGCACAAGAACTTGATCACTCTCCTTGCATTCAAATCACTGTTGTTTCTAATGCTAATACAGCAGACTTTGAGGGCTTCTTTTTCTTACTGCCTTTTGTTTAGCTGTGTTCAGGGGGTATCTTTCAGATAATTGGAACAACCATGGGCAGCTGCATGGCCCCATGGTATGCTAACAACTTAATGGCCAACTTGGAGAAACACTTCCTAAATCTTACCCACTCACACCTTTCTTATACCTGTGATACATGATCACATTTTAATATGTATGGACACATGATAAAGAAGCCCTGGACATATTACACCAGGCATTCAATGACTTTTATCCCACCATCAGCCATCAAAAAATACTGACAGAAACATTACACACAAGTTAAAAGGCAACTCAGAATTGACTTCCAAAGAAAGTCAGGATAAAAGTGGTCTCAAAAACCAGAAAGGAAGGAGGGGGGGAGGGAATAACAACCTAAGGTGAAAACTAAAACACAACAATATATGCGGGAATCAGGGGATAAGTATGGATCCAGAACTGATAAACTCCCATGTGGAAAACTCCAATATTGTATGTACAATACTAGAAGTGACCAAGAGGAAAGGGTTTAAGCATGCTAAGGTCCATTTGAATGGACCAAGACACACGTAATCATCCTTGACTATTACTGAAGATTTTGCTGTGTAAAAGCATGGATTCCTATTGCAGTGCTCCTTATTGGGGCTAAAAAGGATTTTGACTCAAAGACACTTTTTGTCCTTACAATCTGGTTACAAAAGATAATTTTGTTTTATGTTTTTTTAAATGAGGCTAAAATGACTTTGTTAAGAATAATTTAGAATTTGTCACTTTTTTAATTGCCTATGCTGAGGGCTGTTTTACGTTTGAGAATTTTATAGAAGATTGGGATGGGAAGGGAAGGGGACTATTGCCCTCATAGGTAAAAATTAAAATTAATGTGGGAAGTTGACAAAAGAGAACTGGGGATAAGAGTTCCTTCCCCACATCAGAATCTTCTAGTGTAGTGTATTATTAGCATGTCATACTAGGGTTTGGGAAACCCAGGTTTGAATCTTCACTCTGCCATAGAAGCTTGCTGGGTAATCTTGGGCCAGTCATGCACACTCAGCCTCATCTACTTCACAGAGGAGTAGTTGTGTGAATAAAATGGAGAAACGTAGAATGTTATAAGCCACTTTGGGATGGACGAGTGCTATAAATGCAGTAAATAAGAATGTTTCAATGCTCCATCAGTATTCAGGACAAAAGGGCACTCTCCCTTTAAAGGATTAGTTGAAGAAAAACATCAATGTTTAGATTTGTGATCTAAATCTAATATATTAAATCCTCTATTTAGTGCTGCATTCTAAACTAAATCAGCCCCTCCAGCACATAGGAGTCATGATGTGGTATAAGTGATGAATTCTAGCATGACTTTCTTTTCCATCCACATTCATTGTCCCGTAGAATTAGACACCCCTAAAATAAAATGATGCACATTCATGATGCACAGGGTTTGGTTTTTAAATCCTGGGAACAAAGGCATTTCCCCCCTCTGTGTCAGTTTGTGAACTCAGCAGTGGCTTTTGAATCTTGCTTAGAGAGAAGTTTTTGTTTTGTTTTTCTGTTTTCCTCTCTTTGTGAGTCTCATGGTTGGTAAAACTGAGCCAAAAGGAACTGCATGAGAATTCAAAAATAAAAATGTTTATCAAGTATACTTGATAAAATACTGATCTATGTGAGTATTGTTTTTGTCCTGGTAGTTTTTTTTTTTTTTTTGGGGGGGGGGTGGTTTTGCTAAGTGGAAGCAATGCTGCAGGAAATTCTGTTGACACATAGTTTTAAATATAAAACTCCTTTGTTTGTGCTTGTAGTGCTTGCTTTCTTTTCTCAGTCCTCCTGAAATTGTTCTTAGTTGGGAAGCTTTTCCTTCCTGACAAGTAGCATTCTCTGAAGGCACTTAGGAAGAAAAGGAGGGTAAACTCTCACAGGCTAGCTAAGAAACACCCTGTAACTCACTTTTTGAGAAGCTAAATCCCCACATGGAGTTGTGCAAGCTGCCATATTGTTGAAATCAATAGGATTTAAAATGTCTGTAAGACTATGTTGAATTATGGCCTAACTTTGCCTAGTTGCCCTCACTGGCCTTGATCCAGAGAGCCCATTTATGCATATATAAGGCTATGTTGCCTGCCAAAAATACCTGAAGTGTGTGTCTTTGGATTACAGCCAGTTGGCTAAGGTAAATGATTTGACTTGGATATTTCAAGTGTGGTGATTTCAGAGCTGTTCTGTGTCTATTTATATGCAATAGAAGCTATGTGACCCTGTTGGTGTAAGTTGCAGCTACAGCCCATAGTACATATGCACTAAAATCCATGATGATAGCTTTTAGGAGTGAAAATGTCATCTTTGCAGCTGCAGATGAAAGGAACAAATATAGCAAGAGGTAAACATTGGCTCCGACAGATTTGGTATTGCAGGGAGTTGTCTTTATGCAAGATTATATAATATGGTTTGGTCCTTAACAGTAGTTGCCTACACAATAGTTAGCCAATCCACAATTAAAATGGAAATCTGTTATAAGCTTTGAACAGAAAATGGAATGAGCACCAGAATTAGAGTGGGGGGCTTAGAAAAGCAATGAGAAGATTGTTGGGAGGCTTTGAATAGGACAGTGAGCTGAGCATGGACATATCTGCCAAATACCAGGGGAGTTTCTTGATGTCCTTGTGACATGTTGATCAATCTTCTGTCTTACTGTGTTACTCCACATTGGGACTGTGCCTGTGTAGGCTAGTCTGGATGTTTTCTTTCTAGCTTAAAAACTCCAAAGTGGGATACCTGTCCCTTTCTGAGCTGGCAGATTCATAGGATTCCCACCTAATGTGACACCTGCTCTGGAGGCGGGATTCCTCCTTCCATCAGTTCCATTTTCACTGCCACAAGGGTAGGATGCTTTTTAGCAGCATTCTGTTTGTATTCATTGTTCGGGTGTTTGCCTGTTTTCCTTCAGACAGTACTTTTCAGGCTTTAAGAGCATTTATTTTTGGAAGGCAAGATACTTTCACTACCACCCAAAGTGCTGTGTGCAGGTAGTTCTGTCCATAGATAAAAAAAACCGAATCTCTTTGCACCCCACATGCCAAAGGTGACTGTAGTTGATATGAGAAGTGGATAGCATGATTTCCTGTTGAATGATAGAGCAGTACATTCATTCTCCTCATCCTTAAGAGAGGTTCTGATTTTCTGCATGCATCAGGGTCTAAGGTTGGATTGTGCAAGTAGAATAATAATAATAATAATGGATCAGTCTTTCCCCCACCTACATCCTCTATCTGCAATCCAGGAGAGCCACAGACAACACTGAGCAACTCTAGTCCCTTTCATATCAGCTTTTTCACCTTTTTTGGCTTTTGAAGGCAAATTTATTTTTTGTTAAGGCTTTACACATTTGAAGAATAAAACACTGTTCTCTCACAGTTAATGAAGATCTAATGTGGGTTTTCTAATGTGAGTTTTGATCGATTAAAAAAATGTTGTTCCACTGATGATCTTAACAAAAATTTATTTGTCTTCAGAAGCCAAAGTGTATTTAAAGAGGTTTGATGAAACAGACCTCGGTATGGCAGCTTCATATGTACAGTCTTGTATGCTATAGTCAGTTTATTTGTATGTAGCCATAGGCCATTACAAAATAGATTAATTAAATAAACATTTCAAATAAAAAATACAAATCACATTAACCAATCAAGTTAAAATTTCCAATTGTATATGTCCAACTACAAAATTAGGTATTGGCTCTCTTTAGAACCTCTTTAGCCCTTATCTTCTTGTCCAGAAGGGCAAATAATAACATTATGTTGGTAACGAATAAATAATATCTGACAACAAAATTAAGTTTTCAGAATCGGATTGACCATTTGGACCATCAGTGTTATGTTAACAGATTGTGGGATCTTTTATGTTAGAAATTCACAATATCTGTAAATTTTTACCCTTTTTTAGCCCTATGTTCTTTTCCTATTCATACTGATACTGTTTATTTTTACAAATCTCTTGGAAAAGAAAGACAAAAATAGGACTAAATTATCAGCACATTCTCAGCCAGGTCAGCACAAACAGGCTGCTCTCAGTGTTGTTTTTATGCCAGTACTTTGTATTTCAATCTAGTGACTTTGAGGGAAATGAGAGCAGAGTAGTATAAAATCTAGTTCTCATTTTATACATCATTCTACAAAATGAGTGAGGTGCTGCATGGCAGATGTGAAGCACTTTAAGTTCACCGAAGACAGTGTTACCCAAATTAGATACTGAGTTGGGAAATTTAGCTAGCAAGTGGGGAACAATGGGTTCTCTGCCAGTGTAGACCTTAGAACAGTGGTCCCCAACCTTTTTAACGCCGGGGACCTCTCACCGGGGACCACTCAACGCCTTTTACTGAGGCCCGGTGGGGGGGGGTAGTTTACTCCACTACTCTCAACCACTGCCCTAACGCTCTCTGATTTGCTATGGTCATGTTTAAACATCCCTTCAAAATAAGATACAGATACGCCACAACAATGAACATAAGGATCATTTTATTTTCATGGAAATTTTAACTCATGACAATGATAAATCAATGGGAACCCTGAGCTTGTTTCTCTGCAACGAGATAGTCCCATCTGGGAGTGATGGGAGACAATGACACCCGAAGTGTGTTGTAAAGGGCCGGGGGAGGGGGAGAAGGCGTCCTTCGGGGCCCACCTCCAATTAGTCGAAGGACCACATGTGGTCCGCAGCCCACAGGTTGGGGATCACTACCTTAGAAGGTCTCAAAATGAACTAGATCAGATTTTAAAAAATACAAGTGGTTTTTATTCAGAGAACAGAAATTTAAGTAATCAGCAAACTTGCATACAAACTTAAGCTAAGCACATACAGATCATGTGGTGTAACGGGAATATAAGGAGAGAAGGTACAGAATATAGCTACCATATCTAAGGTGACCAGATTTTAACATTGGTAAAGCGGAACACCATTGACCGAGGGCGTTCTTGATTAAAAATTTGGTCTATATGGAGCAACAAAAAGTGTCATAGAACACATAGAATGCAAAATTAGAATTGTAATATATATATTTTAATTTTAACATAAGTACAATTTGTCAGGTACCCCCAGATGTTCCTCCAAAAGTGGGACAATCTGGTCACCTTAACCATATCAACATGAAGAAGTCTGGAGGAGAAAAAAAAGCATCTCTGGAACAAATGAAGCCTACAAGAGTGTGCCTGAGATTTCCATGGGTAGATCTTTAATTCATTTCCCAGAAGAGACAAAACCATAATTGCATTATCCGTGCAAGTCTAAAAATGTAAGTGGGTTCTTGATGATCCTGGGATAGGTATGATTAGGTATGTCAGGCATGTTTGTGATTTCCCTAATTGAATCCAGCCAGGTGAAGGGAAGGAAAAAGCTTTTCACATTGATATAATTAGTAACACTGTTAGGAGTTCTATTTTCATTCAGATAGTCATTGTGGTTAACAGTGGTTAACAATTCTCTACAGGTGGACAGTGAGCTCCCCCGAAGAGTTCAGGCAGCTCCTGGAAGTATCCAACTGTAATGTCCATTTTCCACTTTCTCCTTTGGATTTGTAAAATGTATCAATCTGGATGAAACTAACATCAATTTGTCAAGCACTGTGATTGCAGAGTAATGTGAAGGTGATATGTAGTCAGTCAGTCAGTAACCTTTTATTGGCATAAAATATGTATAGGACATATAAAAATAGGATTTAAAATTTCAACAAAATAATAAAATAGGCCATGGGGTTACATAACCAAACAGATCTTAAGATGATTAAATAAACTATAAAAGATAAAATACAAGGTAGGCAGCATATTATAAAAGCATCTTAGTTAAAACTCTGGCAACTAAAATGGTTACCTCTGGGTCTTTGTCAGAGAGCAGAAATTGCAAGGTCATAGATTTACTTACAGAAGGCTTGTTTCCCAGCAAAGCAACAAAGCTGTCATCCCGACACTGCTCATATAAGGGCCAATCTAACAAAATGTGTGAGACAGAGTCAGGGCAGCCAGAACCACATGGACAGAGTCTCGCATGGTATGGGATACGGTGGAATCTTCCCTCTAAGACCTTTGAGGGGAAAGCATTCATTCGTGCCAGGAGAAAAGCTCTTCTCAGGAGTGGGACATCAAGAAGATGCAAATATGTAGCCATAATATTTCTCTGCATAGTAATGCCAAAGAATGCTGATGAGCAGACTCGAGGCTGGGTAGGTATGAGTTCCTGCTGCTCATGGTCTAATATTCTCTATGTAATAATCCGGAAGATACATTTTTCTTCCTGAGGTAGTAGGGAGTTCAGATCGATGCCAATGGAGACTAATTTTTGTTCAATAGCCTGGAACCATCGAAATTTAAGAGGGTCACTTTTTAGACAAGTTAAAAGGCTGCCAGTTTCTATTCTAAAAAATAGTCTGATCCAAAATTTAAAAGTAGCTCTCCAGGCCCTTGTCTCTACCCTAATTTGGCCAAATTCTGTGCAAATGATATGGTAGGAGATACCATTGGGAACCCCTGCAATTTGCCTATAGAAAGCAGATTGAACACCCTCAGTAGATTTGTTAAAGGCAGGAACCCATAAGGGGCATCCAAACAGGAGCTTGGACATTACTTTGGCATTAAAAATTTTAATTGCTGCAGGAATAAATTGGTTACCTTTCGCAGAGAAAAAGAACTGTTTTATCAAGGATGATGAGGATTTGGCCAGATTGATAGCTCGTTGGCAGTGGGAGCTCCAATTCTGGTTATACTGGAAGGTAACACCTGGATACTTAAATGTTTTGACTTGTTCTATTGAAGTGCCTCCAATAGACCAAGTCATTGCAAGTCATTGCTCTTAGAGAAAACCAAAACTTTTGTTTTACCATAGTTAATTACTAACTTATTATCTTGGCAATATTGGTAAAAGGTGGATAAGTATCGTTATAAGCCAACCCTTGTATATGAGAGTATTGTAGTATCGTCGGCATACAACAACAAAGGAATATGCTGGGAACCAAGTTTTGGGGGATGACCATTAATAGGTTCCAGTTTTTGCGCTAAATCGTTAATGAATAAATTCAACAACAAGGGGGCCAGAATACAGCCTTGCTTAACTCCAATGGTCATTGAGATCTTAGAGGTTAAGTCTCCCTTTGAAGAATACCGGACTTGACAGGAGGTGGACACAAAGTTTTTTGATGAGAAACACAAGTCTCGGTTCCATACCCATTAATTGCAATTAATTCCAGAGCATATCCCTATCTATCTTATCAAAGGCACTTTTAAGGTCTATAAAAGCTGTGTATAGCCTCTTACCATTTTGGGATGTATATTTCTCGGCCAGGCATGAGAGAGTTAAACAGTGATCTATAGTAGAGTTACCCTGCAAGAAACCAATCTGTTCAGGACCTATAATTCTTTGAGAGCGAGCCCAATCAGTTAGGCGCCATTCAAGATGTTTTGCATAAATCTTACAGATAATAAACTAATAGGTCTAAAATTATTAGGGTCGTTATGGTCACCATTTTTAAAAATGGGAACAATGATTGAATTCAACCAAGAACTTGGGACAATCCCATGTAAGTCAATTAAGGTAAATAAGTTGGCCAAGGGAGGAGCCCACCATTTAGGGTTGTTTTTTAGAAGTTCAGCTGATAGGGCATCCTGGCCTGGGGCTTTGCCTATCTTAAGGCTCAGAATTAGTTCCTCTACTTCGTCAGGCAAAACTGGGGACCATCTAGGGACATTAGTTGGGATGGAGTCATTCAGCAGATTTTCTGGAGCTGCTGGGACATTAAATAGAGCAGAAAAATGATCAACCCAAACTTGGGGGGGGAATAATAAGTTCTGAATTACCAGCAGGTGATCTTAGAGAAGGGGTTTGTCAGCAAACTTCCCCTCAAAATGAGGAGGAGTCTGACTACTAGTGGATCTAAATAGTTCTTAGGCCATTTAGGTCAGCTGCATTAGTGGATGAAACTCTTATCATTCCGGTATAGTTCTTTCTAGGTCTGCCCCCCCCCCCCACTCCATCCTATATAACTGTAATTATCATTAGTTTTGCTTCAATGGGAGATTTTCGTTAACTTGTTGGGTACTGGGAACAGACTTGGAGTTATTTAATAAAGGTTTGAATTCCTTTGGGTTACGTGAATGGATCCCTTAATGATTGTCTAGAGTAGAAACCAGAATTCTAATTCTAAATTTTAATTCAAATAAAACTGACTACTTCTGCCCCTTTATTTCTCCCCCCCCCCTTTAACTAATTGCTTTGTAATTGAAACATGAATCCAAAGGTTCTGTTTTCATATCTAGTGTAAGGGACAGATAGGTACTGATATACTGTCTTTCAGTTTTCCTTCTTTACTTTTTAAAGATTATGTAATATAATAATAACCCTTTTTTCATGAAGCATCATATCTGTTTAACAACAAGCAATGAAATCCTACTCAGTGTGCATCACTTCAACTTGTACCATCATGTTTCAGGATATCAGAAGATTGTCAAAAAAGACAACTGTAAACATTCTACTTGGGAAAATGTGATATTTACAAAAGACCTTTTAGTGAGTAAAAAATAACATGGGGAAGGGCACTATTTCATTCTTACTAGAAAAAATGTATTTATGCTGATATTATTTTTTCATGATGGCTTCACTCACTTGCACTGTGTCCTTTGGAATAATTTCATATTTCAGAATGGAGATTCTTGTTGATTTATGTTTTGATCTATGCCAAGTTCTCTTGCTCTTCACAGTAAGCAATGTCAATAATTATCTGAAACAGCATAGTCTAGATGTCCTCAACCCTTTTAAAGCCTTTGAGTACTGTTTAGATTTTGAGAAGGCTGGTGGGCACAACTACAAAATGGCTGCCCCAGGAGGCAGGGCCAATAACAAAATGGCTGCTGAAGGAGGCAGAACCACACAGGGGAGAAGAGGAATAATTTACAAAATACAGGAGGAGTGGGAAGACATCAAACCGTGTGGGGGAAGCTGCAACTGAAACAATGTTATTTTATTCTGCACAGCCAATCATAAGTCCTGCTGGGTAAGAACCCCACATGGCTCCACCCACTTTCTAAACTCTTGATGGAAACCAGGAAATGTATTGACAGGCACTATGGCACCTATGAGTACCATAGCCCCCCCCCCCCAGTCCACATTATTTGTTTCTGCTTGGGATGGAATCTAAAGGTAAATGTCTTTATTTTGCTTGTAAGTTTAGTGGCCTGTAGGCAACCAGGCATTTCCTCCAATGGACTGGCATTTTAATTTGTAGAAGAAGTGGTGATTTCTGCTGATTGCTCCCTCCTATAGTACCTTTGCCCCTGTGCTGTTCCTGAAAGTCTATGGATCCCAACAAACAATATTTTGAGGGGGCCTCAGAAAGCTGAAGCAGGAAAATAGTGCTCCGTAAAGTCCACTGATAATTGAATGTGCACTAATACTTGCATTTTAAATGGGTAAAATGATAAAACCAGTAATCCAATATTTGTACTTCAATTAATATAGGTTGTTATTTCACTTTGGTCCAAGCCATTTCTTCAGTGCAGCTAAAGCAAGGAGGGATGGAAAATGAAACAAATATGCCATTTTGCAGAACCTCTGAGAACAATTTTAGTTAATCATGAAGCACATTTTAACTCTGGTGTAAAAAACCACTTTATCTTAGCCTCTTTTCCTTCCTCAGTGGACTTATTCTTTCTTATTAAATAAAAATGAGTTATGCAGAGAAAAGTTTTATCTACCAAGTAATAATACATAAGCAGCATCTTTCATAGAAGTGTAAGTAAGAGGTAACTGGTTTGTTTTAGTAGTTGAAATGTAACACAAATTACACAGAGACATACACAAAACCCCATCCACAGAAGAAGCCTGTTTGCCAGAAAGCTTGTTTGCAAGATAAGTGTTTGCAAGATAAATGCTTGGTTTCACCTATTTCTTTGGAACAAGATATGTTTATTTTTGCATACACACATATATATGCAAATGAATAGAGTTTGTTGCTCTTGGTGAAGTTAATGTTTCTATTATGCTATAAGTCACATCTGCAGAATCACAAAAGATCTTGGACAATCAGTGAGCCATAGGCTTCCCTGTCCCTTGCATAGCATGAGCAATACATCCATGATCTAAGGATGCTCCCAAGAATTCCTAAAAATAATAGGAAATTGCAGTGCTATTTATGGATGATAAAAATAAAAATATTAATTCTTGATCTAGTTCATTTGAAGTATTCAAAACACTTCACCTACATTTCTGTGGAGAATAGATTAGATGGAAACTTTCACCAATATTTATTCACATGTCTACCTATTAATTTATAAAGCAGGCGTGACAATCTTCTTTTCACATAAAATGAAGCCTCTAGCTAAGGGTAATTAAACACTGTCTTCTGCTACATCTTACATATTCCTTTATCTTCATATTCACCAGTGGAAGCATTTCCTGTCATCCCACTTCGCCTCCAGATCGGAACTAAAGTGGGGGGAAATGCTTCAAACGACTAATAACAATAAAGTAAGCTGGGGAGGGTCAGGTTTACTTTCCTTCCCCACACAATGTTTCTTTAGGGGTAGAAAAGAATTATTCCACTATCATCCTATTTTTACATGTGAATGGGTAGAATAATAAAGTGTCAGCGTGGTGTAGCAGTTAACAGCGGTGGCTTCTTCTCTGCTCTTGCACATGCAGCCAGCTGGGTGACCTTGGGCTTGTCACAACCCTGGTAGTCTTGTCAGAGCTCTCTCACACCGTTTACACACTGGGAACTTCCCTGCCACAGCTCTCATTCAGGAGCACAAATTGGAAGCAGATGAGGTACACCAGGGCAGATGTTTCCCTGTGTGAGTGCAGAAAGAGGTGGGGCAACCTGCCATGACTAAAACTACAGCCTGCAGCCTGGCATGAAACCTCCAGTGTGTAAACGGTTTCAGCCTCTCCTACCTCACAGGGTGTTGTGGGGAGAGGAAGGGAAGGCAATTGTAAGCTGTCTTAAGACTGCCTTCAGACAGTGAAAAGCAGGGTATAAAAAGGAACTTTTCTTTTTCTTCGTCATGTCAAGTTGAGCCCTCAGTAATCCTACTGAAGTAGGCTTTTGCTTAGCACAGGGAAGTTGTTTTGTTGCAGAATGAATTGTTGATTTATCAGGAAAACATAATGTTTAAATATCAATGGCTGGTATTGCATCTCCAAGTCAATAGTGACAGCAGTTCATATTGACAGACCAGCGTACTTAATTCTGAAGATCTTTGAAATGATGAAAAAACTAGCAGTAGGATCTAGAAGCTGGTCTTCCCATTTTCTATCATGAATCAAGACATCTGTTTACCAGAGTTGCCTCCTGAATGTGAATGTATTTCAGACTAAGTCACTGCACCTGTTGCCAGGAGGTATTTCTTCCAATCGCTCCTCTAAAGCACAGGGAGTTGTTGCTTGACATTTTATAGCTCTTTTTAAAAAAACTGTCTTTTAAAAATCATTTGTTCAGAGAGAGAAAATGGAGCAAAACAGTTCATTTTACCTAAGCACTGCTATTTGGTAGTATTCACATTTGTACAGCTCTGAGCTGCAATATTGATTGTTTTTTTTGTTTTGTTTAGTTTTTCTTTTTTTGCTAACAGAGCCTCCCACTAGATTTTTTGTTGTTTTTTAAATATATAGTCAGGATTGCAAGATGGATTGTATTATACTCTGCTTCTTAGAAGGCTTATTTTCCCAATTTGTTGTTAAAAATAAGACTAAAAATAAAGATTGAAGTGTTTATTGGCAGGCTTTTCATTTAGAGGCATTCGTTTTTTGCACGTGTTAACGATAATAATGATGGCATAGAGAAGACTGCATAAATAGAGCCCCCCTTCTGCTTTAGACACAACATTATATTGCACTATTCCTTTTGATGTGTGGTATTCATATACAGCAAGTGAGATCCCTCTTGCTTGTTAATTGAGACCTTAATCTACCCGAATATAGATCAGAGCTAGGTTTAGGTTAAAGTCCAGTACTGTTAAATACAGTTTTGTTTTGTTTTAAACACACACACATTTTTCCTGCTGTATATATTCCTTTGCACCCAAGACACTGCATTATGAAAGAACTGAGGAGATTCAGTCAACTAATTTAACTATTGTCAAATCCAGATCTAGACACTTTCCATATAATATAATAAGAATAAAAGAAAAACAGTTAAGAACTAACTGTAATCTGATTTAGTTTTGTACTTTGAAAGTTTCATTGATAAATGTCTGATCAGAAATTACAAACACAGCACTTGACTTTTCACACCTTCCTTGACCCTGCAGTCCACACTTGCATAGATGTGTGGTACAAGTGTGACAAATACATAAGAAACAGATGGTCTGTTTTCTTCAAAAGGTTACTGAACTATTCATCCCCAAATTCCTAAACTGGTTGATCCCAGGATGCCATTCAAAAGCATATCAGATGCAGAGGAAGTAGTTTAATTTAACATTGTTTCTCCATTGCCATGGCTGTACAATGTGACATAGGACACCTAGCTGAGTGATGACAAATGTTGCACGACATCTTTGCAATAGCACGCTGTCATATTATGAGTAACATTGGGAATCTGCTCTATTTTGAAATGATTACCTGTTCCACATAATATATTTCTGGTAAGGCCTTGGAGTTGTAGCGTGTCTCATAGCTTAAATGCCACTCAGCACTTAACACCCACTCAGGGTGGCTGTCCCGCCCAAGTGGCTCCTCCTCCAACCGGTTTGCCTGTCTGTCCAGCGACCAGCTAATCGCCTTCCACCCCCCATCCCTGACCACCCCCTCCTCCTCCTTCCCTCCGAGGCTGAGAGGCTGCAGATCCCTGCTGCGTGAGAGCTGCCCCTGCTGGTGAGTTCCCTGCTTGGGGGCCTCCAGCCTGCAGCCTTTCCAGGTCCTGGGGGGAGGGAGAAGCCATCCACAGAGTTCTTCCACCCAATACCCCCAATCTAGCACCTGTTGCATTCCTGAATGCAGTAGGCTTGGCCCCTAGTATATTATAAACATCTACACTGCTAACACTCTTCATGCATCATATTCCAGTTCTGAAAAAGTGCAACCCTATGCAAAGTTCCTCCATCTATGACAATTGATAGGCTTAACAGTATTAATTCTGCCCAGGATTGCACTTTTAAGCTCTTGCATCTTTCTAGGATGGGGAAGATATTAGGGTCCTACAGAGTAGGCATCTACTGCCAATCCTGACAAAATGCAAATCTTTCTAAAGAGATTTTGTAACCCTGCTATTCGAGATCCTTCTAACTGAGGTTGGTTGAAATCTACCATGCCACTTAGATATACAAAAAATGTGCACAGGCTCAGTTGTCTTGCCTCTTCATTGCTTTGGCACTGGTCCATGCCACCCAGACAGTTTTTCTCATAGCATCAGACAGAAGGGGGAGATGGCTTGCTCACTTAGGTCCTCCTTATTTTTCCTGGAAACCACTATGTATTATTGGAAGCATTGGGTGGCCTGTTTATATTTGGCCATTCACGCAGCCCTTTTATATAATACAGAACAAGAGGTGCATGTCTGGTGGACATTCTTGGCCTCTTGTGAAAGATCTGGCTCTTCCAAGATGTCAGGCTAACCCTAACCCTCCCCAGGCCTGGCCCTGTTTCAGGTCCCAGTTCTGTCACTAGGCCAGGATGCATCCATCATACCCCTGTCAGTGGCACATAAGTCTCTGTCCCTACATAGACCGTTTATGCACTGGGAACTTCACTGCCCCAGCTCCCATGCAGGAGCAAAATCAGGAGCAGATGAGGTGCACTGGGCCAAATGCTCCCCCATGTGGGTGCAGGAAGAGGTGTGACAACCTGCTGCGACTAAAACTTCAGCCTGCAGCCCAGCATGAAACCTCCAGTGCATAAACGGTCATAGTGTTGTTTGGAGTTCTCTCTGTTTGTTTGTTATTTTTAAACCCACAACTTAACAGAGGGAAGTAAAAAGATATTTAACATTTCCAACAAAACCATGAAATAGGTCCCTATCCCCATTTTACTGGTGGTAAACCAAGATGGAGAACTAACAACCATGACTTCATGAATCAAAAAACTATATAGAATGCAAATCTAAATGTATTATTGGAGCTGCTGGAGATAATTGTGGTTAATTGAGTGATTATCTCTATCACTGTGCCAAGTGGTTGACATATTGTTGCACTTATCTTTGAATGGAAACTGGCATGTTTCTACCATGTACAAAGTAGTACCATAGGGGGCATTTTCTTTGAAAAGCACAGACTCCATTGCCTGAAGCTGTAACAGGCTGTTAACCGTGAAACTATGTATAACTCTTCATTGCTGCAGACATTCTTTTTAAAGAAACATATTTCTGACGAGGCTACTGTTTTAGATCAGCAGCTATTAAATAAAGCTCTGTGTTATAGTTTGTCAGTATATAATATTCTGTTCGGTATTGTATAGTTTTATTGGTCATATAAAGAATTTCTGAATAGACTGACAGAAAGAGTTGCTTTTTGTTGAATATATTATTGTAGCCATAGCACTTTTGTGAGTTTTCCTTCATATTATTGCCCTATAATTCTTCTCCCTCAAGCATTCCAAAAAAGAAGGATCTAGATACATTTTGAAGTGGGCTGGTGTATGTATCTATAAATACACACACACACACACACACACACACACACACACACACACACACACACAGAGATTCAGATATGGATGCACATGTCTGTCTGTCTGTCTGTCTCTCTCTCTTTCTCTCTCTCTCTCATCTGATGAAGAGGTTGAGAGATACCCATGCTTTTATTGTTGCACTCTTAATCGAGAGCCAGCATGGTATAGTGGTTAGGAGCAGAGAATTCTAATCTAGATACCAGGTTTGATTCTCCAGTCCTCCTCATGAAGCTTCCTGGGCGGCCTTGGGCCACTCACAGTTCTCTCAGAACTCTTGTCAGCTCAACTACTTTGCAAGGTGCTTGTTGTGGAGAGAGGAATGGAAGGCAATTATAAAGCACTTCGACATTCCTTAAGTTAGAAAAAAAAAAGTGTTACAAAAACCAACTATTTTCAGGCTGTTATGTTTCTGTTTCTCCATCTTCAGTTCCTTGAGGCCTGCCCTCACAGGTGATTTATCATGTGGGATGTTGGCACATCCAACCTCCAGTCACATTTACACTTACGAAGTTTGTTGTATATTTGGGAAACCGGCATTCATACTCATGCTAAAAGATTACTCAAGCTGACTTGAATATGTGCTGTCATTATATACATCAGTGGTCCCCAACCTTTTTATCACCGGGGACCACTCAACGCTTGACAATTTTACTGATGCCTCGTGTGGGTGGGTAGTTTACTCTCAACCACTGCCCTAACTCTCTCTGATCGCTATGGTAATGTTTAAACATCCCTTCAAAATATGATACAGACACGCCACAACAACGAACATAAGGAACATTTTGTTTTCATGGAAATTTTAACTCATGACAATGACAAATCAATGGGAACCCTGAGTTTGTTTCTCTGCAATGAAATAGTCCCATCTGGGAGTGATGGGAGCCAATGACACCCGAAGTGTGTTGTAAAGGGCCGGGGGGGGGAGAGAAGGTGTCCTTTGTGGCCCACCTCCAATTAGTTGACGGACCATATGTGGTCCATGGCCCACAGGTTGGGGATCGCTAATATACATGACTAGTGTCCATGGCAGTGTGACTGAAATTTGCAGGTGCTAAGTGGCTGAAATAGGGAAGGGTGCTTGCTCTCGAAAGCTCTCACACTGAATAAATCTTCGTTGGTCTTAAAGGTGCTAGTGGACTCTGATTTTATTGTGTTACTTCAGACCAACATGGCCACCCATTTGAATCTAACCTCGAGGTGATGGTTAGGGACCTCTGGGTTACTGGGTCGCTTATTCTTTATTTAAAATATATTCCATTTCTCTTGGGGAAAATAGCTCCTTTAGAAGGTGACTGCATGGCATTGTACTCTCCCAACCTCACCTCACCCCACCCCCAGCACCACTCCCAGGCTTTATCCTTGACTCTTCAGGAATTTCTGAACACATTAGGCTGAAACAGTTGATGGAATAGATTCTACCATCACTTGGGATACACAGAAACAGATGATATTATGGCTCAAGATTTAAGGAAAATTACAATTGCGCAATTCACTTTCTTAAATTCAGAAGGTAGTAGAGGGTGGCATTAACTGAGAGTACTTACAGTGTAATCCTATGCAGAATTGTTCCCATCTAAGTACATTTAAGTTCACACTGTTAGCAATGAAAGAAATGACCTTTGTGTTTCATTTTTTTATTATGCCACATGTTCCAGAGTGTCCTTGTTAGCAAAAAAATGGGTTACTATGGTGAGTCTTGATAACCCACTCTACCCTTCAGCAACTCAAATTCATGCCTCCTTTTTGCCTCCTCTAGCTTCACATATTAATTTATCCTGAGGGATGCCTACTGGCTCTGCTGAATATTCAAAGAATGCTGCTGATTTCCCATGTAGAGCTGCCTACAATATTAAAATATGACACCAAGTATTGCCATCATATTAATATTGCTTTTCATGTATTACTACAACTAGATTTTTACTAATTCACATAATTTATACTGATTCATGAAAGTATGCTTAAATCACCAGCAATTTAAACATGAATTAAAAGTTGTATGTTAGGGAATAACTTTAAAACAGTTAGTTGCTTGTATATTTTTTCTCCTTTAGAAATCTTTCCAAGAATTTTGCTAGCCTTTCTTATGATCATATGTCTGCTTTTAATCAACATCAACAAACAAGGAATGTCCCTTGTCTGTTCAAAAGATGTGCAAGTACTTGTACACTGCCAAAGTGTAGCTCAACTGGCCACCAGCTGAAAATTGTTAAGTGAAATAATTGCATCAGGCAACAGAGTGAATGATAGCAACCACATTCAAAGCATAAATTGTACATGAATAAAACTAGTTTTTTAGAGGGGAACTTGTAGGGGTCATGTGAGAAATGTATCATGGTATATGTATGGGAACAAAAGAGTAAGATGAAAGAATATAGAAACTGAAGGATTAAGGCATATACTGGTCTTAGGTTATAGAGTTTATTAAGCCCGTTACATTTTATTGTGTTTTTCACAGGTAGCTGTCCCACTTCTCTGTTATTTTGAGGCGGGGGGGGGGGAGCTGTGTGAGGGCTTGCTACATAAAAATTTCATACTGTTCTTGGTTTGTGGGTGGGAGTGAGCAGAGAAATAAACAAGTTTGTTACACTTCATTTGATTTACCATTAAGTCAATCTGAGGTTTGATCTGGTTCTAGCTTGGATAAACCCAATCACAAACTTAGGTTGGGAATCATTATATAGGTTTAAAGTATCGTTGCATTCTAGTTTGTAAACTTGCTAGCCAAAAGAATGAAGTTTAGCTATTAGGCAATACTATGAAATTTTCATTCATTACCATTGCAAAGTTTGATTTGTATTAATAAGATTGACAGAGATACTGTTTCCTTCTGGCCACTTTATGCAAAAGCAGGTGGGTAACTTTAGATAACATCACATAAATGAAATGGGTAAGATTTCTAAGTATTTATGGGATGATGTTTTCTGAATTACATTTAGGATTATGCATGACTAAACATAGTGGGAATATTTTGCCTATGGAATTTTTCCCTTGTACAGGCATGGCCATGATCTGTTTGAAGAGTCCTCCCATGATCCCAGACTCTATGGCCCTTAGGTTAGTATTTTTGTTGTTGTTTTTAAAGTTGTATAAAAAGAATAATTGTTCAATTTGTCTTATTCTTTTTTTGTAGGCTTCAGTCGAGCAGCGTTACCATTTGGTTTAGTAAGAAGAGAACTGTCCTGTGAGGGATACTCCATCGATCTTCGGTGTCCAGGGAGTGATGTCATCATGATCGAGAGTGCTAATTATGGGAGGACAGATGATAAAATTTGTGATGCAGATCCTTTCCAAATGGAGAACACAGAATGTTTCCTCCCTGATGCCTACAAAATTATGACGCAAAGGTAATCATAATGCTGATTACAGCTCGTTACAAAAAAAGTTTAATCTATTTTCTACCCATCCAAATAAAGTTTCACTTCACTTTCTATGGATTTTTTATTTCTCTTTTTTAAAAACAAATATGTTCATTTTTACCAAGAAATATTTTTTAAATGTTTATTTTTTCTTATCTGCCTAAAATGCAAGAAAGCAGAAAAGTGGCTACAAGGAAACAGAATTATTTTCTTTGCAAAGTTGCTGTATTCTTCTCTTGGGAATTCAGAATCCCACTCAGAATTTTTCAGAAGTGGCTTTCTGTTTAAGAACCTTCTAGATATCCATGCTAATTAAAACATTTAATGCATCAATAATTGACCTCTTCCCCATCTAGAAAATGTATCAGTGTCAAGCTTCTTCTGCATACATTGAATAATGCATTTTCAATGTGCTTTTGCAGCTGGATTTTCCTATGTGAAACAACCCTGTGCAGTAGGCCTCAAGTCTTTCAATTCAATAACAACCTGTGTCGGAGGCCTTAAATGTTTCTTCTCTACCACAACCCTGTCCAAAGTAGCTCTTAATGCCTGAGGAGCTGATCTTTATACTCTGCAGGTGAGCTGTAATTCCAGGAGCTCTCCAGGCCACACCTGTAGGTTGACTACCGCTGGGTTGGAAATATTCCTGGAGGTTTGGAAGTAGCACTTCAAAATCATACAATGCCTCAGAGTCCAGCCTTCAAAGGAGCCATTTTTGCCTACAGTTGGTAGGGAGTGGTGCAGGTGTGTTCCTCTTGGGCTATGGGTTATGGCCAGCCCTTACCAGCAACTGTTTGTATTCTGGGGTGCAGACAGGCAGACCAGCATCAGTCCTGTGAGTCTGGAAAGTGCAGGAAAATCTAAATAAATATTTACAGCCTGAAACTGTAAATAGAGAACAAGTAAATGTCTGGAGACACATGGTAACTGAATGACTTATTGGCCTGGTAAATAACCTTGCCCTGGCAAATAAAAAAACAGTGTATAAAAACCTTACTATGGTCGAGACTGCTGTGCACAGAGAGTCTTCCTCTTAGGGTTGCCAGCTTCCCTGTGAGGCTTGCTACCCCACCTCCCTCATGGGGAGTCTGCTATGGGCAGAGAAAGGGAAGACAATTGGAAAATGCTTTGAGACCCTGCTGGGTCACTGCAGCCCATTCCCATTTCTCTCAGATCTCTCAGAACCCCACATACCTCACAGGTTGACTATTGTGGAGAGACAAATGGAAAAGGTGTTTGTAAACCGCTTTGAGACTCCTTTGGGTAGTAAGCAATAGGGTACAAAAATCCGTTCTTCTAAGGAGCAACCATGAAAGAAGCATGTGGATACATAACAATTTATCAACAGTGAACAAATGGAAAAGAAGGAACACGGTGGACACCTGTGTACTGTGACTACCCCATGTGTATTAGGGCAGAGGGGCATTTCGGTGAATGTGGCCTAATTCACACAAGAAGGGAAATGATGCAGAACTGGGAGGAATTGGTTGCCATGTAATCTTCCCCTAAGAAGAATCTCCAGTCTGATTTTCCCTTCACATATCTGAAGACATGGCTCTGGAAAGCTCATCTTTAACCACTATTCCAAAATTCCCAAAGGTCATTCCTATCTCACACTCAACGAATATTCCACACCACAGGTTCTTGACACCCATAACTCCACACCCATACCCTCATTTGCTACCATACCACCACAACCTCCCACACAATACACACAATCAACACCATGCCCTTACAGACTGGACAACTCCTCCCCTTCCTCTTCCCACTGCTAAGCTCTAGCGCCCATTGTATTCTTAGATACAACGGGCTTTGCCCCTAGTGTGTATGTGTGTGTGTGTGTGTGTGTGTGTGTGTGTGTGTGTGTATATATACACACACACACACACAGAGAAAGAAAGAGAGAGAGAGAGAGAGAGAGCAGCCCTTTTATAGCCACTGGTTATCCTTTATACCCTATTACCAACATATCATAACAGGTGGTAGATTTGTTTAGGGCAGATATAAGACCATTGTGCAGATATTCATAACTCAAGCTGTATTGAAACAACCTTCCATTTTTGAGAGAGAGAGATACCAAATTTTACTTAATACAAATGGTGGGTTGGATCCAAATTGATAGTGATAATAGAAAGGGTAAACTACAAAATATGAAATTTTAATATTAGTAAGTTCAATTTTGAAAAAAACCCCCACTAAGTTCTGCTTATAATTCATAGAAGACTTGGTATATCAAAACATCTCATTCAAATACAGGTGTTCTACTTTATAGGGCAAAAACAAATATATTTTATTTGATTCATATATAATAAAAGAAGTATAAAATAAATATAGATTTTGCTGCATACATTTCTAATAATGTCTCCGTAATGTCTTACTGCAATTAAGGCAATATACCACACTGCAATTAAAAGCCAGAAATGGCCTGTAAAGTCAGTACTGTAGGAACCAAAGACATTTAACAAGCATGTGGTGCAATGTAATGTTCTGTATACTTCACAGAAGCTTCTAAATTCTAATGAGGTATACTTCCTTCCGCCCCACTTGCCCATGTGAACATTTATTGACAGTTAATTCTGTCTAATTATGATATATTGGTTGCTGATCACTTGGGGCTTGTAGGTAGATTTAGAACATAGTATTCCATTGAGTTTTCTTACATCTGGCACAATCTAACTACCATTTTTAAGATCCATTTATTTCAGTAGAAGAATAAGCATGTTATTTAATTCCATTAGCAGTAGAATAGGATTTCATTCATCAGTCTGGCTGGGATCATGTTCATTGTATTAAATAACTGGAGTGTTGAGGCGTGATTGATTAATTTGTTTGTTTGTTTTTTAATCATTTTTTTTAATGATGCAACTCCAAAGACCTGCTGGAGATAGATAACAAAATAAAATGATACAATCAAATAATCAGTCACAACATAAAAATGAGCCATAAAAATGGCTTCACAAAATATATATTCAGCTCCCAGTAGCATCTATGGCAAATGCAGTTTCAAGACCTAAAGAAATGTTTTTGTCTGTCCTAGCTGACAGTGGGCAAGAAATGTGGAGATAGAACATTAAATCTTGGCCATTATCTGTGACAATGTAATATGATTAAGGTGTACAATTCGTTCACCCATATTTTAGAATCAGCTGGTAATGTGACAACAGCGTGTTTCACCTCTGGATGTGATTGCACACATCTGATTAACCTAACTAATTGTAATCAGAAATTCAGTTACTCATAATGGCAAACAGTGGAAATGAAAATGATGAAGCTCTTTCCTTTAAATGTATTCAACAATATAACTAGAAATGTGTTCAAGAATCTGTTTGTTAAGGAACTAAAGTATTACCATTTCAGCACATGGGTTGATTCACTGCACTGACTCTGCTATATTAGGTGTATCAAGCTAGTGAACAATCACGCCCCAAAGATTCTCATGCTGCAATAGTCTTCCCTCTCATGTCACTCATTCATCCTTCAGAGAACACAGCTGCGCGAAATCTAAGCTCAATATGAGAACTGTTTACTTGCTTGGCTCCCTGACCTTTCTATTTGTAGTTTAGCAATGAGGCCATTTAAAATTCCTTTAAGTTTAATTTGAAATTCCTTATACTTTTACTATGTTAAGTATGATAAGGGGAAAAATGCCCATTTATTTGAAGGCAGGAAGGGGAAGGAAAGGGAGATATTCTCCTGCCATCAGATATCTTCTGGCAAATTATGTTTTTAATTCTTTTTGTCAACGTGAATGACATTTGGCTGAAAGAAAACAAAAATAAATTACCTTCCTGATCAGATTTCATCCTGCCAGCATGTTTCACATATTTCCATGCTTGTCAGGCATGGGGGGGGGGGAGCAGGGCAGGGATATGAGACTAGTATCCTTTCAAGTGAAAAACAAGGCTGGCCGTCTTCTTTCTAATGATAATGAATAAAGGAAAATCTATCACTAAAATCTAGAGTCTTGGACAGATGGATGTTGAACTCACCCATTTCATCTGATTAATCTCATCAGTATGAATTGCTTTGGCCCCTTAAGCCCCAGTTCTGCACTAGTGGAAAGCCTGAACCAGTTTGTGAAATAGTTTCCCGGCTACCTCATTACATTACAGTGCACCCTACTGAGAACCATTTTGGAGCATCTTGCTATGTATACTTTGTGACAGCTCTCAAAAATGGTTTTGTAAAATGAGCCCCAGTACAATGTTCCAATTCCATTTCCTAACTCGGGTGTAAAATGTCCTAATGTTCCAAGCTTCATCTCCAGCTTCCCTGTGCAGCTGAGAATAAAGAAACCTTCTTTTGGGATTTTTCAGCCTTAGACAAGGACGCTACTGACCTCTTCTGCTGTGTTGGATTTTATGTGAATGATGATAGTAGCTGTTCTCTCCATGGATCAGAGTTGCAGCCTTTTGTTAATGGCATTCTTTAGTGAAAATGATGCCTTCTAGCTGAGTGCTGCCTACATTTTTACATTTCAGTTTCGTTGCATACTTACTTTTCTTGCTGTGCCCCAAAAGTAACTGTATTGATTGTCACATATCAGATACCAATTTGGACAAGTGCATTCCCTAACTGAATGTGCATCAAAGCTGTCATTGTAAATGACTGATCTCAAATATCAGGTCCTTATTTTCCTTTGGCATGTTATTGGCTTTCAATACCAGAGTCTGAAAGATGCTTGACAAACCTCTACTGTACATGATTATCAGAGCCAGACACTCTCTCTTAGACATTCCTTTATTTGGAGCTGGCTTCAGCTGACATCAAAGCCGACTCGCAGACACAGGCATTCTTTCTGCAAACCCTTCTTAGAGAATACATTTGTAGTCAGATGGGTGATTGCTGAGTTCTTCCCATTTAAGCTAGGTCTCTTAAAATTGACCACATTTTGTGAATTCACTGTAAAGCAAACAAATGTGAGAGCCTGCAGCCAAATGAAATACTTACAATTATCTGAGTAGTGTTTTATAATGCTAGTATTTAGCAAAGCACAAAGTGGAACCAAAATGTTTCACATTTGCTGCTATTGTTACTAGTGAAATTTTGCTTCAGTGATACAAATGATTTTAATCTAAAGTTACTCCGTATAAAAACCTTATTTGTTAGGTAGTAGGCTAGTATTTTTATTCCTATACTGCCATTGGAAAAAAAGCTGAGGTTGAGAGGAAATGGCCATGTATGGAGTTCATAAAAGAGCTGAGATTCAAACTGGGGGGCTTCCTGATCCATGGCCACTACATTCCGCATTCTCAACTGAAAACAGGCATATCCCATAACATACTGAATCACAATGGTATGCAATGAAACACTACCAGCTGTAAAATCCTGTACATATGATTGGCTGCTACAGTTATGGCCATGTAATGATTTATGGTAGGACGTTCTCACGAATCATCCCTTCACTCATTAGCTGTCATATTCCCTTAAGCTTTGCGCAAGCACAGCGCTTGTATGCAATTCCCACTCCTCTCTGCAGCCTTGTCATGTGTCATGGGATAAAGTTAATGAGGCTTCCCTTCCTTTTCCAACCCTCAAAAGATGAGGAGAGTTACTAAATGCTTCAGGTTATGGGCTAGTTATATTATGGGCCAGGCCTAGAGATCCTCAGAACAAATGTGATTTTCCTTCATTGTCTGCAAAACTATGAAAATCAGAGCTAACACCCTAATGTCAGTATTAACACCATAAAATCAGCCATCATATATCCTTTACAAAAAATAGTGTTTCATCTATCCAGGTGACCCAGTGGTGTCTCAAATTACATAATATACAAAACAGAGGAGGTTAAGTGATTTTGGAGACCTTTCCCTTCCATTATGAAAGCATGGTTAATTACAGGATACTGGCCATCCTACCCACTACATCAGAATAATATGGATTTGGGATTCCTGTACATGGGGATCACCGTTTACCTCATGTTTTTCCTGAAAGCCCTTTTATTCAGCTGTGATTATTGGTGAATAGGCAATGAAACCAAGATTTTTTAAATTCAAATATAATTTAAATATTCATCAAAGAGGACTTATGCTTGAAACTGACAGATGCTATTAACATCAAAAAATATAATTAACTGCACTGGGTATCATGAAGCAGAGTTAGCCAAATAGCCGAGAGGTCTAATTGCTCTAGAGTTTGCAAAGCAATAGTTTATGTATTATACGGTTGCTGTGGAATTAATAGCAATGTGGTTTCTTATGTGAGGCCTTGAAAACTTTTTGTGAAGGTTTATTGCTCTATAGAAATATGTTGAATATCATGTAATAATAAAACAGGAGTGATACACAAAGCAAGATCTGAAGATAGAAACCTGTAGGGAAGTGGAGATCGTAAATTGCAAGAAATTAGTGAGCCTTTAGATCAGCAAAGAGAACTTTTATGGGACTTATGCATTATTTACCTCCATAGGTTATAGACAAATTAAATGTTTCTTCACATAATTAGGATTGTAACATTAGTAGTGAAGTGCACAATTGTACTTGCAGGAAGTTGCAGCTGCACTGACATCCCAAATTATACCTAGAGATTACTCCCATGACACAAACATAATCTCTTGGTTAAAATGAAAACATAATCCTGACCTTTTGTGTACTTTTGATGATAACTTTTCAAATTGAACCACTTAGGTTTTTGCATTTGCTGTCCCCAACCAGTCTTGAATGGGTCAGGTACCCTAACTGCATTTTATCCCTACATTTAATAAACTCTGAAGTGGGAGAGTTTAAAGGTTAAGGATAAAAACAGCAGCATAATTTTAGACTGCATCAGCTCTTCCTCTGAGAATGGTTGCAGCTAATTGCCTATTGAATTGATTGAAGAAGCCTAAATAATCCCAGACCACCTTTATAGATGTAAAACAGAATGCTATAGCCAAATTTAAAGGAACTTTAATTTTTCCTTATGTGATCTGCACATTTTAAAATGTGGGGTCATCTTTGTGTTGGACATTGGTAACACATGTCCTGCTGTTAAACAATCCAGTGTATAGGAAGGGCACTAAAATGCACCCACCTAAACTCCCAATTGCTTATGAAGATTTTGTGTCATACAATATTTAGCATGCCAATCCTGTTTATATCGGTGACATAAGAGAGTGTGCAAGTTCTCTGAACTGTCTTTGCGGTTTAACAACACACCACCTTGTACTCCCAGGCCTGCATATAGATATTTAAAGAACTTCAGCCTAACATTTTATGTGTCATGATGAACAGAACCTATAAAGCAAGTGACTGCTATGAAGTTAATGCAGTCTAAGAGAATAACAGAATTAATGCTTTCCTCTGTAATATTTTTAGCTTGCTACAGATATATCAAGTGGTCATTTTTTTACAAATCCCTCATATAAACCTTCAATGTCAACTTTGTCTGCTAGCATAATAATGCTATTGAAGAATTATAGTTACATATTCTTTAAATCTTATGTTCAAACATATGTTTGCTTTGACTGCTTCATTTTTAATTAAGATTGTTACAGTGTTTTATTCCCTGATTCACTTCATGAGACCTTCAAATTTTGAAAGAAGTCTGGGTAGTAAAAGTATTTATTTGGGCTATACTAGGAATTATTGCCTAACATCAAGAACGTTATGAACTGCTTCAGATGTTGAAGAAAGCATCTCTAGTCTTTTGTGTTTTCCAGTTCCTCTACAATGCCATCATCTCTGAAATGTAAGGGGTACATGTTTTAAAGATCATTCCAACACTACTAATGCATCTCTGACGTGGGTGTTATTTTATTATTTTACTTTTGCAGAGGAGCAGAAAGCACTAGATAAGATATCTCCAGTTTTTTGGAGCTTGTGGGTCCCTTTGGAATTCAGACCCACAGTGGTGAGTGCAAGCATAATCTCCATCTCCAGGTTATAATGAAAACATAATCCTGATTTTTTCTGCATCTTTGGCGATAGGTCCGGGAATGAGATTATGCATAACTCTAATAGTAACTCTTTAGCGTTTCAGGCAGAAGCTTTATTTTAAAGGATGCCTTTTAAAATGAGCATGTTGTTTTAAATCAGTTTCTTGCATACCTTGTCACACAGTGAAGATCCTTGTGCTATGGTGGCATCTTTAGACATCTGCATAGTCAATCATATATCCATTGGGCAGTCATCAACCCTGCAGGACAAAAGCCACCCGTGGGCCTGCCCACATTCTATAACTACTTGGCAGGCACTAGGAAAGGTGTTGGGAGGGTGTCTTGGTACCCACAGGAACCACATTGAGGGCCTCTCCACTACAGTCTTTACTTCCTGCTCATGCTGAATACCCTGGATGCAGCTGTTCTTAGTTTTGTCACAGTAATCAAGGATAAATAGCTGAGTATCTGTGGGAGAAATTTGCATTTAAAAATGCCTGAACATGAAATATAGTGTCTCAGAATATAACATCTACATATTTAAAACTTTTACTACATGTAAATGGTAATAATAATGTCTAGCTAGCATATTCACTTACAACCCCTTCTCACTCCCCTAGACTTTGGGGAGGCTGGAAGTCCCGAGTTGAACTAGTAGAGAGCCAGTTTGGTGTAGTGGTTAGGAGTGCGGACTTCTAATCTGGCATGCCAGGTTCGATTCTGCGCTCCCCCACATGCAACCAGCTGGGTGACCTTGGGCTCGCCACGGTACTGATAAAACTGTTCTGACCGGGCAGTGATATCAGCGCTCTCTCAGCCTCACCCACCCCACAGGGTGTCTGTTGTGGGGAGAGGAATGGGAAGGTGACTGTAAGCCGCTTTGAGCCTCCTTCGGGTAGGGAAAAGCGGCATATAAGAACCAACTCTTCTTCTTCTTCTATTTCATTTCACCAAGATATATACACTGGAAGTATAAAAACCGTATTATTTTATTAGTGACAGGGGGTGCAAGCCTTATCTTTAACCTTGCTGTTGTGATATTGCTTTCTTGCTGTGAATTCCAGCCAGAAGGGGTAATGATGTTGAACATGTCTTTAATCTAGGAATTTTACCAACTCGGCAAAGCTATTGTTCCAGCATAAATCATATGCCTGTCCTCAACCTTAGGACTTGTATGAGGAACTGTTTCTGTGTGCAGCAATGAGGCAGGTGGGGTTCACTCTTTATCTTGTTCTGGAAGAATATTCACTTATGTGCACATCTGCATGATGGTAACTTTCAGGCAGTGAAATCAGTGGTACAATTACCCATAGGTCATTTCTCATTTCAAATGTATCCGCTGTCAAGCGTGTGTTATACCACTGTTAGTATCAGAGAGAGCTTGAAAAACTGTCACTCTCTGTATACTTAACATTCTGAGATAATTCTTTTGCCTTTGTGACTAACATATAGTATAAAGATCCCTCAGTGTAGTTGCACTTTTTAAACAGCTCTTTGGGTAACAGGCTGTAAGTCTAAATACATATGAGTTAGCATTCAGTTATCATGAATGCCATCAGCAATGCCTTGTTGCTTTCTTATCAGCTACTTCCTGCTGTCAACCCAGTGCTTATTTCATTGCATCCAATGTAATACAGTATTATGTCTAGCTAATGTGGGGGGTTTAATTGTACAAGCATATGAAGCTCTTGCAGTGGCAGGCAATTTGGTAAAAAGGATTGGATTATAAATATTTCCATCTTGATTAAAGATTAGTTGGGAGTTGATAGCAGTGAGCCCGTCAGTCTCTTTGCAGGTTTCTGGCATTTTTTTAACATGCTTCTCAGAGAAAGAGGGCACCAAAGTACTAATTTCCAAAGATTTGTTTTAAAAGGCAATACAGTCTGCCTTAAAAAAAAATCAATACAAATCTGCCATTTTTGTCAGTTGCTCATGGCAGATTCTAGTAGAACACATTCAGAGAAGCAACCTAATCTCCCCTCTTTCTTGAAACAACTGAACTCCTTTGAGTTGCAAGAGTGAAAAGATACCTTTTGAGAGGGAGTATTACACCTGGAACCTTTACAAACTTTCCAGATGCTAATTATATCCAGACACTATGGTGGCTGATGAACAACAGCTCTTTTGTAGCTTGCTTCCTCTCCCCCCAGGGAAAAAAGTACTTGTAGCATAAAATTCAGAGATACATTTTAATAGAAAATGACACCGCCACTATTTAGTTGATTATCGACTGCTCCAGGGGGACACTACTACTGTCGCATGTTTTAAACCACATGGTGCGCATGAGGTTGGGGAGCCCAGGAGATGAAATTAAAAGCCTTTCAGTTACTTATTAGCCACCAGTTTGACATTTATACCTTTAAAGCCATGATTGGAAAGTTATGGGGAAGGGGGGGGGCAGTCATGACATTCTGGTCTCAGATTGCAATCTAATCAGTAGAAGAAAGAAAAGAAAAAAAATCCTATCATTAGAGAATGCCTTGAGATCAGTCATCTTATGTCCCAGCTGCATTTAAAGTTCAGTTTGACTGTATATTGGAATGTGCTGTAATATATCATCATATCAATATAAATATAATGCAGATGCTCACAACCGAGGCTGATAAATAGACCCCCAAAGAGAACCCCCCCCCCAATGGGTTATTTAACAGAAAGAAATATTTTTGCCCTCAGGAACTGGCTCAGGCTACAAACAAAGGGTTTTATGTTTTGATTTTCCTCCTTCCCTCCCGCTTTTGCTTCATTACTGACTATAATACTCTGAGAGGGTAATTAATGGGCAAGAAGAGCCATTTAGGGAAAACCAGAGCCATGAGAGTAAAAATATTTCTCCATGGAAAGATCTTTAAGGAATAAATAATTACAAGCGCCAGGGTTTGCGATGACCAATCTAAATTTGAGCATAATTAGGAGGAGCATGGTCTGAGAAAAGAAGCGCTTTGCATGTGCTGCCGTTATCGCATCATGCAACTAATTAAATATTTAGAAGCCCACCCCCTCCCCTTCTCCCCCCTCACTACTTAAAGAAAAATAACCTGCCACAAAAGGGCTGGTAACTTTTGTAGATAATTAACGGGTTATAGGGGGGGGGGAGAAATTCAGATTGCCTCCAAGGTTCTGCAAGGTCATGTCTTATTATGCTGTATCTTCTATATGGCCTGGTAACGTTCTTGCTAATTTAAATCTTAACTAGGACATCCCATAGCGATTTCCCATTTCCCTTGTCAAAATGGGAAGTGATTGTTCTATATGTGAAAACTGCAGTAGGTGAATGTTTTCATAAGTAATTGGTCCTAATTGACACTGGCCCCAATATATAGAAATATATTTTAATTATCCAAGATGAGGTTTTGAGATTCCAGGTATCCTACAGGCACTTGAATAAATGTATGCACAGTTGCTATCTCTGTGTACCTGCAATCATGTGGTCCCAGAAATATGTTGAGACATGATGACCCTGTGAAATTATGTGGGTCTCAGTGGTCTTCACTGTAAATAAATATGTCTTATTTTGCTCCTAAAACTAAGCTACTTTTATGTTGAATGTGCATTTCTGCAAATGAAAGTTGGGCTGGATTAATAAGACTCTGAGCGAGTTGGGCCTAATTTGCATTAAACTGACCCAAAGGTCTTGTAAAATTGCTCAGAATTATCAAGGCGTCTAACTTATTGAAGGTTTTACTAACAAATTAGTGATGTTGCTTTAAAAATTGCTTATTTTGCTCATTAAAGGAGCTTTTAAGGCCGTTTGAAGATATATTCAAAATCTATGCAAATTACTACGTATAAAAGAAAAATCACGATACCATTGGCATTGTACATCTGGGCACCAGTTATTACTCAGAGAATTACATTACAACAAGAAGAGAAAAAAGAGATTGATTTGTAAAACTTTTAAGCCTATTATGAACACTTAAATACCAAATTGCCAGTTTCTCCTCTCTCGTTCTTTTTAGGAGGTACCTACATAGAAGGATAAGTTTAAGAAATACATGCCCCACATTGCTCAGAACCATGCATTTCTTTAGATACTGGTTAGTATGTTTATTGCCTATTCAATAGTATCTGTGCGGGAAAGAAAATCATTTGCTACTCTCTCTTTTAGGGTGTGTTATTAACTTATATTTCTTCCTTAAAATGCTATATCAGTATTTTTCAGTAGTTAGCAGATTTTTTTCTGTCAGTGTGTGTGTGTGTTACACACTCCAGTCTGCAGCTAAATTTTTAAAATACAAAGCATCAGCGCCCAATTCTTATTACAAGATGTACTCTTTGAGATCAAACCCTATCCTTACATTGTCTCAAGTATCTTTTTACACTTATTCACCTAGTGAAGAAAGCATTTTCCATTCATAGTCAACAGCACTTTATACTTAACATGTTCTATTATAGATCCCTTACACTGAAGGGAAGTTCTGGATCTAATTCTTGAAAGAACCAATGTCAAGCTCTGACATTGGAATATTAAGCAAATGAAGAGTACTTACCAAGGGTGTATATAATATATTCTCAAAATCCTAACATGGAACAGATTTGTTTGGACTTATTTTAGTTCACTATAGGAGACACAATAACTCTTATACATGTGCTTAGCCTTGAGTATATGTGGTTGGACATACATTTAGAAATTGTACAACATTGTTTCTACATTGGACAGGCACTAACCAAAGTTTAACCTTTTTAAATATTAATGGTAAAATCTGATAAATTTTGTGAATTTATTTAATTCTGTTTGGCATAGACATACTTAACTCATCAAAGAAATGGCCTGGACAATGAAAATGGAAACCTGAACATTCTGTTTGTAGAGTGAAAATATTTCAGCAATTCAACCAGATAATGTATTGAAAATGCTTGGCAAAAGGGTATTTTAAGGCAAACCCCTCCCCGCAGCTACCCCTCTGTCACTGGACAATCTTCATTCATTGCAACAGCAGGAAAATAGGAAAACTTGAAGATGCTGTTCTAAAATAAATTTAATTGAGCTGAGAATTATAGCTGAAAAAGCACATCATTATTGCATGTCTGTTTATATAGATCTGTGAGATTGACAATTCAAATGGAACAACAATCCCCAGTGAGGTCAGGCTGCTTCAGGACATGGAGGGGGTGTCTGGGGGGGGGGGGAACCAGCAAGACATTATTGGGTCAGTCGGACTCAAGCGAATACCTGGTGGAGGATCTCCCTTTTGCAAGCCCTGCAAAATTGTGAGCGTTCAGGCAGGGACCTGATCTCTTCAGGGAGCTCGTTCCACCAGGTAGGGGCCAGCGCAGAGAAAGCTAAGGCCCTTGTTGAGGACTGACATACTTCTTTGGGGCCAGAGATCACTAGCCGGTTGGTGTTTGTGGAGTGTAGTGTTCTTTTGGGGGTGTAGATAGAGAGACAATCTCTCAGGTTCACTGGGCCCAGACAGCGTATGGCCTTGAAGGTGAGAACAAAAACCTTAAGCCTGATCCAGAATTCAATTGGGAGCCAGCTGAGTTGTTGGGAGTAATGTCCGGATATGAGATCTCCAAGGTGTATTAGTGGCCTCAGCGTTCTGCACCAGTTGTAGTTTCCGGATCAAGGAATAAGGGTAGGCCTGCGTACAGCAAGTTGCAGAAATCCTATCTAGAGGTGCCTTGATTGATTTTATAAAACTAACCAGAAAAAAATAGTTTTTTTTAAAGCACTAGATTTATTTGAATTGTTTTTAAAATCGTAGCTGTAGTTTTGGCATTTAAAATCAACGATTTCTAATATAATGAGTTTTAATTTCAAGAACTGTACAATGCTGCCATGCCACAAGCAGTATTATTTAATTAATTATGACAAATTGGATCATTACTATGGAACACCTCCTTTGCCATATTAATTACACTACATTTAGTTCCTAATGTTATATTTATATAGTGATTACTAAGGTTCAACAAATCATTATTTTTAAAAAAAGCCCTGCAACTGCAGTTTTCTCACAGCATTAAATTTATTCACAAGGCTCTCCACATACCCTGAAGACCCTCCTCCTGCTGAACTTCTGGTTTGTGTGTTGTTTGAGTGTTGAGTTTTGTTCCTGCTATTAGTTGTGACAGTAATGTTGACTAAACCCACACCCAAAGAGTGTGAGATGCATTTTGGTATCTACACTACAGAAACTGTAATCACTAATTCTTAGTGGTCTCCAAATCAGTTGTTTGGACTTTTTGTTTGGTTTGGCTTCTATTGCTATAACAATGGCATCAAACCAAGAAGCTTTTAGGTGATGTGACTTACTGCTATGTTGCATTTGGAAGACCTCAGGTTCAGCTTCTCACTTCTCTACTTATGGGACCGCATATATCAGCATTATGAAAAGAGCCTTCTGTTCTGTGAGTTAATGTCAGTTGAAGAAGACAGTGTTGAACAATAGGGTGCCTGTGTGTGCTTAAGTCTGAGTATATGCTAAGTAGTCTAGGCCTAAGTTGGATATTGTGTGTTCAACTCACTATTTTGCACAAATACTATGCACGACACAAAAGATGGGGAAAATCTAAGCCTTCTGCAAATTGGACTCCTATGTAGCTGTTATACCTACAGGAGTTGTTGGGGGAAAAGGTGGAATTCTGATTAAATATATATAGTATATATAATATTTAATTCTATAAAATTGAATTATTTCATCTAGGAAAGCCAAAGCACTATAATTATTTTCTTTAAACAGCAGGGTGATGGGGTAGGAGATTATAGGAATTGATATCCCATCAGCATCTTCAGCAGATTATAATATTCAAAGTTATTTCATTGAATCCACAATAGCTTAAGCAATTAAAATACAATATGACAAACAGATCTAATTGTATAAGGATCATTCCAGCATTAATGTGCATAAATGTTCACTCTATATATTTCATCGATCTTCTGTACTTCTCTTGAAACAATTATACGTGAAAACATTCTAGTGTGCAGTTTTCCAAATTTTAGCGCTACTTTCAGCTTGCTTGTCTTGTCTTGATATACCAAGCTTTTCATTTTAATGTTTGAGTATTTGTTCAAGTCTGTAGATTTTACATTTTTAATCTTCCCTAGAACAGTGGTGAATAATGGCCCCTGGCAGGAGATAATGAAATTTTCTTAATTTATATTTTCAAGCAGAAGCCTCAATTGAAAATGGCATCCTATGGCCTGGAGACATAGCTCTAGTGCAAGTTTCAGGGGAGCTGTAATAATAATGCAGTGCCAACGGTGATGGGGAATGATAGGACAGTGAAGAAGTAATTTAAGAAAGAAACGGGAATGCACCAAAGCTTTATTGTAGCATATCTAATGATCTGCTGAAGATTCCCAATGGCTTTTGGAGCATGACAGGAGAAACTAATGTTATCTTGCCAAAACAGAAGCCTCTCCTTAATCAGCAGAGCAAGACTATTGATTAAAGCACCTCACACAAATAGATTACGCGTGGAATCTCATCTCCATACTTTTCACTTCGTAAAGTGTAATAATGAGCATAAGATAATCAAAAGGAGAGCAAAAGCAATTTGTTGGGAATTGTACGAATCGAGATTACAGCGGGAACACAAACAAATTATAATGGAAATAGGGCCGCTTTTAAAGCTAAGCGCGGGAGGATGAACTTGCACAGTATGCTGGGATAAACATGAAGTGGGCAGATTTAACAGCAGGTGAAAGACCAATTTGCTTTTCTGGGACCTTCTTGATCTGAAGTATGAAGAGCCTACTCCTGCATTTGCACAATCATTCATCTGAGGTGAACCAAGTTCGGTATCTTGCTGGAGCTGTTAATTAACTGACCACTTTCGGTTTCAGTTTTCCCACAGGGACATATCTGTACCAGAAAAACTGAACTTTTTTTCATTTGTATTTAAATGAAAAATGTTTTACTATATACATGAAATATGTAAAGTCCTCTAACCATTACTTTCGAATAGGTTCAGAGTACATGTGTAATTGTATGTCTGCAACTGTAGCAGAGAAAGAGATGTCTGTGTAAGGCTGTGTGGTAGAAAGTGTCATCAAGTCAAAGCTGACTTATGGAGACCCCATAGAATTTTGAAGGCAAGAGATGTTCACAGGTGGTTTTTCATTGCCCAACTCTGAGCCTTGACCCTGGTATTCCTTGGAGGTCTCCCATCCAAATACTAACCAGAGCCAACCCTGCTTAGCTTCCAAGATCTAATGAAATTGAGGTATCCTGGGCTGCATAAATGCGTACGCTCTATGAAAATAAATAGGATTCCAAATTAAGGAGGATAGTTGGTTTTTATATGTCACTTTTCTCTACCAGGAGGAGTCTAAAAGTGGCTTATAATCACCTTCCCTTTCCTCTCCACACAACAGACACCCTGGCAGGTAGATGAGGCTGAGAGAGCCCTGATATTATTGCTCGGTCAGAACAGCTTTATCAGCACTGTGACAAGCCCCAGGTCGCCCAGCTGGTTGCATATGGAGGAGGAGTGGGGAATCAAACCCAGCTCACCAGATTAGAAGTCCTTGTTCCTCTCCGGGTAGAAGCATGTTAATGCAGGTAGATATCATTTGGTTTAGAGTTTTTTTAAAAAAGAGTTCTAATAGCAAAATGGAATTTTTCCAGTTCAGTTCAGTCCAACTCAACCCATTGTGTCCATTTCAAGGACATAATGTCCCCAGTATTTCTGAACACTGCATCTTAATTTTGCAACAAGAGGAAATTATATTCCCAACATTCCCATAAACTTTATATCTCCGAAAGCTGTTTCTTTTGTATGGAATTTGAGGGCAGTTATAACCATGAACAAAAAGTTATAGGGCAATGATAATGTAGACAAAGATCTTGAATTCTGAACTAGCCATTTCATCCAACACGTGTAAATTTTCCAGGCAGAAATATCAGCAGTGCCTAACTTATACATATAGAAATATTCCCAAAGATTTATATTATATGTTAGTTTGCCAGAGCATTGGCTCCTGACTTCTAAATTGCGGCACATTACATTAGTTTTGTGTTTAGTGTAATACTGCTAGGTGTTCACCAAGATTTTCCTTACTCAAAACAAATAATATTTTTGTCCCCCCCCGCTAGCTAATATAGCTGAGGGGGGGGGGGGTTGTTTGATTGTTTTACACTATTCTGCTTCATTGAGAAATCTTAATTAGGTGCAGTGTTTATTGATCAGGTTTTTAAATCCTGCCTAGCCATAGGACCTCTGTCTTTGAGGAGCTGAGCTTCAGATAACTCTGCTTGAGCCCCTGCTTGTCACTGTAGTATAGTCAGACTGTACCTATCTTCCCCTAACAAGCCCCTGCCCCCACAGAAAGGCTCAGTGCAAACAACTAGTTACAGTCTATATTATTTTTCTTGAATTAGGTCCATCACAATCTTGGTCAGACCCACAAAAAAACATGATATTCTGAACTGGCTCAGACAAGATGTACCTTGATATACATGTTCAAGTCTTTTCAGAACAAACAAGTGATGCTGCTAATATAGTGATTCAGAGGGCATTCATTTAAAAAAATTTTGTTCACTAATCCAGTTCTCATTTGAGGCCTGCAGATTTGTACTGTGTAAACGGGTATGTTTGGCAGCTAAGCCCAAGGACCAGGCATTAGGATTGCCATCTACAGGTTGGTCCTGAAAAGGTTTTGGGTAGAGTCTGGGGAGAACAGGAATCTCATTGGAATACAGTGTAATAGAGACCACCAAGACTGCCTTCCAAAGCATCCATTTTCTCAAGGGGAACTGTTCTCTGTAGACTGGAAATGGAGGGAACCCACAAGTCTCAACAGGAGACTGACACTTCTATTGGATACACATGTGATGCATTATAGCAGCCAGTATACATAGATCCGGAAAAGTATAGTACCTATAATTGAATACATGAAGATCTTTTATATATATATATATATATATATATATATATATATATATATATATATATATATATATATATATATAATTTTATTATTTATTATTATATGAAGCGTTTACAGAAAAGTAAAGAGAAAAAAAGCGACCAGCTGATATGGTTTGCCATCCTCTTTTAACATACATATTCAGTTATTCAGTTCCCATCACATATTGATCCTGATCTAGAAGTTATTACCATCTTTCTTGGCAGAGTAATTGTTGATACATATAAGAGTATAATCTATTATAAGAATATATACTATTATTGTCTTAGATGATATAAAGTCAGTTCCCTTCATATATTGGTCCTATCCTAAGAGTTACCGCCGCTGTCTTCCCCACAGGAAACCAGGAGAATGCTCCACTGTTCAACACATCCTTCAGGTGGTCGCAGAAAATTAAATTGTGTTTTTTTCCATAGTAGAGTATTTCTGATTGTCCTTCTGTCAGGGCCAAAGAAGTCTCTTGCTTGATTCTTGCTTGCAGTCACCTTTAAGTAGGCTCTGTATACTTTATCAATCTGGATCTCTTCCTCTGGTCACACAGAGATATCTCCTGATAGCTTTTTGCGTGCTGTCACCTTTGAATAGACTCTTTTTATTTTGCTGATCCAAATAACTTCCTGCTCTAAATAGACTTCCAGGTTTTCGGTGCTTTCCTTCCTTAAATCTGTTTTCCCAGGTTCTTCCAAGGTGCTTTGGATTTTTACGTCTCTAGCTCTCTCCCCCTCCTGTTGATTAACTTCCAGACATTGAATTCTCGTTTGTATTGTTGACTGAGCTGTGCCCTCATCAACTGCTCTTTCCAGATCGTCGGCTCCATCCAAAAGCTCCCCCTTAGTCCCTCGGATTTCCTTTTCCACCTTATTGACTGCTTTCAGTATCTTTGAGTTCCCTTCGCATAACAAATGGAAAAGCTGTGCCTTAGTTAATTTTTCCATAGTTCTAGGCAGTCACAGAGTATAAACAGAAAGTCTCGTGAGGTCTTGCAGGAGCACGAGCGATCCCAAATTATCAGTTTGTCGATCTCCGTATCAAGTCAGCTTCCCCCACTGAACTCTCTCCAGCAAAGCTTTAAAGTCTCTTTTTTCTTAAGCTCTCTCTTTGTTTGGTTGGTGGGTATAATTAGCTGGGAGCCTAACACTCGACGAAAGAAGGAATTCACTTGTAAATTGGTTGAGGAGGGGTGGGGGGGAAGAGCTTGTGGGGAAAGAAAAGGGAAAGAAAAGGAAAAGCCAGAAAGCTTTCAATCTTTACTGTTGTAGACTCCAGCTCCTGTCAGTCTAGTAAAAAATGATCAGGGAAGAATGTAGGGTCAGCTGGTCGTTTCAGGCTTAGAAAGTTATTTACGACAAGGGCGCCATCATGACCATAAGCACATGCCGCGGTTGATCCGGAGAGCTTCGTCTCCTCCCTCTCCACGGATCTGTAGGACCCTCAGGATGCCGTTCCCGGTTCCTGGGGCGACCGGCGAGCAGATTTGCGTATCTGCTCAGGTCAGCCAGGTGCGGTTGCTCCTGACCCTCAGCATGGCTTAAGAGCCGGACAGAAGCCCAGATGTTACGGCGCCATCTTCAGTCGTTCTCCTAATATACATGAAGATCTGTTATATATTTTCATTTAATATGCAACCACATTTCTGAAAGTATCACTGCAGAGCTGTCATAGCTGAAATGGAAACTAGCATGTGTATGAATGAACTAGCATCAGTAACTTCCTTTTTAAAATAGAACGATTAAGCAGAAGTCCCTTTAATGAATGCTGCTATGATCAGCTGTTTTAGAGGTCCTGTTGTTTTCAGCATACATGTGGCATTACAGTTACACAGAGCAAATACTTTGAACCTCTCAGAAAGCCTCAAAACATTCTGTTTCAGCAGGAAAATATGCTATTTAAAATAATGTATTGTGCTCTGTCTAATAATAGAAAACAGGACAAGGAGCGATATAGACCTATGAAACTATGTTCTACTCTTTTTGCTTCTGAGATTTTACCAGGAATTGTCCACACACTCACAGCTATAATGGGTAGAAACTTTTAAAATGAAAGTTTCTTTATGCCTTTCCTTCTGCCAATTTTTATTATTTGTATTCCAGGTATGTTGCTTTCTTTTATGCTATTTTATCCCAATTTATGCCATTTATATAAAGTAGGATGCAATTGATGGAAAATAGCCTTGCACAGTGTGTTGATATACGCAGGGAAATCTGGCATGAGGAAATAGCCGTTGGTACAGAATAGAGCCTTGGTGTTTGATTCTCACAAAATCAAAACGGTGATTTTGTTGTTGTTCATGACAAACCAGAAGAAATAAGAAATTTGATAGCATTGCTAATTACTGCAACGGTATCACAGATACAGAAAACACTCTTAGGCTGAGATCTAAAGTGTTACCAACTGTGAAAGAAATCGGCACTATTTCTGATGCTTTCAACAGTATTCTAAAACAAAGCCGTTGAGTAGAGAGGGAGGTGGGTAAGGGGTTTTCAAGTCATATGGAAATGTTGCCGTTAGTCTGGCTTTAATATTTGCACAGCAGCATGAATTTAAAATATAGCTTGATCTTGCACCTGTTGGCAGAAGACAGATGTTAGAAGCTCCTTGACACAAGACAGATCGCTTCAACTTGTGCAAGGGTATTCAGTAGTGTGGGAAGAACTAGTACTGCTGGGATTGATGTACGGCTGAAGTCAAAGGCTAGACTATTATTTTAAGATCTGGCTTCCTTTCCTTCAGTTTACTGACAAACAGAACTCACCCAGGATATCAGCCAAGATTTCTTTGTTTAATCATCAGACTATTTCCGATCTTTTTTACTTTCCTCTTTCTTTTGGTTTTAGGGCAATAGCTAGTTTTGTTCTGCTTTGTTTTCATTTTGAGTAACCATGCTGTAGCCATTTTAAAAAATGTAATCTTAAATGATCAACTCATCAAAGGAATGATCGAGTCTAGAGTTTGTTAATGCCATACTTACACAAATGAACAGCTTTTGATTATAACTCTAACTTTATATAAAATGTATCAGGTCAACTTTTTACCTGGATGTTCTTACTACAGGGCACTGCAGCTTTCCCTGACTGTATTTTAAAATACTAAGGACACTGAAAAATCTGTAAGGAATATATACTGTAAAGAGAGCCAGTGTAAACTATAGAAAAAGCCAAAAGGCAAAACAAAAATCCAGCTTTTAAAGCTACTAGGGTTGATTTTCCACAAAAGAACCAAACAAATCTGTTATTCAACAGGAATTTGATTCTGATGTTAGAGTGACAAGGTAGGATCAGGGAAACCCAAGTTCAAATCCAGTTTTCTATGGAAGCTCTGTGGGTAGCCAGTCACAAACTCTCAACATGATCCACCCCACAGTGTACTTGTAAAGATAAAATAAGAGCCATATTGGTATAGTGGTTCTAATCTGGCAAGCCAAGTTTGATTCCCCACTCCTCCATGTGCAGCCAGTTGGGTGACCTTGAGCTCACCACAGCACTGATAAAGCTGTTCTGACCAAGCTGTAATATCATGGCTCTCTTAGGGTATCTGTTGTAATTTAGTTAAATTAATTGTTTTACTTTCCATTTCCTCTTCCAGATGCAACAACCGAACTCAGTGTATAGTAGTTACTGGGTCGGATGTGTTCCCTGATCCTTGCCCTGGAACATACAAATACCTCGAAGTCCAATATGAATGTGTTCCCTACAGTAAGTACTTGCTATTTGTTCTTGTTCACTTCCTCTAGCTTTCACAGTTGATGCCAGAGCCATGCTACATTCACAAAAAGAGCATACGTTTATGACCTGAGAACTATTATGCATGCGAAGCACTTACAAACTAGGACCTCCAATTAGCTTCACAAAGTGTGGAAAGGAGCCATAATGTAATGCTGGCCAAGTGTCTGTCTGTGTTCTTAAGTGTTTGGCTTTTAAGGCTACTAGGGTTGATTTTCCACAAAAACAAACTTGAATTAGCTATTCAAAAGACTAGATAGGTATTTGTACTTTTGCCCAAGACCAGCTCCCAACAAATTGGCTTGGCTTGTAGTTTTCTAAAGAAACCTCTGGTTTCCATTTTAATCTTCAGCCTTTTGAAAAGATTCCCCGCTGTGGTTACTTGGGTGTTTGTATTCCATGGAAATATTTAGGGACTCTTTCCCTAATTATTATTTGATTTTGTAAGGTTTTTTAAAGTGTTCATATAAAAGCTCATGAGCTTTGCATTTCATGATAACTTTTACATCATTTTACATATAATCATTGATTTTAATTTGCAGAATTCCACAACTTTAAAAGTATTAGATTCAAGCACATGTTATACTATAATTGATTTTAAACTCTCTCCCCCCCCCCTCCGTGCTCTTATAGATGCTTCCAATCTGCAAAGTCCATGAGATTTGAGTTGCCTGCCTTGTCTCTAAAGGGCTGATTCATCCCATTTCTGAAAAGCTTTTGTTTTCTTCTTCATAACATCGTCCCTCAAAATAAAATTCTCGCTTAGCCTCATATTATCCATTAGAGGAAGGTTGTTGCTTGTAACAGTAAACTTTAGCAATGCATTGATTGTGCTTCCATTTATTATAAATGTTAGATTAATGTTCTTAATACACAGCAGCCCTTCCAACTTAAAAAAACACCACTACATTTGTGTTCTTCTCTGTGTGTGGTGTGTATATAAAGAGAATGCACACCTTGCATAAGATGTAGCAATTTAGGGTTAGCACTGATCATGTATCAAAAATCAGAAGAATGTACAAATCCTAAAACAAAAAATATCAAGTCTACTTGTTTAGTTATGCACAAATAAAAAAAAAAAACTAACCTAAAACATATAGGCAGTGCACAATACCAAATCACTGCATTAGCTGTACTGAGTCAAAGGCTGAACACTCATCGTCTTTTCATGTTATTCTTGTTGTGTATTCTGGTATCATTGAGGAAGGGACGTTTTTTGTGATTTTGTTTTTCTGTGCCTTCAGTAAGGTTGGAAGCCTACTGTGTGTGCTGACATTTGTGTCCGTCCTCCTGTGTCTTTCATTGGTGGCTTCTTGTAGTCATTTTTATACTTTTTTTGAGGAGGAGGAATACTGTTTTCCCTATCTAACAAAAAATGTTGTGTTTCATAAAGTCACTTCTACATTAAAGTCATAATTTCTGTTCCTAAATTCCCAGAAAGAGGCAGTGACTAATTTCAAGACATACGGCTAAGGATGCCAACTCTGGGTTGGGAAATTCCTGGAGATTTGGGGTTGGACCCCAGGGAATGTGGGGCGAGGGGAGGGGAGGGGAGGGGACTCAGCAGATTATCACTATGGAGCTCACCCTCCAAAATGGCCATTTTCTCCAGGCTAATTTATCTCTGTAGTCTGGAGATAAGTTTTAACTCCGAGAGATCTCCACGCCCCAGCTGGAAGTTGGCAGCCCAGCACAAGGCCAGAATGTCCAGATGTTTGTATTTGTCTTGATCCTGTTCCTGTAGGATGAGGCAATAAAACCCCCAAATTATGCAAATGTTATTTTCCGATTTCAGATCGTTTTCTGTGCTATTTTTAGGGAGACAAGTGTGGATATGTCCTGCTGATTGGGTTTTCCTATCTCTAAAGAAATTTGTTTCTTTTTCAGTTATCAGAAGGATACGCTGCATGGTATTGCCTATGCAGAACTCTTAACATATAGTTGTTTTACTCCTTTGGAAAATACATAAAACTTATATTTTGCTTGTTACTTGTGCTCTTATAATACTCTTCTTAGTCGCCTTGGGAAGGGCTGAAATCAACCTTTTCTGATTCACGAAACAGATTCAGAGCTTGAATTGATAGACTTTGATTGTGACTTAATCTTAGTGAATTGTAATATTTTCTTGTTTGTATTGCAAGGTCAAATTATAACAGAATGCTACTTACTTCATGATATTTAGATATACTCATATTGGCTGCGATCCTGCACTGACTTACATGATTTTACATATATTTAATTCATTTAGTCATATGTTGCTGGGCGCATGATTATAGCCTTTCTCAATAGTCCCACTGCATAAAATTTCAATTTGCAACTTTTTGGGATTTTACTGGAAGCTACTAGAGAAAATAACGAAAGAAACTCTAGGTCCAGCATGCCTAAGTCATGCATGAAAGACTTAGGCATTTTTATTTTGTTTAGTATAGTATGACTTTGTTTAGACATTGCTTTGTTCTGTATTAGAGACCTTATTATATCCTACAGGGTAGGAAAGAACGGTATAATGGAAGATTTGAAGAAAATTCATATTGCTGCTTAGTAATTGAATTCTCTTACATACATGTCAGGCTGTCTGTACACTAGTAATTACAGTTCCTGTCCCATGTCTACTTTAAAAATTTCTATGAAATCATATGACTGTTATGATATTAATTTAATAGTTGGAGAAATATAAAATATTATATATGCAATATATCAGCAAAATATGGGTTTATTATTGTGAAAATGCAAGTTTGAATTTCCAGGTTTTACAAAGCTGAGAAAGGAAACTAAATGCCCAAATGGTAGTATAAAGAGCAGTGGGCTCAAAATTAATTGTGTGTCATATAAATTGTCACATCTTTGTGACAATCTTTAAAAAGCTAATAATGTCCCAGTGAGCTTTATATCTTTGTATGAATGTTCCTGCTTATTCACATTAATCTTATTTTTAATCTTTCCTTCTCTTTCTAAGTTCCAAATACAGTGAAAGGCTTTGTTATCCAGCGCTTGATTATCCAAAATGCTCTGTCTGATATCAACTATGGGGCAAGCCCCTTTCCCTGTTCTGCCGTACCCTTGCATCTTCAGGACGAGTCATACCCCACTCCTGTTTCTCTAGCCAATCAGATTGATGCCTCCAGCCACTAATGGGTGTCTGACAGCTGATGTCATCTCCAGGTGCCTGCTTCCTTTCATCCTTTCTTAAGGATTTTGGGAGCCAGCTCTGCTGGAGGTTACCCAGACAGCTTATCTGTCTTCTGCACCGGCTGGATCCAGAGCTCAGGGGAAAGGGGGCCTTCCAAATGATTTTACAAGGCTGTTGCCATGGCATTCTCAGTTGGGTAAGGGTTGGTTGCTGGGGTTTCTTGTGGGTAATGAGATGGGGTAGAGCAGTAGGCTTAAGTATCTGGCACATTTTTTCATGAATGCCTGATAACAAAGTTTTTACTGTGATCTTTGTGTTATCTGTCTGTGAGTTTTATCGTTCTATAGGAGAGTTGTGAAGTTTCTTGTGTATAGTTTGAGAGCTCTAGATGCGTTGCAGTGCTCAAATTTCAGTCCTTTCAGTAACTAGAATTCTGAACTATTGAAAATTCATTTCAGAAACTCAGCTATTGTTGCAAAGGGACAGTTACAGGTTACATATTCAGACACTAAGGTTTTGCATCTTGTTTATTTGCTTCAATGGTGAACTGCTTCAGTCTTCTGTGCTGAAATTAACAAAAACACTTACAATCCATCGTGTATTTCAGGTTCTAGGCCATGGACAGAGATCACCTGTATCAGAAATACATATGTATTGCCATGTTCCTTCTTCACTAGTACAGCTTATACCCATTCAGTGCATTCACTTTTGAGCTTGATTAGTGAGTGTGAGAGAGTCAACTGTGCAGTTTATTACATGCAGCCATCGTTTTTTTTAATTGACTCATACTTGACCTTTGTTGGATGAATTTTTTCTCCCCCTATTCATTTATTTGGATGTTATCTTTACTGCCTCTCATCTGTAAGCCTTTTAAGTCAGTGCACAATGGGAAATGATGAAAGTTAACAATCCAATCAAACCAGCAGTGGGAACAATACTAATGCAGTGAACAATAGAAGCAACAGAAATATTTTTAAATACAATGTAGCAGATAAAACTATGAAATATACCTATCTAGTTGTGTAGTATATATAAGAGCAAATATATCAATCACACAATAGTGACCAGTAGTACACCAGCAAAGGAAAAAATTACTAATGCCTGGATATATCAAAATAATTTTATTTGGACTGAAGTTTGCTGAAAGATGCCAGGTTGATGACAGGGGAAACAATATAAGGTTCTTTCCGTTGTGGCCACTCAGCCAACATCAATTAACAGGGCATATACAATAGTGTTTTGGAAATATGGGGTTTGGGGGGGGGCAGTTGAGATGACAGTTTTAAAGGTACCCCAATTCCTGTGCATTTAGACCATATATTTAAGACACTGCATTCTGTTTGGAAACTGATTAATAGCAAGCGAAACTCTCTCAAAACTGGTGAGATGTGATCTTGGGCAGATATACCAGTTTATAAGGCTGGAGTGAAATTCTATGCTCATTTATAAACTTGTTTTTGCACAGTTTGCAAACATAGCCCCACATGGAATACAAGCTAGCATGCAACATTATCATGCAACATTTCATTTGCTTCATGCCTTGTCAATAGGTTTGCCAACCTCCAGATGGAGGAAAGCTGGAGCTTTCCTAGGATCATAGTTGATCTCCAGGTGACAGAGATTGGTTCGCCTGGAGAAAATGGCCACTTTGGAAGGCGGTCTTTGTGATATTATACCCATTCAAGTCCCCCTCCTCCCCAAACTCTGTCCTAAATCACAGGTATTATCCAACTCAGAGATGGCAAGCCAGTACTTTAGGTGTTATTTAGACTTTTGGATGCAGGGGTGGGGGTTATGGTATACCAAATAGCCGTGCTGAAAGGATACCAAAAAAAAAAAAAAAGGAATCCCTTAACTTCCAAGAAGAGAATTAGTTACTTGTTATATTAGGATACTCAGAGTGAAAAACCTTTCTCATCTGAATGCTTGAAAATACTGCAGGATCTGCAAAGGTGAAAAGAGCATCCAGGTCCTAGGGAGCCATAAAATTCATCTAGTTTATTTATTTACTTCAATTTATAGCCTACCGTGTTACCTGGACTCTTAGTAGTTGTATATAAAACAAACTGAAAGAAGAATAATGATTTTTTTTTCCTTGTAAATCAGTACAGTTCAATACTGGTTATTTATGTGATTTCTACCTATCCTTTGATCCATAATAAAGATCCCTATAATGTTCTAAATTTCCCCCTAAGTTAGGAAATGGAAATGAGGGGGAATAATATTAAGGAACTGAACCTTAAAGTGCAAACTCCAGCTTTATGTAGGGCAGCAAACTTATTTTATCACATTAGAGCTTTCCCTTGCTCTTTCCTCCCCACGTATTTGTATGTCCTGAAGATGAATAAAGGTAAATAGCTGGATGAAAATTTAATAGGCATATCTATGGTAGCAGCTGTGTGCTGCCAATGGGAAGCACTTAACGTGTGAAGAGTAAACCTGCATTATCAAATATGCAGTTGCGATTTATTCACATTATATGTACCTGAATGGTGAATGGTTTACAGAAATGTTCTCCACAATTTCCTGTTACTCCAAATGGAGCACCAGTTAAAAACATGGGAAGGCCACTTGCCACCACAGTGTGGTGCTTGCACACAGCAGGTCAGTTCCAGAGGGGTTTCCATGGATCTCAGTCTTTTTGGAAAGGGGTCCTGAACCTGATAGAGAAATGCAGAGTTGCACTCATTCTTAGTTAACTTCTGTTCCATCTAATATTTGCTCCTACTTTTAACAATTTCCGCTTCTCTGTTTCTTGTACACGACAGCAGGACAACTGTTCCTGATTCAGTTATCACAGCAAGTATAAATGTGCTAACTTTTCTAGGCAATGATATTATCACAATACACCATTAAAATCTTCAGTTAAGAATTAAAAACAACATAAGAGAATGCCAGCTTTCTTTTTATCCTAGAATATATATTGAAGAATAATGAGGAAACCTGGAAGATGCTAACTACAGTAGTTAGATATAGCAGTATTCCTACAATCTTTTTATTGTTCAGGTAGCTTATCCATCTAAAATTAACAAAAAATCAGCAGACAGCCAAGGTGTATCCTACTCTGTGGAATTGAAAACAGTACATTGGGTTGCATAGTAAAGAGCTAGAGCTCTGCACATTCTATACTGTGCAGCCCTTATGTAGTTACTTGCTGGTTTCTTCAGATCTTCCAGGTCTGCTTTAGATATGGTAATACTGAGAAGAATATTTGCAGATGATTAAGCTTTTCTGATTCTCACAACCCTCCAAAATACATTCTCACTTAGTAGGTGTTTCTTTTTGTTTCACAAAAATCAAATCTACTGCCAGTGCCATCCCCCCCCCCCAATAAAACACCACCCTTAATCCTTTTCAGAAAGAAAGATGTTTTGAGGTGCTTCAGATGAATTGCCACTAAAATTAAAATTCTTAAAAAAAGCCTAAAATACATTGCTTTGTCCTTGACTAAAAGTGTTATTGATTAAATTACAGAGAAATTGAGAGTATCCCACTTGACATTTCTTTCAATTATGCTGCACAATGTATGTTGATACTTCGAATAACCCAAGTCAGTCCTTTTGGAATTAATAAGCACATTAGAAGCACCACTTTTATACTTCTGTGCATGACATTTTATTTTAAGCCTTGCTTGGACCAAGGAACTCAGTGGAAAATATTCTGAAGTGTTTTATTCTCTAGTTGTACTGATTGGACTTCACGGGGGTTTTTTTTTTTTTGCTTTAATGAACTAATCTTCCCTTGAAAAAGTACAGCTGTATACAGCAGACATGCCACTAATACAAGTTGCAATTGTTTCTTTATATCCTTGTTCCACTGTCATTTATTCTAAGCAGGTACAATATTCCCCTTTTTAAGTGTGTAGTGAGCTCATGCACATAATCATCAGGCAATATTAACACTAAATTAAGAGGCTTCCAATTTTTTGTCTGTACTAGAATATATTTAATTCACTTGAATACTAAATTGTTGCAAATGTAAACCATATGTAAGACAACAATAAGGATTAGTGATATAAACCAGAGAAAGTTGGTTGTGCCACTGAAATTAATAGAACTGGAGTAGCTAATTGTACAATCTTTTGTGCATAACCCTTATGGATTTCAAGAGGTTCATTTCTAAAGATTTCTACAATAGATGATGATATAGTGCAATGAAACCTGATTGTTTCATATAGCAATCATACATTGGCAGGCAGAAGGTCAGTGTAGGCAGGAAGAAGACACGACTAGCTCTTTATTTGGCTTAAATTTGGCCACAGCTTTTTATTATTTAATATGTAACCTCCCGCTGGAGGGTTGGCACAGCATGGGATGAGCCAGACCTGAGCAGCCCGCCGGCTGCCCCGCTTTTTCCATGTAAAGGAACACATCAAGATCCCCGCTGGGAATACGCGATCCTCTACATGGAACACTAAGATGGGAGACAACCCGCCAAGAGAGCCAAAGGCCGCAAACCTCCTTGGCTTCATCCTTTTGAGCTGTCTGGTCATTAACGAGCAGCACTGCCCACCGCGCTGGGCATTGCACTGCTCGTCACCACCCCCTTTAAAGGTGGGCCCCGACCCTCATGGGGAGTCCGATCGCACACCGGCTCCCCGTGAAATCATTCCTCTCATGCGCATACCCCGCTGTGACGATTAACACACAAAAGATAATGAACATATACCTAAATACTACTAGGGAATGGGAGGGTGGGTAACTTGCCCGACGGCCGGCGAAGAGGCGGGAAAGCCCCAGGCAGCGTCTCGCGCGGACGCTCCTGGCCCCGCCCACCAGGGCCGAGCACACTGCGGCTGCCGGCACGCCCGGTGGCCATGGAGCCGCCGCGTCTTCTCCCGCCTGCCCTCCAACCCGCCAAACGGCAGCCCGGGTAAGTCCGTGCCGCACATTATCGTGAAAAGTCAGTATACAGTATTTTATAGCTAATAATGTATTTATTCCATAACTTAATATTTAAAGTATATTTTGTATCAGTGTCTTGGTGTATAACCTTGACATTAATGCAGGCTGCATCCAAACTGTTATGACTAGCTTTTTTCCAGGAATATTTAGCAGTGGCGTTTTACAGCTGTAATTCATTGGACACAAAATGGTTTATATATTCTTCATCATCCCAGCGTCCCTGTTAATTTAAGTGACAGAAGTAGATTCAGTTGTGCAAGGCTATGTGCAGAAGAATCAGTTTCTGTTATTGAATTTTGGGGAAAACTATGTAAGTAAGAAGGCTTGGCATTATTGGAACTGCTTTCTCAAGGGACATGAGAAAGTAATCTCCCCCCCCCCACACTTATAAATGTTTGTTTTATTGGGTAGATACAAGTATATGTCTAATCTGATGTTTGGTAAGATTTGTTTTAGTCACTAGATTCCCAATTTGGGCTTATTCGATGCTGAAGGATGTCTGTGGGCACTACATATTTGTTCCCTCCTTTGTTGTTGTTATTCTTCATTTCTTTCTTTTAGAGGTTGATTCTTGTCATGCAAGAATGAAAGTTACATTCTGAAAACTAAAAATTCCTCACAAGAAACAGTAGAATATTTCGCTAGTGGTGTGATGGTAGCAAGGAAATAATATATATGCATACATATATTAACATTTGAACATGTATAACATGTATGCAGAACATATTAAGAAGGAGCTTTCTTTTAAAGATGAAGTTGTCAGGGTTTTACTTTGGGCTTGGGAATGGGAAGGGTATGTATATCATGCATTAGTCAAGTCTTTCATTATTTATTCAGGTTGACTAAGTGAAACTACATCCCAGCATTTTCTGTATTGCCTCTTTAACCTACTAAAATGATTGATCCATGTTCACATATGTAACTGTAGAATCTCTCTCCTGCTAGGTTTTCCTGTTGTCTGTTTTCTCTTTATCCAGTGTAGTGCAGTTCTTATTCTCCCTGTGTTAAACATCTGTTAACTAATTTAATCTTCGCCTAATAGTCAATTTGTGTTAATCTTCTTTTTTTTTCCCTTGCACTTTTTTTCATTTTTCTTCCGATGCTTGAAATAGAAGTGGAGCAAAAAGGTAAATAATGTACATAGTCCAACCCCCTCCCAGCTCCTTGTTATGTGCCTTATGGATGTTAACCTTCTCCCCTTCCCTCACCTCAACACTGATAATCAGCAGGATCTCATACGTACACCTCATAAAGAAACCAACTTTGCAATAAACTGACTTGGCTGCTTAAAGCAGGTGGCGGGATTTATTGTCTGACATACCTGCTCTGGGAAGGATGCTCCCTTTGCTTTCTTCCTCCCTTTCTCTTTCCCTGTCTTTCTCTGACCCCTGGATACTTCTTGTTACTTAAACCTCATTTTGCTTGGCTTCCAGAACCCTCTCCATAGCATGCCATGGTTACAAGGGTTCCTTCCTGGTCTGTTCCATCTATGGCTTTGGTTGTCCTTTATTTTTGTTGCTCCTAATTATGATCTCTAAAAATCTCATTTCTTAATTTTTTTTGTAATTTTTTTTTGTCATACGTTGAGGCATTCTTATTCCTAACCTTCAAATTTTCTCAAAGTTTATGACTATAAAAGCAAGTGTAGTTCCGAATTTTCAGTTACATCAGTATGCCATAGAACATTGGGTGATAAAAGGGAAAACGTATCACATGCTGGTTACCGTGATAACATCAAGACACAATGTGATAACATCAAGTTGTATTAATTATGAATGATTTATCAACCACTTTTGCAAGTTAAAATTATGTTTTCTTCTGTATAGTAATTCATGATATTTACCTAGCTTTTACTTGGTGGCATGAACATTTTAATTTTACAGAAATCTTGTCTTCCTTCTCTCTTGGACTGCTAGTTTTTGTTTGCCCTGGGACGTTGAAAGCCGTTGTGGACTCTCCATCTTTATATGAAGCAGAGCAAAAGGCAGGTGCCTGGTGTAAAGACCCTCTTCAGGCTGCAGATAAAATATACTTCATGCCGTGGACTCCATACCGTACTGATACTCTGATAGAATATGCTTCTTTAGAGGACTTCCAAAATGGACGCCAGCAGACAACATATAAGCTTCCAAATCGAGTGGATGGTACTGGATTTGTGGTATATGATGGTGCTGTCTTTTTTAACAAGGAAAGAACCAGGAACATTGTAAAGTTTGACTTAAGGACCAGAATTAAGAGTGGAGAGGCTATTATAAATTATGCTAACTACCATGACACTTCTCCGTATAGATGGGGGGGAAAGACGGATATTGACTTGGCCGTTGATGAAAACGGCTTGTGGGTAATTTATGCTACAGAACAAAACAATGGGATGATTGTGATTAGCCAGCTGAATCCATATACTCTGCGTTTTGAAGCAACTTGGGAAACGACGTACGACAAACGGGCAGCATCCAATGCTTTTATGATATGTGGTGTACTCTACGTGGTCCGTTCAGTATATCAAGATAATGAAAGCGAAACTGGCAAGAACGCTATTGATTACATTTACAACACAAGGTTAAGCAGAGGTGAATACATAGATATTCCTTTCCCCAACATGTATCATTACATTGCTGCCGTGGATTACAATCCAAGAGATAATCAACTGTATGTGTGGAACAACAACTTCATTCTGCGATACTCTCTAGAGTTTGGCCCTCCAGACCCTGCACAAGGTAAGGATTCTCTTCTGTTTCTATTTCTCTAAATAACTTTACGGCGATTGCTAATGTAATTAAACTTCAGTGTTTTCGAAGCTACCATTTATTGATGTTTCCCCACATTTTTCTCCTCACTGAAAATCCAAAATGCTTTACAATGCTATTCTCACCTTCTCCTCCATATCCTCCTAATGAGAACCCTGTGATGTAGATTAATCTGAGTGAAAGTAAAGACTCACAGTCGGTTTACATGGCAGAATGGGAACTTGAATCCAATTCTCCTTGATTCTAGTCTGAAACCAAGTTATACTACTACAGAGCTAGACTTTCTCACTTCTCCTAACAGACAACTAGGTTTTAAAACTGTCTGTTTTGTCTGTTCTGTAGCAGTATAACTAGTGGTCATATTTAGTTTCTTATTACAGTGACCAAAAGAAATGAATTGACTTGAATGAGATGCATTTCTATTTTGGTGCTTTTTTGCTGACTTTGAAACTTCAAATGGAATATCTTATGTAGGTTCCCTGGAAAGGAGGCATAAAAATCTTAAATAAATATGCTTACCTTTTCTTTTTTTTGTTTTTGGTGCTGGAAAGTGAAATTAAGAAGTTGTAGCATGAATGTTGTTAATGTATTTCCAGGATTAGCCAATATATTTGCAGCATGTTATTATGTACCATTATGTTCCCCCTGGTGCAGCAGCTATACTCAGATTAAGCATAGCTATTAAAAAGACAGTATTGTTCTATAAACTGCCAATCTTTAAACCACTCCTGCGGAGCGGATTAAATAATCGGTTAAGGGCACCTAAGGAGGGCCCTGTTCGTGATGAGGAAGGGTGCCGATAGGCCCCTTCCTCATGACTGACAATTGGAGGGCCCAAAGCGCCTGCCGATTAGGCCCTCAGATCGTCAGTCCGGCGCAAAGCGCCTGCCGATTAGGCCCTCAGATCGTCAGTCCGGCAGGAGGCGCTTTGCGCCCCCCCCCCTCGGCCTCCCTCCCAGCCACATGGGCAGAGCTTCAGATTGCACTTCTAGCATTCTCATTTTGGAGACTTGAAAACAAGTTCTCATCATAAGAATACATAAATACTATTTTGGTAGAAGAATACTAGACCAATGGTCCATCTAGTCTAACATCCCAACTCACAGTGGCTAGCTAGTTACTTCAGAAGGCCAACAACAGAACATTTTTTCCATTCTGATTCTACTGCCCATCAACTTCATTGGATCACCCTGAGTTCTAAAATTTCGGGGAGAGGGGAAAAAAAGGTAATCTCTTGTCCATTCTTTTTACTCCATGCATAATTTTATAAACCTCTATCAGGTCGCCCCATAATCATCTTTTTTCCTTTATATGATGCACACACTTTCCACAGCAAACACAGATAATTAATTCATTTAGCTTCAGTGCTCTCTCTCCATCTTCCTTTAGCAATCCCTTTATTCTTCTTTAATCCAGAGGCCCAGATTTCCTGCTCTGGTTATATTTAAATGAATGCTTCTTGTTTTTCTTGATTCTTTTAAGTAATCTGGTCGTCAAATTTTCCTTTTGCTTGTGTAATTACTAATATAACTTTTCTTTTCCTAGATGCAGCATTCATCTGTTCATTTCATTGGGGCAACCCTTCCACTTTATAAATGATTACACTTGTTTGCCTTTTGTGGCTTCTTTAACTTGGGTTAAACCACATAGGCATCTTTTTATATTCGTCTGGTAGTTCCTTTCTGAACCTGGGAAATGCATTCTATCTGATCTTCACTTAGTGAGGTTTTAAATCGCTTCCAAGCATCTCTCTCACACAGTATTTCTTCCTTTCTAACCATGTGTTCAGTCCCAAGAGAACTTCTTTTGAATACTAGAGAAATTATAAAGAATGTGCCATTAGCTTTAAAAAATGGACAATGAACTTAAGCAATTTTATAGTAGATTTGGTTCACTTTTCTTCAACAAAGTCAATATGGAAATGATTAATTATTTTTCACTGTTCCAAAGTCCATTTGATGTGTTTAATTAATACTCGTAACCAGAAAACACAGCAACTCCGTTCATCTATAAATTTTAGATCGTGTTTACAATAGGAATATAGCTGTACGAATATCCAGTCTTACAATGGTTTTCCCTTGATTACAAAAAAATAACATATTTAATAGTAAACATGCTAGAGAAGAATATGCAAAAGTGCATAATTGGATAGAAAAGGCTATAGTTTATAATTCAAGCATTCCTTTTACAAAAGAATGCTTAAACATATTTCTAGTTAATTAACTTGCTGAAGCCAAGTGATCTTGAGAACATGGTGAGGATAGATCTAATTCATTTTAGATTAAATCATTTTACTGATCACAAGGATATACCGCTAGAGTACATTGCATTAAGAGCCTCTTGTGGCGCAGAGTGGTAAGGCAGCCGTCTGAAAGCTTTGCCCATGAGGCTGGGAGTTCGATCCCAGCAGCCGGCTCAAGGTTGACTCAGCCTTCCATCCTTCCGAGGTTGGTAAAATGAGTACCCAGCTTGCTGGGGGGTAAACGGTAATGACTGGGGAAGGCACTGGCAAACCACCCCGTATTGAGTCTGCCATGAAAACGCTAGAGGGCGTCACCCCAAGGGTCAGACATGACTCGGTGCTTGCACAGGGGATACCTTTGCCCTTACCTTTACATTGCATTCATTGCCCTTAGTCTTCCATACATTTTGCAAAATCTGTTTGGGGAGCATTTGTTTAAACGTGATTAGAGTTTACAGAGTGTACATTTGTAAAATGGTCTATCAAGGTGATATTTGGGGGCCTTTCCAGTTTTTGAGGGGAAGGAAGTTGCTTTCTGCTGATGTGTCCTGATATCAAGTGCTTAATGATTTCATGGAGTTAGTGTCTCTATTGTTGGAATGCTTAATTTGAGGCCTGTGTGGAAAACTCAGCAGATTTTGCCACTTCACTGGTAATGGGAGCAGTAATGATATATTGACTTACTCAATGAGCCCTCTGACTTTCATCTCTCTGCCTGTCAGCGCCTGGCTATACCAAAGCTTCCTACTTACAAAAATGGTTCAAACACTATAGGCATTACCCTTTCAACTCAGCCCTTGTCAGATTCATCTGACTTGCTCTCCTGAATTTAAACATTAATTTCATTCTCAAGGCCAGATATCATTTTTGACCTCAACCATGTGCTGCTTCTTGAAATTGGATATCCCTTGTGAGTTCTGCAAATTGCAGTGGCTACAGGATAGCCAATTTCACCCAGCCTGGAATCCAGCAGGCTGCAGTGTTGAAGCTATACTGTGCTATGTTTATGAGCTTGTCTGATTCAATTCCTCCCGATATGCAGACTTCCCCAATCCCTGCTTCATGGAGTATGCAAAATTATTGCCAAGAAATCCTTTAGTGGTCAGAAGCATTTCTGCAATCATGGGCACAGTTTCACGGTTCCCTGGCAGTTTAACCTTGTCCTTTTGTTCCATTGTTTTGAGCACCTTATTACCTTTGATCTTGAGTCAGTAAAGCGTATCTTTCTCTTTGAGCGAATGGGTTGTGTTTTGCATTTAACTATAATACTTCAGCATGAAAACAAGGAGACAGCGTGACCACAACTGAACAAAACACCGTGTGGCAATAATAAGTGGGAGCCCACATCTAGAGGGAGTGTGGGTAGGGTTTTTTTTTCAGTAATCCCTGTGCCACTATGTTAGATACATGAGAAGATAAAGATTGTGACTTAGTTTTGTTCCATTAGCGGTCTTCTCGGCCTCTCCAAAATGTGTTTAGCGAAAGCGTAAACTATGATTAGGATCTACAGAGTTTTTTGGGGGGTTTAATCAGATCAGAGGGGGTTTTTTTCTCCTCTGAGTTGCAGACCCAAACTGCTTTACTCACATGCACGCAAATGGTTTTTATGTTATGGGATAATATCCTAGGAATACAAGTTTAAAGTCTCCGTGGGACACAGGCCAAGTCAAGGAATTCACTGGGGTATTTGATAACACACACATACATGATTTGCCCCTCTATTTTGTTTTTCTTTTCAACCAGCATATTCTTGAACTTTTCAACCAGCATATTATGGAATTCACTCGGTTTGTTTATCCTGACTTCTTAATGGGAAACTATCTTGCTTCTCAATTTATGGATAGCTGACTTAGGAGCCAGTGTTTAAATATCCAAGAACAATAGACATCATTACTACCTCTGACTCAACGTTTCTTTTCCCAGCATCAGACCTTAAACTTTTGTTTTATTTTAGTGACATGTCCCTGACCTTTTGCGAACTATATTATCATTGATATTCTCATAAGATACAAGGATTTCAAACAGGTTTCATAATTATCTGTTTCAACACGAATTTCCTTCTGGCTTTCTTTGGAGATATGCGGCAGGAAAGTGCAGCCAAACAGGTGATAGAAAGTTGAAAGAGAGCAGATTAGGTGATCAGATAGAATGTTCCTAGGGCACATCAGTGTGGGCTGCTTTAGTTGTGTCTTGCTTAATCATGAGAGATTCCTTCATGAGCTTTGTTAAACACAAACACTATATATGCAAGTAACTGGTGCCAGGACTATTAATTTCTGAATACAGAAATACACTTAGCCCAAAACTGGGATCTTACATTTTCTATTCTGTGATGTATGCTTAAAGCATCCATGCCAATTGAAATTCCAAGAAGAGTTAAAAAATTAATTTGCTGCTATCCTAGGAGGCAAAGTAATGAGCAAAAGAGTGGGTGTTGACTATATAATCCTTATCTCATAGTATATTCTATTGAATTCACAGACATGAATGAAGGGGCCCTTGAACTCTATCTGCTTCCAGCATTTTCTGCTTTAAGCCTTTCTCCATGTTTGCACAAGCATGTTTTGGATGTTTGTGGTGCCACCTTTAGGAAAGGAAGCCTCTCAACAGGTTTAATTTGACGACTAAAATTCCTGCTGAATCTGACTTTTCAATTGACACCATCTTTAATTCTCAACCAAGTTCGTAGTTTGATTTTTTTTCTTAAAAATATCCTATTAGTGAACATTAAACAAAACAGATGTGCTTCAGTATTTGCTTTAAGAGTCACATGGGCAATATTAAATCCCAAAGGTTTGGGATTTATCATTATCATTACAGTAGTATAATATCCAACAATGTGTGATCCCATCCCATCTTGGCCAAGACAGACTGCTGGATACCATTGTGTGCCCTTGTGATTGTAACCTCATCACTAGAAGGTGTCCATGATCCTTTCAGTGACATTAAGCATCTAGATGTGAGAATAGCTTAAATGAGGCAGACGTTCTTCAAAGTAAGAGGATTGTTGTTGTTAGTTACGAAGTCGTGTCCAACCCATCGTGACCCCATGGACAATGATCGTCCAGACCTTCCTGCCCTCTACCATTCCCTGGAGTCCATTTAAGCTTGCACCGACTGCTTCAGTGACTCCATCCAGCCATCTCATTCTCTGTCGTCCCCTTCTTTTGCCTTCAATCACTCCCAGTAAGAGGATATAGGTGGGTTATCATACCGTTGCTGATACAGATTCCTGTTGTGAAGAATCACTTAGTTAAGTGCAGTGTGTTATTGGATGTCTAGGATATCAGTAGTGATGGGAAATCTTCCTATATTCTTCACATTACACCCTGAGATATGAATCAGCACTGTTTTTTAACACTTTTGCAGGCACCTGTGATGTTTTTAACAAACATTAATTGAGAAAGCATTGAAAGCTTGGATGCATTGTAATCAAAGGAAAATTACAATGGTTTCCCAAGATGTCAAGCAAGTACTTGCAGACAAGGCAGGTCAGGAAAGGTTTTTGCAGTGGTGAGGGTAGACAAGAAGTTCAGCAGGCATAGGTAGCATTCTATCAGTATATGTTTAAGACTGGAAATAAGGCATAGAACTCAAAGTGTTTTTGGGCTGAGAGATGGAATAAACATCACACTTTTCAAAAAGGGAGGGGTTGGCAGTTTGCAGCTAGAATCAGGAAACAATTATAGAATTCACAGTAAAATTCATAGGCATGTATGTTTCCATGATCCATGATTAAGTAATAATACATGAGTATATGTGAAATCTATTTGGGATCCAGTGTACCTACCATCAAACTCTTGTTGGTAGTGTGCTGGCATACATAGTCCTTAGAAGCATCCTCCACTTAAAAAAAAATCTGTTTCAGTATTCCGGGGGTGGGTGGGTATAGAGATGGCAGACAAATTAGAGCTTTGACCATTTTAAAGATTTGTTTTAAATACGTGGGATTCTACTTCAAAAATACACACCCTTCAAAATAAAACCTGGAAACTTCATTTCTTTTATAAAGAAAAATAACATTCTTTTTCAAGTCCTTTGAAAGACTGTTGCCTCTCTCCTTGTTTGCATTTGTGGTTAAATTCAATTTACATTCAAGAATGTATGTTTTTGATAAGTTCTAGCCTAAGGACAGAAGTGCTTTAAATCCTTTCTCAAAAGCATAAGCCTTTAGGAAATAAATGTCAAAGAAAAAAGTTTAAACCTGAAAAGTGTCAGATCCAGTTGTTTCTAGATGGCCTGACATAGATAGAAGTGAATACTTGTCACAGTTTGTAAATTCCTCCAGGCAGGGACCTGCCTTTTCTTTGTTTGTAGAAGTGGCAGACACACCTGTGGAGATGGAAAAATAAGTTGAGAGTTATGTTTCTCCACTGGCCAATATTGCTTTGGATTTTAACTGTTGCTGAAGGCGCATTTTCCAGTGAACAGGCCGGATTGTACAGAAGATGTGCTACTAATATCAGGATTGATCTGCCTCTCTGCCACTTTTGAAGTTACCTTCTTATGGTTAGCTGTTTATTTTTCCTCCTCTTAAATGTCCTGAAAATAGTTTTTGATTATAAGTTCTCAACTAAAATCAGCAAAACCAGATGTTATTCCTAATTAGATGTTAACTTGATGTTATACACACTGTTATTGCCAGTTATAAACTCTGTTACTATTGTTTAGTTGAATTTATAAATTATCATGTATTTCTTGTTTATATGTACTGCCTCTCATTATATGTAAGCTGCCCTGAGCCAAAAGGGATGGCAGTATAAAAATATAATTAATTAATTAGTTAATTATACACAGCAGTGCCATTGAATTACCAACTTTTCAGGGTGAATTTTCCATAATAATGGGCCACACCCACTGTAATCTGGTTGCAGTACTGATCTTGGTTAGCAAGTGGATCAGCCAGAGATCGGTGAATTTTCCAGGATTAGTCTAGAAACCAAGGGACATTCCTACAGCATAGAGATCTAAATTCTAATTCTCCTACTTTGTACCTAAATCCTATCCAGAACCTCAAAGTTATCACTAGTGGCAACTAAGTGAATGTGGATGTATCTCTTTTTCAATTGTTGTTTTAAGCAACAGTGCAGCAGAATTTTTTCTAATTATCTCCCAACCAAAACTTTCTAGTTGTTCTACTACTTCAGGTCTCAGTTTCAATGTCCTGTTTCTCTGTACTCTTTTTTCCTTGATAAACCTCATGTCTGCCTGGGACTTCAAACCTGGAGAATTATAATTTGTTCCATTAGTGTTGTTGTTGTTGTTGTATGTATGTATGTATGTATGTAGGTATTTATTTATTTATTTATTTATTTATTTATTTATTTATTTATTTATTTATTTATTTGTTTATTTATTTATTTATTTTGTGCATCCGATGGCAGACTAAATCCTCCCCTCACCCCCCCTCTCCCCCTGTCTGGCCCCTCAGGGGAAAAGATGTAATAAGATGTCCCGGCCAAACTGAGTAGGGGCCTGATCTTATTGCCACCCAGCCAAATGCACGGTGGAAGAGCTCCCATCTTGCAGGCCCTATGGAACTGTATTTATATTATAATTATATATAGTATACCATTATGTTTTACTATACATTATAATAATGGCAGTTACATTAATTATCTGAATATTAAAAAGAGATTAAATCAAAGCTGTTGCCTGACAATATTGCATAGACAATATTGCTGTACCTCGCAGGTTCACATACAGAAAACCTTGGAGGGAATTTAATGGAGGTGTCATCCATCCACCTTCTAAAAGGCCATACTTCTGTGACTCCAGAAGCCTGTCCAATTTTCCAGCCACACAGGGCAAAGAGGCTTCCTTTGTTTTTACTGTATTCATTTCTTCCTTGGTAACTGCAAATCAATTTCATCTGGATCAATAAGAACCCAGAGTTAATGTGGCACCTTTTTAAAAAAGTTCTACATCCTGATACTTCAGCTCTTCAGGAAAAAATCCGGGGGGGGGGGGGTTGTGGAACTGACAAAACAGATCTACCACAGACATATCAGTGCTGTATTTAATTATGCAGTGCATGCAAAACCACTAAAGCACAGTTTGCAGTGCAGTAAATGACTTAAGTGGGCACAGAAGAGTATCGCTCTGTTTAAGATTGCACTCTGTTACTTCATTATTGACATTTGGTGTATTGGCATAGTGGAAGGGTAGAAAGTTCTTCCTTTTTGTTTTTCAGTCATTCACTTTAAAGTTTGTGTGTGAAATGATGATTCTAGATTGGCATATATGCTCGGTGGTGGCAGTCTTGAGTAAAATCTTATGCTATATATTTTAGAGAAATAGTAATATTGTCTCTTTTTGTCATTTTATCAGCTTCATTAAAAATGGCCTGCAGCTTTTGTCTCATCTTTCTGCTGTCACTCTCAGCGTAAAGTATCCTAAGTGGAGTGGCTGACCTTTGAGAAATTATTTATGTTATTGATAACTATATTGGTATTGATGTATAATCAGGGTTTTGCAGTTTTTGCTGTTTTTAAGTAAATACATTCCTATATGTATAGTTGAGTCTACCCACTGAAATCTTGGTTGCACAACAGTGTTATGTTATAAATGCTCACATATTCAGGAGATCAGGATTTATTCCACACTGCTGTTTATAAATATGAGGTTTTCAAAAAGCTTGGCAAACAAAGTTTTAGCTCCATTACTTTAAAACAGCATACTAACCATCTTATGGAAAATTCAACCACATTAGAGCTAGAACTTACCCATACATTAGAAGAGGACAAATTCTTTATTGAACTGTAAGACATGCCATATAAACCATCTTTTAAATCTTCATTTAGGAGTGTGATCTGAATGAATGAAAATATCGAGCCTAGCTCCATTAGCTTTACTTTTGGCATTAGTAAGGATTTGAAAAATCCCTTTAACAATGCTGAGCAGAGAAAGAATCTTGGCAGATTTAGCAATGATATATATTGATGCCAAATATCTTAAATGCCTATCATCAAAAAGAAATAACCTCTGTGCTTGAACAGTTACCTTTGCTACTTCAAGTTAACTGGCAGACATCAGCGTCAGGTCAGTAATATTAATTCAAACTAGTAGTTATTTGTTCAAAAGCACTTACCTTTACAAAGGTGATTAAGTTGTGTCGTTGCCACTGGCTTGAATTAGTTGTTTCTTTATTCTTGCTTTATCAAAGTAGGTAGTGGTGAGGGGATGTTTAAAGGCTGACATGTTCAGGTGCTAAAGCCATTCATGCATGCTACATCACCCTCCCCCCAGTTTGGATCTAATCAGGCATGTTGGAAATCTCTCAAGCAAGAGCGACTGCAGGGTGGGGAGATGTTACATTAATTGTCTTTCTGCAAGTTGCAGACGGGGTGATGTGAAGTTAGGTTTTGTTGAATTTCAACTGCCTGGTTATTTATAGTCTCCTGTGTGCTATGTAATTTGGTGTCTAGCATCTTGCTGTAAATGATTCTGCCACTTTTTTGGGAGGGGTGGGGGGCAGTGGTATCCTTGTTTGCCATGTGCAAACAATACAGAGCTAATGCTTCCCTTTTTTTAAAATGTAGCTATCAGTATATTTATGAATAAACCTTTTTAAACAGATTGTGCTGTGTAGTGATGCTGCAGTCTTGTGTATATATGGTGGGGAGTAATTTCCAAATGAACTGAATTCCAAGTATATATATGTTTAGGAGCACACTGAATATTGGTGGCAGCAAAAATAGTGGTTCAAAATTATATTGCAATGAAGCATTTACAGAGATGTGCAGAAGCCGTGAAAGATGGCTATATTTAAAAAATTGTTTTGATGTACATTCTAAACTTTATGAATCCCACAAAGAATATAAGAAATAACTCTTTTGACAGATTAATGTAAGCATTATGTATTATTGCTACTACCAACATTACTTTCCTCTGACTTCTTAAAATCATTCCAAACCTGAGCTTCTCAAAGAAAACATGCAGCTTTTATTCATCTTGTGTTTTTAGATTTGTCATCTTCCTATTTGTATATCCCTTTTAACTTGATTTTTCCCCTTCCACAGTGCCTACTACAGCAGAGACAGTAACTCCTTCCACAGAGCTGTACAAAACAACTGTATCAACCACAAGCACTACACCCCAGAAAATCCCTGTCAGTACAACCTTAGCTGCAGGGACAAGCAAAGGCCCTAAACCACCTCCAGCAGTTTCTACAACCAAAATCCCTCCTGTGACAAGCTTTTTCCCTTTGCCAGAAAGGTTCTGTGAACCTGATGTGGCTCGGGGGATTAGTTGGCCTCAAACACAAAGGGGAATTATGGTGGAACGTCCCTGTCCCAAAGGAACTCGTGGTAAGTCCTTCAAACCATGCCTTCAACTCTAGTAAATAATTCAGAAACAGTTTTGAAATCTCTTGCCCTGCTAGTGAGTCTCAGATGGTTTGTGTTACTTGGGAGAAGCTTCCAGTTTTAAGCTGTGTAGAGCAGTGGTCCCCAACCCCCGGTCCGGGACCAGTCCGTGGATCAGTCGGTACCGGGCCGCAGCTCCTCCTTGTCCTCCTCCCCAGCTGCTGCCTCGGGGGCTGCCCTGCCACTCTGCCATGGGCTCACCTTTGGTGCTCTCCACCGGCTGCCATGGCTGGAGCTCCCCCTCAGTGTGGCGCTACGCAGCTGCTGCTGGCAGCGCTCCCCAGTGGGCAGTGGGAAGTCAGGGGTGCCAGCGGGAAAGCAAGTAGAGCAGGGGATCAGGCGGCGGTGCCGTCCCTCGGCAAAAGACTACCTCCCCCCTGGGCCACAGAAAATTATCAAGCGTTGACCAGTCCCCAGTGATAAAAAGGTTGGGGACCACTGGTGTAGAGGATGTTGAGGCCTTGGAATAGATTGGTATTAAAAACACCTCAGGATTTTAGATTTTCGCAAAGGACTTATGGGAACTCCTTTGAAAAGCAAGAACTTTTTGTCTTTATTTATATGACAGGTAGGCTGATATTTTTGTTCTGACCTTGTTAGCAAGCTTTTAATAGGCACCATTTTCTTATATTTTGTCACCTCATTTTCAGAGTTTTTCCATTTAACAAGCAACAAACTAGTCTCAGATTCCCTGGATGTCTTCTGGAGGTTACAGGAGAAACATGTTCACTTTGGAATTTGTTTTCCATGTTTTTATAGGAACAGCTTCATACCTCTGCATGGTTTCTACTGGAACATGGAATCCTAGGGGCCCTGATCTTAGCAACTGTACTTCACACTGGGTAAATCAGCTGGCCCAGAAGGTGGGTTGAAAGAATCTTCTAACATGATATAGCTCTCAAGGGAAGCACACTGCAGCATAGATGCTTATAGCCTGGGTACTCCCACCATCCACTTCCTTTTTCCTTTTTTTAATATGGGAAAAACTACCAGAATATGACTGAAACTTGGTTTATATTTTAACGCCAATTTAATAACTTTATAATGTCTGCAATATTTGCACTGGCATGACCATTTTAAAGTCATATTCCAGTTTGTTTGTTGGCACGTCTCTTTTCCTTTAGTTGTAATACTGAAGAGAGCTAAGAATTAATCACAGGAATGCTTAAGACAACAATAAAATTTAATATATTAGTAATACATAAATAATAAAATGTTCAACAAGATCCCCCCCCAAATAAAAAAAAGCAATAGAAACCAACCGTGAAAACCCAGGTAGTGAATGGTCAACAATTTTACCTAAGGAGATTCTGAATTGTCATTTCAGATCAGAAGTGGAGAAAATGCTGCTAGCCTTGCCAATGAACTGGCTAAACACACCAAAGGACCAATCTTTGCTGGCGATGTGAGTTCATCCGTCAGACTGATGGAGCAGTTGGTGGACATTCTTGATGCTCAGCTGCAAGATCTGAAACCTAATGAAAAGGACTCTGCTGGCCGGAGTTATAATAAGGTCGGTAAAGAAGGTCTTTTGTAGTGAGCTTTAAAACATGGTTCTTTGTTTCCTCCCACAAACACTGTTAACGTATGTTAGCTTATTGGGCACATTTAAAAATAGGAAGGGAAAGTAGCAAACTGGCAAGACTGTGTTCCCTGGGCTATGTGGGCTTTGAGGTTATGTTTCACAGTGCCAGAAAGAACTGAACATGATTATTTCCGCTTGAGTAGCAGAAACAATATAGGGATTTTTACTAATAATTCAACAGTAGTAAATGAATTAGCAAGCCCCCAGTATTTGGAATATAAATAAATAATATTTGATAATTTAGTAATTTTCTGTTGTAGAAGACAAGATTTCCAACTAGAGGGAGAGGACAGGAAGATTTTTTTTTTTTTTTGCATTGGTCATTTTGCACGAACTTCCTTAGGCTGGTGATTTACAGTGAAGTGACACCTTTACAAAACCATTAATTTAGAAGGATGTCATTTTGCTAAATACCACATTATTAAAATCAGAGGTGTGTCTGATACAGCAAAAATTAAATCAGATCCACTGGAATATCCTTAGCCTTTTAAAAACATTTTGCATCAGTATCATCCAACAATTTTATAAAATTATTTTTGAAGCAGAATTTCTTTCTCAGGCTAACACATTTGTGTCTTAACAATTAAATATTAACATTCTTCTTAGACTAACTGTGTCTAACTTACTTTTTCTCTCTCTTACTAACAGCTTCAAAAGCGAGAGAAGACATGCAGGGCTTACCTTAAGGTATATCTCCCTGTGCTGTCACCTTGCTTTCCCCCTCCTTCAGCAACCCGCTGCTACGCTTTACCCTCTTGCTACATGATCCTAGGTGTTTCAGTCTTTGATAAAGGTGCATTGTGCATCCATGCCAACTGTACAAAAGGTTGGCTTTGTACAGGTATAATACTACCGGAATTAAACCAGCAATCAATACTTGTGACTTTATTTCCTTCCATTTTTCCCCCCTCTAAAATGTACAATAGGCCTTAGTTGAATTGGAGATGATAATGGCTTTGTTTCCTTCTCATATTATGCTTGTGAAAGGGGGGGAAAGCTGGCAATAACACAAATAGTTTTGCAGCTATAATGTAATATATCAAAGGCCGGGCAACCCTAGTAAGTGGAATCCATTGATCACTTCCACTTTACGACTTCCATTTGCCTCAGCAGGGTTTATGTAGCAAGACAGTTGGTTGATTACATCCCATGTTTGTGCATGACAAAAGCCAAAGCGCACATACACACCTGGATAGCCTGCTTTATTTTCTTTCTCGTACACTCTCAATTACTACTACTTGCCAATGACCTCTGTTATGTTTCCAAGAGACCTTGTGCTCTGTTTGAATTTTCTGCTCACGTGAAATCATTATTACAAAGTGAAAACGTTCCACAATGAAACTAGACATTACTTGGAAGTCTAGTCTTGCTCTGATGATATTAAAGACTCTGAATCGGAATTCTTCTGTTTGAGCCAAATATCCACCCCCTCAACCCTTATACATCCTCTCGTGTGCATTTTGACCTAGGTTATCTTGGTACTCTCCAATCAAGCAAGTTTAGGTTGTTGTTGGTTTTTTTTTAAGTTGAGCTTGAACTCCAAATAAAATACTGATTTTCCAGCTGCTGGAGGATCAGGAGAAGAATTCCAAACACTAACTTGGAATTACCCTTGTTAGATATGTTCTTGTGCTGACCATCATCATCATTTACCTTGAATTAGAAGTTCTATACAAAGTAAAGGTGTAACAAGATTTCTGTAGCAGATTGAATGTTCCGGGTTGTATTTTCAGCTGATGTCAATATATAAAATGTAATGATTGGTATTCTCCTAAGAATATGAGTGTCATCAGGATAGGAAGAATGCTTTGACTTTATCCAAGCATTTTAAGTCCAGTTGGTTTCAGCAAGATATACACATGGTTAAACTCTTGTCTTAGAACTAATAGAATTTGATGATTATTTTTCTCCTATCAATGTTGGGAGGAAATGTAATTATTTACAGAGAATTTTCAAGCCACTGACGGAATCCAGATTCAGACAACATTTAAAAATTATATAGAGAGAGCGTGAATCATACTAATGAATGTGTATAATGAGTTTTCATATATAGACAGGTAATGCAAACTGTAGCACAGTATTAGGTTTTGACTATGAGTATTTTCATTAGATCTTAATTGCCTTCTTCATATATTGCTAAACTCTTAAAATTACAAATCAAGAGCTGGCTGATGCCATACAAAAAAAGCAAGTGCTCACTTTGCAAGGAGGATTCATTTGTAACTCTCATCAGAGGATCCAATCCGTATTTCTTGGTGACTAATGAATGTGGCCTCTGCAGACCAATTTCTGTTCCACACTATTTAATGGCTGCAGCAGTATTAGTGTGAACAGTTTGACTCTTCCGTTTCCCACTAGAAAAAAGGGGGAGAGATTCCTTTGTGCCACACCAAAGTATCTTCCACTTGCCATTGTGGTGGTTCACGATGTAGAACGAGTGTGGATATTGAGATGGATTAGGTTTATTAATTTGCTCCTGACAATAGTCTCAACCAACTATTGTTGTCTTTTCCTACATAGAGCATACTGTCCCTCACCCAGCATCCTTTTCTGTTTGTCTAACACATCCTGCTTTCATTCCCCTCGCTTTTGAAATTGATCATCCAAGTTATACATGCTCTTAATGACACATTACTAGGTACATGGGGCAGAGCAAACATGGTGATTCAGCAGTGCATAGCTTATTCAGTGGTGCAACTACATTGTGCAATAAGTAAGATGTATAGTTCGATCGATATTTTAATTAGCATGATTGATCTGATTATTTTGAAGAGTGAATATATTTCTGCTTAAGTCCTTTTCCTCTTTCTTGATTTTCTATTACTTCTCAAGAAACTTAATGTGTGTATAACCAGGCAGCATCAGGACACCGCATATTCCTTAACATAGAATGAATGAGGGAGTCCCTTGTTCCCAAAGAACTGTTTGCTCATCAAAGCCTAATAGGGCTTTAGATTGGCACCAGGAGCATTAAAATTTAAACTACTAGTATTCACTCATTGCACTCTTCAGCAACATACTTTTTCATAGCCGCTCTAGGGCATGTTATAATGGTACTCATAGTACTAAGGGAAAAGCAGTACTGTATTTTGACGTTAAATCACCTTAAATCATGTTGACAGTTAAATATTACCATTGTCGTTAGATCACGGCACTCCTTCCTGCTGCCTAAGGCAATGTGGCCTAATATTTTTCTAATGAATACAGGCGATCGTTGACACGGTGGACAACCTGCTTAGGGCAGAAGCTCTAGAATCATGGAGAGATATGAATTCCTCAGAACAAGCACACGCCGCAACCATGTTACTTGATACGCTAGAAGAGGGGGCTTTTGTCTTGGCTGACAATCTTTTAGAACCTACAAGAGTCGCCATGCCTACAGATCATATCGGTAAGTGAATAAATTGTGATCATCCGAATTTGCCCACACTAGAAAACAGAAAGTGTTTGAGATATCTATACGTTGAGGTAAATGCAGTTATACTTTAGATTGAATAAAAATCTGACTGACTCCCTTGCAGAATAATTAATAGTCAAACTACCGATGCAGTACACTTCCTTATATCTTGATAAAACATTGAAAACCAGTTATATATCGTATAATGAATAAAAAGTTGATGTACTTGTGGTAGTGAGTGACAAGTGTGAACCAGAAATCCCTAATTTCAATTTGCTTAAACCACACATTAATTTAGTGGCCATAAGCAATCCACTATTCCCTTGATCTCAGCTCTTCACCTGCAGCATGGAATGAATACTGCTAGCCTAGTTTGCAGGACTGGTGTAACTGCTAATGTATGCCAGTGGCTTTCAGTATTTGAAATATCTCTGAATGACAAAATACCACGACTCTTTAATACAGTTCCATTATGCAAGTGTTTCAGGAGGAGCAGCAACAGTGTTGGCACTCCCCCCCCCCCCGGCCAAGCTGCTCACCCTGCCGCAACCCCTATTGCGTCGTTCTACCCCCAAAGGGGTCCCAACCTCCTGGTTGAGAACCACTGGTCTAGATGATGCTGGGGCAGTCTTTATAGTCTGGTATTTTCTGTTATTTTTTCAGGTTAGAGAAGCATACCTTATGATTTTAGGAGCTTATAGTGCCAGACTGTTTAGTGTATAAAATCCAAGTGCCACGGAGAATTTCCAGGGTTGATGTTCTTTTAGCATGTTGTTATCCCTCATCTTCTAGCCTAATTAGATATTTCCTTAGTCATCCAGCTTTTCTTTCACTACATTCATGAGTAAAGGTTAAGGTCAGCTCTTGTGTACACCATCCACTTATATAATTGTTTTAAAACTTTGCTGCAAGTCCAGTCAATGACCTTCATGAACATTGTTTTGTAATTGCAGTATTATGACTATAAATAAAAGCAATTATTAAAATTATGAATTGTGATTTTTACTTACTATAAAGTGGAATAAGAATCCCTCAACAGAAGTCCAGATCATTCATTTTAAAGAAAACAGCCAGCTAGCCAGGAGAAAACAGAAATTTATTAGTTGGGAGGGAGACAGGCAGAAAGAAAGAAAGAAAGAAAGAAAGAAAGAAAGAAAGAAAGAAAGAAAGAAAGAAAGAAAGAAAGAAAGAAAGAAAGAAAGAAAGAAAGAAAGAAAGAAAGAAAGAAAGAAAGAATATTCCAAGCAACTATATAGTAGGATCTTTGGAAGCAAGCACTGCCAGTTCTTTTAAGTGGAATATAGTGCTTTATTATAGGCTCTGTGGAACCCTAATTTCAATTCTGCTGGTACCTTAATATGGGAAAGGGATCCTTCAATAGCACAGAAATTCTTTATTGTGGAATTCCACTAAACTATTTTCTCGATGAACGTTATGCCAGATTGGGGCACACGGAACGTAGACCAATTTTTTTTATATTAAGCCTGTGTTATATTAAACACAGGTGAAAAATGTGTCCAATGAGCTGCGTCTCCTCAAATACAAAATAGCCATGTTCCATGGATTGGAGAAAAAAACCCTATTTTCCACTTCATGTAAATGCTATCGGTTTCTTTGTTAGGGACATATAGGAATTGTCAATTGTGTTTAAGAGTATTTCTGTGTGTGAGTTAAATTTCCATTTGTCTTGTACATTTAAGACTTGCCCCAATTTCTATATATTGGAAAGTTAACCATGCCCAGGCTGGAATGATAATGGTTGGATAGCTTAATAAATGTTTGTTAATCAAAGGTAGGAGAATTTTCACTGACTATCCACTGCAGACCATGCTTTTGCTTCCCATATTATTCCTGAGGGTTTGGTATTACCTAGGAGCAGCATTTTTAGACATACTTTGAGCTGCAACTGGAGGGGCTGGGAACAAGGAAATCCCATCCTGCAGATCTAAGCTATTAACGTCAAGGGCCTGGGTACTGAAGGGCTATGCTTGGGGTATGGGAGAATGTCAGTATTTGAATTTCTGGATGCAATGAGGTATACTGTTGCTGAAAGTGAAGTATGGGTTGTACGTGGACATAGTTTGCTACCTAGTATTAATCCTTTGGTTGCTTGAATTATAATTAAGCAATAGTGGTTTCATCTAAAGCAACCAAAGTTTATATTCCTGTTGAAAAATAAGCCCCCACTCTTCAGTTCTTTGAAACTGTTCAACAAAATAAAGGCATGCTACTCTTCTCTGAATCTTACCATATTGAAATAATTGAAACAAGAGAGTATTTTCCCTTTTTTAACTTGGTAGATTCTCTGCTTTCATAAATGAGAAAAGTTTTCTGTAACTTTTTCTATTTCCAAGTACTGGTTTTATAAACCATAAACTGAAAAACAAATATTAATTTGTTTTTTCTGTACTTTTCTGATAAGCCCAAAGTACAAAAAAGTACAGTTAGAATCACAGAAAACAATTGAGAGAAAAATCCAAAAGTTGACAACAAGAAAGAATCAGAGACAAGCAAGTAGTGAATTTGTAAAGTGTCATAAAATGATTACTCAAATAAAATAGTCCTGCACTTTTTATTATAGGCTCCCCCTCCCACTTCCTTGGCAGACCTTACTTGATCTCCCTCAAACACCTAATTATTTCAGACTGGTCTTAACAATAGTAGAAAAGGGTGGAAATGCATGCAGCACAACAATCTTGATTTCCTAAAGTTAGGGACTCCTTCATCCTAATTACTTCCAGGGCTTTTAGAGTCATTACACGGCACATTAAAGTCAGGTTAGATGTCATGTTCTCAGAACTGAAATGCTGCTCCCTCTTTGGCATGTGTACTCAGTTTGATTAAAATTTAAAGAAAATGGAGTCTGTGTTGTTGAAATATACCCAGAATATGTCTGTCTTGTACAAGCAAACAAAGGCAGCCAAATCTGATGATTTCAAATCAAGGAATACAAATCTGAACATCCACAAATTGTCTTTGTTTTTGGTTCACCTAGTCCTGGAAGTTGCGGTGCTAAGTACAGAAGGCCAGGTGCAGGACTTGAAATTTCCTCAGGGCAATACTGGAGGCAATTCGATCCAGCTCTCTTCAAGCACTGTGAAACAGAACAGCAGAAATGGTATGTCTTTACAGTTTATTTCAAGGTCTAGCATCTGAAAGTCTTACAGTGTGGTGAGTGACTACACCCTCAGCAATATTAAAAATAGCTCTCCCGTAATTCTTATTTGTACATAATGTTTGGCTGGCATTTTTGCTTGGAATCAATTCCTCTGGGTCAAGATCTTATAGTTGGGGAGTTGGGATGGGACAGGCTGTTTGTGTTTCTCTCCCCCCCCCCCTTCCAAATTGATATAATGCAAGCTGTCTTTTCACAGGGTTAGCAAAGCTGGTATTCATAATTTACAAAAGCTTGGGTCGGTTCCTCAGTACTGAAAATGCAACCATAAAACTAGGCAGTGAGTTTGCCGGCAGGAACAGTACCATTGCTGTGAACTCTGACGTCATTGCAGCCTCCATCAACAAGGAGTCCAGCCGGGTCTACTTGACTGATCCTGTTCTTTTCACCCTTGCGCACATTGATGTGAGTGATGGTAATGAATTAATACGGAAGGTCATAAACTCAGAGAGAGAAGAGCAAAGCAAGGGGAGGGGGAATAGTTCTATTTGAATTTTAAATGTCGGGTTAGGTCAGAGGCACAGGTTTATTTAAGTCTACTAACATAAAATTAAATGAGCCTGGTTCAGTGATTATTAGAACTTAAGTGTATTCTTAATGAAAGCTAATTCAGTAATCAACATGAAAATGTAAATGGCTCTAATTTGTTCCTTAGTGAAAATTAACTCTTACCTTAGCAGCAGGCCAGAAGACACCAGCTCTTATGATTTTACTTGCTTAATTTAGCAAAATTTCAAAGGCACTTACAGCGTTGCTGTCTAATTCTACATTGTCTTCTGGAGCCTATTTACCAGTCAGTCAAATCAGTTTTGGTCAGTGGAGGAGAGAATGGCGCTGTTTCTTCCAATTCAATTTGACGCAGTGTTTGCTGTCTTTCTTCAGCTGATTCCCCTGGAACCTCTTTGTGTTGATACTCTTTGTGTTGATACCTGTTTATTGTACAGGATCTGCCTACCTAAAGGGACAACCAGAGGTGAAAAATAAGAAGATCAGGGACTGGGTGGGGGCTATGCATATGTTTTCCCTGACCAACATGTTATGCTGCTTTAGACCTCATCAAAATTAGAATTGAAAAGTGAATGCATAATAAATCCTCAAAAAACCTGTAGAAAAAAAAAACATGTTCATATTACCACAGAATGAAAAAATAATTAAGAGAAATGAATGTGCAGTATAATTATTGAATTTTGGATGGGAAATTGTAATTGAATAATATTGGTTATTGGATTGGATGTGGACTGTGCTCTAAAATATAGTCTGAAACATTCTACGGCTTAGTCCATATTTTGAGTAGATAGCAGCCTTTCAGCAACCATTTGCTAGTGATGAGTACAATGCCCCAAAGTTTTATTTTTATTTCTTTGCAGTAGTTATTACATAGGGAGTTCAATGGGGTTTGAAAAATGATCCTTTAATCAAAATGATCCTGAGTTGAAAAATTAATTCTAAACAATATCTATATTAAATCCATTGTTGCATTTATGTGTGTATAATCCTAATTTTATTCTGATGTCTCATAGGCTGAAAATTATTTCAATGCCAATTGCTCCTTCTGGAACTACTCAGAACGGACTATGATGGGATACTGGTCAACTCAAGGTTGCAAGCTAATTGACACAAATAAAACACATACCACATGTGCATGCAGCCATCTAACCAACTTTGCAATCCTCATGGCCCATAGAGGAATTGTGGTAAGCAACAGTTGCTCTGATCAGTGAGTTGAGAAAATCTAGTTGTATGTCTGAATGAAACAGGGCCAAAATATATGCTACATCTATCACAAGATCATGTTAGATGTAACCATGAGCACTTTCAGCCATGAGAGCTATGATTGCCTTATGAGAACTCAGTTTGCAAGTACCACAAGGCTTCATTTTGTACAGGCCTGCTCTTTGGGTGGGAGAGGTTCCCACCAGGATCCCACTGTGAGCCTGCAGTTGCAAGTATTCAGTGTGTACAACAGCCCTCTACCCCAGTGGTGCATTTCAGTTCAGGAACATCTTGTTTGGGTGAGAACCCTCTTCTCTCTCAGTCTAAATAGGGCCCCAGCATTACTTCTGAATCAGGAGTGGCAAAGGTCCTGGTACCTGTCATATGGCAGTCACATAGTAGATATAACATACAGTTTGGAACCTATCCAGAAATAAACATTATTTCTAGTTATCTTATTTCTTGGTCTTCATATCATTGTCATGTTTTTCAGGTCCAGCCTTGAAATGTTTTTAAAGGTTTTTCTGTGCTTTGAAAACAGCCTCACACAAACAAAAAGAGCAGAATTATTTCGCCAGCCGAAATAGGATTCGGCTTCCTATATGTAATTCTTTTTGTTATGAAAAACAAATGAACACTCTGTCCTATCCCATTGATATACAACAGTATTTCTGGTGCTTTCTAGTGCTTTCAAGTTTGGATATTCTTAAAACTTTCCTTCCATTCCCACTCCAAGTGCCTTGTAATCACTGAAATGCCTGCAGTTACAATTACATGCTCCAGATTAATTTTTTAACCCTTGTTATACTCAAAATCTGAAAGGGAGTGCTATTCACCCTTCCAGTGTGAATTCTGTTCTTCAGTAATATAGCTATATTGTTATCAGTCTAGTAACACACTGTAAAGTAGTGTGATAGGCTCAGGTGGGTAGCTGTGTTGGTCTGAAGCACCAGAACAAAGTTTGAGTCTAGTGGCACCTTTGAGACCAACAAAGCTTCTTCAGATAAAGACATCTGAAGAACTGTGATTGCACTTGAAAGCTTGTATCTTGAATAAAACTTTGTTGGTCTTACAAGTGCTATTGGACTCAAACTTTGTTCTGTTCAGTAGTGTGTTCTTGTATGCATGGAAGGCATCAGATCTGAGGACATCCAAAGCCCTCTTCATGCAATGTGTTAAAGATACGTGATGAGTGAACTGCAAAACAGATTTATTCCTGCAAGTTCTCAGCTATTTCCCATTTGCTTCCACAAACCCATACATTTTCCAGCTTATAGGATAGGTTCATATGCAGCTGCTGAAAGCTTGCAAGCAGTTCTGTTAAATATGACCTTATGAAGATGAAGATTATCATAAGATTTAAAATAAGCAGACCCCCCCCCAGACACACACACACACAGACACACACATTTTCTTCTTTCAGCAGAGCAACAGACCTACTAAAGATTTTGATAGGCTGCTGTTGCTAAGGTAAAAAAATATAACATGGAGATGGCACTAAAAGATATATTAATCATCTCTTATCTGACCATGAATACTCAGAACCTGGCAAGCTATCATATGCCATATGGAAAATCTTTTCTTTTTATTTATTTATTGTTAAATTTATATCCCACCACTTCTCCAAGGAGTCATGGCAGTTAACAAGATAAAGCCATAAAACCCCATATGTATGTATGTGTGTATGTATGATTTGTTTGGTTTGTCTGTTTGTTCTCAAGTCACAGCTGACTTATGAGAGAGCCACAGTTTTGAAAACAGAGAAGTTTAGAGGTGTTTTGCCATTGCCTGCCTCTGGGTCACAACCCTGGTGTTCCTTGGGGGTCTCTTTTCCAAATATGGACCATGGGCAATCCTGCTTAGTTTCTGAGGCAATTAGACTCACCTGGGCTATCCAGGTCAGGGATAGAAAGGAATGCCTAAGTAGATTTATTCATATATTCTTTTGTGGAACATGCAGAAAAGAATTCTGATTTCCTTGAACTTCCTTTGTTATAAAAATACCACCTTCTTACATTAAATACTGGCAGTTGTCTTTTTTCCCAAAATATGCTGCATGTTACTTAGAAAAAAAACAAATATAAATCACAGATGTTCATCTTTGTACTGTTAAAGATCTGCAGTTTTCATAGCTTCACTTTTCCTTTTCCTTTGCCAAGCTAGGCTCCTGCGTCTCCCTTAAAACAAAATAATAGTTACTAGGTGCTTGCTCTGAACATGATGTTTGTTATTGTGTTGATCAGTGACCACACTAATTTTCTTCACTTCATCATTTGCAGTACAAAAATGGAATGCATGAGTTACTCCTCACTGTCATCACCTGGGTAGGGATTGTCATTTCCCTTGTCTGCCTGGCAATTTGCATCTTCACTTTCTGTTTCTTCCGTGGCCTTCAAAGTGATCGAAACACAATTCACAAGAACCTTTGCATCAACCTCCTCATTGCAGAGTTCATTTTCCTAATAGGCATTGATAAGACAGAATATAAGGTAAGCTCTCCATACTTAAAATACAGTTGGGTTTATATATCTGTCTTTACCTGAAAGGGATTGCAACATTAAGTCCAGAGCTAGGTGTTTGGTTGCAGTTACAGAATTCACAATCACTTGGTTTTCATTGTCCATTCTTCTTCCAAGGAAGCAATACTGGGAGGACTGTAAGAGGATCAGGGTTGCATATCCCCACACCTTCTGGTTCTCCCCTACTCACAGTCCCCCACGCATACATATTCTTTGTATGTCAGAGGAAAATATGAGAGTGAGAATCTTGTGTCTACCAGTAAAGGTTAGGTTCTGCCATAATCAGTTCCCTGCTCCTTGTGCTTCTTTGGTCTGTCAGGACAGAAGGGTATGGATTGCCATTTAATACTTTGTGCATTTGCACCATGTGGCATTTCTCCATTCAGGCCTGTGTCCTGATATGGTCACTTTGTGCATTTGCCTGCTAATAGTTACATAGTATGGGGGCAGGAAAATGTATAGCATCATGACATCACTTCACAGGTAAATCATGCATGCTGCAAAGATAGAAAATTAACAAATGGGCTCTGGTTTTTCTGAAAGGCCAATATTGTGCTGTTAAGTCCTTAGAATCCTGCTCCTGGCTGTCATATTTCTGTCTGATACAGTGCATGAACAGTGTAGTATAGGGACAAAATTTCTAGGGCAAATTTGATCAGAAGTAAAAATGCCAATCAAGATCAGAAAGATAAGTGCTTGGTAAGCCACCAATTAAGAAACACAATTTTGTTCTAGTGACCTGTAAGTATTAAGTTGGTGTTTTTGATACACTGTGCCAACAGATCAGATTGGCATATGGTTGTTCCTCATGGTGGGGAGGAGAGCATGGTTCAGTAAAAGAGCATCTGATTTTCATGCAGAAGGATTCCAGGTTTCTTTACTGGCATACCTAATTTTAAAAAGAATGAGGTAACGTGATGTAAAACACCTCTACCTGAGACTTGGATGTTGCTGCCAGAACATAATACACACCTCAACAGACCTCTAATCTAACTCATTATAAAATATCTTCATGGACTCAGTTGTTTGAAAGAATGATTGTAATTTAACAAAAATTAGTTGTACCTATTAATTAAGATACATACTTAAATATCTGAGTCCCATGACAATGTGGTTAAGAGGCATCTGCCTGTCTGCTCTTCAGGAATAATAATAACATATTTTTAAATCTCAAGACAAAAGTTACCGTAGTTTTCAAAAACAACTTCCTCTTAATAATTCAGCCATTTGGAACAATTTCGTTCAACACTTACAGAGAAGGAAATGTTACTTGGCTAGTGATATGATAGCATACCTTCCAAAAATAGAAAAAGGAATGATCTTCGAGGTGAAAGAAAGAGAATATTCTGAAAATGACATAAGGATTTTAAACAGAATGTATAAATAATACATCTAGTAGCAGGGTCCCTATCTTCTTGCACCAAATCATCTGCAATATAAGCCTTACAGTAGAATGTTAACATTTCACTGCCAAAATTAATGGATTGCTTTCCTCACAATATTCCATTACATTAAAGAATGCTAATACATGCATATTTTCCATATTGTAACTCACAGAGTGCAACAGAGGAGAAGCTATAGTTACTAGGGACATAACAGAGCTTCAACATTGCTCAGTATCAAGTTATGCTTGGGAAATGGGGAGGGTGCAGGAACTGAAGTTTGGTTCCCGATAAACCCGAGCTATAGACTCAAAAGCGTTTCATATTCTGGTGCCATAAGATAAAACAGGAAAGTTGATGGTGTTGTAGTTTGTATTTTATTGTTTCTCTTTCTTTGCAGATTGCATGCCCAATATTTGCAGGCCTCTTACACTTTTTCTTCCTGGCAGCCTTTGCCTGGATGTGCCTAGAAGGGGTGCAACTCTATCTCATGTTAGTAGAAGTATTTGAAAGTGAATATTCTAGGAAGAAGTACTACTATGTAGCTGGCTACCTCTTCCCTGCCACTGTTGTTGGGGTCTCAGCAGCCATTGACTATAGCAGCTATGGAACACAGAAAGCGTAAGTAATTGCTAGTGACCTGAGTGTTTTTCAACTGAATTTTTTAAAAGTATGTTAGCTGTCAGAGAGTCCCTAACAGACTAAAATAGCATATGAAAGCTTTATTGGTAAGAGAATAGCAATGAGCAAATTCCAATATGGTCTTTTATAATTTTCTAGGTTCAGAGGATTTGGATAATTTTCTAGATCCAGAGGATTTACAGATTGTAAATTATGGACTTTCTTTTAGTCTTCAAATTGAGTAAAAAACAAATGAACATTCTTCTCAATTTAAAGTATCTGACTAGCTTAACCACCTGGTCTTAAGCTAATGTCTCATTAGATCACTTTGTTTAGCTGGCCCTCTGGCTAGCTCTTTTTTTTTGGGGGGGGGAGATGATGTTAGTTCAGTATTTGAGCCCATTTGTTTCACTTTGATAATATTTTGCAAGGCAAGAAAGAACAGGATTAAAATTAGCCACTGCCTTTTATTTATAAAAAACCAGAGGTATTTATAGAAAGTGACAGAAGGTAGTCATTTCTGAGGATTTTAGTTGCTGGAGGCATAAATGTGCCTTCCAATAGTGCTTACTTGGTCCTTTGATGAAATTAGTTACAGTATGGGCAGGTACTGTGGAATACAATAAAGCTGCTTGATTCTGCTGCTGATGAAAGACAAATAAAAGTGATTCAGCAGGGAGCTGTGGTATATGAAAAGCAAATCACTAAGTGAAATAGTCTTGATAAGCAAATGCTTAATTTAGTTTAATACCATTTGTTTTTGTTTTAACTGTTCAATTCCCAACTGGATGCTGGGACATTTGATTTATCTTAGGCTGTTCTGCAGCAAAACATGACATGTAATCATTTTCTGACTTGGCATTCCTTGAGGATGGACACTTAAAAGCAATTTTGAGCATTATTAAGAAAACTTGTGAGGAGAGGGAACTCTAAATGCCTAGGTTTGCAGGCCTATATCAAGGGCTTCCAGAAGGAATAACAAACTACCGCATTTGAGATCATAGTAAATGGTTTTCCCTGAAAGCCACCCTCTCATAGTAAGTTCTTGTGTCCATCATACAGGGTAAAGGTCCCTCATAACAATGTTCAGTTACGCTAAAACACAGTACAAGAGTAGATAATCAACACAGAGTGTTGATGAAGAGCCTAGATTCAAGCAGGTTTAGGTTAGCATGCATGTGCCTGCAAGCACATTTTTTTCTGTTCCAAATTACCTCATTAGCAATTCATCATGCGAAAACTACTTAAAGAGAGAGTTGCATGATCTGTTTTATTGCTCCTAGAGCAGATTGGATTTTTTTAGTATTCATTATCCTAAATTATTGCCATTACTGACAGCCACTGTGGTATAGTGGTCAGTGAGTCAGACTAGGATTAAGAAGACCCAGGTTCAAATCCACTTTCAACTATAAAGTTTGCTGGGTGAGCATTGAGCCAGTCATTCTCTTAACTTAGCTTACCTTAGAGATTGTTGTGAGGATAAAATGGAGGAAAGAACACACTATTCCACTGTAAATGCTTCAAGGTAGATTGAGATAGCAAATAATCATATAAAATATCTATGATATGTGCTTGTCACTGGCAACATGGAGTCACGTAATATTTCTTTTTTTCTGAAACAGTTGCTGGCTCAAGGTTGACAACTATTTTATCTGGAGTTTTATTGGGCCTGTTACCTTCATTATTTTGGTAAGAACGCTTTACTTCCTTTCCAGCTATAATAGCCTGCCCCTCTCCTATTTCAATTAATGACAGTTATGAATTCTGTAGAAGACTGGTTATAAAAACCTTCACTGAGTACTGAAAAAGTGAAACTTTTTAAGCTCATCCAAGCATTCTGTTGAAATGCATGAAAACTCCTTGTGTGTAAGGTATTTATTTAAATATAGTGAATTTCTGTGCTAGGAACAGCAAACTTCTTAACCACATCCTATTCAGCACACTCAATTAGCCAATTAAGGTTCTGTTCATGTTACACTGAAAAACTCAAATACTCGACAAACAGGTGTCTGGGAACCCCGGGGACCCAGGAGGTGCTCCTGGGCAGCCTCCTGGGTGCAATGAGCCAAGCACAAAGCTCCCTGACTGACCCCCCAACCCCAGTGGAAGAGCAGGGAGCCTGACAGGCATCCATGGAATGCTCCCATCTGACCCAGAACACCCACTCACCAACCACCGTGGCAAAAGGGGGCTCCAACACTTAGGCAACTGACACCCTCCCCATTCACCCATAAGCCGTACCAGATCTCGCTGAGGCTGGCACAGGGCTAGCTGCCACCAGAGTCAGGCAGGAGCAGGGTCCCAGCGCCAACCTTCTGACTACCAGGCAGCCTCCTTCCCTCCCTCCCACCCCAAGGAATGCTGACCATGGGTCCATAGTTAACCCAGGACCCTGGAAGAGGACGAGGCAAGGGACAGGACAAGGAGGAAGCCCACCTGCCCAGACGCCTGCTCCAGCAGCCAGCTCCGGAGGGAGCGAAGCCAGGGGAACAAGTAGCCACCCCACACATACACCAGAGCATAGCAAAAGGAGAGGAAGGAGGCGAAGGAAAGACTCACCTGGGTGGGCTGATTCCCGGATGGGCTTGAGCCTCCAGGAAGAGCCCTCTGTCACACCTGCAAGGGAAGAAAGCATAGAATGTTAGGGAGGGAACTTATAACCTAGGTTAGGCCTGGGAAAGGAGTGGGGAGGTGAAGCATATAAAGCATATAAAGTTGGTGAATTGAACTAGGACCAGGGCAGGTTCATGGTGTTGGTTGTCCCTGCTCTGTACTAAGACATGTTTTATGACTGGTGGCACTCTGTTGTCGAAACACAGCAGAGTTTAAGTATAAATGAGTCCTACCAAGTATTTGGAGTTCCAAGCTCGGCTGTAAAGTCTCAGGGTAAATCAGGTGGCACTGACGATAAAACAAGCAACCCAAACAAGCCTGTTTTATGACTGATGAAACATGAATTGTGAATCCTTGTGTTAGTTCATTCACAAATCTCCACTACATTTGGTCTTTTTAAATTTGGCTTCTCAGTTTTAAGCCTGGCTTTTAAAATAAGCATGCCATTGTTTTTATCTTCCTTCAAATGTTTATTAGAGTGATGTGAGAATAGTAATGCAGCAGCTGCTGGCAGCATAGATCATAGACCATGGTGTCCTACCTCCTTATTTTCCAGATAGCAGGAAATAGAAGGGGGAATGGTATCCCAACCACAGGACAACGCTGCCACATAAAACTTCTACAATTCCTTTAGAACATTCACAATATATTAGAACTAAAATACCCTGAAAATCATATAACTATATGATAACAATATCCGTCTTCACTAAAACTCTGAGAATGATAAAAACTTAGGAGATCAAATACAAATTAATTTGACCGCAACTACATCTATGTATGTATGCATAAGTTTGTATGCATAAATTTACATACAAATTTATTTTCACAGTTACAATATCTGGTAATAGATCTGTTAGCATGATTGTCTGTTACGTCAGTGGTCCGCAACCTTTGTCAGGCTGCGGACCACTGCGCCAGGGTGCGGGGAGAGGGCGATCTGGGGCCCCGCGCGTGCGCGGCAGCCCTGGCGCAAACGCGCATGCGCGGACTTGCAGTGCGTGCGTGTTTGCGCCCCCACCGGACGCAAACACGCACGCGCGGCAAGTCTGCACTTGCGCGTTTGCGCCGCCGGTATGCCAGCGGCCGCGGCTCCCTCTCCCCGCCCCTCCAGGCCGCAAGGAAATCGGCGGCTGATTTGCTCGCAGCCTGGCGAGCTTCTCGCTGTGGGGGGGGGCGGGAAGAGGGAGCTGCGGTCCAGCGCCGAGGCCTTTGTGGCCCGGCACCGGACCGCGGCCTGGGGGTTGGGGACTACTGTGTTACGTGATATCAGTAGCTAAAGAAATATTTAATCAATCAACCCATGACGGTTATTAGCTGCATTTAAGAAAACACGTGGTTTCCATGTTACTGTTGAATTTCTGAGTGGTTAGAATTGGTTTGGATCATTTACTTATTTGTTCCAATGGTTCCTTATTCTTTCTTCAAAGGAGCTCATGCGTAGTCTGCTAGGGGTGTACTATACAGGCACTTTAAATTGCATCATGCACCTTGCCAGCATTCCCTCATGCAAATCCGTAAGGGATCTTCCAGTGATGCTTTCCCAGCATTTTCTGAAAAGTAATCAAAGTGATTATATCAGAGTTAATTATTAATGCCAGATACATTGATGCAAAATTAATTTTGCCCAAGCAAAAAATTAATCTTGAGTCCTGCTGTAGTCCTACATCCCAGTTCTACAAGATTCTATGTGAGCCTGTATGGCAGTTAATGTCAGTCCATAGGATTGGGTTGCCACTTGCCACTCTTAATGGAGTTCTGTACAGAGGGATGCTGTTCTCTTTACTAATCATGTGATATGCATACTTTGAATAGCTCATAGAAAGCCCTGGCTCTACCTGTGTTACAGTGTGAACTGATCTGATTTTTATTTTTATATATTTTCAAAAGTGTTCTAGGCTTTGTTGTATTAAAGAAGAAGAATAGTTGATTCATATATGCTTCCTCTAAAGACTCTTTATTAGTGATCCCTCTTCAGGATCATTCTTGGCCAATTAGAATCCTATTGTTAAACAGGAATTTCCTCCCCCCTTTCCATTCTGCACATAAGAAATGTCCATTACGTATCAAGCAGATTGTTTACATTTCACAAACAAGGATCACTTTTCGCCTTTTGTCTCTCAAGTGTCACAACTGGTATAAGCGTGCACGGAAAACTTGAGACGGCACAGTTCTTGGGCTCATGGGAGCCATAGTTTTAGAAGCTAGGAATTAATGAAAACCATCCTCATCCTTGCTCCCCTGCCCCAACTTTGGCATCGTAATTTAAAAGTGGCAGCTTTTGATTCAATATACTGCTGTGCATGCCTGCTGGGGATACTTTAAAAGAAATACTGCAAGCTGATGGGAATGCTGCAGTTGACCATTTTCTTCCTCTGGGGTACTTGTTTTGCCATGTGCACAACACAAAGTATAAGTCCAACATTCTTGCAGATTTCAGCCATGATAATGTTCTTCCTCCCCAAAGTAGCAAAAAATACCTTCCAGATTTGCTGTACCTGAGTGTGTGTCACATGGTATTCTGTACAATCCAGGGAGCTACCCTCTGTGTCTAAATAAGGTGGTTGATGGTAATGCATGAACCAGAATTTGTCTTGTGTCTTGATAGTCAGTTCAGTGAACCCGTACTCCAGTAGCTTCCCCTCCCCACTTTTTTTATTTTTAGCAAAAACAGCAGTGTTATTTACTATGAGCACTTCATTGGTTTCTCCCTCCTTCACTCTCTTTAAATAACATTGCAGTTTGTGTGGGCCTTGGGCATTGCTGCAGATATTGGTGTTTCCTCATAACCAGGTCAGAGTGAAAATCGGGGTGAGGGACGTTTAATCATATTGACCATGTAACTCAGAGTCTACTATTATTTACCGGCCATGACATTATTATCCTCCTGCAAATCATTTAGGCTGAGAAGTGAAAGGCCTTTGGGAGCAGTATTCCCAACTTCAAAAAATATGAAACAGCAGGTAGCAATCACTGCATAGTTCCTGGGAGTCATTCTTCTCTGGCAATTGCTTTGCCCTCTAATCGTCCCGACCAAAAGAAAGAAAGTGTAATGATTCCAGAACAGTGTAATGTGAACAGAGTTACTGAAGAACATCCATTTATGCACATTAATGTACATACATCACCAGTAGCTTTCAGGAATGGAAGATTATAATCCCTGTAAAGATCTGGGTTTGTGATTATTGTAGCACTAGAACTATTGCTGCTGTTTCTCCTATTTAACACAAATAGTGTGCCACACACAGTATGGCTGGAGGCTAGGACATGACCTCTTGTGCAGAGTCCAGCAGAATATTTAAAATGTCAGCTTGAATTTTAAAGAACATATTTCTAGAATCTCAGAATATCTGAATAATGTCCTGCTGAGCTTATTATAGCAGTCCAAAATGAAAACATTAGAAAATTATCTTTTTCTTCCACATCATGTTTGTGCTTTAGGCATGAGCAATTTGTTAACATTATACAGGTTTAGGAGCATTGTTTTCTTTTTTAATTCAGTCACAGAACTGCTTTTATTACACTTGTAATTTGAGATTTTATTCCTCTCCCACAAAGATTATATTGATGTTTTTCCACTTTTGTTCAAGGCCCAGATCCTAACATAGTGGTTATGCTACTATTGAGCAGTCTTGGTTATGGCATGTAGCAAGTAGTACTGTAAGTTGCCATTACATGCCAAGAAAGTATTGCCTGAATTCTCTTCGGGTTAGGACTCACTAACTAAGCAATGTCCTAAACCCCCCCCCCCCCACCCCGCCCAGCACTTGCTGGGCCAAGCCACCGTGTTTCTTCTGGACCGAAGGGGATGGGGAAATGGAACTCCCACAAGTATTGCAACTGATCTGCACTAAGGGCAGGACAGAATTGTAAGTGGCTGTTCCCATTCAGTGAGAAGTCAAGCACTAGCCAAAGGCAAGAGTTCGTCCCCTCTTGCTAGCATAGTCACTCCAGTATCAGTTTCTAGGAATTGTTTTATCAGCATGAAAACTCACAAGATGATACTTTTGATAGCTTCATTTTCAGGGGTTCTTAGGGTCAGAAATAAGAAAGCAGAGAAGATACCATCTATTGAAGAACAGAGAAATGACAGTTATTGATCCAAGTGCAAAATTCCACATATATTTGATAATATTCAGAGAAGATAAATCTAGCTGCTTCTGATTTATGGGACTGTTACAACAATTTATATGATCCAGGAAAAATAGCTTTGATTCAGATATAGCATATGTATTCAGGCAAGAGGTATATATTAGTGTAGTCTGCAAATACCCTTGACGTTTTTGCAGACTACACTGCAATAAAATTCAGTAACAACTTGGGCACATTTAAACATATTGTTTGTTTATGGCTACCTAATTCTGTGCAGAACCATGACCAACCAATACCTCTGCTTCTTTATGCCCATGAAGGATAGGGTTTGACTTTTCCTTCAGATTCTTTGTTTATGGGGACCAGGGTTATTATATCTATGATGAAGAGAACGCCTGTAAGTAATGAGCAGCAGAAAACTATTAGTATGCATGAAATGATTTAATGAAAGCTTGGATCATGACACGTCAGGAGCTGTTCTTATCATCCGGACAGCTCCATCTGCATCTTTAATAATTAATTAAGTTCAGGGAGAGTTCAGCTTGCACACTCATTTAGAAGCCTTCTTCAGAAAGCACCTCTCTGGCTGCCAGTCCCAGGGAGAAATAGGCTTCTGCATGGCTAAGAGCAAAGATCTGGAGATACAAGAGCAATTTTAGAGCTGCATTTGCCAGGTAACGAAAGCTCCAGGGAGGACAAACAGGGTCAGAACATGTGCAGTTCAGCTAGGTTACTTCAGAGTGGTGTTTCTGTTCTTCTGTCTTATCATATCCATGTCAGCACTTCAGGCTGTGTGGAATGAATTTCAAGCTGCTAAGCTCAGGTGAATGTGATTCAATTGAGCAGGTTGATGGCTATAAAACAAACAGTGCACCCTTGGAAGCTCTGGTCAGAAAAGACTGTATTTTGACTTCTGTTTCCTCCATATTCATTCATATTATCAGTCAAAGTGGGTTGGTTATAGTTCATAGGAGACCTCTGTGAGGAATCTTCACAAACCTGATAAATCACATGTATAAATTTTACTGATATGAAGGTTTTCAACACAGTTAGAATCATAGGGTTGGAAGGGGCATCCAGAGTCATCTAGTCCAACCACCTGCACAGTGCAGGAACTCACAACTACCTGCTAACCAACAGTGACCCCAATTTCATGCCCAAGTGATCCCTCCACCAAAAATCTCCAGAATCCATCCTGTTCTGGGGGAAAGTCACAAACCATCTCACAGTGGTGATTAGCAATTCCTTGGGTATGCAAGGAAGGGCCCCAAGAGACAAACACTGGCACATCCCACTCACAATCTGCCTAAATGCATAAAATCATCATTTCTGTCAGATGACTATCTAGCATCTGCTTATAAAGTTCCAAAGAAGAACTCACCATCTCTCAAGGAAGCCTGATTTACTGAGGAAAAGCTTTAACTGTCAGAAACTTCTAATGTTTAGCCAAAAATTCTTTTGAATTAATTTCAACCCACTGGTTTTGGTCTGACCCTCTGGGGCAACAGAAAACAACTCTGCTCCATCTTCTATATGACAGCCCTTCAAGTATTTGAAGATTGTTATCATATCACCTCTTCGTTCTCTTCTCTTCAGGCTAAATAAACTAAGCTCCCTCAATCTTTCCTCATACAATTTGGTCTCCAAACACTTCACCATTTTTGTAGCCCTCCTCTGAACATGCTCTATTTTCTGTACATCTTTCTTCTGTTGTAGTGCCCCAAACTAAATACAATACTCCCAAGTGAGGTCTTACCAGAGTGGAGTAAAGTGGTAACGTCACCTCATGTGATCTGGACCCCTTTTAATACAGCCCAAAATCCTATTTGCTTTTTTAGGCACCGCGTCACACTACTGACTCATGTTTAGTGTATGGCCTATTTAGACCCTCAGATCCTATTGAAATTCATTTTAGCCCAATGTCAAGCTCGCCCTGTATTCTGATTCTGTCTTTTGGTGTGTTTGCTACCCCTCCCAATTTAGTGTCATTGGCAAATGTAATAAGCACTCCCTGTATCCCTTCATCCATTCAAATCATTTATAAATATGTTGAACAATACAGGGCTCAGAACATCCCTGAGGCACTCCACTCATCACTCCTCTCCAAGAAGATGATGAATCATTTACAAGCAACCTTAGGGTGCAATCTGTCAAGGAGTTCTCGATCCACCTAACAGTAATAGGATCCATACTGCATTTTACCAACTTACAATCACAAAATTGGTCATTAGAATCAGAACTTGCTGCATTTTGGAAAATATATTAATATCACATAATGAACAAAAGTATTATCCAGATAATATTTGCTGCTAAAACAGCAGAAATCAATTTGCATCCTTTTCAGAGAGGTAGCTACCATCAGTGGTTTTCAGGCTTCTAATGCTTCAAATTACTAGGAATGTTCTACTGAAAATAGTTCCACATTAACAAATTAAAATGAAAAAACAAGCCAAAAATAATGCTCTGCAAATATGTGTAATTTGCTGAATAAAAATGATATTTAAAATAGCAGAATGGAGAATAAGCAAAATATTTCTTTACATAGTTTTATTTTACATACATTGCCCTTAAACTGGAAGAAGAAATCATTTACTATAGGAGTGCATTGTTTTTCAGCAAATTCCCCTGCATTTTCTTCTTTCCATATTATATGATAAAATGGCAAGCTGCCCAATTTCTTTGACTCATGAATGTATCCTGGAGACCAAATTATTTAAAATAACTTCTTTTTTCCCACCGGATGTCTGGAGGTGACTGATATACTAGGGGATGCATCATCTTAGTGGTTTGTTCTTTCACAGTTTTTTAAAGCAAAAATTGAATAATTTTTCAATAGGTACCTAGAGCACAGGAAAACCAGGATGTCTGAATATTGTTTTCAGATAGTGAATTAGCCTTCTTTGGTTTAGCGATGCTTTAAATTATATCATATTTCACAGAAATGTGAAGAACAAGCATCATATGTTCTGTTGTCATAGTTACTTTGCTGGGGAACAGCAGTTCTTTGATGTATTAAAGATATTTCCATTTTCACATACCACCATACTCATTTTTGGAACTTTTCCAAGACTTTTCTTTCTTTCTTTCTTTCTTTCTTTCTTTCTTTCTTTCTTTCTTTCTTTCTTTCTTTCTTTCTTTCTTTCTTTCTTTCTTTCTTTCTTTCTTATACAAGCTGCATTACTGGCTGTTAGGGATGAGCAAGAAAAATGGTATTTGTCAGTTCGACTCTATTGGACCAGAAAAAATTTCGGCATTTCTGAAAAATCCTGAATCTCAATACCATGCTGGTATTGGGTACTGGGGTTTTTTGTGTGTGAGAGTGTGTGTTGGGAAATCTGATTTTTCAGATCAAATAAATTGAAGAAGAAAAATGCTGGGGTTTTGTTGTTATTGTTGTTTTTAAGCCAGCCCAACCATAGGAGTGGCTTGACTCTTCCCGAAGCATGGCTTAAACCATGCTGCAGGGGAAGCGGTCTCCAGGATCTCCATATGCAGAACTTGGTCCTACTGCTCGGGCAAGTCCTGGGCTGGCTTCTCTTATACCTTGATTTAAACCAGACTGCAAAGAGGAATCAGCCCCAGACACAGCAGTGCAGAACCCTCAGCTCCCACCACCCCAGCTGATATTTGGTATAGCTGAATATACCCGAATAAAAGCTGTGAAAATTTGGCTTTTTGGAGGCTCAGGGTGGCCAAACTGTGGTGGCCAAACTGTGGCTTCCATGTGTCCATGACCTACAATTACCATCAGCCTCTGCCAGCATGACCATGGTAATTGCAGTCCATGGGCATCTGAAGAGTCACAATTTGGTTACCCCTGCTGGTAGCCTGTCAGATTCTCTGATCTGTATTTGGCTTGAAAATACCAATAAGGTATTTTGGAGGTATTTTTTCAGCTCAGTTTATGCTGTTTGCACACCCCTACTAATAATTAGTTATTCATTTATGTATTGGTATTCAGTTATTAGAAGGCAAGATATTACAATATGTCATTAGAAGGCAAGATATTACGGCTAAAGCTCACTTACTTTGGACACATCACGCGATCATACTTGTTAGAAAAATCATTAATGCTCGGCATGGTCAGCGGCAAAAGGAAACGTGTTCGCCAAAGGATCCGCTGGCTTGACACGATCAAAGCAGATACAGGGATGACCATGAACCAACTAAAAGAAGCGGTCATTGACAGAAACGTGTGGTGAAAACCTTCCTATAGAATCACCGAGGGTTGGACACAACTGAACGGATAACATCACATCATCATTCAGTCCTGAACAAGGAGATGGAATTGTGTGTATTTGTGTGTGCATGCCAATGTGGACTGATTCTTTCAGCCACTTTCTTTAATACTGGGCACAGTCCACTTGGATGAGTAGCGTAATGTAAATTATGATCTCATAGAAGATCATTGCTGTGGATAATATCTATGGTATGAAAGCTGCTTTTCTGGGACTTAATAATCCGTAGAAGTTTTCACCAATGAGATTCACAAGGTTCCAGCTCACATGTTTCTGTGTCCTGATGGTTGGGGGACAACAGCTGATGCCTGAAGTCAAAAAGTTCCCAATGTCTCATGAAGAAAGGTTTGAATACCCTAGCTGCTTGAACACAGTCTGCAATAAACCTTTTAGTCAATGGTAGCAACTGGGCCAGAAAGGAATGCCATTCCAACTACCCCTGTAAGGCAATTTCATAACAGGGAGGAGGCCAAGTGTCCTCCGAAGGAAGGGTTTGCTCTGCTTTGTAATACCCGACATTCCACATTCAAACCATCTGCAATATTTTTTAAGAAGAATAAATATTTTGCAGTGAAAGAAAGGGAAGCAGTTGCACAAAGAATAACATAATTGGTTACAGTCCTGTAAAAGGAGATGGCATTGTGAATTCCTTAGCAGGAAAATAATGAAGACGATGGAAACAGGAGAGGGGGATATAATTTCCAGTCCAAGGTGAAGGAAATGTTGCCTCTGGAAGGCATATTTTTCAAAGTACTAATCACAACAATAATTCCAAAAGAAAATGTTAGGTACCACTGATTGATTACTAAGCAAGGAACTATGATTGGTAAATATATATGATAGAAATTTTAGTTTTTTGTACACTATGCACGTTGTGTTGAATCCTACAATCCAGAAGTGTGAGGTGGTTTCCCCCCTGCTTTTCCCTTCCTGCAGCAGCCTCCTGCTCCCTACAAAAAGGCATTGTCATGACTCAAGAAATCTCTATACATGAAAAAGCTAAGTGGCACAAGGAACTGCAGTGAGGCAAGACAATCAGTTGAATTTGTACATCCTTTCTTTTTCACCAGTGGACTTTCTGCATCTCTGCTGACAGTAGGAGGGACCACAGTTTCTCCTTATTCCTCTTCCTCATTGTAGCACCCCATTCCTCATGACAATTTTGTCCTTGTCCTGACTTACACTGCTTTTTTGGGGTCATAGGAAGCTGCTATGAGGAGAGTACAAAACATTACTGGTCTTTAGACTCCAGTGCTTATGTATATATTTGGAAAAGTCCAAAGTGCTCAAAAAGCTAAAGTCATATTTAAAAATTGTAATTGTTCCCTAAGAACATTTAACATCAAGGAGAATGAATAACTGAAACGTAATTCTTAGTGTACATGCAAAATGATATAAAGTGAGCTGAATGCCATGGACCATTCTTAATCTAATCCTTATTTCCAATTGTTTTGTAGATTTAAGAAACTGTTCTGTCACTAGCCCATCAAAAAGGCTATAAATTAACCTATTTTTATTTTCTATTTAGTCTAGGGCATCATCATTACTCACACTGTTACTTGAAGTAGTTTAATTTCATTGCTATCTGTTTTGACAGCTGAATCTTATCTTCCTGGTGATCACACTATGCAAAATGGTGAAGCACTCAAGCACTTTGAAACCAGATTCCAGCAGGTTGGAAAACATTAAGTAAGTGCTTTGTGTTCTAATCCAAGAACTATGGTTGCTTTCTGATAGTTCAAACTTATTGAAAGCTGCCCTTCATTAGGAACACATGGCTTTGTCTCCTGGCAACCTAAGGCCAAGCAAAGAGCATCAGGCCTGCTTTCGTCACATTTGTTGCTATACTGTCACAGGCAAAGGTCAAAATTAAATAATTCCTGCCTGGAACACCTGCCAAGAAATGGTTTTGGTGCCTTTGCAGAAATTCCATGGTGATCTAGTGATTTTATTTGCATTTAAAACACAGTGCAAAATGATGTTCCTGTTTGCATGGCTGATGTTATTCTGCTGAGTTTTGTTAAAATTATGCACCACAGTTAAAAGGTTCTCAGCAGTTTTCCTGCCTATAATTGTATTCCCCTAAGAGAATTTACCCATATTACTGTTGTTATCTTGACGATTATCCAATGCTTTTCATGCTAATTGAACAAATGTTTACTTTCACCCCAGTGCTATATGAGAGTTGCAGATCCCCTTTCTGGAGAGTAGTGTGGTTGGTTAATAAGAGTTAATAAAGCTGGCAATGGTAGATTGCAGTTTAGGTCACAGGTAGGCAACATAAGGCTCTGTTCCTCACCTTTAGCCCATACCTTCCTTTTTTTCTGAAGGAAACTCAGTGAATCTGAATAAAAGTTATTGGCCTTAGGTTGCCTACACCGTTATTATTTTTGTATGGTATTACCTATTTTGCTAGGCTGGCATTGGAAGAACACTTTTATCATAAACACTGTTACTTAGAAGTAAACACTGCTTAAATAATCAGGCATTACAAGTAAAATGTAACTAGGGCTGGGCTCTTGAATGATCACTGAACACAGCAGCTGTTTTGCAACCAGGCTAATTAGATGTTGCTTAGATAGGTCACGGTATCAGCTTCATTGCATGTTGCATGATAAGAGAGAGAGCTAATCTTTAGCATCTCTCTCTCTTTTTTTCCTTTTCTTCTTCTTTCTGTCTTCTCATCCACACCAGTAATTACCGTGTTTGTGATGGCTACTATAATACGGACTTACCTGGGTAAGATAGAACCCTATATTAACAAATTTCAAGCATGATTTTTTTTTTCACTTTGAAAATTTGGACAGTTTTGTGGATTGTCCCTGATTTTGACTACTTTGGAGATATCTAATTTGCTAAACTATTTTTAACTATTATATGCCTTTTATTATTTTAAATTGCTTGCATCTGCACTTTGACTTCTCTAATTTTGACTAATTTTTGTATAAAATACTAAAATGCTTTATTATTTATTTCAATATAAATTCTGTCTAATCATTTTGTTTCTCTTTTCTGCTTATAATGCTTTCTAGCTATGAAGATAATAAGCCATTTATCAAGTAAGATCATTAGTTAGATGTGGAATGCATTGAAAAAAAATCTCTTTCCCGCTTCATTCTGCGCTGTTCTCTGCAATTCTTTTTGTTGCTACCTGAAACTTGTTCATGACTTAATATCCTTCAAATGCTTTATTTTTTGGATCAATCCATGTATTTGTCACATTTCAGTGAGGCACTTCCATATGAAAGTTAGATCATCTAGCATCAGTTTAGTTTAGCTAATCAGTCTTGAAACTTCAGGTTATCTGCTTTTGATCTGCCATTTAACCTTTGTGTATTCACGCTTGTGTGTGTGTGTATGTCAGATACAAGCACAGTTGTTAAAATATAAGCTCCCATCACCAGCTAAACTAGGGTTTTCACTCTCTGCTTAGAGGAAAAAAGATAAAGCAGGGGTGTCTTGTGGCACACCTTTGCATTTCAAAATAGTTCTGACCATTTCTTGCAGTCTTGAGTAAGAAGAAAGTCTGCTGCTGTTTTCACTGGAGTTGAAAACTGCCAAATAGAATTGTTCTTCCCTTAATAGATGAATTCCATTTGAATATTTATGCTAGTAAAAGTCAAATGCAACAATTAAAATTATAATACACAAGTTTGCCATGTGTCCTTTTTTCAGCTATGTGATTAAAATCAATGTTCTTTTCCAGATCGTGGGTCCTCGGTGCATTTGCTCTCCTGTGTCTTCTCGGCCTAACATGGTCTTTTGGGCTGCTTTTCGTCAACGAAGAGACCATTGTGATGGCATACCTTTTCACAGTATTTAATGCTTTCCAGGGAATGTTTATTTTCATCTTTCATTGTGCTCTCCAAAAGAAAGTGAGTCATTACATATTTTCTTTTGATTTTCATCCAGAATATCTCAACTAACTTTTAAATGGACAGCTAGGTAAATATAGCGGTTATAGTAAAGAACTTGTATTCTGCCTTCTGCCAGTCTTTTCCTGGTTTGGTTTGCACATGCAAGTAACTCCTGATTCTCATGTGAATTTGCCCATTAATCTTGTTCTTCTGATAGTCCTCCCATCTGGTTATGTTGAAGCTCCCACTTAACTTGAATTTTGATTCTCTGATTAGGGCAACTTGCATTGTAGATCCATTGCAAAAAGATTGAAAGCTGACATAGTAATGATTGGAAATGTTTGTAAAAAGGAAATAAAATTGATAGTTGAGTTGGAAGATCAGCAGGTGGTGGCATGGGATTCTAATGTATATTTGAAAAAGATATATGTGTCAACTACACACATTAAAACTTTCTTAACCAGCTCAAAGAGGGAGGGATTATTCAAATTTACTTGCATTGCTCGACAAATGTTAATGATACTACTGTGCAGTCTAAAAAAAATGTTTCACATATCAAACTATTAAATGGTGCTATAGCTTTTTAATATACATCACCCTTCAAAAACATTGGTTGTTGAAACATTCACCAGGATTGATCAACTTCAGTGGCACAACATCATGCGTGTAATACCGCTTGCTGATTTTAGAGAATGTGCATCACCAGGAGTTGAGCTTCTCACCAGAAGGTAGACTCAGACAGGTTAATGGGAAAGGTTTTTCTTTATCTATCAGGTGCAGATTTTGATAATTGCATTGTAACATGAAAACCTTCTGATTTCATATATATAGGTTTTTAACAATAGTTTTTGTTCTAATCTGTTAATATCAAATCAAAAACTTAGATGTCCATGAAATATAGTTTTCTATGAAAGAATAAATCAAGGCAGCTTCTATTCTAAAGCCATCACTATGCAAAATTACTATATTGTTTGTGCTTGCTTCAGCAGCACATATACTAAATACTATATTATTTATAGTTTGCATTCAGGTATAACAAGCCAAGAAGTCTTCTGCTTACATTGTTTGCATGCTGGTTTTCAGGCAAGAAACAAGCCACGGTTTGTTGACGTGCCCTATTTTGACAACACAGCAAATCAGTTTCTTTTTAGGGCAGTGCAGTGCTGAAAAAAAGCGAGAGCTCTTGAACCAGAGGATTTCCTGGCTGTTCTCATCACAAATGAACCGTGGCTTATTTATAACTTCTGAATACAGACATTGTCAAGTAAATTACACTGAGAGAGGTGAAAATGAGAATCCTCAAAGCTGAACATACTGTTACCTGTGCCAAAGCAACTCCTCACTTAATTTCCATTCCAGTTGAGATGCAGCATGTTTGATTTTCATAAATGAAAACAAATAAGATACCTGAGGGTTTACAAGGGAGTTAGGAAAGTGTGAGCAGATGGAACAGGGAAGAAAGTTATAAGAAAATTAATACAAGAAAAGAAGACATTGGTGTCTTATAAATGATATCCATATTAAAACTAAGTTTTTACTGTAGAGATTTTACTGAAGGTTTGAAAAAGGGACAGTGTTGTTCACAAATTAATTAAATTCTGCACTTTGTGATTCACGGGCCATTTTAACGGATTTGACTGAACATTTATTGGAGAAAGACTGCATTTTAGAAAGTGAGTCAGATGAAACCATTGGAATACGTAGCATTTCAGAATGAGTTTTTTTGCCATCCTATTTGTTTGTGTGCCACATCCTTTACAGAAATTTCTACAAAATTGTTTATGTTTTTAAAAGTTGAGGGAATGCTGAATTCGGCACAGATATTTTTTGGCATTGGACCAAGACATGAGTTAAATGTGTTAAATGTTTTAAAAAGTAAATCGAGATGCAAATCTTTCTAGTGTAAGTTACTACAAAGTGCTGTTTCTTTAAAAATTATATAATCTAGAGATATGCAGCTTTTGTTTCTTATTACAGCTGTGCATCATTTCTTCTGTTATGTGGCATCAGCAGAAAGCAATATTAAAGTGCCTGTCAAGTACAGAAAACCTTCATCTAGTCCAAAATGATTCATACCTGAATGAACATTCAGGTTGCCATTTAGTGTTTAAAATTCTCAGTGTCTTTCACTGGATATCATTCAACCATTGTATACATAGCTAATGCAGATTTTTTATTCTGTTATTACTAGTTGGTCAGTAAATTGAACAGAGAAATAGAATTGTGAAAGTGAAAACTATTATGTTTCCAGTTCTGACAAGATGATAGTGCTGTTAGTTCCTTCAGTTTTGAACAGGCTATAATTTAGAAATAATGACAGTGGAATGTGCTGCACCGACAGATAATGTACATTCGCAGCAGTAGAGACATTAGGCAAAATCAGCCCCAGGGAGTGGTACTTGGGTAAAAAGAGGCACTTTCTGGTTTTATGCTTTCTGATTTGTAATATGTTCCTGTGGCAGTTAAAATATGTTAAACTCTAGATCTGTGTTTTCCTGATGTTCTAGAGTGGCGTTGCATAGTAACTTCCATAGATTTCAGGATCCACATGTTTGTGCCCTTGACTAACCTTCCTGAGCTTAACACTTGTTTCTAGCATCCCAAATGAACAAACCTCTTTTGTTCAGAACTATCTGAACAATAGATCTTCTGCACACACACACATACACACACTGTTCAGGGTTCTTTGAATTTGATGACAGCTTTCCCTTAACCTGATGAGTGGGCAAAAAGAGCTGTTAATGAATAGCCACTGAAGAAGACTGCTGGTTTTCAGGCAAGAAACAAGCCACGGTTTGTTGACGTGCCCTATTTTGACAACACAGCAGATTCAACGTAATCACACCAGATTCAACGTAACCAGATTCAACGTAATCACACCGTTTTTGACCATGACATTTTGGTCAAGTTACTTCTGACAGAGCCAAACCACACAGAACCCTTCTCGGGAGCTCTGTGAATGTAGAGCCAAGTTTTCACAGCTTTTGACACTGCTTTTACTCCACCTTGGACATTAAAAGGGCAGCTTTAATATGGATCATTTGCTCAAGGGCACAAGAAGCCACCATAGAGCATCCCCTTATCATCTCTGTAGAATATATACTAATAATATATGAATATATAATAATCTTATAATGCAATCCTAGTGCATTGAAGTCAGTCGGCGTAGAAGTGCACTCAGGTGGGTAGCCCTGTTGGTCGGAAGCAGAAGAACCTTTAAGACCAACAAAGTTTTATTCTGGGTATAAAACTTCTTCATATACACTGAAACAGGAGTTGCCAACCCTTACATATAGGGATAAAGTGGGTAGGGTGTTACTGTATCAGAGCATTCTAGAGAATCATACCGAACGTATAACTGTCTGTGACGTAAACCAATGTTAGGATAGTCTTTCGATTCTCTTAACACTTCCTTCCCTGTTTGCTGCCTTTGGTTGTCCTTAGTTTATTTGATATGATCACATTACTTGGAACAGGTGTGAATGTATCACTGGACAAGAAATACTTCTTGTAGTTCACTTCTAGATACTGTTGGTGTTTGGTTGCAACTAGGATGCAGGAAACAAATATATGAATTACTTACAAAGAAGCCATCTGCAGTTCAGGCAGCATCCTTGTATACTTTCATTTGGAAATGGCTTGGCTGTTTTGAAGCAATGATGTTTCAGTTCTTATCTACTGAGCCATAACAATCCTTAAGAGAGGAAGAGCCACTCACATAATAATACTGCTTGTCATCAATATTTGTTTAAACTTGGTTCCATTCTGAAGACTCTTGGGTTAACATTATTATCACTCAAATTTCTAGAATAAGGTGAGCTAGAAATATCATTTAAAAAATGAAACATGAATGTGTAAGTTTATGAGCACTGTTACTCACTTACAGGTACGGAAGGAATATGGAAAGTGCTTCAGACATTCTTATTGTTGTGGAGGATTACCAACAGAGAGCCCACATAGTTCAGTAAAGGCATCAACCACAAGAACTAGTGCTCGCTATTCCTCTGGCACTCAGGTAACAAAGAGTTTGACAGTATTTTTAATGTCATTTTAATTAATGCCAATTGAGATGTACAAATGCACCAATTGTGTTCATATTATAGCTATCTAGATAACAGTTGAATGCTTTCACATTTTGGATCAGAAGCTTATTCACAGCAGTTCCCCAACCAGCAGGGACTTGGCTTCTGCTGACTCTCCCTTGAAATTCTCCTGCGTCCCATTACAGTAAAGCTAAGAGACACAGGAGTGCTAGAAGATCAGAACCTGTCTTCCTGCAATCAGCTGTGAGCTGGTTTCTGACCAACAGACATCTGCACACTTCTTTGCCAGTTGTTCATTGCAAGATGAATATAAACTTGATTAGAGCACAGACTAAGAGGGTGTGTCAATCAGGGTATGTTAAACTGCCAAACAGGTTTGCTGCAAAATGTGCCGCATTCCTGCTCTCTATTACTTTATCCATAAGAACACACATGGAGATTGCAATACAAAGGCAGATTAAAAGTGACAAAATGTGTCAGTCTGCTGCTTGAAATGTAACAATTATGTTCCATTTACTATGTTAACAGAGTCGAATAAGAAGAATGTGGAATGACACTGTGAGAAAACAATCTGAATCTTCTTTTATCTCAGGTGATATCAATAGCACTTCAACACTTAATCAAGGTCAGTTATTGGACACATTTCATTTTTTTTTTAGAATAGCTCAGCCTTTTATTAAAGGTGAATTTAGATTAATTCCATTGGAAATTCTATAAATGAACATCTGAATATCTGCATGGAATAATGGAAATATGGGTGTGCACACACAAACAAGCAGTTCAGAAGTAATACTTGCTAAAATTACAATTTAAAGTTTGTCTTGAATACATTTAAAATCTGGTTCCCTTGGCCTCCTTTCTTAGAAGCTTGCATTCTCATTCATGGAAAGTGTATTTAAATAAGTCTCATCAATAATTTAACTTAAAATCAAGAACATAATTTTAAACCTTTGCTAACCTTTGTAGTCTAAAACTGAAACAGAACTACTAGCGCAGTAACATTTTAAATGCATTAGATTTCCATACGTGGACATTTTGCCTGTGAAATCAAATTGAAATCAGCTCTATACAAAAGACATCTGCAAAGATTTTTTCCCCCTGTATTGTTTTGATCACGTCTGTAACCCAGCATTTGTCTGCCACATGACAGCCCAAGGGGGAAAAAACATAACCACGTAGATGAGATTTAAGACCTCTGGACATAGATTTATCATTGTAACTCAGATTAATGTTTGTAAAGCCTTCATATCTCTTCCTATAGGTTTACTAAATGATAGTGAAGGGCCACTCCACAGTGTTCCAGGCATAAATATTAAAGGACAAGCAAAATTTCTCACTGGCTTCTATGCCAGATCTTTTCATAAGGGAAATATGATGTTAATGGGTTGACTTAACATCTTTATCTGAAATCTATCTGAAATCTGCCTCATCGCCTCTCCTTAAAAACTAAATCTAGGTTATGAGATGGGGGGTCTCCCAGGTAAATAGTTGTATTAAATCAAACCCAGTGTTTCACTATTGCTGATAGTTTTTTACCTGCTGTATGGATGGGATTGATCCCAGGACTTACTATCCTCCAAGAAATCACAAGCATTTAATGGTCATTTGGTCTTATTTAAGACTCTGACTATAGTTTCAGGGTTTTCATTTTCCAAAAGCAGGATTCTTACTAGGCAAACATAAAACATGGAGAACTCTAGAGCAGAAGCTCCGTTGCATTTCAGATCCAACCACCAAGATTCACGTTTCCTAGCAAGAAGATGCATGCCAAACAATCTGGTTCTGTAATGTTTTCTGTATTGAAGTCAGTGGAGAACTACATTCAGAAGAATCTGATGTGCCAAGCACATACAGATTCCTGCATTGGTGTGATAGTTGTATATCTGCATTTTATTAGTCACATGTTCCATGTAGGCTGCTTCTGCATGGGTGGAAAAGGCCAAGAGGGCAGTCATATGGAAGCAGGCAAATCCCTGCTTCCACATGATGCAGCCACTGGGCAGGCCCCCTCACAGGCCTGCTGTGGATCAGACCTTCAGTTGCCCCGGGCTAAAGGAACATGGGAGAATCCACATTCCCTTAGCCCTTGTGGAGGCCAGCAGCACCTGTCCTACATCAGGCCTGTGTCGACAGGGAAGAGCTGGGCCTTCCAAGTCTAGGTTCTCCCTGTACTATGGTGGCCCAGAGGGGGGCAAAGAATGCCCTGATTGGCTTTGCAGCACCTTGCTGCACTGCAGGGTGAACCAGGGCATTCAGTGTTATTTTACAGGAAGGTGAAATTATGTGGAATGCAACCCCACCCTCTTGCAAAATGCACCCCCCCCCCCAGTGCAACGGAACTATTCTGCAACTGCTTTGTTTCCCAGAGGGACACATTTTAGTACCGGAGCAGATCCAGTGCTGAAATGTGTTCCCCATGAGGACACAGTAAACTGCTGAGCTTTATGCTCTACAGCAGCGGTCCGCAACCTTTTTGTTGCCGCGGACCGCTGCCACAGGGTGGGGGGAGAGGGCGACCCGGGCCCCGCGCATGCAAACGTGCAGAAGTGGCTGATTAGCTTGCGGCCCGGCAAGCTTCTTGCTTCGGGGGGGGGGTGAAGCGCGGCCGCCGGCACTCCACCGCACAAACGCGCATGCGTGGACTTGCCATGCATGTGCATTTGCGTCTGGCAGGGCACTGCAGTTTTGTGCACGCATGCATACGCAAACTGCCGCATGCACGTTTGCAGCCCCGCCAGGCGCAAACGCGCATGCACGGCAAGTCCGCACATGCACGTTTGCACCAGCGGCGTGCCGGCAGCCGTGCTTCACTCCCCTCCCCCCCCGAAGCAAGAAGCTTTCCAGGCCGGAAGCTAATCGGCCGCTTCTGCGGCCAATTTGCTCGCAGCCTGGCGAGCTTCTTGCGGGGGAGCAGGGAGAGGGAGCCGCGGCCCGGTGCTGAGGCCTTCGTGGCCCGGCACCGGGCTGTGGCCCGGTGGTTGGTGACCACTGCTCTACAGCATTGCACCCTCAGCGGCCCAGCACGGTCACCACCACACAAAATGGGCCATAGAGACCTTTACAAGCTTTTTCACACTTTTCTCTGCCCCAAAGTCTTAAATTATAATCAGAAGCACACAGCTGGTCAGTAAATGATTAATAATTATCTTTCTGTGTTTATGGTAAACCGCTGATGCTTCTCATCCCAGAGTTGTACGATTCTGGTATACACTACAGGGAAGTGCCAACTTCTTGCAGTTCCCTCTAGCATCTATCCATATTGAAAAACTCATTTTTTCTGATGTGTGTTGAACTGCACATGTCCCATATCCCAATCCAGTGCACAGTCTTTCTCACCTGGTTTCTTTTTGCTCCCAGTTACATCAGCTCAGCTAAAATCAATAAACTGTGCACCAACTTTCTGGAAAAATGAAGATTGTGCTAGAAAATTGGGACTTCTTCAGATGTTACCTGAGAAAAATTTCATCCTTCCCCCTTACCCATCTCCTGGAGAAAAAAAACAGTCTTTCGCTCAAACTGTACCATATTTACTAGAACACCTTATCTCCTTGATCCCATAACAGCAAAGTACCATTCCTTCTGTAGATAGAGAGACAGGGTCAGATCAGTGAATTTAAATAAACATTCAGTGAAGTTCAGACATTATTTGCTCCCCATGTTGAGAAAGGAGAGTAAGAGTGTGCCAATATGAAACACTTTGAAAGGTGATATTTTTCTTGCCTAATAATATCTGTGTAGGCCCTAAGAGAAACATCAGTTGTCAGTAGAATACATAGCCACATATTCATAACCAGCAGAAACTTTCCCTGCTGGCAGACAGCAGAAACTTTCCCTTCTGGCAGGCTGTATTGATAGCAACTCATAATTGTAAAGTCTGCTGAATTCAGCTAGCTTGGTGCCAACACAACTCTAACAAACCAGCAAGCCTCATTTTGGACATGGACAGCTCCCACTAATTTTAGCAGGGCCTGTGAAAGAGAAGTTCCCCACATATTCTATTAAGGTTGCTCACCTCCAAATGGTACCTAGAGATCTCCTTGAACTAAAACTGATATCTAAGACTACAGATATAATTTCCCCTAGGGAAACTGGCCACTTTGGAAGGGGTGCTGTACGGCATTATAACCCTTCGATGAAGTCCCTCCCCTCCTCACACTCCAACAGTTTTACTTCCATATCTCAAGGAATTTCTCAACTCAGATTTGGCAACCCTATATTCCCTATCTGCAGGGAAGACCCATGGCATTTGAGCTTTATTTATTAGAACTACCAGGGCTAAAGAATGAGAATCAATATTCAGTCTGCCACAGCAGAATGACAATGAAAGGGGGGGGGGATGTGAATCCATGTTCAATTATGTTAATTAGCTGAAATTACCATACAGTTGAAAGTTTGCAATGTATGCCACAGCAGAAGATTACTTGAACTGCCCTTTCTTGTATGTAGATTGCATTTTTAAAAAATCTGTGAAAATCAAATAAATGAAACCAACACCAAATAAGATTAACATAATCTGTCAGTAAAGCAATTCCCCAAACTCCAGGATTTTTTGCTACCTACAGTAATAATATTTTGAGTGGTGATAAGGCATTAATATTTAAAATGTAATATCTGCCTCCATTGCCACAATGAGAAGCTAATCAATTTAAATTTTGTATGTAAATTTTTAGACTGCACTGTATCTCATTCTGGACATGTAATATATTCAGACAAGATCAACCCTTCCTAACGCGTTCCCATACTGCTCAGTTGAATAGCACCTTCACCTAGCTCTTACGTGATATATATGTGTGCACAAAGACTATCAGAGGCTATAATCTAATTTTATGTACTGTTGACGAGTGTGTTCATTTAAGAGACCCAAGATCCATGCGGGTTTCTAAGGGCTGGTTTTTAAGATATTGTTTTGAAACTTTGCCTGCTTATTTCGACACTAATACAAAAAAATGTTGATGCATTTGGACTGAAATTGCTAAACTAGCTGTTTAGTGTATTCATGTAAGATTATTGTTACTCAGAGAACAGATATATTTTAGAGATAATTGAGTTTTACAAAAGCCTTGTAGTTAATATTGCAGCATGGGTCCATTTATTCTACAAGAATGTGTGAATGATTTACCCACAGTCTTCCCACCCCTCAGCCCCAAAACCTTCAGCATGTGCTCTTTTGCATATAAGAGAGGCTTCCTGCAGCTTGTGCTCAACTTACCCCTGGCTGAAAAAGCTGTGTGCTTCCCCCCCCCGCCCTTTTTTTTTTTTTTAAAGAAATCTTGTTCTAATTTTGCTTAAGTCACAAATAAACTCTGGTGTTTTTTTCCCCATCAGAGATTGTCCGATGCCTTTAAATTAACATGATTTTGATTTCTCTATTCTGGTGCCTATCCACGATTAAGGTTACAGACATTAAGTTGTAACATCTTGAAACAGAACATTGGGTCTTTCGGTATTTAATTGCCATTCTTGTTTTAACAGCGATTTTGTATAAATTAGCAAATGTCATTCTCAGCAGGTGTTTACTTTGGGGATTTGGACGGCACCTGTGAATTACTGAAATCTAACTACATTTTCACTCTCTTCCTTCAAATTAGTAGTTCAAATACATTCAGAAGTGTTCTGCTGAATTAAATTTGACAAGATATACACGACTCATGATGAAACAAAAAAATATATTTTATTGGAACTGTCAGAATCAAATTAAAGAGCTGATCTCTCTCTCTCTTTCTGTTTCTTTGCTTTAGGAATGACTGGCAATTACCTACTAACAAACCCTCTTCTTCGACCGCACGGCACTAACAATCCTTATAACACATTGCTCGCTGAAACTGTTGTATGTAATGCCCCTTCAGCTCCTGTGTTTAACTCACCAGGTGTGCCCACACTTCGGGATATGTTGATCTTGCCTGTGTTTCTTAATGATATTTTGTTCAATGCCCCCTTCCTTTAATGTAGCTGGGGAGCTAGAACTGCCTTCAGAATACCTCTCCCTCGAGAAGTACTGCTGATAATGCCAGGCTTGTAAAACTGCACTATATTATAGTGATAATGCCTTTTCCATAATAGCCGTTGCCAATAATCATCCATGTTTTTAACACAGGTGGCATAAATCTTAATATACTATTACAGGACTGACACCCCCTGGTCTGAGAGCCCATCTTCAAGATATATATCACTTAGAGGTATCACATCTATACAATATAAAATTAATCAAAAGCTTGCTGAGAACATTCTGCTTCTGGACTTGATTAGACAATTAAACCCACACAAGGCATCTTGACATCTGGATTATCCTGGTGTGGGAAACTATATCCAGAGTTATATTTTCAAGGCAAACTATAGTATAGTGCAGCTTTATGTGAGGGTGTTTTTTTTTTCCTTAGAAAAATGTTCAGGCAGTGATTAGAATTAGAAGAGAACACAGAAGTGTGGGACGTGTGGCCTTGATCCTAATACTGTCAGCAGCACCAGCAGTTCCATTTTAGTATGGGATGTGTCAAGCACATTTGTCATTTAGCATGGCATTACTGTGATGCATTAAGCAGATGTTGGGACGTTAATTCACTACTGGAGATAGACCACACAGCTTATCACTAACTTACTTGTGCTATACCAGGGGTGGTCAAACTATGACTTTCCAGATGTCCATGGACTACAATTACCATGTAGTCCAGGCTTTCTCAACAGGAGTTTCATGAAATCCTGAGGCTTCTCAACAGCTCCGGAAGGGTTTCGCCAATTGGGTGGGAGTCAATTCATTTCTTGATATGACCATATTTGGTTATGTCGACCTGACCCCTTCCCCCAAAATGGCCAATGATGGACCTGGAGTGGGTGGAAAGTGGAGGGGCCTCGGTCATAAAATCTATGCTGGCCGAAGCTCATTGCACATGGTAGCACCTGGAGGCCAGAGAGGTAAGTACTCTCATTTTACCTTAACAGCATTGTGAGGGTGGCAGGGGGTGACAGAGTGGCTCCAGGCTTGTTCCTAGCCCAGCAGAGTAGGCCACTCCCTTTCTGACACTGGTGGGGCAGGGATCTATGAAGCATGATGTCACATCTAGTGAGAGTGTCTGGGTGACATGTGACTTCTGTGTGGCAGGGAGGTTGACCTGCTGAAACCACTTTTAGGATTTATTGAAGCCTTAATTAAGAATGTTTCTGGGGCCTCTCAATGGCAAAAAGGCTGAGAAAGACTGAAGTAGTCCATGGACATCTGGAGAGCCACAGTTTGTCCACCCCTGTACTATATGATGCTATCCTACTGCTTTTCTCTCGCTACTGAATAATTATTACTGGTTAAATAAGCTATAAAATAAGAGTCTCTAAGTAATTGAAAGTCTATGTTAAGCATGTTCTTTTTAAGAAACAGACCTGTTGTTCCATGTCAGATTTCCTTATTTTATTTTAAAAAGGTAAACTGCAGTTTCTATGTTCATTCTCCTGTTTTCTTACTTTCCTTATGCTTTCCTCTAGCAACCTACAGAGAGACAAGTATGGGAGTAAAACTTAACTTTGCCTATCAAATGTAAATTTTTTCAGCATGATTTTTAATGGGCACAATTAAAACATAACTAGCGGTCATGAAGTAGACTCAGCGGGCAAGTGGTTCACAATTTGCAAATGAAATGTTTCCCTGTACAAACAGTACATGTGTACTGCTTTCTGGGAAAGGGAAAAAAATCACAAAAGGTCTGTAGCAAGCCCTATTGGTAACTGACGATATCCAATGCTGAAATAATTTGCTGCTAAAAAAACGGAGCACTGTTAAGCAGAGGTGCTTAATAATTGACTTATGTGTTCACATTCCTACTGTAATCTTGCTACAGGCAATGAAAAGACTTCAAGTGAATTACCTGATCATGGGCAGCTAAACTTGCCTCTTTAAAACAGGTTGAAGTATATTCGAGTGTGCTTAACTCTGCAGTATATCATAGAAAATTCATTTTGGATTATTAAATATGCTTCGATATCTTTTTAGTAGAGGATAAATAATTAGATTATTTCTAAAAGAGAGAGAGGGAGCCTTCATAGAGGAAATGAATACTGGCATGTAGTCCATATGTTGGCTGTCTCTTATAAATGCCATATGTTCCATATGGATAAGGCTTTTTGCTAGAGAGATCTAGGAACATATATGAAATTACCCAGCTACAAAAAAGAGTTGTTTAATCAAAGCCTAAAGAAGCTGTTCAGAGAACTGCCATCCTTTTGACTAATTCAGTGCACATGGATGGCTGGAACAACACAATACAAGATTAGCTGCAGCTCTCGCACTTCAAAAATTAGTATTCTGTAACCAAACAAAAAGTCACTTTTTGGGCATGAATCCAGTGTTTCTATCTTTATAGAAGCAACTTTGAATTTTCTTGGTAAAGCTGCAGCTTTAAGCGCTGGCTGAAAGTAAATCAGGAAATGTTCTTAGACATACTAAAAAAAAATCACTTTTCTTTCTGTATAACTCCTCCAAGCCTTGCATATAATGCAGCAGCCTCACAGTGGTCAGATTCATTCCAAAAACAGTACCTCATTCTGTCTTGATTTTTCCACACATTTCTCTAGACTGATAAAAGTGATTCTTCTAGGAGAGTTCACTAACAAATCATCTAACTTTCCATGATACATACCATTCAGTTTCTTTCAAAGCTTTCTTTTTTCTTCTTTGCCTGGGAAGCAATGTGATGTCTTAGTTTACATGTCTTTGTGTCTCCAGCAATACCAATTACTTTATCTCTAGAAAAAAGAGCATGTCACCATAAAACTCCTGGGGGGTTTTTTTTGTTTGTTTGTTTGTTTCTTTCTTTCTTTCTTAAACTTCTTTTCATCTTTCCAGCAAGACGTATCCAATTTCTCCATTTTTCCAGCAGTTGAAAATGTCAGCCCCGGCTGGTAATCTCCTCCCATTCCACAGCTTAATATTTATTCTTTGGTTAATTTCTGTGACCCATGCTTAGAGGAATCCCTAACATTTCTGCTTTTTGACTTCCATGTTGCCCGTGGTGTCCGTGGGCCTAACTCTTAAATAGATTCTGGTGGTTTCATTTAGTGCTGTCACTGTGACTGATGCAGACTGCAGGGCTGCAGGCAAACTTTGACCCTCTGAAGCCTGGGGCCGTTGCTGGTAGAAAAAAATGCAACCAAAACAAAAACAAAAATTCACATTAGAATGGGGAAAAGCTGTTATTGCAAGCAATCTAATTTGTTGAACCCTTGCTCTGACTAAGTTGCTGAAAAGCTCAGTAATTCTTCATCATGTTACAATAAATCATTTTACTTTCTTTTATATATCAGCTACTCTTAGGCCAGATAGCCTGAGCAGACAGACATGATGTGAGTTGTCCAAAGTGAGTCATTCCACCTGCTGTCTTCCGTGTTGTTGGATGGTGCTTGTGGACCCCAGTCCCTTTAGTGTGAGAGGTGGCTGTCTGTGCTTAACATGAAATCTCTGTACTTGTCCATTTTTTTCATTCTTTTCTTTATTCCATCTTCAAAAGAAAAAAAACACACACAAAAAGGAAATTTTAGAAATGCTGTTAACAGTAGTTGCTTGCCAATGACGTGGGTTTAGTTATACATTGACCTTCTGTTTTGTATGTGACCTGATTCCTTTTTTTTTTTTTGCTTTTAATTTAGTGTTGTTTAGGACAAATTCTGTTGATTTTTCCCCCTGAATCATGGTATTGTACTTAAAATATAAATGTTTACAAATGAATTGCATTGCATTACATATGCAAGGGCATGGAGTGACCTTCCCCTTCCTTGTCGGAAGACTTCCAGAACTGATGCTAAATTGTAAAATTAGAAACCTTGCATTTACTTTCAAATTTCTAACTTAAAGTAACATGGAAGCTTTGTGAAGAGTGTTACTACTTTATAAACTTCTCTCTCTCTTTTATAAGGTACATATCCTTACCGTTGGGAACATCCAATCACCCTAACGTTTCTCAAGTCTTACCTCCAAGTACAACTTTGTCCTGAACTACATTAAAGATCTTTCATAGAATAAGAACTGTAGTTCCAGTGTAGACCCTAACCCAGGGTGTCACTTTTCTCTTGCAGGACATTCACTGAACAATGCCAGGGATACAAGTGCCATGGATACTCTACCGCTAAATGGTAATTTCAACAACAGCTACTCTTTGCGCAACGGAGACTATAATGACGGCGTGCAAGTTGTAGACTGTGGACTAAGCCTGAATGATGCCGCATTTGAAAAAATGATCATTTCAGAATTAGTGCACAACAACCTGCGGGGCAGCAGCAAAAACCACAACCTAGAGCGCACATTACCAATCAAAGCTGTGATCGGCGGGAGCAGTAGTGAGGATGATGCTATCGTCGCAGATGCTTCATCTTTGATGCACAGTGATAACCCAGGCCTGGAGCTGCACCAAAAGGAGCTTGAGGCCCCCCTGATTCCCCAGCGGACTCACTCCCTTCTGTACCAGCCACAGAAGAAAGTGAAAACCGAAGGGACCGATAGCTACGTGTCACAGCTGACAGCTGAAGTCGAGGACCACCTCCAGTCCCCCAACAGAGACTCTCTTTACACAAGCATGCCCAACCTCAGAGACTCTCCTTACCCCGAGAGCAGTCCCGACATTGAGGAAGACCTCTCTCCATCCAGGAGGAGTGAGAATGAGGACATTTACTACAAAAGCATGCCAAATCTCGGAGCCGGTCATCAGCTTCAGATGTACTATCAAATCAGCAGGGGCAATAGCGACGGCTATATAATTCCAATTAACAAGGAAGGATGTATTCCAGAAGGGGACGTTAGGGAAGGACAAATGCAACTAGTGACAAGCCTTTAATAGTGTAGCAAAGGAATACTGAAGACCACATACAAGTATTAAACAGACTTAATTGGCCCCATGCAGGCTCCCTCATATCTGCTTGAAGAGACAATTCTGTTGTCCCTGTGGTTTCTGTCTCCCATGTAACGGAGATGACTGGACCTTGCAGTTCTGTGAATTTTTATAAAACAAAGCTTTGTATATACACAGAGTATACTAAAAGAATTATTTGTTACAATGAAAAAAGAGATGCCATCGAGGTATTTTAAGATATCTTCTGCTGCTGACATAAAAGAGATTGTGAAATACACGTACACACACACAAAGAGAAGCGTTCCAGCCATTTTACTGCAGCAGTTTGTGAACTAAATTTGTAAATATGGCTGCATCATTTTTTGTAGGCCTACATTGTATTATATACAAGACGTAGGCTCTAAAAATCCTGTGGGACAAATTTACTGTACCTTACTATTCCTGACAAGACTTGCAAAAGCAGGAGAGAGATTCTGCGTCAGTTTGCAGTTCACTGCAAATCTTTTCCATTATGGCAAAGATTGAAAACATGTCTAACCACTAGCAATCAAGCCACAGGCCTTATTTCATATATTTCCTCAACTGTACAATGAACTGTTCTCATGAAAAAAAAATGGCTAAAGAAATTATATTTTGTTCTATTGCTAGGGTAAAAAAAAATAAAGACATTTGTGTCCAAAAGGAAATTTAATTGTCATTAAAATAATTTTAAAGAGTTTGAAGAAAATATTGTGAAACGCTCCTGGTTGCACATATGCTACAAGCTGTTTTTTCTTACACTTGGTTCATAGTACCGTAATATGTTCAAAATGCAAGTTCTTCCCATTTTTACTTCTTTTTCACTGTAAACAGTGTTCTGCTTTGACGTTAGTATTTCTTCTTATGTTTCAAACTTTTAATTGCCAAATGAACATATTTTCCGGGGAGAATTCTCTTAGAAGCCAATTAATGCCATGCCTTGCACAAATTTGGTAAAGTATCTGCAACAGATTATAAATTAGTTCCCATTGCATTTTTTAACTGGGGAGGGGGGTAGAAGTGGGGGGGGGCAAGGGGGGACCCAGGATATTACTCTGAAAACTTAATGGGGAACAAATGGTGCCTGTCCTTTTTAAGCTAAGAGAAAACAAAAATATTACTCTTCCATACTCCTTCTGCCTATATTTAGTAATTAATTTATTTTATGATAAAAGATCTAATTAATTGTACATTGTTTCAGAAAAATTCTGCTTTTTTCATCCCTTTATGTAAACCTGTTAATAATGAGCCCATCACTAATATCCAATGTAAAGTTTAACACCTGTTTGACAGTAAATAAATGTGAATTTTTTTCAAATAGGTAAAATGCGCTTTCTTACCTATGAGTCATAAGCTCTATTATATACTGCCAGCTAAATTCTGCTTAGTGCTGCTCCTGTACAGTTCTCAATTTATACGTTGAAGACTGAAGTAGGAGCTTGCCTATATATCTCTATTGAATAGAGGTCATTGCTGCTACTTGATATTCTAGTCATAGTCACATATGATCAAGATCAGAAACACAAGCTCCTGTTACAAAAAATGTATGGCAGTGTCCTCCATTTACATAACAGATTTTTAAAATTCAAATAGGAATTAAAAATAAAAAATGGTTACAAACTATGCAGTCATATTTCAGACAACTGTAATTATGTGGCTATAATTAGTGATAAAGATAAGCTCTTGTCACAGGGAAAAATACTAATATTGTAGCATTTATAGAAGCACTGTGAATATTGAAGGCCTTGCAAAGATGGTAAATCACAGCGGTCTTTTGTGATATGCAAATTAGGTTACTGTTACTGCTACTATTAGCAGATGGGGAATCGAGGCAGGAAACTGATGTTTTGCCCAAAGCAGTTTCTAGCATGCCACCAGCAGAAGCAGGATTTAATTTGAGACATACTATTTTGGAACTATCTGTTCATTCCTCTACATTATATTGCCTATAGCATACTTCCGATTCGAGTTTTCATTTCCAGTCATCCAAGTTTAAACAATATACAGACGTTTCATGATAATTTGTCACTATGGGTTTTTTTCCTTTTGTTTTCATGCAGCCCTGGTTGCTTGCAAATACTACCAACTGTTCCCTTAATAATTAAGGCAGTTGGGCATAATCCACTGGAAATCTATGGAAGCACCAATGAAATGAGCAAGGTTTAAGCAGATAAACTTCCCAATATCTTCACAAGATGGTTAATATGGGTGTGCATTTAGTATGAGCCAGAAAAAAGCCAAAAATTACCTTATTGGTATGTAACAGCTAATCTTTCTGCCAGATATAAATTGGGGCTGAATTTTGGCTATCTGAAATTGGTTGCCCCTGAAACTATTCGGGATTTTTCAGAATAGTAGCCTAGATAGATGCTGGCTGTTGTTTATTGTTGCTGAGTATTGTGTAAGAAGGTCTGTTCACACACCAGCTGCTACCACTGAGTGGTAAGTCAGGAGTGGTGGTAGCTAAAGTACTTTACACTGAGTGGCTCTTAGAATCATAGAGTTGGAAGGGGCCATACAGGCCAACTAGTCCAACCCCCTGCTCAACGCAGGATCAGCCCAAAGCATCCTAAAGCATCCAAGAAAAGTGTGTATCCAACCTTTGCTTGAAGACTGCCAGTGAGGGGGAGCTCACCGCCTCCTTAGGCAGCCTATTCCACTGCTGAACTACTCTGACTGTGAAAATTTTTTCCCTGATATCTAGCCTATATCGTTGTACTCCTGATATCTAGCCTATATCGTTGTACTTCTTCATATCTAGCCTATATCATTGTACTTCTTCATATCTAGCCTATACCGTTGTACTCTTTGCAGTGTTCCTTCCCTTTTTCCTCTTGCTGCAGCTGCCCTGGGCTGCTCAGGGCTTCTTGAATATTTAGAAGAATATTTTAGAATATTAATTTTTTTAATGTCCTGCTTTCCTGTACCTTAAGAAGTCACAAAGTAGCTTATAACCACACTTCCTTCCTCTCAACAGACAGTTTGTGAGCTATGTGGGACTGAGCGTATTCTAAGAGACCTGTGACTGAGTCCCGGACACCTAGTAGGCATCATGTGGAAGAGTGGGGAATCAAACCTAATTCTCCAGATTAGAGTTTTGTTCCCATCTGCCCCTAACTTTTATGTAACTTCATCAAAAGTATTGTATGAGCTTGGCATGGCCAAAGGAACATAACTTAATAGCTGTCTAGTGTAGCATAAACTTCTCCCCCAAACCAACTGGTTGTCCAGAGTTTGGATCTAAGGCTTCCATGAACTACATGGAGGATCTACTTAAATGTCTAACCACATCCCCATTCTCTGAAAGCCCCCTGTGCTCTGCTTTCAGAACAGTAATCTAAAGAAAGGTGTCCACCATAAGTAATCAAATGCTTCAGCTTACATGTTTCTCACACTAGCGATTAAGAAGGAATAAGAATACAAACTGATAATTAGGCTTAGCTACAGAAGATTCTTTTGGTTAGGAAACCACTGGTTTTCAATGTTTTCTTTTGTCTCACCACTACCAAAACCTGGAGGTGATGCCTACTTTGAAGGGTGGTGTTTATGGCATTATAACCTCCCCCCCTCAAGCCCCACCCTCCCATAAGTATCACCCCAATCTACCTTTATCTGCCCCTTTGTCTTAAGCTTTCACTCCTCCCCTCTCCCCAGCAGTGTCTACCTCCAGAGAAAATGGCTGCTTTGCAGGGTGAACTCTGACATATCTCAATGAGTCTCTCCCCTCCCCTCCCTTCCCTGCCCACAGTGGCATATATATGGTGAGAGCAGCAGGACCTGAGTCAGGACAACAGGCAGAGCTTGGTGACATGGGGTAGTGAGAACAAACTGGGGTCCCAGCATGCACCCTCTGCAGCCTAACCCAAGAACATTGGAGCTGCAGGAGCAGCAGGCAGGCCACAGGCACCTAACCAGTCAGCCATGAGGGCCCTGCCAGCACCAAATCAGTCTTTGCATTGGGGAAGACCACATCTCCCAACTATATATAGATCAGTTCCTCTTAGGGTTGCCACCTCCAAGTTGAGAAATACCTAGAAATCTGAGGTGGAACTTTGGGAGGGAGAGATTTAGGGAGGGAAGAAGCCCCAGCAGGGTATAATGCCCTAGAGTTCAACCTCCAAAAGAACCATTTTTCTTTAGGAGAACTGATCTCTGTCATTTGGACAGCTGTTTGAATTCTGGTTGTTCTCCAGCTCCTATCTCGAGGTTTGGAATCCTAATTGCCCTGGCAGAAATGGCAGCTTTGGAGCGTGGAAGCTATGGCACTGTACTCCTCTGAGTTCCCTCTTCACGTCAAACCTCACCCTCTCCAGGGTCCAGCCCCCAAATATCTGGGAATTTCGTACCTGTGATACTAGTAAATATCTCCACATGCAACTGCCAGTCTATCTTTCTGCCCCTTTGTCTTAAGCTTTCCCTCTTCCCATTCTGACAGCCTATGCCGAAGAAAACTGTAGCCCAGTTGTGTGTTGCTGACCATTGAGCCAGGCCTATGTCCATGGCTGGGAACAGTCAAGAATTTGTGAGGTGGCACCCTACTTTCCCCTATAACCCCTTTCCACACTATTTCCTCTTTCTATCCCTGTAGCAAACCTATCCCCCAAAGCAATCATCTCCTCTTTACCTGATGCATCCTTTCCTCAGCCATTCACCAACCAAGCTTTTACCACCTCCTATCTTCAACTATATTTATTATTTACTTCATTGATTGATATTCTACCTTTGTCCATAGTGAGAACTAAACAGCTTATATTATTGTCCTTTCTTGCTTTTTATTCACCCAACACTATGAGGTATGTTAGGCTAAAAGAATGTGCCTGGTCCAAAATCACCCATTAAGCTTCCACAGCAAGTCGGAGATATGAACCTGGGTCTTCCAGATCCTACTGTGAAGCTCTAACCACTTGACCCCACTGCCTTTCATAGAGTAGCTACTGTTGAACAGTAATAAGCAGCCAGTCCTAGCTGAGTAATGTAAATCATATGAAATCTCCCAGAGGTTGCTTCCAGACAATAGAGATCGGTCCCTCTGGGGAAAAAAACACTGTTTTGGAGAGTGGACTTTATGGCATTATATCCAGCTAAGATCTCTCCCCTCCCCAAAGCCTGCCCTCCTCAGACTCCACAACAAAATCTCCAGGAATTACCCAACTGGAAGCTGTCAGTCCTAGCCAGGGCTGGTTCAAATGAGTCCCTTCTCAAAGGACAATATAATCCTGGGAAAAGGCTCTGCCCCACCCCATCCCTTTTACTCCCTGAAACCCAGGCTGGAATACTGTGGCTTTTTAGTAACAGCCACTAAAGAAATCCATTGCTTAAAGCTATAGTTGTTCCTTTGATTGATGTGGAAACATCTCTAACAGCACAAGAACAAGGCTGGCAATAGATAAGCACTGCAAAAAGGGAGGGGCTCTTGCGCAGCCTGGCTATTCGGGGGGGGACGACTCTCATAATCTCATGCTCTCCAGAGGGGACTTGGATGTGCTCTAGCTATGCTTGCAACCACTGCCTGCACATGCGCTCCAGCTATTCTTGGGGGGGGGGGAATTGTACATGCTCTGGCTCTCCTGACAGCCACTACCTGCTGTCACCTCAAGAAAGCAAGCACTGCCTCCAACACTGCCCAGAGGCCAGACTGAGGACCAATAGTAACCCCTTGCCTATCAGAATTACTGTGCATGTGCCCTTGCCCAACCAAGTTACACTGGGGGGAGGCCTCCTGTCTGAGGCACACACACACACACACACACACACACATATATATATATATATCCCATTTTAAAAACGGGAGGGCTGCAACCCCCCCCCCCCCCCCGCTCCCTCCCAGCAGGAGTATACCTGCAGGCCACAAAGCCCTGTTGCTGCCTCTCTCCTTGAGGGCGTCAGTGGAGGCCGCAGCCACAAGGCTTCTAGCAGGCAAGGAGGGAGGGTGGGAGCTGGAGGGGTAGGGCCAATCAGGGTGGGCCTGGGCGGACAGGGCCCTGGACAGTCCCCTCCCAGGAGGCTTTTCCCCAAATATATAAGGGAGCAAAATAGTATTAAGGATATATGTGTGTGTGTGTGTGTGTGTGTGTGTGTGTGTGTGTGTGTGGAGTTCTATTTCATCCTGTCTCAATCGACTCAGGGCAGATTATTTGCCCCTCTCGTTGTGTGGTTGTCTAGCAATGGCCACTAAAAGGGCATTAATTTCTTAAAGCTAAAGATGGTCCTTCTCTCAAGGTGGTCCTTGGGGGATTTTAAACCACCACTCCATTTTTTCCCTTCAAAAATGTATTTCTAATTTTTCTGCAAACCTGGGGGCTTTTCTCAGGCTTCTAGAAAGATGTCTTGTATATCCATGGCTCCAATCTCCTGATTTAAGTACATCTACAGATGGGGCCATGTTGAGAGTTAGATATATTGAAGATGTACCAAGGGAAAGCATGTAAATTATGCTTTCCTTTCTGTTAGTTGTTCATTATTATTATTTACTAAATAGTGTCAAACTGTGTGACAAATGTAAGTTAAAAAATTTCCCTCTGGAAAATGCATGAACAGAAAGAGCTGAGAAAATGCAGAAATGAGGATGACCAAGTGAAATTTATAAGCATATTTTATTTATAGATTGTGTTCATTTATTTAAAGTTCCTATTCTTCATTGATTTTTAAAATGATAGCAGCTCTGTAAGTAAATAAGTTTCTTGTCATAACTTGTGGACAAGAAACTGAAAATTACTCTGCCATCTTCAGAATACTCAAAGATGTTCCAGGTGTTTATAAAAAGAATCAGTTTTATACCATGCTATTTACAACCCGAAGGAGTCTCAAAGTGGTTACAATCACCTTCCCTTCCTCTCCTCACAACAGATACCCTGTGAGGTAGGTGAGGCTGAGGGAGCCCTGATGTTACTGCTTGGTCAGAATAGCACTACCAGGGCTGTGACAATCCCAAAGTGATCCAGCTGGCTGCGTATATAATCATAGAATCATAGAGTTGGAAAGGACTTCCAAGATCATCTAGTCCAACCCCCTTCACAATGCAGGAAGGACCGGGAAATCAAATCCAGCTTGCCAGATTAGAAGCCATCGCTATACCATGGTAGCTTTCTGCCATGCAATGTTTTCTCTGATTTGGCATTAGAATGGATGGGAATGGTACAAAATAACTTGCCTATAGGGAGACAAGTTTGCAACATTTATATATTAGCATGGAGGTAAGTGAACATGTTAATTCTTGCTTTGGGTGAAGTGATGGAGCAAACAGCCAACAACATTTTAAAATATCCAAAAAGATTACCTAAAATGGTGGAGGAAGTAGCTGCTTTGATACTTTCCGAAAAGTTTGCAAACACACCTACTAAATAAATTATTTTAGCTGGATAGGCATTGTCCAGTGTTACTCAACCACATTCTGCTCTAAAAAATTCTGAACTAATGGATAATGTAGCTATTAAAATAGTTACATCATCCCAGGAGAATAGAAGCCCTTCCTGGAGAGAAAATTTCTGGTTCCTATGAATGAAATGTTTAGTATGCTATCAACTTTTAATCTTGAAAGACTCTTACAGAGCAGTCCTAAACAGAATTGCATCTTTCAAAGCTCATTGACTTCAATATTTTTAGAAAGGCAAAACTCTGGTTAGAATTGCACTATTAGACAAACATCATGTAAGTTTGAAAGCCTCTTGTGGCACAGAGTGGTAAGGCAGCCGTCTGAAATCTTTGCCCATGAGGCTGGGAGTTCGATCCCAGCAGCCGGCTCAAGGTTGACTCAGCCTTCCATCCTTCCGAGGTTGGTAAAATGAGTACCCAGCTTGCTGGGGGGTAAATGGTAATGACTGGGGAAGGCACTGGCAAACCACCCCATATTGAGTCTGCCATGGAAACGCTGGAGGGTGTCACCCCAAGGGTCAGACATGACTCGGTGATTGCACAGGGGATACCTTTACCTTTATGTAAGTTTTGGATTCATTGATCCCAGTTCAGAAACAGGTCTTACCTGTGATACAGATAATAGCCATGCACAGTGGCCAAGCATTCCTGTCTGCATTACAATTATTTATTTGCAAAAATAATATCGAAAAACCTTTTATAGCATATAAAAACATCGTCAAAATAGGGGTAATTCATAATTAATTTATAATAATTACATAGTCTAAATAAAACAGATAAGTGAAATAAAATAAGTAGCAACCAACAATAGATTCCTCCAGAATGCCCAACAATCAGCAATTTCCACCAACTGTAGATGCCCCTGTTCTAGAACTGTTTCTTGCCTAGCCGATTGTCCCTTTGTATCACAGTGGCCAAGAAATCGGCCATCAGTTCTGTTATTTCTGGGGACCTATCAGCTAGCAAATGTCTAATGATTCTGCCCATAGGGCCAGAAAGATCTACCGTGATAGGAACAATAAGTTGTTGTCTAAGCATAAAATGTGATGGGCAATAAAGTAAAATATGTGGCACTGAGTCAGGCTCTAATTGACAAAATTTACATAATCTGTTCCTAATTGGTACACTGCTACATCTACCTGATATAACAACTGAGGGGAAGATAAGCAAGCATAAAAGCATGATGATGGAGCGGGTTAATAAGACTTTGCTGCCTTTCTATCTTGCCTTTCTCCCAAGTGGCAACCCAAAGTCTTCTCCATTTATTCCAACATGAATGGACTAGTGTATCCCTATCTAGAGAGCATGGAGGGAAATGTTATATTTCAGTTATGCATCTGCATCTAATATAAGCTGATAATGTGCTGCATACTGTGTGCAGCATCAAAAAACTACACAGGCAGCCACAATCTATAACCTCAGTATCCCACCAGCGATCTAGGTGCACCATGTTCTACTGTGCATGCACTTCCAATTTGGCCAAAGGAGCTTTGATGGGAAACCTGCTTTTCCAAGCCGATTAGCTTTACTGTAGTATGCTATTCTTCATGAACCTGATATGTAATTGGTAAAATTAGATTTTTCAACTCAGATTTCTTCTTTACAAAAACATAAACAGATAACACCCTTCTTGCTGGATGACTGCAGTTAGAATCGCACTGCTAGGTCTCTATGTTCTTGAGGTTTCTGGCCCCTTGGCAGGATCATTCAAAGCAGGGGGAGCAAATGGGCAAGTACTCTAACATGTTTGAATAAAACAAAATGTCAGAGCAAGCCACGCAAATAGCTGTCTTATGAATGTGAGCAAAGATACAGTATGGACTGGTTTCCCATTAAAAGTCTACACTTACGAGAATTTAGCTACCCCATTCCCTTGGTGGCCCTGAGCACCCCCTCTACTCTTAACTGACCCCAACTACTCAGTATGAGGCTAACCGTGCAGATCCTATGCTTAAACTGGAGTAACTCTGTCTGAAACTGCATGCCATATGAGCTAATAGTTATAAAGCACCTGGCTGTGCTTGTTGTTAACTTTGGATTGGTAAAGAAACAGTGTTTCTTTACCAAGGGTGCTTTCTTTCCTTTTTGAATCTCTCAAGTCAGAGGAAAGTTCCTGGAGCTGGAAAAGAAATACCATGGCTATCAGAATGCACCCCCATCGTATTTCGTAGGCACTCTCCAGCATGCACTCTTACTGGCATGGCCTTATTTTATGCAGCGTATGTTCTCTTGCCCTTTTATTGTATGAGTGTCACCACTAATGTCAAACTTTGCCCTGATAAATATTAACATTTCCCAGAATGGAAGACTGACATCGTACTTAATGATGGCTTCTTACTAATCCAGCTACAATACTAGTCAAGGAACCACTGTATAAAAAATGCTTGCTTCCAGTTGCAGTCAGAGAACCATGTTTTTAAAAGCTGACTGTGATACCATGGAAATCCCGAGATTATTTTTGGCTCAAAAATTGCATTCTAATTTAGCCTAATGGCAAGTATCTCCTTGACACTTAGACTGCTATTGGTGTGCTATGCAAGACTTCTTACAATTTATGTAGAATAGAATTCCTCATCCCTTTCTGCTTTCAGAATGTGAAAACCTCTGCATTGTGTGTTAATCAGTCATTAACAGTCTTTGAAAAACGCATTATGAGAGATCTCGTGGAAGAATTCTATAGAGCTGTATGCTCTCTTAATGGAGTCGAACTCTTCATTTCTCACCTGTGAGAGAGAAGTCAAATTTATTGAAACCCTAACTTGGCAGAACATAATGGTGCTTTTACTTAAATGCAGTGACTCTTAATGTGGTAGGTGAGTTCAGCTCAGGAGAAGGAGTCAGCTCCTTTCTGACCCATCCTAGCATATTGTGAGACTGGTAAGGAACAGAAAGATTGTGCCAATCCATAATTAGATATTCCTGGAAGGGGTTTGTCAAGAAAACAGTGTCTCCTTGCTATTCAAAATGTGCTTTGTGTTGAAGAGCATGCACAGTATTTGGTGGCATTGGTACTAAAAATAGAATGCAGCAGAATAATCCATGTTCTGCATGTTGTAAAAACAACACTAGGCATATTTGTAACATTTCTCTTCTTGTGCATAACTTATTTTGCATCTGAATAAATTTGCCAATGTTCTTTTGTTTCCACCAGTCCAAAGAAGCCACCAAAAGCCCTAAATCTTCACCTGTGGCCCATGAAAATTCAGAACTGCTTCTGGCTTCTGAAATTTCACTGTGGATTAACCATCACCACCTAAGTATATATTTGCAACCACAAAATGTAGAAACTTGATAAAAGGGGAGGGAGTTGGAAGTTGAGATCCTTACGCAATTGACCATTATTTAGACATTCTATAGAGCAGTGGTCCCCAACCTTTTTTTTATCACCGGGGACCAGTCAACGCTGGACAATTTTACTGAGGCCCGGGGGGGGGGGGTAGTCTTTTGCCAAGGGACATTGCCGCCACCTGAGCCCCTGCTCCACTTGCTTTCCTGCCGGCGCCCCTGACTTCCTGCTACCCACTGGGGGGCGCTGCCAGCACCAGCTGCGCAGTGCCACACTGAGGGGGAGCCCCAGCCATGGCAGCTGCTGGAAAGCACCAAAGGGGAGCCGGCAGCAGGACAGCTCCCAAGGGCAGGAGCCGGGGAGGACGATGAGGAGGAGCCGCAGCCCGGTACCGGCTGACCCACGGACCGGTCCTGGTCCCCGGACCGGGGGTTGAGGACCACTGCTATAGAGGGTTTTTTCCCTCCTCCCTGTAAGAATGTATCATACACACATAGCCTTCCTTGGATATAGCTCCTCTTGTGTATTGTTTTGGTTTAAGAGCAATAGCACAATGAATTGCTCTAGAAATGGTTAGTGAAACATTTCAAATTACTGTTGGAAAGAAAAATGGATTGGGAGTAGCAAAAAAATGGGAACAAGGAAGATTTCAGCCCTTAGTACAGTAAGATTTTACAGACAGACCATGAGCATACCCCACCAGAATATGTAGGGGGGGGGGAATCCACATGCTACTTATTGCTAAAGAAGGCTCTAGTCCTGGGTATTGTTCCATGGAGCCATACATGCTGTATTTAAAGATGTTTTGTCAAACAATTTCTAGGGGGTAGGGTTATGATTTAATAAATCAAAGGTGATTCATTCACAGATAATTTGATTCTGGCTTCCATTTGCTTTGTTTCTTAATTCATGCTCCCTCTAGCTTGTAATTTTAATTAGCACCTGCTCCCATCTCTTGTGGGTAGTGGCAGTACATGTCATGATGCAGAGACATGGACACTTGAGTTTATTTTTTTGTGTCAAATGAAATCCCAAGCACTGAAGCGTTAGGACCCAAACATGGTTATGGATTGCAGTGGTCTTCCCTCCAGCATCCTGAATATGTCTGCAGATGAAAGTTGATATATCCTGCACACAGGAAATCAAGAACCCGTGCAGATATTTTCAAATATCCATATTGGGCTCAGATTGGGATCTCTACATCTGTAACCATGAGTGTCTAAATAAAAGGGGTCCATCATTTGTGCCTGTTTGCCACTGATTGGCCGTCCACCCATTGGCTGCCCAATCAGCTTAAAACTCACCCCCTAACTGTATTCCTACAATTTTGCCACTTCTTCTCAGTCACTGCCCCCCCCCCCAACAACCCTCCTGAATTGAGTGAGCTGCCAGGGGTGCATGGGGGCTCTTTGGCTTCACCCTCCTTAGGCAATGGCTCCTGCCTACAGAGCTTAGGGAAGCCAGCCTGTATATTCTCTGAGGGGGAGCACCCACCCTACGATCACCCCAACTACTGCCTACCCCCTTTTACGGACCCAGGGGCACACTGGCTGCTTGACCATCCCCCTTGCCCACCTGACATGGAGGCCGCCAGCACTTGCCTCTATGCTGCCTCCCGCCAACTCTGAGGCATGCCTGCAGCCTGAGAAAAACCTGATGGCCTAAACCACAAAGAGAGGGGAGGGCCAGGGGGAAATGCCAAGGAGAGGGGAGATCCCCTAAAATTACAGCTCCAGACTAAAGAGATCAGTTCCCCTAATGAAAATGGATGTTTTGAAGGGTGAACTCTCTGGTACTGTAATTGGGGATGCCAGCCTCCTGCTTGCCTAGCCCTCTTTGGCACACTCTTGGATGAGTGCCAGGCAGCTTGCAAATGTTCTCTGCCTGCAGGCTGGGCTGCCCTTGATGTTTGTTTCCTTGCTCGTAACTGATGGGGCTCACAGACAGATGGCTGAGACTAGGATTTCTGCTCCATGCTGGCCAGAACACCCTGGAGACCCAGTCCTTCCTGCAGACCTTTCTGCCCAATTTCCTTCAATTACAGAGGAAAGAGAAGAGCGCTTCGTATCCTTGCCTTGGAAACTTGCTAGCATCATGTGGGGAATGGCCATGGCTTAGTGATAAATGAGGTTGAAGTCTGTCCCATGATTATTTTTGGATGTCCCAGTGTCCTCCTGGTTGTTCTAGGGTAGGGGTGGCCAAATTGTGGCTCTCCAGATGCCCAGGTGTCCCATTAGCCCCTGCCAATCCCTGCCAACATTTAAAGAATGGCAGCCTCTAAACCGGAGAGCTCTCTCAGTCCCACATCTCTCACAGCGTGTCTGTTATGGGGAGAGGAAGGCTTTCCTTCCCTCTCTATCCACCCCACCCAGAAACCAACCCACCTCACACACACACCCAAAAGCTTCCCCAACCAAGCTCACCTGCAGCACAGCTAATGCAGCCAGGCCCCGGACCCCTTTCTCCAACAAAATGGTGCCATGGCCTCCAAGACGGGCACCTTGGCAGCCACACACTGCCCTGCTATCCCCCCTCTCTGAAAAGCCCTTGCCATCATCCTCTGCCACCCTCCTACCTTCCCTACTACACTTTCTTCACACTCATGTCACTACTACCACACTCCCATTTGCTACCACACCACCACAACCCCCCCAAAAAAAACACCCCTTAATCCCCATGCCTTTGCATGTGGGACAACACTCCCCTTCCTCTTACTACCCCCAAGCTCTAGCACCCATTGTTTTCCTGGATACAATGGGCTTTACCCCTAGTCTTATATATAAAACATGATTCATACTTCTGACAAGACTCCTATTGGTGGAATGTCCCCCAATCAGGGCCAATTGCTGCTCTTGCTCAGGATTCCACACAACACCCTCTTCCTTTCATGCCTGTGTGAAAGAAGCCTCTAACAGCCCCTGATTGAGGGGAGGGGGACATTTCCTTCCAAGAGCAGTGCAGGGGACTCTGTGGCCATATATGTATGTCCCTTTTGAGGGGGGGAAGCCTTCCCCTTCTGCCTAACTATTGGCTGACAGGGAGGCCACAGAAAAGCCCCTCCTCACTTAAAATACTGCTGTGGCTGGCCTCACTGCTGGAGGGAAGACGCAGCCAAGCAATGTGTGTCTCTTCTCCACCACTCTCTGAACATTTGAGGCCTACCACACAAGGTTGTTGTGCAGATGAAACTGGATACTGTGGCGGGGGTTCTTTTGCCTCTTGTTTCATCTGCACCACAACCCTGTGCAGTAGGTCTCAAGTGTTTCATCTCCACAACAACCTGTGGGAAGCTTAAATATTTCTTTTTCACAACAGTCCTGTCCACCCTCCAAAGCAGCCATTTGTGCCTGGAGTTCTGATTTTAATAGTCTGGAGATGTAATTCCAGGAGATCTCCAGGTCCCACCTGGAGGTTGGCCACCCCTGAGTGGAAATATTCTGTGAAAGTGGGGCCTCAAAAGGGTATAATGCCTCCACAGCCACCCAACCAGCCACATAGTACCCCCAGCCTATTTCAGGTCAAGAAAACATTGCAGAGAGGAGGTCAGATTGCCAGATAGATGCACATTCATGTTCTGGTACTCCACACTTCCTAGGTGTGCTTGAACCTGATTGGGATTAGGACTATTGTCCACAGAGAGACCTCCTCTCTTAGGCCCATTATGCATGGCCGCCGAAACGGCGATTTTGGGTCACATGGAAAACGCGGAGGGGGAAGATACGAAGCACACCGGTTATGCACGGGATGGGGCGCAACGGCGGCAAAACCCAGAGTAACTGATTATGCACGAGGCGAACCTGGCGCCGCTTCTGGTTGCGCCCTGGTCACCCGGAAGCTGCGCTTTCTTCCGTGTTTTGCTATCGCGGCTTTTTCGACGGCATGCACCGAAGCTGTGGCCGGTTGCAGCCGGCACCATGTGTTATTGGTGATTTTAGTCGCCGCCATTCCACCCCGAATGTACATTATTCCCCCCGTGCATAATATGGTTGCCAGATTCCAAACCATGAGCTAGCGCCTGTTGTATTACAGAATGCAGCAGGCTTTACTACTAGCCTAATATAAAAAGCAGTAGTGCCATTGCCTGCCTCTGGGTAGTAGCAGTTCTGGACTTCTTTGGTGGTCTCCCATCCAGGTACCAACTAGGGCTAACTCTGTTTAGCTTCTATAATCTGATTTGATGCTATTCCTCTGGGCCATCCAGGCCAGGACTCCCTAAAACCTATCTTAAGGATTTCATTTTATTTTTAAAAGAGCCTTTAGTTCTGTATGGAGCCATAGACTGTAGACCTCTCTTGTGAAAAATCTTTCCAGAAAGAGTGTTTTACAGAAAAAAACATAAATATGAATCTAATGGCATTTTAAGGACTAACAAGGCTTTCATCATCTCTAGACACTGTTAGCTTTTTTTAAAGGACCTTGCCTCTGAATATTTGAGTTTGGAGTCTATGAAAGATTGGGCTGGAATAAAATGTTGTGACATAAATGAACATATAAAACATATGGCATCTTTCTAGAGGAAGCCAGGACTCCAGAAGGTACATGCTTGAAAGACAAGAATTCTGAAATGCATTGCCACAGAGGCAGATTTTAAGAAAAAATGTTTCCTCATGCATTGTTTGAGATTTTCCAATGTTGTTTTTAGGTGTTTGGAAGCCTACCCACTCGTCCACACACATTATTGTGTGTTTCTTGTCATTTTAGCCATCTAGGTATTGCTTCCGCTTTCATGTTATGAATTGATTTTCCTCGTTTGCTTTTGATTCTTGTTCTTATATCTGTTTGTTAACCTATCCAACTACCTAATCTTCTATCTAATAACCTAAATAAAATGCACAACAATGTTGTACTTCTGGTTTGTATTCTACACCAGGCAATCACATTAGACCTTGCGATATGGAAAACCTCATTGTTTTGTTTCATTGCTTTCTACTTACTCCTAAGAGTGAGACATTCATTAATGTACCCTTCAAGCTTGAATCATACTATTTTTATGACTTTTTAAAAATAGCTTCATTTGGAGGTAAATGTCTTCAGGAAAAGGTTATTGAGCTCATTCAGAATTCTCCCCTCTGTACTATCAATTCCCCAAGACAGCACTTTTAGTTGAATGTGGATTTGTTTAAAAAAAAGAAAGTTGAAATATACTAAATTAGTTGAGTCTCTTTAATAAACAACTTTAACCTAAGGGCACTCCCTTATTTTAAGTAAATCCCTCATTACATCACCTTACCAAATATCTTTCTGAAGCTGCAGGGATATTCTCATGGTACTAGGTAACCTCTCTCTTCCATTTTTATCTTGTCTTTTCTGTAAAATTAGAACAGTGTATAGGATTCTCCCTTAATCCACTTTGTCTTCATAATAACCCTGTGATGTTAGGTGAATGACGAAAGGTCACTTAGTCAGTTTCACAGCTGAGCAGGAATTGGAAGCCAGATATGCTCAGTCTTTGCTACTCTAACCATTGCACCATGGTAGGTCTCTGCTTTAATCATAATTGATTGCGATTCATTCAGACTGCTGGCAGAATAGAGGTTTTACTACCAATGTTTGCTTAATGGCAGGACTGAGGCCTACCACTGGTCTGCTTGTTCATGGAAGTAGATCTATGGAACAGTGTCACATGATAAACCTATCTTAACTTCAAACTAATGCTATCTTACAATAAAAACCAAAACTATTGAAGGTGTGTCGGGGGGGGGGGTTGGGATTCTGGTGGCAATGTGGAAAAGCTATGTGAACCTGAATAACCAAGTGAGTCAATATTGATAGTGTGAGTTGTTGGAATATGCTACTAACATCCTGAGGTTCATCATTCTTGAGCTTCTTTCCAGTCTGCATAATAAAGTATCAACACAGCGACATAAATTCCCCTCTAGCTTCTAACTTTAATTAGCTTTTGCTCTCGATTCATGGTTATAATGGCAATTGTTGCTGCCACAACACTGCTTCAGGGCTCAGTGGCAGAGTACATGATCAGCATGTGTAAGATACAAGGCTCAGTCCCTGATGTCTGTTGTGAAAGGATTTCAGAACTGGGAAAGGTCTCTGGCTGAGACGTTGCTACTTAGGGCAGGCATTGTGAATTAGGTTGGCCATTTGTCTGACTGCACATCAGGCAATTACTTTTCACTCTCTAGTGGATTGCCACAATATATTACTAGATCCAAATTTCCAACCCTCTCATGGCCATTTCATCTATTACTTGTAGGCTGTACAAAATAGTTGAGACAAGGATTGTAAACCGTCATGGGCTCCAAAGGAAACAATGGTTTGTGGTAATGGATTATTGCTCCCGCATGCTTGTGTGTAGCCGGAATGGCTGTGCTGAGAACTCCAGTGTAAACATGATAGCCAGGTGAACATAAGTTGACTGAGCTCCCTGGCTTCTGATTGAATTGTTTCCTGTTGAAATTTGTCCCGACCATCCTGCTGAGCAGCTTTGTACATTATACAGTTCCACTCAGCTCCTTGTGGCACTGGGTCCAGCCGTGTCTCGGTACTTGGAAACATGTTGCGCTTGCACAATCCACAAAGTAGAATGTCTCGAAGCCTGTATATCTTGAGATCACTGTCGGGTCATTAAAGCAGCCTATTTGTCTATCATAGGTTCATTTAGACCAGGGATAATCAAACTGCGGCCTTCCAGATGTCCATGGACTACAATTCCCATGAGCCCCTGCCAGCATTCGTTGTCCATGGACATCTGGAGGGCCGCAGTTTGACTACCCGATTTAGACGTTGCATTATTATTGTACCTGTGCTGTCAGATGGAAATACAAAAGAGTTCAAATGTATACTCAAACTAACTATAACTATAATTGCTGTACTTTCTTCATGTTAATCCATAAGACTGAGCTATTGAGTCCCAGCAACCAACCGATGTGCTTTCTGGCGAGTGTAATATGAAACCTAGGTGACTGTTGGAGGTGACAGCTGCAGGAGCCTTTGCCCTTTGAAAGTTGGGACACTACCCATTGACCCAGTGTGTACCATGTCGACATAGCATGATGTAGAAATGCTGATATGAAATGAACCACATTAATGCCTATGTAAGAAAACCTCTTCAGCACAGCCTTTCTTTTCATAGTGGATAGACTACACAAGCAATGGGAGATGGTACATAAACCATGTCTCATTGCATGTACAACTTGGGGTCCGTATCCAAAACATATTTTTGAGAATTATTATGCTATGTTTTTGTTTACATCTGACCACACTGCAATACTGTGTGTTGCCAAAATCTTATGCTCTGCATCTGTTTCTTCTGTCTGCATTAATGTTTCCCCCCAGGAGGACATACTTCATGGTGATTGGTTCATTCAGAAATCAATTTTTATTGTAATTTATTGCAAGAAATCTGAGTTCCACTTGATGATTTTCCAGAAGGAAAGTGTAATTTCCATGATGGGATATTACTTGGTCCAAGTCCAAACTATGCTCATGTTCCACAAATATGGGAAAATACACAGGAAACATTCCGATCCATACTGAAGGATTGCTACATTAAAAACGTATATCCTGTTCCCACAAAACTCACAATATGGTTGCCAACCAAGAGCACCAAATATTGTAGTTCTGTGTGATTGTTGTCATAAGAACACGTTTTTATATAGACAACAATTCAGAAGTGGACTTATTCACAATGTGTTTCTATCCATAGATATGGCAGAAGTGTGATGCATTATGAGTCAGTGAGATTTTTCTCTATCACAAATATACATCCCACGGCCTTCGTTTTAGGAAACATAATGTCTGCAACTAGTATAAACGTGAAGTGGCTATGATTGTGAAACTCAGCCAAACCTCCAGGTCATACTTTTAAGGATTCCATTCATTATAAAGGGCAGCACCCTGCTGTTCTTGGGGCTTATTGCCCTTGTGTCAACGAAGGAAGCATTGAATGCTAGTCAAACCGTGATGCCAGCAGGAGCCTGGAGTAAAACAAGAGCTCAGCCTGGCAAAGATTAAATTATAATACCTGCCTTTCATCAAGTGAGGTATTCAATTTGTTGAATTAAAGTTACACAGCTCACTGCAAGTCTCTTGGAAGAAGGCTGCTTTAGAGAAACAGAGTCAGCAAAGGCCACTGCAGGGTATGAAAAAGTCAAGGAAGCTTTTCAAGTTTGTTTGGTAGGCTGCACCTTGAGCAGAGCTGTGAATGAGCAGCCATTATGTCTCCACTAGTATTTGAAGACAAATATTTGCAGATTCAACTGGTTTTCTAGCATCTCAGTCTTTTTCGTAATGGTCTTTTCTGTCCCATGCACATAATGGTTGCTTCCTGGAGCTGAATGGATCCTCTGACTTATTTGCCTTGAGAAAGTGAAACTTGGCTCATCATCACTAAGTCATTTATATCTGCTAAGACTTCTATATTCCTTAGGAAAACAAGGATGCACTTACCTGTAACTGTTGTTCATTGACATCTTGTGTGCAGAGACACAATGGGACTGTGCATGTGAAGGCCAGTCACGGAGAACTTTTTCAAGCTAAAAAGCTCTAAAGGGAGTGTCACAACCCAATGGAACTATGCATGCACAGCTTTCCCACCAGTCACACCACATGTTCCAAAATCAGGACACCCCTTTCCTCAGTTCCAACTCAACCACCACAATCTCTCTTTAAATGGTCAAGGATTCATACACCAGGCAAACCAGTAGAACAAACCATTCCCACCTTAATTCCATTTGTCCTTTTACTCTTTCTGCTTTTTTGAGAGAGATCTTGAAATGGGGTTGGAGGGAAGGAATGTTGATGAACAACAGTTACAGGTAACTACAACCCAGTTTTCCTTTTCCATCTTAGTGTGCAGCTTCATATTGGAACCATAGTGAGCTGAATACCTGTCGGGGTAAGTCAAGTCTCTCCAAATCTGCTTTCCCAAAATCTGTTTCTCTCCTGGCTCTGTGGTTTAAAGTGCAATGTTTAATAAGCATGTCTTCTCTCACCCAGCTTGCCGATCTACTGATCTCAGCCAGTGGGATCTGATGGTAAAAAGCAGCTAAAGTATGCTGATCTCAGATGGAATGAGCTTGAATATCCCTGGGATTCTGCAGACGTGAAGCCCTATAGGATGCTTGTATAGCCTATATTACCTATCTGGCTATCAGCTAAGAGGCTACCGACCTAACTTTACTATGGCCTCAATAACAAACAATGATTTAGATTTTCTAAACTGCTTGGTCTTGTCTAAATAATAAAGAAATGCCTTTGTTATAACCAGGGTAACTCCTTCTCAGCCTTAGAAGTAGCATCAAGAGAAAAAATTGCAAAATAACCTCCTGAGAGATATGAAATTTTGATACCACTTTAGAGATAAAATTCAGACTTGGGTGTAGGATTACCTTCTCAGAGAACACCTTTAGGAATGGGAGATCAACCCTAAAAGCTTCCAACTCACCCATATGCTTAGCCAAACTAATGGCCTCTAAGAATGCTACCATCATAGTTAGGAGACCCATAGTGGTGGTAGCTAGGGACTTATAGGGGGTCTCATCAAAGCAACACTATCTTGAACTTGATATTCCAGAATGTATTATCTGAGGCCACCACTCTCAGCTTTTGCCTAACTCTACATCAAGAGTGCATTCCCATGTGTACCAGGCAAAGCCTTTGGTGTGCCAGAAAAAGTCAGGGCAGCCATCCATCAAGAGAGAGAGAGCTGGGTGTCATCAGAGTACTGGTAGCAACCCAGCTCCTGACCAGCTGGGCCTAATATTAAATAGCATGGGGGAGAGTATCACACCTTGCTGAAAACTGCAAGGCAGTTGGTGTTACCATAATTGATTGCCCCCCCACTGCAACCCTCTATGTACAGTTCAGTAAGGTTGCCTTCAAACCTGGTTTTCTGCAAAAGCATGTCAGTGACGGTTTATGCACTGGGAACTTCACCGCCCCAGTTCCTGTGCAGGAGCACAAATCGGGGGTGGATGAGGTGCACTGGGCCAAATGCTCCCCTGTGTGGGTCCAGGAAGAGGTAGGGCAACCTGCTATGACTAAATCTCCAGCCTGCAGCCTGGCATGAAACCTCCAATGCGTAAACGGTCAGTGAGAGCTTGATGATTATTAGAATAGCCTTGTGATTTTTCCAGTTTCCTTTCTAATTTCCTCTTTGGCATGAGGAATTTTGAGATTTCCTAACTCTGCCTTACTCTTTAATTTTACCCAGTCATGTTCTCCTGATTGGCTGGTAAGAGCCTTTTGGTGGCTGGACCTGGCTTTGATTGTCATTCTGACGCACAAAGAATTGTTGATACCTATCAAAATATTTCATCTCTATCAAAATATTTGCAAAATTGAAACCAGAAGAGCATAGAACATAAACACATTATTATTAAACATAGACAGCCACTGAAAACTTTACTTATCTGAGTTCAAGAAGTTAAAGGGCAGCACAGGTTGTAACTTCACACACTGATACTTTAGTTTTTTCATACTTTTGAGGATTACTCTAGTTTTGCACCTTCACAGCTGAGAGCCCCACAGATTCCTCTGAATGTTAATGGTTCAATTCTTGTCACATATCTCTGTTGCTCTCCCCTGTGTTTCATTAGCTTATCACGCAGCAAATGCTGTTCCACATCCCTGCACTCTTTCTTGTAGCTCTGCTGGTAAATTTAATGCTTATTGCCTAATCACATTCTTCTCAACAGGTAAGAAAGAATAAAACAGCTGGGGGAAAATGACAAATATAAGCATGCATTTTCTGGTAAGTAAGCAAGCTGGCTCCCAACTTCACAATCAACTACTTCTAGAAACTCAGAAAAAATGCATAAAAGTGGAGTGACCAGAACAATCCATTCATGAAGGAGAGATGAACTCCAGGCCCACAGGTATAAGAAAAGGCATGGGGAAAGGGAAGAAGGCCAGTGGTCTAGATGCCAGATTTCATGGTCATCTTTCAAAGGACTTGTGACTGGCACTTAAACAGTTGGCCCTTCAGGATAATTTAGACATAAATACATTTTATAAATGGGTTTGCTTATATGAGTTAGGACTATGTCTGGTATCAACCCACCATAGCATGAAATTAAACAGAATCTTGGGGATAAATATTCCACGTACAACATTAACCACCATATTTGTGTTTTGACATTGTGCATTATATAGGTGCTGTTAAATCAGTCAACTTCGGGTGACCCCAGCAACAGGTTTTTAACGCAAGTGAAAAGCAGAGGTCATTGGCTTTCTATGTGCACTCTTCTTTGGTGGTTCCCCCATCCAAATACCAACTCTGCTTCACTTCTGAAATCTAATGAGATCTGGCTACATCATGTTCCCTTCCTTCTGCTTTGCATATTACAGTGGAGAGATCACAGTGTGATCTGCTATGAAGACGCAGCAGGCCAGTGTTAAATCTATAGGGTGGTAATAACATGAACACAGGTATGCGTCTTACTTCTTTGAAATACTCTGCTGCACTCTTGGAGACCATTTCCACACTAGGAACTTTCCTATCCTGGCTCCTGTGAGGGAGCAAAAATCTGGGCGGATGAGGTGCACTGGGTCAAATGCTCCCTGTCTAGGAGCAGGAAGGGGGGGGGGCAACCTGCCCTGGCTCAAACTACAGCCTGAAGCCCAGAGTGGAGCCTCTAGTGCAGAAACAGCCTGAGGCTCAACACTAATATGATTCCATACAGAGGTGGTTTATCCTAGTAGCAATTGTAGCATGTGCCACAGGTTCCATGGTTCCTGAGAAAACATGGGGCTGTATGGTTAGGGGGCCTTCACACTGTGATTGTTAGGGGGTCTTCATACTTACGTAGCTTTTGGTAAAGGGCCCAAAAATCCCAAAATTGGGTCTGTCACTAGTTCCATATTTATTTAGTGGCTATGTAAGACCAACACAATCCAAATAAATGGCACTTCAAATGTCACAATGGAAACTGATGAACTGCAGTGATCAGTGTTGAGTTCAGGTCAATTTGCCTGGCAGGGTGGTATGCAGGTGGTATGCAGAGACTCTTTCTTTGGCATCAAACAGGCCACAACTTTATTAACCAACACAAACTGAGGGATGGCCTGGCATGAGGTGTAGAGTAACCCCTGTGCAGCTGTCCGGCTGCTATCATGGGTTCAAGGGGTGCGCTGGTTCCATCCCCCTCCCAGCTGGGAGGAAGGATCCCTTGCCCCTTGATACCCTCCTCTGGGAGGATGCCAGTAGATGGTTGCTGGGCATCCACCTCATTCAACCAACCATTTCTCCTGGCTCCGAACGCCTGACCTACCCAGCCAGGTAAGGTTGTACTCAGCATTAGCTGGTCTCTTGCAGAGACCCCCACTACCAGGGTCCCAGCATGCAGACTGGTCCCTGGCAAATACTCTACCTTGTGCTCCTATTCTGCCGCTGTGATGATTTAACAACCCAACCATTAAGAACAGGGTGAAGAAGAAGAAGAAGAGTTGGTTCTTATATGCCGCTTTTCCCTACCCGAAGGAGGCTCAAAGCGGCTTACAGTCGCCTTCCCATTCCTCTCCCCACAACAGACACCCTGTGAGGTGGGTAAGGCTGAGAGAGCCCTGATATTTCTGCTCGGTCAGAACAGTTTTATCAGTGCTGTGGCGAGCCCAAGGTCACCCAGCTGGTTGCATGTGGGGGAGCGCAGAATCGAACCTGGCATGCCAGATTAGAAGTCCGCACTCCTAACCACTACACCAAACTGGTGGGAGGACAACATGCTGTCTCCCGGCTCTCCTGCTGCAAAAGGGTGGGCTCACTCATGTGGCGCCTTAAATCGGTGCCTCCTAGAGCCCACCCCTAATTCCGCCCCAGTAAGCTTGCTGGCCACTTTTTATTGCTGCTATGGTCCTTAACCAGTACAGACATAACATTCCACAATTTAAAGCATGTGGCAACTATTATTAGTGAACAGTCACTTCTACCCTGAAACAGCAAATTTAGTTCAAAGCAGAGAGATGGAATTGGGATCAGCTTTCCAGTGCATGTTTTTGGGTTCTATGTAAAGAGGGGGGGAAAGCACATACCTGTATCACAAAACACAGGGTAGAAGTGGAAACAGTCTGTTTAAATTATACTTACTTCTACTGTCTGAGACTTTTGGACAAGACAGAACCTGACAGGATTTTACCAGATGTATGTTTTGTATTTTCAAATGTTTACTTGCCACCACTTTAGAGTTATCTTACTACCTGTCTCAAGAAGTGTATAGCATGCAACCTTAAGTTGTGACTTGTTATTTGTTACTTGGTGCATTTCATGTAAAGATGCCTTAAAACAATTCACAGTTTAAGAATCAGTTCACAATATTCCAGGGTAGAAACAAGACATCTCCAAACATGGTGAAGATAACCTAGGATGATGTGATGTGGTCCCTGATGGCTGTCCATCTCTTGCATTGCTCTCTGTATTTCTTTTTCATATGAAAAATGCTCCCAACAGGAAACACTAGTATAAAAGCACAAACTGAGAGCAAAATATTTTATTTTGTCCCTTTCTCAAATGCTTGTTGATCAGAAACAGATGTTCAGTTTCTCGGCACCATTTGTAACCTTGTTGTTGCATTTTTCACCCCTAATAAGCACTATTTCATGATAGCAACTGAACACTTTCCCTCCTCTGACAGATCAATATATGTCTGGAAGTATTTGCTCACCAAAGGGATGAAGTTTCTGCTCCTTCTCCCCAATGAACTTTTGCTCCACTCTTGTTACCTGCTTGTTACCTCAATTTCTCCTTCCTTTATTTCCTGACTTGTCTCCACAGGGATTCTTTCAAAAATGACAGAAAAGCACATAATCAAAGGATTTTGCCAGCTGCAAACAAAAAGGTAACATTACAGTTAAGCTTTGCATTCTGGTATGATGGTCCTGTCTACTTCACTCTCTTCGATGCAAGATTTCTCTTCATTTTTTCTTTCCTTTTACTTACAGAGCCAATTTTTCTTTCCTTTTACTTACTGTGTTTTCTTCTTCACAAAAGAACCCTGGCTGTTTCATCCTATCACACTATGACATTTTGGCTGCTGGATCTGTCCAGGAATCTAAGGGAAGGATGTGGAGCTTGATTTAACTTAAACAACCCGCAGCATCCCAGGGAATGTGGAATATTCTGCTTTTCCTTTACCACAGGCCTTCCGGGGCGCTGTGCTGGGCTAGGGCTGGGATGGCTGCAATCAGGGCTGCCCTGCTACCATCACCCTGGATATCCTGCCCCATGCATAATCCATTACAGTGACTTCAATGTTTATGTTGAGAGGCTTTTGTTCCAGTGTATTCCCTAAACATTCCAGTATAATTTCTTTGAGTATTCTCTGATTCTTTAGTTTTCAGAAGGCTGGTACACTCTTTCGAGTATGCAAACCCCTTCTCTCAAAACAGCAGTACTCATCTTGAGTTTTTACTGACTCTTAGGGTATCTGGAGGCAATACTAGACTAGGTATTTCTGTATTCTTCAGAGCTAACTCCATATTTGACTGGCTAAAGAAATTATCCTTTCACTCCTCTCACTTTCTTTGGCCCAAATGGAAGCATTGATCTACTTCCCAAGCCTCCTTTCCAACTTTCTCAAGTTCACCTGTCCTTGTCAGACTGTTTTCAGTCAGGGGTGAATTCCAAAACTGTCAGTACTCAGCTCCTCTCAGCTAGAGCTGAATTGTCCTCTAGCTTCCAGTTCAGAAGTCTTAGGCTGCTCAGCTGATACTAACCAATCAGATCTCTTGGAACAATCCATCATTCAAGGCTCTCTTGCTCTGTGAAGAATTAACCCTTCATGGTCCTTTATCTGTTGACACAGCACTTCTAAGCTTTTAAAAGTGCGGTCTGTCACATATGGCTACAAACATGTTCCAATGTTTGTTTACAGCAGCTGAAAGGAAATTTGGAAGCAATGATCAAACAGGGATAGGTATGTGTGTGAGAGGAGAACAAGCAGGCAGATTGGCAGATATACATCACACAGCCATTTCTAAATGGCTTTTTAAATATGGTATATTCTGCCCTTTGTGTAAATATTGTTTTATTTTATTTTTCAGGCAGCTTCCTGACAGAATCAAGTTCAGATTCCAATTTTGAAATAAAACAGCCACACTACTATGAATACAATGAACAATATAATCTAGAAGCATCAAGAAAATAAGCCACAGAGATGACAAAATTGAAACCAGTTTTCTATTGTTGTCCTTAAGTAGAAAAAAACCTTAATGTACAGGTTCCATTTACCCATCTCACCCAACTCTTTTCACCGGTTTCAGCCAGCTGTAGCCTTTCCTTGAGAGCCAGGACTTAGCAACAGTCATTCATTATCTGATCACTTCTCAAAGAGGTCACTGTACTGTGGTTTACATGTACGGCTCTAATGATGGCTAGAGGCTTCATTTGGTGCACAACACAGAAGCTGGACTGATGCAGAGAACGTATTTTCCCCAGTATTATAACCATTGCAAGGCAGCTGACTTGTTTCTGAGCTCAATTTAGAATGCTAGTTATTCCCTCCATTTTTTGTACATGGACAGTACAAAACTAGAGATAGGAACAGATTCAAGTGGGTAGCCGTGTTGGTCTGAAGCAGCAGAACATTTTCCTTCCATGCCTTTTGATCAAATGGAAAGAATCCATTCAAGGCTTTGGTTAACTCTGATAGAACATATAAACCCAGAGAAGTCCATAATCAAATTCATGTTATTGTGGAGTGTGAATAGGGACAAATACAGAAACCTGGCATTAATTTCAGTCATCTGAGGGTGGTGATCTTGGAAAAAATAACTAGTTAACTTCTCAGGGTTGTGGAAGCAATCCATTCTCAATAATGGTTTCAGGAGATGTTCTCTGCAGTGTTCGTGTAGCTTGCAGTTGAAGACAACATGCTCAGTGGATATTGGTTGTTTAGCTGAACAGGTGCAGAGTCGCTCTGAGTATGGGACTTTTAAAAAACAGCCTCTAGTTAACACTGCTGGTAATGAGTGAGAAGTCTATATTAAAAACAATGCAGGTTACACATTCAGCGGAGACTTCACATAGTGAGGCTGCATATGTGACCTGTCTTTTAGTCCTGTCATAGTGTGTTTCTATTTTCTTTGCACCCATTCTTGCTTTTTAAATCTAATTGATACATTCTCCTCATTGTGGACTAGGGATGTGTACACAAACACAAAAAATGGGTTTATTTCTGGTTCTGGTTGAATTGACTTAGATCAGAAGAGGTATTTGGGTTTGGTAAAATTCGGGAAAGCTAAATTTTTCAGCTCTGAGGCATTTAAAGGGACCACGAGCCATTTAAATGCCTCCAGAACCCACCAACCAGCTGGTTCCACAGAGAGTAGTCTTTCTGTAGGATCAGCTTGGGTTGATTGGAAAAAGGAAACTTACAAAAAAGTGCTTTCCTTTATTGTAGTGCTGGGGTGAAATCAGCAACTACTGTTTGGTTTGAGAGCCAGTGGGGTATAGTTGCTAATAATGGTGGACTGTATGCTAAAGAACCAGGGTGGATTTCCCACTCCTCTACATGAAGCCTGCTGGGTGACCTTGTGACAATTATAGTTCTCTCAAAAGTCTCTCAACTCCACCTACTTCACAAGGTACCTGTTGTGTGGAGAGAAAGGGAAAGTGATTGTCAGATCTGAGACTCCTTAAAGCAGAGAACAGTTGGGTATAAAAACCAACTCTTCTTCTTTTTGTGTCCCAGACATTTCAATTGTGCCCATTTGGTTCACAAAGTCAAGCATGTTTTATGCTTTCTACCAACGTTATAGTTCAGCATCACACTGTCTCTCACACAAACTGCTAAATTCCTTTTCTTTATATTTTAGTCATACTACTGGCTTTCCATACCTCCTGATTTGCCTTCTCTTCAAGATACACAGCCCACATTTACCTGATCAATATTTGAAACTTGAGCATCTCTTCTCTCTATATATGATAGAAAAAATGTGGCCCTGTCTGCAGATGCATAAATCTTCAGACTGGGGCCACAGTTAACCAAAACAGATAATTCTGTACAAAAAAATCTGAAACCATTAAAATATATTTGGAGGCATTACATTCACCCTCCCAAATAAAATATCGTTCTCTGTGCTGGCACACAGAATGCATCTATCTCCTGCTCAGTTACTGGCCAGTTCCAGGAGCCTGAGACCACTGGTGGCTTTGCAGAGTGTGGGAGCTACATCAGCTGTAGTAGAGCCTCGGAGACATGCTGTGACCTGTGATGGCTGCAGCATAGCCTGAGAGCTGGTCTGGCAGCAGCTGCAGCAGAATCTGGAATCTATAGCAGGCCTGGCTTCAGATGTAGTGAAACATGGGAGCTGTGCCAAAGCATAGGAACTGTGGTGGCTGCAGTGGAGTCCAGGAGTCATGATGGGCCAAGCAGGGGCTGCTCCAGAATCTGGGAACCAGAATCTGGGAACCATGCCCAGCATGGAAGGGGAAGAGAGATGGGATCCCTCCCCCCTCACCCACAAGTCTTGCAGGCCTACACTTGTATTCTCTGTCTTTCAGTGAGTTTAATTTCCACTGCTTAAGCATGCCTCTAAAGCTGACATGAAATGGGAACTCTGGCTGTTCTCTCTTACATAATGAAACACATTAATTAATCCTCCCTTTACCGATTTCTAGTGGCAGTTACCCTTTTCATCTCTAGCCACTGTACAGATTGTGGTAATGATGAAGAGTGCAGCGTGGATGAGCCGAATGATATTATATATTTGAAGTTCAGGGCAGAGATGCCCGTGACAATACAACCAAATTTATCATAAAGTGCTGCTTTCAATAGCTAAAAGGCACAATTGACTAGGAGGTCTCCTGCATAAAGCCCCTTTCGCAATAAATGTGAACCTGCAAGATCACTCCTGTGGGACTGTTGAACTCAGGCAAACTGCCCATTCATTTCAACAGCTGTTGTGGCAGAGAACTGGTTCTGAAAGTAAACTGTTCTGACTTGAATAACTTTGCACAGTGACACAGCACATCCTTTTTTTAAAAAAAAGCAAGCAAGAAAAAAAAAGTTCTCTATCTAATGTTGACTCCTGTGCCTTCCATGTGAGAAATCTGGGCTGGTGTTGAAGGATGAGGTGCTCAGCAGAAAGAGCAGCCCTAAGCTCATTGTATAAAAGAATGACCAGACTTAGCAGTGAAGGGAGACCTGTATCCGACAGGCAGGATGTAGGAATCGTATGTGACAGCATTTAGACAAGTAAAAAAAAACTGATGCTAGTCAACGACCGTAAATAAATGTTGTTGTTGATATACTGTAGTATTTATGTTCACTGTTTGGAGGAGCTCTGCCTTCATTTCTACCCATATCTGCCTTTGTTTAGTTTTGTGTTCACCCATTCTTTTGTCTTTCCCTTTTCCTTCCCTTCTCTTTCTAACCATTCTGCTGCTGTTAGTCCCTTTCTATTTCCTCCTTAGGGCTATGGAAGAGGGTGGGTTTGTGGGAAGGAGGAACTGTTTGTTTTATATTGCTCAAAAGAAGTTGTAATAAACTTTAAATATAAAAAAATGGCGCACACTAAATTATTTATCAGCCATTAAGCCATAGACAGTATTAACATTTCGAGGTGGGGGGCAATAAAAACATACATTAAACCCCAAATAGATTGTGCCTCATCAGGTTATTCCAGTCCTAATGGCGTATTTTTAGTAGGGGGTAAGATAATAAAGCCTCTCTCTGCTTATGGGTTTTCTGGTCGTCAAATACAGCATGATGAATAAAGGCTCCCTCGTTTTTCATTTAGACTCCGTAAGAAGCAGAAGGAAGAGTTCAGCTGCCATTTTATGCATCTTTTGTACATGGAATGACCAGAGGCTGACAGGCATTCTTAACAACATTGTCAGGCCACTCAACATGCAAACTTGTACCACTTTCTGCTATGACATTTTGACCAAATGCAAGAAACGGGGGGGGGGGGGGGGGATGCACAAATAGTTTCCTTCCTAATACAATGATATAGCTTTTTCTGACGCACATGAGATTACACTCTAAGTACAGAACTTAATGATAGCGAAGAGTAGTGACTTTAGGGACATAACATAGGAATTGGTCTCCAAAAAGGATAAAATTTACACATATTGGTTGGAGCCATAATTTACAGATCCCACTCAACCATTCAGCTACACATTATAGAGAGTTCTATATAGGTATATCCCCCTTCAAGGATCGCTGCCTTGTTGTGGCAAGGGGGCTTGCGTAGTTCAGTGAAGCTATGAGCTATACTGTGCAGGGTCACCCAAGACGGACAGGTCATAGCTGAGAGCTCTGACCAAAGGTGGATCCACTGGAGAAGGAAATGGCAAACCACTCCAGTATCTTTGCCATGAAAACTCTATGGACAGTTCCAAAAGGCAAAATGTTATGACGCTGGAAGATGAGCCCCTCAGGTCGGAAGGTGTCCAATATGCTACTGGGGATGAGCAGACGGCTAGTACGAGTAGCGCCAGAATGAATGAAGCAACTGGGCCAAAGCCGAAAGGACATTCAGTTGTGGAAGTAACTGGTGGCGAAAAGACAGTCCGATGCTGTAAAGATTTTTATTCCATAGGAACCTGGAACGTCAGATCCATGAATCAAGGCAAGCTGGACATGGTCAAACAAGAAATGACAAGACTGAACATCGACATTTTAGGAATCAGTGAACTAAAATGGACAGGAATGGGTGGATTTAATTCAGATGACCATCAGGTATACTACTGTGGACAAGAATCTCGCAGAAGAAATGGAGTAGCCTTCATAATCAATAAGAGAGTAGGAAAAGCAATCTTGGGATACAATCCCCAAAATGACAGAATGATCTCAGTTCGAATCCAAGGCAAACCATTCAACATCACAGTGATCCAGGTCTATGCCCCAACCACTGCTGCTGAAGAGGATGAAGTTGATCAGTTCTATGAAGCCTTACAACACCTTCTAGAAGCAACGCCAAAAAATGATGTGCTTATCATCATGGGGGATTGGAATGCTAAAGTAGGAAGCCAAAAGATAACCGGGATAACAGGCAAGTTTGGCCTTGGAGTACAAAATGGAGCAGGGCACAGGCTGGTAGAATTTTGTCAAGAGAATACAATGGTCATAGCAAACACTACTTTCCAACAACCCAAGAGACGACTCTACACATGGACATCACCAGACGGTCAACACAGAAATCAGATTGACTATGTGCTCTGCAGCCAAAGATGGAAAAGTTCTATCTAGTCAATAAAAATAAGACCAGGAGCTGATTGTGGTTCAGATCATGAGCTTCTTGTTGCAAAATTTAGGCTTAAATTGAAGAAAGTAGGGAAAACAACTAGGCCACTCAGGTATGAACTAAATCATATCCCCAACGAATACACAGTAGAGGTGACAAATAGATTTAAGGAATTAGATCTGATAGACAGAGTGCCTGAAGAACTATGGACGGAGGTTCACGACATTGTACAAGAGGTAGCAACTAAAACCATCCCAAAGAAAAAGAAATGCAAGAAATCAAAATGGCTGTCTGAGGAAGCTTTACAAATAGCTAAGGAGAGAAGGGAAGTGAAAGGCAAAGGAGAAAGAGAAAGGTACACCCAATTGAATTCAGAATTCCAGAGAAAAGCTAGAAGAGATAAGAATGCCTTCTTAAATGAACAGTGCAAACAAATAGAAGAAAACAATAGAATGGGGAGGACCAGAGATCTTTTCAAGAAAATTGGAGATATGAAGAGAACGTTTCATGCAAAGATGGGTATGATAAGGGACCAAAATGGTAGGGACTTCACAGAAGCAGAAGAGATTAAACAAAGGTGGCAAAATTATACAGAAGAACTATACAAGAGCGAGCTTAACATCCCTGATGACCACAATGGGGTAGTTACTGACCTGGAGCCAGACATCCTGGAATGTGAAGTCAAATGGGCCTTAGGAAGTCTGAGTAACAATAAAGCTAGTGGTGGTGACAGCATTCCAGTTGAACTATTCAAAATCTTAAAGGACGATGCAGTAAAAGTGCTACACTCAATATGCCAGCAAATTTGGAAAACTCAACAATGGCCACAGGATTGGAAAAGGTCAGTTTACATTCCAATCCCAAAGAAGGGCAATGCCAAAGAATGTTCAAACTACTGCACCATTGCACTAATTTCTCATGCTAGCAAAGTTATGCTCAAAATCCTACAAGCTAGGCTCCAGCAATATGTGGACCGAGAACTTCCAGAAGTACAGGCAGGATTTCGAAGAGGCAGAGGAACTAGAGATCAAATTGCCAACATACGCTGGATCATGGAGAAAGCTAGGGAGTACCAGAACAACGTCTACTTCTGCTTCATTGACTATGCTAAAGCCTTTGATTGTGTGCAGCACAACAAATTGTGGCAAGTTCTTAAAGAGATGGGAATACCAGAGCATCTTATTTGTCTCTTGAGAAATTTATATGCAGGTCAAGAAGCAACAGTGAGAACTGAACATGGAATCACTAACTGGTTCAAAATTGAGAAATTAGTTCGGCAAGGCTGTATACTGTCACCTTGCCTATTTAACTTGTATGCAGAGCACATCATGAGAAATGCGGGATTAGAGGAGTAACAAATTGGGATCAAGATTGCAGGGAGAAATATCAACAACCTCAGATATGCAGATGATACCACTCTAATGGCAGAAAGTGAAGAGGAACTAAAGAGCCTGTTGATGCGGGTGAAGGAGGAGAGTGCAAAAGTTGGCTTGAAACTCAACATCAAGAAAACAAAGATCATGGCATCCGGCTCTCTCAATTCATGGCAAATAGATGGGGAAGAAATGGAGATAGTGACAGATTTTATTTTCCTGGGCTCCAAGATCACTGCAGATGGGGACTGCAGCAAAGAAATTAAAAGACGCTTGCTCCTGGGGAGGAAAGCTATGGCAAATCTAGACAGCATCCTAAAAAGCAGAGACATCACCCTGCCAACAAAAGTGCGTTTAGTCAAGGCTATGGTATTCCCAGTTGCAATGTATGGCTGCAAAAGTTGGACCATAAGGAAGGCCGAGTGTCAAAGAATTGAGGCTTTTGAACTCTGGTGCTGGAGAAGACTCTTGCGAGTCCCTTGGACTGCAAGGCGAACAAACCGGTCAGTCCTAGAGGAGATCAGCCCTGACTGCTCTTTAGAAGGCCAGATCCTGAAGATGAAACTCAAATACTTTGGCCACCTCATGAGAAGGAAGGACTCCCTGGAGAAGAGCCTAATGCTGGGAGCGATCGAGGGCAAAAGAAGAAGGGGACGACAGAGAATGAGGTGGCTGGATGGAGTCACTGAAGCAGTAGGTGCAAACTTAAATGGACTCTGGGGAATGGTAGAGGACAGGAAGGCCTGGAGGATCATTGTCCATGGGGTCGCGATGGGTCGGACACAACTTTGCACATAACAACAACAACATATAGGTATATTTCTATATAGAGTGTATTATTATAATTCTGACCACTGAGGAAGACCCGGAAGGGTCGAAACACGTTTGGTCCTTGGTCCTATGTGCTGTTAGTTCGGTATAGTTTTTAAGAAGTTTTTATTCTGTTTTTAATTGTGCACTATCTGTACACAGCCCGTGGCGCCCCGGGCGCCACGGACTGAATAAAAGAGTAAGGGGTAGTGGGGAGGAGTTAGGGCGGGACCGGTCCAGGATAAAAACTCGGAGGGGCCAATCAGGAGCCGCGAAGCGGCTCCTGATTGGCCCCTCCAAGTGTCCATCCCGCCCGAAGCAGGCAATGGGGAGCCGCGCGAAGTGCGGCTCCCCATTGCCTGCTTCACCCACACAGCCACAGGTGAGCGGTCACCCACGCCGCCTTCTCCCGGCTGCTCCGCCGGCCAGGAGAAGGCTTCGGACAGCCTCGGGGGCGGGTGGGCCACGGCGGGTGGGCCTGGCCGCCTTCTCTCGGCCGGCGGAGCGGCTTCGCGGCGTCTATGACGCTGCGATGCCGCTCCGCTGCCCGGGAGACGGCTCGAGAGAACCTCGGGGGGCGGGGGGTGGTGGGAGCCGGCCTTTTCTCGCCCTCCGGAGCCCCCTCGCCGTTCTCGGGGGAGCTGTCTAGCGCCCATTTTATGGCAGTATAAAATGGGCTTGAAATCTAGTAATAAATAATTAACAAGTTTTACATTATTTTTATTGTTCAGCTCAACTTTTGAGTTCCTTCCAGAACTGTAAAGCAAACAAACAAATCCCCCAACAGATATTTTAATCTTTATACCACAGAGACCCGGAAGGGTCGAAACACGTTTGGTCCTTGGTCCTATGTGCTGTTAGTTCGGTATAGTTTTTAAGAAGTTTTTATTCTGTTTTTAATTGTGCACTATCTGTACACAGCCCGTGGCGCCCCGGGCGCCACGGACTGAATAAAAGAGTAAGGTGTAGTGGGGAGGAGTTAGGGCGGGACCGGTCCAGGATAAAAACTCGGAGGGGCCAATCAGGAGCCGCAAAGCGGCTCCTGATTGGCCCCTCCAAGTGTCCATCCCGCCCGAAGCAGGCAATGGGGAGCCACGCGAAGTGCGGCTCCCCATTGCCTGCTTCACCCACACAGCCACAGGTGAGCGGTCACCCGCGCCGCCTTCTCCCGGCTGCTCCGCCGGCCAGGAGAAGGCTTCGGACAGCCTCGGGGGCGGGTGGGCCACGGCGGGTGGGCCTGGCCGCCTTCTCTCGGCCGGCGGAGCGGCTTCGCGGCGTCTACGACGCTGCAATGCCGCTCCGCTGCCCGGGAGACGGCTCGAGAGAACCTCGGGGGGCGGGGGGTGGTGGGAGCCGGCCTTTTCTCGGCTTCCGGAGCGCCCTCGCTGCAGCGAGGGCACTCCGGAGGCCGAGAGAACGCCATTCGCCATTTGGGGAGGGTGGGGGTGGTGGGAGCCGGCCTTTTCTCGGTCTCCGGAGCGCCCTCGTTGCAGCGAGGGCGCTCTGGAGGCCGAGAGAACCCCGTTCGCCGTTTGGGGAGGGTGGGGGTGGTGGGAGCTGGCCTTTTCTCGCCCTCCGGAGCCCCCTCGCCGTTCTCGGGGGGAGCTGTCTAGCGCCCATTTTATGGCAGTATAAAATGGGCTTGAAATCTAGTAATAAATAATTAACAAGTTTTACATTATTTTTATTGTTCTGCTCAACTTTTGAGTTCCTTCCAGAACTGTAAAGCAAACAAACAAATCCCCCAACAGATATTTTAATCTTTATACCACAGAGACAAACAATAATTCTTGATTAGTATTTTATTGTTAGCCTCGGATCACTGATTTTTTTTAAGAATTAAAACAATTGGGGAGGTCAAAAAGGGGGATAAAGAGAGTCATGCAAGTCATGCAAGAGAGTCATGAAAAAAGTCATGCAGAAGTCCATCTTGGGCTTCTGTCTACAGTGCTACAGATAGATTCAGGTGAATAGCCATGTTGGGCTGAAGTAACAGAACAAAGGGCAATTCCACACATTGAGAAAAACAGTGTTATGCAAGTGCAATGGTGTAACGCTAAAATTTAACATGCCTCCGGCCATTCCTCACCTTCTGTCTCTCTCAATTTCCTCTGCTACTTTCTCTCACTTGTTAGTACTTCGCATGCCTGCTTGAAATGGCAGAAAGCAATGTACTTTACATCAGTGGTCCCTGACCTTTCTGAGGCTGGGGACCAGCACATCGGCCCGCACCTGCGCATCGGCCCGCACCCGCGGGCCACACCCGCATGGGCAGCGCATGCGCGATGCGCGGCCCAGCCCTGATTCCCTCTCCCCGCCCTCCCACAGTAAGAAACTTCCCAGGCCGCAAGCTTGCAGCCTGGGAAGTTTTTTACTGCGGGGGGGGGGGCGGGGAGAGGGTGCCGCGGCCCGGCGCCATGGCCTTTGCGTCCCGGCACTGGGCTGCGGCCCGCAGGTTGGGGACCACTGCTTTACATGTGACTCTCCTCTGCCTCTCAAACAAGCCAGGCAGCCAATCACCTTTCTCCATGTTTTAAAGGGCCTGCAATGCAAAGTATTTTTTTTAAGTAAAACTTCTCCATTGAGATAACTACATAGTGCTTTTTATAATGCCACTCCTTATGGAATCATGAGCATTGCAGCTTTTAAAAATTAATCTTGTTCCTGATTTTTTTGGGGGGGGAACTTTAGAGAAACATACTTTGTGTATTAACTGGTGGGGAATTTTTTTTCTTTGTCTGGACAATTTAATGCCTATTCATTGCTCCAGGCAATTTGCTTCAAAAGCAAAAAAACAAAACAAAAACCTGTCTGTGGGAGAAGGGGGAGAGAGACGGGTGCAAGGGCAGGCACCGTAGGCAGAGGTAGCACTACTTTGGCTCCACACACTTCCTTAGCGTGTGGCTTGCTGGTTGCTCTCCTCTGGCTAATGCTACATAGTTTCATTCCTGGGCGCCCCCGCCGCGTCAACGGCGGCCGCGCCAATGCCGGGGCCGCTATTTAGCTCACTTGCAAAGAGCTTAGTTTTTAAGTTCTTTGCAGAAGGCAAAGGATAGCTGGAGGCCACTAGCTCCCTTGCAAAGAGCTCAGGTTGCGATGCTGCATTTGGCTGGCTGGGGGCAGGCTGTTAATCAATTACCTGCATATAAGCCCTGAAGATCTTTTAAGTGCTAAAAACTGTGCTGGAAAATTTGGCCTATATGCGAGTATATACAGTACCTCCAGTCTCCATTCTCTCTATTGTATCCAAGGAGGAAAAATGGTGGGCAAACTGGAACAGTTATTTTTAATTAAATGGCACCCCCAAAAGTTAAATTAAGGTTAACAACACACAGGATGCTATAACTGGCCAAGGCCAGCTCTTCTAATGTCTTCCTGGATCAGATTGGCTGGTAGACTTACTTATCTGCCACTTTTCACAGGGAAAAAAACAACCCAGTCAGAAAACTGGGAATAAGCCTTCCAACTCAATTCTGGATTTTCCCAGTAATTATCAGGCAAAAATATAAGAACTGGGAAGCTATCTGTACATCTTTTGCTGTATCAGATATTGCTGACCTGATTCCATAATAAGAAATCTGACATTTTATTGGATCAAACTTCACAACCCTACTATGTGGATTCTAGTTGTCAACCATGCAGCTTTCGACTACATACTGTATTCAGTTTTAGTACATACCAGAAAGTTTTCATTTTCTGGCTTATCCTGGGATGATGGATCTTAGAAAAATACTTTCACTGAATGTTTAGTAGAGTACATAAGTCCTTATATAACCGACAGATCTTATTCTATCCCAGCCAGGATGGAGGACACTGCTAGAGAAGAGGGTTTCCACAAGCTGGGAAGGGGATACCCTTCCACACTCCTCACCAAAGGCCACTCTCGCTGAATTAAGTTTTGTAGATGTATTTTGATTTCCTTGAGGAAGCTCTGCCAAAAGTTGTTTCACAGGATACTTTCCTGACTCCCTGTACTCAGCTACCTGTTTCCCCAGCTGCTCACCATCTAGCCTGCCTAGAACACTGCAGTTGTCTGGCTCATCTTACTCGTCTCCCACCCAACTCTTGACCATCGCCACCCTTGAATTTGCTCCCAGAAGCTGCCTCCCACCAGGAAGTTAAGGGAGGGGTCTAAGCTAATGCCTACCTCCTCACCTCTGCCAATCCAAAGGATCTTCTTCCTTGGACTGGTCTGTCTCTGCACCTAATAGCCAACCCCAATCCAATTAGTGACCTTGGATTAGCTCAACCTGATCTTTCACAATATCTGTTTGCACTCTTCTGGGGTCAGGCCATTTCAGCTGACCACCTATGCCACAGCATATTCAGGCTAGCTGTAATTCTGGATAGTACTTACCATTATTCTGTATGTCCAAGATCTGGCAATATTTTATTTATTGAAATAATCATTTATCTGATAAGTGCAAATTGAAAAAGTACCCACTGAAGCACATGAAAAAACACTTAAGTACCCATGGTGACAGCACACAGTATTCAGTGGTGAATGAAATGAAGTGTGGACAAAGTACTTTTTAATGTTATTTCCCAATGTGTATAGCCTGGCTTTTGGGACTAGTTAATCTCAAGGAAGTATACATTTTCAGTGTGTGGCTATTTGGTTCAATAGCAACAAAACTGTTTAAAAGGGTCAAAGTATGTGAATACTTTAATTGAAAATAGACAGGGGGAAATCAGATTCTAGTAGAAGGACATTTGAACAAAAACTCATGGCTAAATGGGATATATGCGGTCCTTCACTGATCCATTTTGTCTCCCGTGCTGTTTAGCATACACATGAAACCATTGGAAGACATCTAAACATTTTTAATTATGCCACCAAAATTCAAATATCATCCTTAACAGCTGAGGCAGGTGGGTCTGTGGAAGTAATTTCTTAGGCAATATTCCTTATAGCATATTCTTAGCTTCCATTGGGAATTTAAATTCTAATATATTCTGCATTTTCCCATATATTCCTTACAATATCCATTTTCTTTTTTACATATCCACCAGACGTGACAAAAAGTTCCATCTATATTTTGACATTTTCCTTTATAGTTTTAATCTATTTTTTCAATATCTATTGGAACAATGTACTGTCTAAAAATATTTTACGCCAGTTTTCTTTGAACATCTGACTGGCTGTGAACTTCATTTCTTTTTCCCCATAACCATTCCCATCAGTGCACCCAACTCTTTCAGCCCTTGGACACCAAGCCCAATGCAGAAGCCCTGGCAGCAGCTGGCTCCCTACCTTTGTCTCTTGAGTCAATGGTGTAAAAAGCTTTGTAGGAAAGGAGGATTGTAAGATTAACTGCTCAGGGCAGGTCTGGCCTCCAAAACATTTTGTAGGGCTTAGACTGATTAGTGAGTTGGCTGCTCATTGTTAGCTGCATGTCAAGCTTAAAAAGTGATCAGACACAGAAATCCTTTGTGCTGGCAACATCTTTCCTACTACCCTTGCACCCCCAGATTCTGCTGCCTGGCCTTGAGTTCTTGGCCCTGCTTATCTGAAAGACCTTCAGCTTGCAACTTTTGACTACAGACCCTCTTCTTACTCTTATCAGACCTGGCTATGTGAGTGATTAATTTCCTGATACTGACCTAAATTCCTGTTCTTTGACCACAGTTGAGAAAAAAATTATAATTGAATGTGGATGTTTTGTCCAGCTGGCTGCCTGGAGAATTGACAGTGTTTATTTTAAATCATACAGTATCTTTCATGTACCTCTTTGGTACAAAGTCTGTTTGATCAGCAGGTATTAAATTTGGTATGCATTTTCTTTATCTTTCTGTCATTGTTGTGGTCAAGACTTTGTCATCCGCGTTCAATAAAGAGATATGTCTGTATGACTGTGGGAGTGTTGTATCACTGCTTTCTTTATGAATGGAATATTCTTGCCATGTCAGAGATATTGTCTTTCCTTCTCTTATCTTGTTCATAATAATTTGTAATGGCATCATTAAAACTTCTTCAAAATGTTTATAATACAATGCTGTCAGCCCATCCAAGCCTGATGCTTTATCCTTTTTCATTTTTAACAATAATCTTATGGTTATTAGAATCTAACTGCTTCTTTCATCTTGTCTGAAGTTCTGATGGAACAGCCATGCTGATCCTTGAGCTCTGCTGTGTTCAGCCACTGAAGGTGTTTAGGAGCCCAGTAACAATTTCAAGTCTCTTCCCACCTGACCCTGAGAGTGATATCTCATTTGGTGTGCTGCCTCTATCTTTTTTTTTTTTAATTACCTGACAAGACAGCCAGTACTCCCAGCATCCCTTTTTGCATTGCTGTTTCAAGGCTCTGCCTAGTACCTGTTTCTTTTACAACCCAGTGACCACTTACTATAGGGAGAGATTAACATGCTTCAACCGCCCGACACAGAAATAAGGATTTAGCATCTGAGTGCCTCCCTTCCCCTGACACTCTTTGTAAATAGGGTGTTAGAATGGTGGAGGTCTCTGCGGTACAGAAAACAACTCTAAAATTGGATTTGATATTAAAATAGCAAAGATGGACTGAAAAAATGGAACCTTCTCGTTAGTTCTCAAGAGATTTTATCTCTATCTCACCCCCTTGTGGATCAAAAATTCCCTTCTTGAACTCTCCAAGAAGATACAGTCTAGTCCCTTTCACAACTTATGTTTCTGTTTTCTTTTTAGCCAAGGTATGACTTGACTATTTTTATTTATTTATTTTCTATAGTGCTCTCTCAGAAGTCAATTAATGGCAGTTAAATTGGTTTATAGCAGCAATTGATTTGGGTTCTGAGTCTCGGTTCCAATCGGCAGTGCCAACAGTCCCAGTTTTTGATAGTTCTTCCAGAACTAGAGTGTATTCAGGGGGTATCATTCTGATAGGGAGGGCCCCAACCAAAAGCCTGACAGAAGAGCTCCATTTTGCAGACCTTGTGGAACTGTGCCAGTTGTGTCAAGGCCTGGATGCATTCAGGGAGTTCATTCCACAGGTGGGTGCCAGGATGAAAAATGTCTTGGCCCTGGTTGAGGACAGACGCACCTCCTCAGGTCCAGGGACCACCAGCTGATTGGTGGTAGCAGAGCGAAGTGCTATTTCATTATCTCTGGCTAGAATGTATTTTAGCATTTCCAAGGCTTTGATGGTTAGTTGGTATTTGGGTGATATTTGGGAGCAACTGAATTTCCCCATTCTCAATTCAATTTTTTGTAATTGAATATGGATGTTTTAAGCCCAAACCCAAACTAAAAATGTATTTTTCCACATAAATAATTTAAATTTCCTTTGAAAGTATTCCAGTCATCTTTTTAATGCTGTTATACAGAGTCTACATGTGTTTGGAGATGCTCTGGATTCAGATATTGTGGATTTTGGTCATCACTTTGTACTTGATGTTTACACTCAACACCTTGTATATTTCTAGAATTTGGAATAGCTATGAATGTCTAGTGAGATGAATTATGGTTGTCAGCATCACTTGGAATCCTGGTGGACAGGCTATTACACAGCATGGAGTATTGTGAATCTGTGGCTTTTGTTACCTTAATCTCTCTCCCTCTCTTTTTTTGTCTGTAACTCTACCTTCCTCTAAGGAGCTCAGAGAGGCATATATGAGATTCCCAGCCCCACAATTTTAACTCATTTGCATGCAATAATTGCGACATTATCCTGCATTTGTGGAAAAATTCCTTGACAGCTTTCAACAGTTTCTAAATATCAGGATAGAGGAGATATTTTGTGTTGAGGCAATTCAGTTTTGATATATATTCAGCTTCCATGGTTACTTGAAACAATACTAAGCTTGTAAAATGTATATGTAACTCTTGCAAAGTCCATGTAGACTCCAGGTAATATCATAACAATACTTGAAAGATTAACTTTGCCATAGTACAGGGAGAAATTTCCACTAAGCAAGTGACCATTTGTGGAATACATAGATTACAATTTGCAATACATGAACACAAAAGGGCACAAAACTTAAGTACAGGTAGCACAGCCTATGTCATGGGTAGGTGTAGGTGGGCACTCAATGACCATTTGGCTTGCCAGATTCCTCCTGACAACTGGTAGGGGATGGGAGGCTTACTAGGTTTACCAATCTACTCAGTTCATATTGTCAACATTGCATGGAATGTGATGTGATTTTGTCAGCAAATTCTGGATGACACTCTGGTGTTTGGGTGAAAACTCTATGATAAAATCAGAAGTAGAGAAGCAACATGATCTCAATAATATCCAGGATCCTCTCTCTAGGAAAGATCTATTAATTAGGAACACACAGGTCCATTCCGCACGACTTTAATGTAGCAGAAGGCTTGCAATTTGTAAACGCTACTAATTTGCAGTTCCGCGTGACGTCGCACACAATCTGCCACACTCCTGAAACAGTCCCGCAAAAAGCGATTCGTTGTAGCGCTTAAAGGGAAATCGGGAAAAGTGGATTCACCCTCCGAAAAGCACTACACTCTTGCAAACAATCTGCAACACTAGCAAAAAAGACCTGTGCATTCCCATTGTTGTGGTTCCAACAAAGTCCCTCCCCCTGGCTCTCTCCTCCGAACTTCTGGCGAAGCGATCGCCATTTTTTTTCTCTCGGAGCGAGCAGAAAGCAACGAACCAGTGAGCCTTCATTCACCCAGCGAGGCTTCTCCGGCTACAGTCCCTCCACAGAAGTGCTTTAAAGCTCCCCTAAGTCCCCAAGCACAACACAGCCCCGTTTGCAAGTTCCCTTTATTTTCGGCCGAAAATTGCGCCCGTGCAGGGGGGGGGGGGATTTTTCTTTTCACTCGGGGGAGAGTGGTAATGATGAATCTCCAGCTCATACGCCAGCTGCCAGCTACGTTAGGAGGAATCAAGGCATATTCATTGCAACGTGTGTTTTTCTTTTTTTAAAAAAACTGTTCTTAAAGGGAAAGGGGCTTTTCGGGAGCATGATAACAACTGCCCATTGGCTGTTCGTTTGATTGACAGATAGGGGTGTGACAAAGCACAGAAAATATCGCTTCCTTTCTAGCGATTTTTGCTAGACTGGAAACCTGTGGGAAATGATTGAAACGCTACTGGATTCCACTACAAAGGCAGGTATTCGTAACGTCGAGATTGCACTTTTAAAAATAGTGTTTCTGCTTTCTGGAACCAATTGGCAACATTGGTCCTTGTGTGGAAACACCCACATTATTACCAAGGGCTGTTATTCAGATCCAGAACACTTCTACTATGCCCAGAGACTACCATTCCCCTCTAGGACTAGGTATGTTCTGTCTGTGCTGATAAAGGCGAGGAATTCAGGTGCCCATGTCTATACATTTGATAGTGAGAGAGAATCAAGTTTTTTTGTGCAGCCATAAGCTTTTACAAAGTACAAAAAGACAACCTTAAGCAATAAAAGCAGGTCATTAGATACACTGGAAGGCATACAAAAAAATATTACATATCATCAGAATCAGCCATCACCCCTCATCTTAGACCTTATCTGTCTAGCAGCCAGAGCAAACAGTGTGACACTATTAGAAACATATGTATCATTATCAGACAGTAAGAATCACCTCCTTAGAATCTGGAATGCCAGGGGGCATTGGGGGTAATCTATGAAGAAATTTAGTTCTAAATTCCATGTGGAAGTTACTGTTCAATATATAATGGGACAGATCTAGGGTTGTGCGATGCGGCCGCTGAAGCGGCTGTTCCCGCCCATAGCAGCCAGTGCCACGCTGTGGGGGGAGGTGTGGGTGTGGACGCACTGGTCAATGCACGCACGCACGGTGTAGAGCTCTGCACATGCAAGTGTGCATTGACTGGCGCGCCAGCGCCATGCCTCTCCCCTGTGATGCGGCACTGGCTGCTATGGGCAGGAATGGCAGCTTCAGCAGCCAAATCGTACAGCCATAGTCAGATCTTCTATTTCCCCTTTTCCGCAGCTACATAAGCATCGCTCACATGGTTGACCCTGCAGCATACCCATGTGCACAGCAGTAGGCACTGCATGGAATCTCAGGGTGGTAAAAGCCATCCTCAACCTCAGGTGAATCAAGTTCACTAGATATGGGGATCTGCAGTGATCATTTTGAAATATTTAAAAAGGGGAGCTACTTTGGGCAATATTGCTCCTATTTATTAGAGCATCCATTTGAAATATCCAGTGTCTCAGTTCCTGGCCAGCTTCTTTAAAAATTAGGAGGACATGTGTGATAGTATATTTGGATTGAATGTGTCTAAGATGGTCCGCTTGATGTTTCCCATCTCCAAGAAGAGACAGGTATGTATGTATGTATGTATGTATGTATGTATGTATGTATGTATGTATGTATGTATGTATGTATGTATGTGTCCCTCTTAATAAAACAGTAAGAAGAGTTGGGGTGGGCTGAGTGTGGGATCAAAACTCCTGGATTGGCCCTTTGGCCCTTGACTGACAAGCAGAGAGGCCAAAGTGCCTTCCGATTGGGCCGATCAGGGCAATCAGGAGACATCGCTGCCAGTCTGCTCCTGACTACCGCAGGGACAGGCGGTCAGTAGGGCTGTCAAGGGGGATGAGAACAGAGGCTTGGACAGGCTGTACCAGCCCTTTTCACCCCATGGCTATCCTAACTGTCAAATCTAACAGCAAATTGCCTCAGAAACCTGACAGAGCTGGCAGGAGGCTGGTGAGTGCTCTCCCTCCCTCCCTTCAGGCCTGCTGTGAAGGAGCCTCTGACAGGCCCTGACTGAGGGGAGGGAGGCCTTTCCAAAAGCAATGCAGGGGAGCCTGAGGGCATTCCTTTTGAGGGTGGTACACTTTCCCCTTCTGCCAAACAGTTGGCTGACAGGGAGGCCACAGAAAAGCCCCTTCTCACTTAAAATACTGCTCTGGTCAGGGGTTAGATACAGCCAAGCCAAGTTTCTTTCTTCTTTGCAACTCTCTGCAGATTTGAGGCCAGTGCACAGTGTTATTCTGCAGAGAAAACTGGTTCTTTTGTCTCCTGTTTCATCTGTGCAACAACATTGTGCTGTAGGCCTCGAGTCTTTAAATTCAACAACAACCTGTGTGGGAGGCCTTAAATGTTTCTTCTCTACCACAACCCTGTCCAAAGTAGCCTTTTCTGCCTGGGGAACTGATCTTTATACTCTGCAGTTGAGATGTAATTCCAGGAGCTCTCCGGGCCCCACCTGGAGGTTAGCTACCCCTGGGTTGGAAATATCCCTGGAGGTTTGGAGGTGGGACGTCAAAATCTTACAATGCCTTAGAGTCCAGCAGTTGGGAGGGAGTGTTGCAGGTGTGTCCCTCCTGGGCTATGGGCTATGGCCAGCCCTTACCAGCAACTGTTTGTATTCTGGGGCACAGACAGCCAGACCAGCATCAGTCCTGTGAGTCTGGAAAATGCAGGAAGATCTAAATAAATATTTACAGCCTGAAACTGCAAATAGTGAACAAGTAAACGGCTGGAGACACATGGGAATCAAAATAACTTCTTTCAACCTTGGCCTGGCAAATAAAAAAACCAGTATTAAAAACCTTACTAAAGTCAAGATAGTTGTGCACAGAGAGTCTTCCTCTTAGGCTTGCCAGCTTACATGTGAGGCTCTCTACCCCACCTCCCTCATGGGGAGTCTGCTATGGGAAGAGGAAGGGAAGACAATTGGAAAATGCTTTGAAAAGGTGTTTGTAAACCGCTTTGAGACTCCTTTGGGTAGTAAACAACAGGGTACAAAAATCCATTTTTCTTCTAAGGAGCAATTATGAAAGAAGCATGTAGGCACATAACATTTTATCAACAGTGAAAAAATGAGGAGAACGACTGAAGATGGCGCCATACTAGCTGGGCTTCTGTCCAGCTCTTAAGCCATGCTGAGGGTCAGGAGCAACCGCACCTGGCAGACCTGAGCAGATATGCAAATCTTGCTCGCCGGTCGCCCCAGGAACCGGGAACGGCATCCTGAGGGTCCTACAGATCCGTGGAGACTGAGTACTCCGGATCGCCGTGGCATGTGCTCAAGGTCATGATGGCGCCCTTGTCGTAAATAACTTTCTAAGCCTGAAATGACCAGCTGACCCTACATTCTTCCCAGATCATCTTTTACCAGACTGACAGGAGCTGAAGTCTACAACAGTAAAGACTGTGAGTTTTCTGGCTTTTCCTTTTCTTTCCCCACAAGCTCTCCCCCCCCCCCTCAACCAATTTACAAGTGAATTCTATCGTTGAGTGAGAGGCTCCCAGCTAATTACACCCACTAATCAAGCAAAGAGAGAGCTTAAAGAAAAGAGAGACTTTAAAGTTTTGTTGGAGAGAGTTCAGTGGGGGACGCTGACTTGATACGGAGATCGACAAACTGATAATTTTGGATCGCTCGTGCTCCCGCGAGACCTCACGAGACTTTCTGTTTATAGTTTGTGACTGCCTAGAACAATAGAAAATTAACTAAGGCACAGCTTTTCCATTTGTTATGCGAAGGGAACTCAAAGATACTGAAAGCAGTCAATAAGGTGTAAAAGGAAATCCGAAAGACTAAGAAAGAGCTTTTAGACAGAACCGATGGTTTGGAAAAAACAGCTGATGAAAACACAACTCAGCCAACAATACTTCAAAAGAGAATTCAATGTCTGGAAGTTAATCAACAGGAGGGGAAGAGAGCTAGGGATGTAAAAATCAAAAGCACCTTGGAAGAACTTGGGAAAACAGATTTAAGGAAGGAAAGCACCGAAAACCTGGAAGTCTATTTAGAGCAGGAAGTGATTTGGATCAACAAAATAAATAGAGTCTATTCAAAGGTGACAGCATGCAGGAAGCTATCAGGAGATATCTCTGTGCGACCAGAGGAAGAGATCCGGATTGATAAAGTATACAGAGCCTACTTAAAGGCGACTGCAAGCAAGAATCAAGCAAGAGACTTCTTTGGCCCTGACAGAAGGACAACCAGAAATACTCTATGTAGGAATCATCAGGCGTTACTATGGAAAAAACTACAATTTCATTTTCTGCGACCACCTGAAGGATGTGATGAACAGTGGAGCATTCTCCTGGTTTCCTGTGGGAAAGACAGCAGCAGTAACTTTTAGGTCAGGACCAATATATGAAGGGAACTGACTTTATATTATCTAAGACAATAATAGAATATATTCTTATAATAGATTATACTCTCATATGTATCAACAATTACTCTGCTAAGAAAGATGGTAATAACTTCTAGATCAGGATCAATATGTGATGGGAACTGAATATGTATGCCAATATGTATGCTAAAAGAGGATGGCAAACTATACTTCATATGTATTAACAAGACAGCAGCAGTAACTCTTAAGTCAGGGCCAATATATGAAGGGACTGACCGTATATCACTTAAGATAGTAATAGAATATATTCTTATAACAGATCATACTCTCATATGTATTAACAATCATTTCGCTAAGAAAGATGGTAAAAACTTCTAGATTAGGATTAATATGCGATGGGAACTGAATATGTATGTTAAAAGAGGATGGCAAACCATATCAGCTGGTCGCTTTTTTTCCCCTTTACGTTTCTGTAAATGCTTCATATAATAATAAATAATAAAATTATTAAAAAAACACTGTTATAAATAAAGATCGATCTAATCTAATATAAAAACAAAACAGTGAAAAAATGGAGAAGAAGGAACAGGGTGGACACCTGTGTACTGTGACTGCCTCATGTGTATTACGGCAGAGGAGCATTTCGGTGTCTGTGGCCTAATTCACACAAGAACGGAAATGACACAGAAATGGGAGGAATTGGTTGCCTTATAATCTTCCCCTAAGAAGAGTCTCCAGTCTGATTTTCCCTTCACATATCTGAAGACATGGCTCTGGAAAGCTCATCTGTAATCACTATGCCACAATTCCCAAAGGTCAGTCCTCTCCCACACTCAACAAACATTCCAAACACAGGTTCTTGACATCGATATCTCCACACCCATGCCCTCATTTGTCACTACGCCACCACAATCTCCCACACAACACACACATTCAACCCCATGCCCTTACAGACTGGACAACTCTTCCCGTTCCTCTTCCCACTCCCACGTTCTAGCACCCATTGTATTCCTGGATACAATGAGATTTGCCCCTGGTTATATACATAAAATTGTAAACTGAGTTACAGTAAGATAAAAAAAAATTGATGTGTCATAGTGGAGATTCCTGTACAAATGATTTGGCTTGAATCTTCCTGGCAGCCAAAGCAAAATTGCCACCCTGTATGAAACATAGGGGTCAACATCTGATAAAAGGTAGGTGAGTTTATCAAAATTAGAAATAGGTTATTAGTTGGGTAATAACTTGGCAAGGAATTTGGCCCTGGGTTCGGAGTACTGAGGGCAAGCCAAAACATAGAGGGTCAGGTCCTCCAGAGATAAATTCCCACATATACAAAGACATTGGGCTGTATCTGGCCAAAGAAGATTGAGCCACTAAAAATATTTTTCAGCCTGTATTTCAATTCAGCTACACTGGCCTCAGCTCTCAGGAAGCAATACCCAACTCTGTTCTCATCAGAGCTACAGGACCTCTCCTTTCCAATGGGAGCTTGAGGTGTCCCTTTTTCAGCCCTCCCACCTCTGCTATGACATTATACCAGCATAAATTAATTTATTCATTCCCTCAGAAGCATTTCAATCCACTTTCTATTAGGAACATCATATGCTGAGGGGGGAAAGTTATAGTGTTTTCAATAGGTTGTGTGTTCCCATGGAAATTTCTTGTTGAGGTCCCCATGTCCATGAACTACAATTCCTATCAGACCCTGCTAACAGCATGTGGTGAGGTGACTTTATAGCTGACCATGGCCTGCCAATGTCTAGCACAATGTAGGAAGTGCCCCCCGCTTAAGGATTTGCCATTGTAAATCTTGTAAATGCATAATTGTATGCAGAAAAAGCCAACATAGTATCAGAGCACATGCATAAATGCAACCTTTTAAAGAAATGATATTTATAAGGGTCAGCGTGAAAACCTGGACATGCATACTAGCCCCTAGATAGTGATATGATTTACACTGTTCAGTCTAAGCATTTAAAATCCTCCAGACTGATCTTTTTGGAAGTCTTCTAAACACCATCACTTTAGATTTTGACAAGTTTATAGAAAAGCCTTCCCATCACTTTAGATTTTGACAAGTTTATAGAAAAGCCTTCCTCTTTACAGTAACAACCCAGCTTATCTAACAACTTTTTCAAACCAGTTTTGCTTAGGGATAGTAAAATCATATAATCAGCATAAAGTAATGTTGGGACATTCATCTGATTTAGTGACCCTATTTGGAGGGGGTGTACCAACTTGTTCCCAGAAACAGTTTCTTCCAATTTGTTCTTGAATTATTTGCCATAAAGTTTTGAGGGGATGGGTAACAGTCTAATTGGTCTAAAATTAGAATGACCATTGCTATCCCTCTTTTTGTAGATTCGGATGGCAATACTGGTTATCCACCCTCGCAGGAGAGTGCCTTTATTATTAATCTGGGGAAAGTCTGGCAAGAAGAGAGGTCCACCAGTTGATATGGGTTTTGAAGCATTGTGGCAGGATCAAGTCATCTCCTGGGGACTTACTCAAGGGCCATGACCACATCAGGGCTCTTATTTCCCGTTCTGTCATTGGTAGGCCAGGCTTCTAGTGACACTGAGAGCTCATAAATCTCAGGCTTCACTCTCTCACTACCTTTGACAGTGAAGAGCTGTCATGGAGCGGAGATGACTCCGTACTACTTGGTAAAGCTCCAAGATATGAATACAAAAACCTCAGTCTTTTTGTCACATTATACCTTTTAAGATTACCAAAACCCAAGATTACATTCTGCAGTAATTTTAAATTGCACATCTATGATCAAATCCTGAGGTAATTAGTTTAAAATTAAAATTTAGGATCTAACTGTGACTTTTAGTCCTAATAATCTATGCATTTTTCTAGTACTTCTGTTCAATTTTTAATGAACTAACATGACCCACAAGATCTATTTTTTACATTCTAAGTGTGAACAAAACACCAGGCAATCACATTCTTTTCCATGTAATAACAAGACACTGTCCAGCAATTACCAGCCTTTGTGCTGGTTTACCTACAACCTCCAGTATATTGGAATAGAAAAGTGATTCATGAGAACCACTTGCAGACAGTGTTTGATATCTTTGAGACAAGGTTTTAAGAATTCATCACACAGCCTTAATCTAGGCTCACTGTGTAATGTTGTTCCAGTCATTATAGCTTTTTCTAACTTACCTCTCAGGGTTATTTTGAGCTATTTATTTACTTCTTTCTTCACAACAGGGAATAAAGTGAAAAAGGTGTTCCAGCTATACTTGTTCATCCAAGGTCTATAAAAACCTGGAACAAATCCTGACAGATGATTCCATGCACTTAAAATAAAGCTATTGATAGTACAGTCCTGTGCAGAATTACTGCACTCTAAATCCAATTTCATTGGGTTTAGGCTAGTGTTAACTGTGAATTCGTTGGATTTTTTTGTGCTGTAGACAAATGAATTTGCTGCACTCCCTCTTTTATTCCTCTCTGGTTGCTGAATTACAAGTTATCATGATACTCAGGACACTGGAACTCCTGGACTTAACAAAAATATCAGTTTCTTATCTCACTACACATGATAAGTCACTGAGTTCTCACATACCTAGAAATTAAACTTTTTGGTCTTCAAGGGGCTACTGGATTCAAACTTCTTTCTCAGATTATTAGCAGATTGGTATGCTAATTTACTGCCAGTTACTTGTATCTGTGTGCTCATTTATTGCCTTAATTCTGTCTTAGCTATAATCACCCAGTTTCTTAGGTATGCAACTAACCCTTCCTGGCAATTAACCTTCTCACACTTGCCAGCTTGGTGTACTGGTTAGGAGTGCAGATTTCTAATATGGTAAGCCGGGTTTGATTCTGCACTCCCCCACATGCAGCCAGCTAGGTGACCTTAGGCTCGCCACAGCACTGATAAAGCTGTTCTGACCGAGCAGTAATCTCAGTGCTCTCTCAACCTCACCCACCCCACAGGGTGTCTGTTGTGGGGAGAGGAAAGGGAAGACAATTATAAGCTGCTTTAAGACTCCTTTGGGTAGAGAAAAGTGGCATATAAGAACCAACTCTTATTCTATTACTTACATGTAACAGTTGAGGAAATTTTGTTTCTTTGTATCTGAATAAGTATGTCAGAGTGCCCAACTTTCATACAAATAAATTTCTATTTTAGAAAGTCTCTTTATTCAGAAGTGTAGACATCCAACAAAACCGTAGGCAGAATTGAAGTTACACACAAAGGTTTGCGCATATTAAACACAAGCACATTCCCTTCCCTCCCTCCCTTGGGAAGGTGATGACTTGGGTTTCAAAGAGAGACCAAACAATTCTACAATCTAAGTACAAAGCACAGGGAGTCAGTGTGGGGAGATAGCCCGGTGAAGCTTTGGTGTGAGAACCGAAAGTCATAGAACACAGACTAAGGAATTCAGCCTGGAGGTGCAAAACAGAAACAGGAACTGGGAAGCATCACTGGCCTGGCAATATTGGACAGCTCTAATAATCAATCACAATCAATATGACAGAATTCCCGGGATTCTGAAAAAGTGTGAATTTGAATTTATTGTTGAAGCATGCATAGCATTATAGCAAAGAAGTTGGCAACAAAGACAACAATTTAAAGAGAGAAGACCTAGTGCTCGTCTACAGGCTCACTATAACAGGGAACTGGAAGGAGAAGGGAGAGGTTTGTAGGTTGAGGGCTGAATTCAGGGACCCAGGAGCTGGAAGTAATTTCAGGATCAGAACTTGGGGATTACCATGCCCTTTATAAGTGGTGAATACTTTTGCACAGGGTCTGTGCTGTGCTGGAATCCTGACCTTTGTCTGTTGGACTGCTTCTAGACCATGCCTTGACTTTTTGTTTGCCTTGATGTTTGGCCCAGCCTCTGACTATGCTCCTGCCTGCTGCCTGTCCTGATCTTGGACCTTGCACTTGACTGCTATTTGTCCTGACCTTGGACTGCATTTTTGTCTTTGGATTGGAACACCCTGATGCTATGTCTATCCTGCTAAGCAGCACAATATACTACATACTTGGGGTACAATTATTACTTTGTAACTTGTTGAAATTTTTCATAGGCAATAAATTGATGAATGGCTACTAAATTCTTTTGAAAAATCTGTATTAGCCTATTTTTAAAAAAATGGATGTGAAAATTTGATTCTCACAAAAAATCTCTGTGGGAACATCATGGCTGGGGCAGACTCTCAGCTGTCTGCACCCGGCATTGCCGTTTTGGTACAGCTCCTGGTTGGGATGTACCTGCAGATGGGGCAGGGGGAGCCTGAGGAGGGCTGAGTTTAGGAGAGGGCAACAGACAGATTCTGGAGATGCCAGAAAGAGGCTGGATCTTTAAAACTATTTACTACTACAATTATTTTAAAAAGCTCACTCTAACTGCATTTCTCTCTTCCAGGATGGAAGACTCCCCCCCCCCAAGAGTACTCATGAGACAACCTTTTAATAGCTCCCCCCCCTATGGCTCAGACTGCTTAACCCTTTCAGTGCTGTAGGCAAAAAACAAAAACTTTCTCCTGTTCCTTTGCACAAGATCTGCTCATGACTAATTCTTCATGGGGGATCTCAGGCTGTTCAGCTCCCTTAGAAAATAGCAGGCAGGGGGGAGAAGATAATGGCAAACTCCAGCAGGCTCCCTCTTCAGCCATCCAGAGCAGGTTTCCCTCTCCTCTAGCCTCCAAAGCTAGCCTTAAAACATGCTTCCTCCTTCCCTGCCCTGCCCATTGATAACTACAGGGCTGGAAAGGAGATGGGAGGAATAAGCCCAATAGGGGAGGGGGCTTGTTGGCTTCCTCATGCTGTTGTTCAGTTATGGGGGGGGGGTTGCAGAGAGGGAGGACAACAGAGAAGGCAGCCTGCCCCCTTCCCTGACTCACTGATGAGGACATGGCCAGAAAGCCACCCCACCCTCACTTGGCTCATCCTGCCAATGCCCCGGTTAATTGAAGGGACCACTACCTCTCTCTGTGCTGCCTTTCCCTCACTTTCCTTTCACCTTTCCTCCCCGGGTCTGGTGTTGGTGCTTCCTCCCTCCTTCTCACATCTTCTCTTCACCTATCATTACCAGACACTTTCCCTCCCCACTCAGCTGTTCAGGGATGGAGGGAGTAAAATGTCACATCCTTAGACTTCCATTGGACTTTTATCAGGCCCCCGATAGAGATGTTTCCACATCAAAAACAGGTAATGGAATGAAGATTAAACAAACACAAAGAATAAGCAAGGGCAGTATTTCTTTTCTACTACTGTATTTTTGAAGGCCTTTTCTGGATCTCCTGGTTTGTGACTTTTCCTTAGAAAGGTCCTATGCTATAGGGCCAGAGTTTGTTTTCAGGTGAGACTTTAATTTAAACTAAGTAAAAGTCATGATCCTACAAGACTAATTTCTTACTCTTTTCCTTGGCCATTACCTGGAATAAGGAAAAGCCAATGAGAAAAGTGAATTTATAAACACTACCCTCCCCCCACCCCTTCAGTGCTTTAGAAAATATTAGCCACCAGAAAGTGAAGATGAAATGAAAAGGAGGTAAGAATGACAATGGATAGACTGAAGGAACCAAAAAGAATGCATTCAATTGCTCGGGTTAAATTAGGTCAGAATTTTAATGCTTTAGAAAACTGTGAGCACAAATATAACTTCACTCAGAGATTTAAAGCTGGAAGTAACACCAGCAGAGGAAGGATATAAAATAAATCCAGACTTTTGAATGCTAAGGAAACAAAGAGCAGGTGAAGACATTTTACTGCAAGTAATTTGGTGAATTATTAAAGAAAATCACCCCAGCCACACATTTTGCAAAAATAGTCTCTCGTTCAAAGCTGAGACAACAAAACAGCGCTACTTGGTAATATTTATAAATTCTCATCCAAGCTCTGAACTGAAAATTGGTCTACATATGAATACTTAGTTCTGTTCTAACCACATGATTAGGAATGGGGCTTTCAAAACAGTTGTGGGAAATGCTTGAAGCTTATAAAAATTTTATATTTGCACCTGTGTATGAAGTCTCTGATGCTCAAATATAGACTGTACAAACAGGCAAAGGAGGGCAGGAGTAGGGTTACTAGTAGAATTAGTTGGGCTTAAAAAAAAGTTATAAAATGTTAATTACTGTGCCTCCAAAGAATACCCTACAAACCCTTCCATGCTGTTATTCTTTCCAGCACTCATTTAATTAGACAGCTTATTTTATTTAACATAGTATATGGTATATATGGCATTAGCCCTCTGTTTTGTTTGGCTGTGGTGTCTCATAGCATTTCCTTTGCCAAATCAAATATTTACAAAGACAATATTGTTATTAGAAATAAAATTTCTGACATAGACAAACTGTAATCAAGGTCATTTCAATTTTCCCTTTCATGTCTTCAGCTTAATTTGGAGGTCTCATTTATTTTGCCTTTCATTATCAAGAACTGGGAGTTTAAGCATTTCACATATATTTATATAAATTGGTTCTGAAGTTCAAAAGCCTGATTATTTTGCCAAACTAGCTCAAGCTATAGAGGAATGTAAATTGATATTTCAGCACTACTAATATATATATGAGATAATTTTGATGTTGGGGTTGAGGACATGAAGAATTAAAATTTCAAAGTTTGCCAACTCATTTTAGCTATGTTCTGATACTCAAATTTCAAAAAATGAGAATTTCTAAGCTATAATATAATCAATTTTGACACCTTTAAAATTTAATTATCAATAATTCAGTAATCAGTTATGACCAATTATATACGAAAAGATTTTAAAAAATGGATACTATCGTTCTGAATCTTATTACAGCAGCTAGAATTGTGTTCGCAAAGCATTGAAAACAGACAACTGCACATGGATGCTTCAGAGTTTAAGTAACTTCAGGTAAAATCCTCTATCCCATGCCTCTGCCATATTCAAATTGCCAGGTTTTATCCCCCCACTTCTTCAAGAACTTTGGTCTTGGAGTCTGGCCTGCATATTAATATACCATCTTCTCTCATTAACTTTCATTGATAAAACATCAACCAATCCTTCCTATTAGTAAGCAATCAGTTTAACAAATCATGGCTATAAAGATGCATATCAAGAAACACCAATTTATTAACTTAATTTTTCTTTAAATAATTCATTATTATCACCAAACAAAATATACAGTATTCAAAAAAAGAATGTATGCAAAATAAAGACCTTACTTAGCAAGACAGCATAAACGTAAGCATTATTGACCTCCAAATCAACTCTTTCTAATGTCCATTGTTCCTATTCCTTAATATAGTCTATTCAATTTTTTAAAAATTGATTTCTTAACCACCGCTCCCAGACCCAGCTGGCTCATGGCGGTTTACAATAAAATTCCAATAAAAGCAGTGCCACAGTACCTTCAGCAGCACAAACCCCAGTCTCAGCCTCTCTCCCAATAGAACAGAATAACCCTCCCGACAAACCACCTACAAGCCTCGAAGAGGGCTTGTACATCTGGCCCTTGATGTGCTGGGCCTTCTGAGAAGGGGCCCAAGATTTTCCCTGGCCCAGCCCCAACCACTTGATATGTCTCTAAACTCTTTTTATGCCCTTCACGCACAGAAAGAGCAGGATGAATGTTTTTGTTACCTACTGTTGGAGGTTATTTCCATCCACTACTTCTGGGCATGCATCTGTATAAATAAAACTGAAATTATGATGATATTAGACTGCTCTTTAATTGAATGACAACTCAACCCCAGGTTTTTTCACCACTTAGTGGGAAGCATGGGAAGCATGGGAAAGACAGCCCGATCCAGAAACAAAGTTCTTCTTGCCCTCTTGAAAAACTGTGTCCTGTTCAATCAACCTCCCTCTATTAGCCTTCAGTCTTTGGGGTTTCGTCACATGCTCTTCTTTTATAGAAAGAGTTCATAATTACACATCTATCTCCAAGGCAAAAATGATTGTCTTATCCCAGTTTTACTTATAGATTTTTCTAGCATAACTATTTTATAGCCTGATATGATGCAGGAAGAAAGCTTTTTGGGAAAGCGATAAAAATTGTCTGAATGTTTTGTTAATGAAAAGACCCTGGCACAGAGTGGTGTATTCACACATAGACACCAAATAGCAGGAAGAAAAACGGAATAATGCATCTTGCAATAAATATTTTAATTTACCAAGAAAGGAGATACAGAGTAATTAATCTTGTCTTCTTTCTGATACTAACAAAACCAGATAATATCTCAAGTGCAGTTTTGTTGCCAGGAATTTAATGTTATTAAGTCCATGTTTGCAGGGTGCCTCTAGTATCCCCATTTCTAGATGGGAACAAAGCTATGTCTGATTAAGCTTTGGGGTAAAAAAGAGTTGGATGTTACCCCCTCCCCTAAGTGTGAACACACTGAAGGATAATTAGAGGCAATTAGATTAATCAAGTTCCCTTTCTATAGTCCAGCTTTGCTTTTCTCCACAATGGTGGCTAATTGCTACTTCCTCAGTTGAAAGTTGTTTTAACACACACCATTCTGGTTATTTCCAGGATTTAGATAGCACAATTTGGCCATCATAGAAACAGTTGCATTCCAAAAGATGAATCTTTAGTTCTAATACAATCAGACTCTCTTGGGTGCAGTCATGTACAGTGAGTGGGAAAGACCGGTGCCACTATTAAACCTCCTTTCTGATCTGCTATAGGTATACACATCTCCCAGCATACCAGCAGTTGAAGACAACAAGGAGGTTCAAAGCTTCAGGAGCAAGACTTGACAGCTGACAGTGTAAGAAAAGCACCTCTAAGCTTCCCGGTCTAAGCAATGGCCAGTAGAAGGAACAAAGGTTAACTGAGTCACAGGTCAACTTTTTCAAGCAAGTAGGTATCATATCATCATCATCATCATCATCATCATCATCATCATCATCATCATCATCATCATCATCATCATCATCATCATCATTTTAATTAGATGATGTTATTAGCTGCTAATTGGCATTTAGATTCTTCAATTTAAAAAAATTTCTAAGCATTTTGAAAGTACTACTCAAGATGACAGCCTTGGTAATGACTTTAGATAATGTCTCCCTGCAACAGATTTAGGTAATGTGCTTCATTCTCTTGCTAAGTTTGAATTTGATAGCAGCATTCAAAAACCAGCAAAGACCACATGGTTATTATGCCAGTCAAGAGAATTTGGAACATAACATATAGTTTATCTTGTTGATGAGATACAGGACATTTATTGAGTAAAGGAAATCAGTAGATCAAAAGGTTGTCAATATGGCTATGGAAGCAGAGATGATGGCAGGGCAGCACTTAATTTCTACATGGAGAGACGCTGAAGTCTCTGAAATCCTGTCCCTCTAATATCTGTACTAGAACTGTATGCATCTTCCTAGTAGTCGGGGAAATGTACTCTACATCTGCTCTGCACCTGCCTCTATTCTTAATTAATACATTCCAGGGATAAGATCAACTGTTGAAACAGATACTAGAAATGAACACTGGTGCAAATTAGCCCAGAGGAAAGGAGAGGTGTTGAGCTGAAATGGGGAAGCTGAGCTGGCTTATTTCCACACATGCTTATATAAACTGGAGGGAGAAAGTGTTTGGAGAAACTCCAATGGTTCAATTATTACGGGGAAAGGTGATCATGGGACATCAGATAGGAAGGAAAAGAAAAAGGCTGACTTGGTAGTCTTCCATGAACACTATAGCTAGATAAAAGAGAAGAAAACTGTTGTCAACTAGAGCAACCTAGAGAAGATTGGATGTTATTGGTAAGAATTTTTCAAAGGGGGTGGCCACACTGCCTTACAAGACTCTGTAGGCAGCTAGTTCTGCTATAAAGTTTTTTCCAAGGAGTCTATTGTTAAGGAAGACAAGACCTTTGGGGCGACCCTCTTACACTGATAAATCCAAGACTGCAACAGTTATATTGGAGATTTGATGTTGTGATGATGGGCGGCAAATTGTTCTAGCCACTCCATAGATTTGGCCTATCACTAGGATCTCCTGGGTTTTTTAAAGGCTATACACAGACTCCCAGAGGAGAGGCAATTCTGCTTAGGATAACAGTGACAAGAGGACAAGACATTTAATCCTTCTCCTCTCCCCTGTTTTCCTGGTTTCAAAGGATCTCACCCCATCGCAAGTCCAATGGAGAACTATTGATACAGTGGCAAAATGAGACTGAGGAATCTACTGGTTACAGCACTGTAATCCAAATCCCCTTTCCACATAAGCTTTAAACCTTAAAAAAATGAAAAAGCCTTAAGAAGGTGATTTTCTGCATCAAAGTGTGGGCCTGAGCTTGTACAGTGGGACATCTTGTACGGATTTAAAAAGGAAGCTCCAAAGGTCATTCTAGGATTGTATCTGTCTTAATAGGAGGGAGGCAGCCACACACTTCTCTTATGGAAATGAAAAGCACATTTTCCCATCACTCTGACAGCATAGCAATTCAGAGTTTCACATTCTATAGATTCCCTTTCCAATTGCAGTTCCTCAAACCTCTGGCCGGGCAATTCAGAACCCTGGCCTTGGCTGTGCAGGCTTTGCCCTTCAGCACCAAGGAGGAAAAGATAAAGTAAAAACAGGTAAAGAAGTGAATTGTTGAAAAGAGAGATAAGAAATATTTTGCCATTATTCAGCGGAGTGTTTCTGCTGAGTGTAACAAATGATTGGAAATACTAAGAGGAACGTAATAGCCCCTAATGATAATTCACTGCAAGATAGAGCAAAGGAGATATAAACAGCTATTTCCACTGTGGAAATACAATGGGACGTTGATTAGTCATGCTAGTCACTAGTGCAGTAGTGTCAGGAAATCTATTACTTTGGTAACAAAATGAGAAAGATAGGAAATTAACAAACTTATTGAAATAGGGTACATTTAAGGCTCTTCTCTCCTTTCATGAGCTGGGCTTAATAAATTATTGCTTCATCTTACTCATACTGTGAAAAGCAGTTTTCTGCAGAGGTCACAGTGACCAGATACTTGTTCCAGGGGTATGTTTTACCTTTCAGGCTGCCTAATGTTTCAGCAAAAGATGTGTCCTTACAATTTACTAAGGAAATAATCCTAGATTATTGCTATTGTGTATAATCATTCTTTGAATAAATTGCCCATATAACCACAGCCAAGAGAACTATAGGCTTAAATGCCACCACTGTGGTCTAGAATTGAAGGAGTCAAAGTGACATCAAAACCAAGGTCATTCTTTGCCTGTTTCCCTCAGTAATAAGAGCAGCTGTGCTTCATTCATGGCAGAAATGATGCTGCCATAGAAAGAGGCCGGTAAGGCATAGTGGTGAGTTCTGATGCTGCTACCACAGTAGTCTTTCATGAATCACTGAGCAAACTAGCTGTCAGGGTGACCTATTCCTGGCCCAAGGCTTGCTTTCCTTCCTGTCCTATGTGGCGGGTTTTTCTGATCAATTCACATCAGGCTGAGAACATTCCATTTCAGACTTGCCTTATTCCTTTTGGGTTCAGTCTCTTCAGCATTGATCCAAGCACTTACAACCTAGGGCCATTCATCTAATATTCCAGAGTGAAGGAATAAACAAGGAGTTTGATCCAGCAATCTGCTTGCTCAGGGACTCTGGATCTTTGCTCCCCACAGGACCCATTTATTGTTGATTCCTGGGGTCACAGGATCTATGCGAAGTCATTTTGCCCAAGGACACAGGACCTGCAATATCCAGGGTTAAGACGGCAGGCAGTGATGTATACATGTTGGTTGATCATCATGGAGTCATGTCAAGGTGCATGCACATTCAGTCTATGCCAAAGCTTGGCATATCCCAGGCACCAGATTGCAATCGTGCCTTCAAAAAGCCTTCTGGAGCCTGTCTGGAACACTGAAGTCCCCCCAGCAGACGGTAGAAGAGAAGAAATCTCTTTTGGCATGCTGGCCAGGAGGTGTGCAGCATGCTTTTTGAGGCTCAAAACAGTTTAAAAATGTTTAAAATGTTTAATGATTCTTTTTGTGATTTTAACAATTACACAACGAACTGGAGCAAGAAATAATGCAAAACAGAATCTCAAAATAAAATATCCAAAGAGTCACAGAAGGAAAGGAATAACATACGTCTTGGTTTCTATAATATGATTTGTGTTTATCGTTCATATTCCTAACTGACTACGCAAAGGTTTCTGTGTACAGGAAATATTTTGACATGTTTAACTATAATGGTCTATGGTAATATTCTAATTATTGCTTTCCTAATATTTCAATAGCAATGTCTTACAATATTTATGTCCTATTTCAACATGGGTCAGATCCTGAAAAGGCATTTGTGTCTGGAAATCTTAGAGCAATTTTCTAATACTTCATTTATTCATACACAAACTGATATCAGAAGTCTGAGATAAATGAACAATTTCACATCATATGTACTAGTGAACCCATGCCATTTCCACATCCCCAGAAGTCCCAGAACCATTCATGTTTAACATGATCTAAAGATTAATGTGTGTAATATTTTATGACTACAGACAATTCTTTTATGGTTTATACTGCTGTCTTCCACTGATGTTTTGGTAGATATTCCAAATACATTTTTACATATTCTGGTACAAGAATATGTTAGACATCTAAGATAGTGAAATTATTTCTTCAGTATCAGGAGACATTTGAAGGCCCACATACTGCTGTGCCCAGTTCAGATTTTATTACATTCTGCATTGACATTCCATCTGTTTTGGAAGCATATGTATTTCTGCAGTGCTAGAAAGGGCAAGAAGATGCCACATGGTCTAATTAATTGGTTTGTTTCTCTGCCTATTTTTTCCATATAAAAGATCTAGCTCCATTTTTAAATCCAGATGAATCATGGTGTCAGCTTGGCAGGTGAAAAGAGGTTCAAATTTTAATTTCTGTCCCTTAATTCTTTGAATTTCTGTAGCACACTTCCCTATTGAGGTAACATGATTTCAATTTTGTTGTATGTATGTTCTCTATATTGTTCCATTCCTATCTGTAGGCAAAATTTACAAAATACATTGTAACTCTGGGGGCATCACTCTAGGATTTTTCCCATATATGGTTTAACCATAGAGTTTTGGTGAATTCTAGAGCATCACTCCTGACCTGATAAAATCACCTCTTTGTACCAGCATGATGCTGGTGCACCTGTTTATAGCTTTCAAAAACTCTCAGAGGTGCCTGGCAACAGTTGGATATCCTCACCTGTGCTGGATTTCTGCTTTTGTTATCCTTTGCAGAAGCACTAGTGGACCAAGGGAAGGGGGTGGCCACTGGTGGGGGTTGGGATGGGGAAACTGGGGAAATCTGCCATGTGGAAAACCTCATCAGCAGTGGAAGGACCACAAAATCACATCCCCAAGTGGAAGAAACCTCAGTGGCATTTTACCTCATTAAACCCTGCCCTCTCTAGGCTCTATTCCCAAATCTCCAGGAGTTTCCTAATCTAGAGCTGGTCAATTTAGAATTTATCTAGCTCTGTGTGTTGGATTTTTCTAGCCAACCCTAACTTTGAGGGTCATGGTGGGCAATGATAATCAATGCATTTCAATATATTATATGACCATTTTTATACTGAAAGAAAGACTTGTCTTCATGATTATGGAAAACAATAATGTGTGTAACATTTACTCAGGTATACTTTATCCTGTCCTGCATAAGTATCAGCCTTGAATGAATGAAGCCAGCTGGACCAACAGAATAAACCAAAGGACTCGTGGACCTGACTTTAGACCTGCAGTTTGGATAGGGTTGCCAGCTCAGGGCTGAGAAATACCAGGAGACTTTGGGGGTTGAGCCAGTGATGGGTGGGATTTGGAGCGGGGAGGGACCTCAGTGGAGTATAATCCTTTAGAATCCACCCTCCAAAGCAGCCATTTCTCCAGAGGAATGAATCTCTTTAATCTGGAGATGAGTTATAATTCTAAGGGATTGTCAGGCCTCACATGGGGACTGCCATTCCCAAGTTTGGATCAAGATATGACTGATCAAAGAAAGCATGCAGAACAGCAAAAGGGAAACAGAAAGGCTCTTGCCACAGAAGAAGCATTTTTATTTATTTATTTGTTAGATTTTTATCCCATCACTCCCCTAAGGCTCATGCCAGGTTACAGAAAAACATACATAAAACCCCCAATAAAACTACCCCTAAAATTGATAAATAACATCACATAGATTAAGCCCCAAGATGGTCGCGAGAAAACCAATTAAAAGAGCACCCCCTACCTCCGTGGTAGATATAGGGGGATGACATAGGCTGCCAGAGATGGTTTCAAAGGGAGTCAGATCTTCCTAGGTGTGCTGGCCTCAACCAAAGACCTGGCGGAAGAGCTCCGTTTTTCAGGCGTGCGGAACACTTTCAAGCAAGTTTTACTAGTTCTTTAGGAAAATGCCCTGAGAAGCCTTTTGAAAGAATTTAAAAAATCACAGTGGATGTGACATTTTACTTGGTATCTAGGATTACCATTTTCTAGATTTCTCCCAGAATTACAACTGAGCTCCACACTACAGACGTATTCCCCAAGAGTAAATGGAGTCAGTCATCATGTCCCTGCTGAACCCCCTTCCCGAACTCTGCCTTTTCTAAGCACCCTTCCCAAATCCCCAAGCATTTCTGAAGGCTGAATTTGCAATAGGGTTGCCAAGTTCCAGGTGGGGCCTGGAGATCTTCTAGAATTATAAATGATTTCCAAAGGAAGGAGACCAGTGACCTGGAGAAAATGGCTGCTTTGGACTCTATGGTAGTATTCCCCCTAAGGTTCTTCCCCTCCCTAAACCCTGCCTTTCTCAGGCTCCACCCCCTAAATTTAATTGACAAACCTAGTTCAGGACAGAGAGAAGTACAACTAATCAAAGAACCTGTACATCTTGTTAGTGGAAATGCATTTAGGATTAAGTGCTTGATTAAATTCCAAACACTAAGGAGAACAGGAGGTCTTAGGAAGAACTCTTTGTTAAATCACTGAGTTGTGATTTCTAAGACTTCTGTTTTGTTAGCAAGGTTTGGAATTCAGATGCTTTCTGCATCACCAGGCCACTCTGCTTTATTTGCATCCTAGCACATAAGACCTCAGCCAGATACCCATTTTAGGAAACATGCATAAAGACCCATTCCAAGGAGCATGCATGGTCTGACTGCTAAACAAAAGTATCTGCCACTTGGCGCTAGGTGGCAACTTATATGAACAAATACTACCATATTTTGTGCATTTCACATTTGAGTTCCTGTTAAAACACTATTTGTTTAATTGTGCTACCCTAGCACAGAAAAATTAAAAAGGCTGAGTAGCCAGCTTGAAAGGATAGTGCAAATGGGATAGTTTTTAATTTAATTTAAATTTAATTTAATACTGACCAACAGCAAGAGTTGGTGGATGAGGTGAAGGAGGTGGGGACCCTAGGGGGAAGTGATCATGTCCTCATAGAATTCCTTTTGAGATGGGGAGGCAAGGAAGCTTGTAGCCAGACGTGGATGTTGGCTTTTCGTAGGGAAAACGTTAATAAACTCAGAGACATGATGAGTGTCATACCATGGACGAGAATGCTGGAAGGGAAGGGAACATGTGAAGGGTGGGCGCTACTCAAACAAGAGCTATTGCATACTCAATTTATGACTATCCCAGAAAGACGAAAACACTGCAGGACCTCTAAGAAGCCTATTTGGATGAACAGAGAACTTCAAGAGGAACTAAGAAAGAAAAGGGAAATGTTCAGGAAATGGAGGGAAACAGAGCTCTAAAGAAGAGTACCTACATGTTACTAGGCACTGTAGGTCAATCATCAGAAAGGCCAAAGCTGAGAGTGAGCTAAGATTGGCCAGGGAAGCCCACTGTAACAAGAAAAGATTTTTCAGTTATGTTAGGCGCAAATGTCAAGTAAAGGAGGCAATAGGCCCACTGTTGGTTGCGGATGGACAAATTCAAACGGAGGATGCAGAGAAAGTAGAGAGGCTCAGCGCCTATTTTACATCTGTTTTTCCCCACAGGGTTTAGGCACATCTAGAGATGGCAGTAGCCAAGAGATAGTGACTGGGTGGCAGGTTGACATGGACAGAGAGGCTGTCGAGAGCTATTTAGCTGCACTGGATGAGTTCAAATCCCCTGGGCTGGATGAAATGCACCCAAGAGTGCTCAAAGAACTTTCCGGAGAACTTGCAGAACCCTTGTCCATCATCTTTGGGACCTCTTTAAGGACTGGAGATGTCCCGGAGGACTGGAAGAGAGCAAACGTTACTCTGATCTTTAAAAAAGGGAGGAAGGATGACCCAGGAAACTACAGACCAGTGAGTCTGACCTCTGTTGTGGGTAAGATTGTGGAGCAGATATTAAAGGGAGCAATCTGCAAACATCTGGAGGACAGTCTGGTGATCCAAGGAAGTCAGCATGGATTTGTCTCCAACAGTTCCTGTCAGATCAACCTGGTTTCCTTTTTTGACCAAGTGACAGGTTTGCTGGATCGTGGAAATTCAGTTGATGTCGTTCACTTGGATTTTAGTAAAGCTTTTGATAAGGTTCCCCATGATGTTTTGATGGATAAATTAAAGGACTGCAAACTGGATTTTCAGATAGTTAGGTGGATAGGTGTAAACTTAAATGGACTCCGGGGAATGGTAGAGGACAGGAAGGCCTGGAGGATCATTGTCCATGGGGTCGCTATGGGTCGGACACGACTTCGCACATAACAACAAGGTGGATAGGGAATTGGTTAGAGAACCGCACTCAAAGAGTTGTTGTCAATGATTTCATCAGACTGGAGGGAGGTGAGTAGCGGGGTACCTCAGGGCTCGGTGCTCGGTCCAGTACTTTTTAACATATTTATTAATGATCTAGATGAGGGGGTGGAGGGACTACTCATTAAGTTTGCAGATGACACCAAATTGGGAGGACTGGCAAATACTCCGGAAGATAGAGACAGAGTTCAACGAGATCTGAACACAATGGGAAAATGGGCAAATGAGAACAAGATGCAATTTAATAAAGATAAGTGTAAAGTTCTGCATCTGGGTCAGAAAAATGAAAAGCATGCCTACTGGATGGGGGATACGCTTCTAGGTAACACTGTGTGTGAACGAGACCTTGGGGTACTTGTGGATTGTAAACTAAATATGAGCAGGCAGTGTGATGCAGCGGTAAAAAAGGCAAATGCCGAATAAGATATTTAGGCAAGTTCCATTTAAGTCATTATCAAGGAAAGTCCAAGAACATGCAATAATGGTAATACAAAAATGGTATTATACCCCAATTAGGGTATATCGAATGAAGAAATCTGGGGATAAAAAATGTTGGAGAGGCTGTGGAACTTTTGTTCATATGTGGTGGGAATGTCCAGCAATAATGAAATTCTGGGAGAAATTTTTTTGGGAAATTAGTAAAATTATAAAAGTGAAATTGGAACCTTCAGTCCAGTTGGTTCTCCTCAATTTATTTCTCAATGAAAATGCTCAATGTAAGCAGAAAATATTGGTGAACTTTCTGATTGTAGCTGCCAGGATGTTAATTGCTACTAACTGGAAAAATGCAGATAATATCTCATTAGATAATTGGCGAAAGAAAATTAGGCAGTTTATGATGTTGGAAAAGGTAACAAATAACATTAAAGTAATACAAGAGGAGAAAAAGATTGAGGATTTCAATATAATTTGGCTGGATTTGGCAAATTACTTAAGGAAATTTTCAGACTACGAGGTATGTGAACTAGTGTTGTAATGTGTGACTTGGAATTATGATGAACAGTTGAATTGTAATAGATGAAATGGACATTGTCTACAGGATTCAAATGGTTTATGAAGCTACAGAGTAGTGCTGCGGTGAATTTTGTTTTTGGTGGGGCGTTTCTGTTGATTATCTCTTATCTTATCTCTTATCTCTTATAATAAAATAATTTTTTAAAAAGGCAAATGCCATTTTGGGCTGTATGATCAGGGGCATCACATCAAAATCACAAGATGTCATAGTCCCATTGTATACAGCACTGGTCAGACCACACCTGGAGTACTGTGTGCCGTTCTGGAGGCCTCACTTCAAGAAGGATGTAGATAAAATTGAAAGGGTACAGAGGAGAGCGACGAGGATGATCCGGTGCCAAGGGACCAAGCCCTATGAAGATAGGTTGAGGGACTTGGGAATGTTCAGCCTGGAGAAGAGGAGGTTGAGAGGGGATATGATAGCCCTCTTTAAGTATTTGAAAAGTTGTCACTTGGAGGAGGGCAGGATACTGTTCCTGTTGGCTGCAGAGGAAGTGACATGCAGTAATGGGTTTAAACTACAAGTACAATGATATAGGCTAGATATCAGGAAAAAAAATTTCACAGTCAGAGTAGTTCAGCAGTGGAATAGGCTGCCTAAGGAGGTGGTGAGCTCCTCCTCACTGGCAGTCTTCAAGCAAAGATTGGATAAACACTTTTCTTGGATGCTTTAGGATGCTTTATGCTGATCCTGCGTTGAGCAGGGGGTTTGACTAGATGGCCTGTATGTCCCCTTCCAACTCTATGATTCTATGATTCTAATCATGCATGGTGAGGGGAGACTGTCTTATTAATGTCTGAATAATTAATGATTAATTCCCAGATTTTCTTGATTAGTCCTGCATTTATTCTCTTTTCTAAGGAATACAGAACCTACAGACCAGTCAGAAGCTGAATGTTTTTGGTGGTTTGGGGGGAGACAGGGCCTGGCTGCATGATACACTTTCCTTGGGTATATCCCCAGAACTGTTTGACAGTTTGTCGGTTCAGAGAGCAGAACTTGATTCCCAGGAAAGAAGGTTGGGGCTGTAATCCATGCAGAGAAGGGGCCTTAACCTTGCTCTTTTCTTCATCTGAAACAACCTCAGGAAGTTATTTGCCCCCCTGGAGAATTGTGTATATACCTAATCAGCTGAACTACCTGGACCTAGAATGCATGTATCAGTTTTCAACACAGTCAGTTCACCAACCCTTTAAAACTGTTCTTAAAAAAAAACATTTTAGAAACATTACCATTTATGCATGAGCTATGATACTGCGTTGGTCCCCCCCCCCCCTAGCAATTATGCACCTTAAAAAGTTCTTATGAGAACTCTGGGAGGGGGATGACAGTTTGAGTAGGGAATTCCATTGCTAGGCAATGTCATTCACATTCCAACTAACATTGTCCACAATTAGCATTTTAATTGCAGCCAGCATCTTTAAGACAGAGAACCTTGGTCTGGGGAAATCAAGCTACAAAGGACTCATTTCTGGGGAAAACAGCTCTAAACTGGCTACCAGAGAGTCACCTGGAGTTAAGGCAAAACCCCTTCCTTCCTAAGAAAAAGCCATGCGGAACACACAGGCTGTCCTTGGGCTATTATGGACAATGGGAGACTGAATCAAATTGTATGTTCACCTATCGCTGACACTGAGGAAGCAGAAATCAGCAGCAGGCACTGCAAGCTCCCATTGGTAGACGAGGGACTGCAAGCAGAAAAGGGGAGGAGATCAAAAATACACTGACATTTATGCATTAGAAAAAGACCGTTCTCAGTACCGTAACACAAGAAAAGCCTCCATAAAACTTTCAGTTTCAGAATCCTCACTGATAAAGCGCTGCCAGAACTGTGGCTATCATTTGCAATGCAAAACAAACATAACGCAGTAGGTTTTGTGCTGCAAAAATGGTGCCACGTTAAGAATTCTAAAATAAGACGTCATTTTTGGCAGTCTTTTTGTGAGTTTTCCATGATGCATAATATACCCTGGTGGTACTGGGAACCTTTCTGTCTTAGTCTGATGTGTAGTGTTTGGTCGGCCTCCAAAAATGCCCTTTTGCCTTTCTATGTGTGCACTACAATTTCTAAGTAAAGCAAATACTACAAAAACAACATATCTCCCCAAGGCTTTCTCCCCCAAACCAAGTAGTGCTGATCCCGGATGTTCTCACAGCTTGGGGAAGTGGTGAGTGCATAACCCTTTGCTCCTGCGGATACAATCTAATTTGGCATTGGATTTATGTGCCACAGCACTGCACATTATCCTCTGTAATCCATTAAACTTTTCTCAGTAATGCTGCTACCTAGCAGGGTCCTTCTGATTTTACATTTGTCTTTGTTGAATTTCATTTGATTGCCAGCTTCCCAGTTTTTCAGTTTATTCAAAGCATCATGTTTAATTTCAGTTCATCCCCCAGAGAGGTTATAATCCTTCCCAAATTTGTTTCATCTGCACATTTGATATATCCCAGAATGGTAGCATGTTGTATCAATAAAGAGCCAAGTCTTGTGGCATCTGAAAAGACTAATTTGATTTAAACAGTCAACTCCAACCTGGATTCCCTGGGTTTATAGTTCACAGTATTAGCAAACAAATCATTCACATTTGCAAGTATGTCAGTTTGTGAAGAGCCATTTTGTCTGGGGATATGAAAGTGTGCAATATTGGCCTTAATATTTCTTCTCACAGGGGAAAGAGTGTGGAAACTGCCAGAGTCAAGAGGCGCCCTTGTGAGCATGGCAGATTTCTCTATAATTACTTCCTTTGGCCAAAGCTATGGTTACCAACCTAAAATAGGGCCTGGGGTTCTCATAGAATTATAACTGACCTACAGACTACAGGGATCGGTTCCCCTGAAGGAAACAGCAGCTTCTGAAGGCAGATTCAATGGCATGGGACAGAGCATATTTAACCCTGTGGGCACCTTTCACATTCTGATGTGAGGTGGTGAGTACAACTACAAAATGGTTGCTGCAGGAGGCAGAGCCAACCCAAAATATCAGGGAGTGAGGTCATGAATAACTCTAATAGTAATACTTCAACATTTCAGACAGAAGTTCTGTCTAGTAGGCTGCCTTTGAAAATGAACATTTAATTTAAAAACATTTTCTTGCATACTCAAACTTACTTTCGGTGAAGATCCTTGTATTGTGGTGGTAGATGTTGCTCAAGCAACTTTTAAAATAATCTGTACAGCCAATCAAATCTCCAAAGACCAATCAGATGACCTGCTGGGCAAAAGCCCCACCTGGCCCCATGCACTTCCTAACAACACCTGTTGGGTGTCAGGAAAAGTGGGCACCCATCTCTATGGCATCACATCTCTGCTGAGTTCTCTCCTCTCCCCAGACTTTGCACTTCCTAAGGCAGTGCCCCAAATCTCTAGGAATTTCCCAAGCCTGTGTAGGCAACCTTAGCAGGGGATGGGCACAACAAAATTGCTGATATACACTGAAAAGTCAGGCTTGATTTCCTAGAATGGTAATGAAAAGTCCAAATTGTTTGTATAATTCCCTTCCCTGAAAGAATGTCTTTTCTTTTTGTTTTTAGTTTGAGTCTTTACCAGCACTGTAGCATGTCCCTGTCTTTTTCTTTGATTCTATTGATTTCCTGGGCAATGGCATTCCCCCCTTCCAATCAGCTCTTTGTAAGGGAGGAGCACAGAGCACTTCCAGCCAGTCACAGAGGTGGTGATCTCCCTCCCTCCCTATTTTGTGGAGGGGGAGGCAAAGCCCTTTTATTTGTATAAATGGGTGGGGAAATAGAGTGTGAGGGGCAGCTTGTTCAGGAGCTCAAAAAATTCAAACTCTTGATCCAATTTGCTTGAAAAACAGCCACTCCATCCTCCCTGAAAATCCTCCCATAGGAAATAATAGCAGACAAATGGTAAGTGATGGTAGGGGGAGTTCTGCAATGGAATGGATATTTAAAAAAGAAAAAAGAAGAGACAATTAGAAAGAATGGGAGAAGCCTGTTACCTGAAGGACCATTGGATATTATGGGAGCCAGGAATATCAGTGGATGCCATTGGAATCCATTATAGAATCATAGAATCATAGAATCATAGAGTTGGAAGGGGCCATACAGGCCATCTAGTCCAACCCCCTGCTCAACGCAGGATCAGCATAAAGCATCCTAAAGCATCCAAGAAAAGTGTGTATCCAACCTTTGCTTGAAGACTTCCAGTGAGGGGGAGCTCACCACCTCCCTAGGCAGCCTATTCCACTGCTGAACTACTCTGACTGTGAAAAACTTGTTCCTGATATCTAGCCTATATCGTTGTACTTGAAGTTTAAACCCATTACTGCGTGTCCTCTCCTCTGCAGCCAGCAGAAACAGCATCCTGCCCTCCTCCAAGTGACAACCTTTCAAATACTTAAAGAGGGCTATCATGTCCCCTCTCAACCTCCTTTTCTCCAGGCTGAACATTCCCAAGTCCCTCAACCTATCTTCATAGGGCTTGGTCCCTTGGCCCCAGATCATCTTCGTCGCTCTCCTATGTACCCTTTCAATTTTATCTACATCCTTCTTGAAGTGAGGCCTCCAGAACTGCACACAGTACTCCAGGTGTGGTCTGACCAGTGCCGTATACAATGGGACTATGACATCTTGTGATTTTGATGTGATGCCCCTGTTGATACAGCCCAAAATGGCATTTGCGGTTCTCTAACCAATTCCCTATCCACCTAACTATCTGAAAATCCAGATTGCAGTCCTTCAACTTATCCATCAGAACATCATGGGGAACCTTGTCAAAAGCTTTACTAAAATCCAAGTAAATGACATCAACCGAATTTCCCCGATCCAGCAAACCTGTTACTTGGTCAAAAAAGGAAACTAGGTTGGTCTGGCAGGACCTGTTGGAGACAAATCCATGCTGACTTCCTTGGATCACCAAATTGTCCTCCAGATGTTTGCAGATCGCTCCCTTTAATATCTGCTCCATTATCTTCCCCACAACAGAGGTCGGACTCACTGGTCTGTAGTTTCCTGGGTCATCCTTCCTCCCTTTTTTGAAGATCGGAATAACGTTTGCTCTTTTCCAGTCCTCCGGGACATCTCCAGTCCTTAAAGAGGTTCCGAAGATGATGGACAAGGGCTGTGCAAGTTCTCTGGAAAGTTCTTTGAGTACTCTTGGGTGCATTTCATCCGGACCAGGGAATTTGAACTCATCCAGTGCAGCTAAATGCCTCTCGACAACCTCTCTATCCATGTTAACCTGCCACCCAGACACTATCCTTTGGCTATGGCCATCTCTAGATGTGCCTAAACACTTTGACCTGAGGGAAAAAAACAGATGTAAAAAAGGTAGCCTTTCTGCTTTCTCTGCATCTTTCGTTAGAGTTTGTCCATCCGCACCAAACAGGTAGTCAACCTGTGGTCCTCTGGATGTCCATGGACTACAATTCCATCAGCCTCTGCCAGCAAATGCTGGCAGGGGTTCATGTGAATTGTAGTCCATGGACATCTGGAGGACTACTGGTTGACTACTCCTGCATTATAGCACACAAAAGTTGCATTGAAAATGTTGAAAAAATTGAGAGAAGCCAGCCCTGGGCCTAGAATAGCAGCCCCTAGAGTGGAACAGGGGCCCATGGCCCCAGAATTGTTTGGGCCTAATGATAGCCCCATCAACAGAAGGAGTCTGATTAGTCATGCTATGTTCACAACTGCTACTGATGCCTGAACTAATCCAAACATCCAAGGGATACAAGGAGACTCAGGCTGCAATCCTAAAAATTTTCCCAAGAGTAAACTCCACTGAAGAATGGGACTTATTTCTGTGTAGATCTTACTCCTCATGGGAGTGTCTTTAAGATCATCGGGGTGCAATGCAGTAGCTTTCACAAAGCTCATTCCATGTTCAGTCAAGCAGCAGTTCCTATGTGGCTTTCCCAATCCTCTGTGAAAAGACAGCAAAGGATGACGGATGTCTCATTTGGCTTTTTATCTTTTTGAAAGGAAATGATCTAAAACTCCACAGATTGGAATGATTTTATTGGAGGTGATAATATTTACTGGCGCTGCTACTCATGAGCATTTGTTTTTCTTTCTTGGCAAAGTCAATGCGCATTTGCAATCACAGTACAATGCAAAGCCAGACAACTTTTATGGGCCTGCTGACATGTACCATGCTGGGCACTCACCACTTTTTCTTTTTTCTGATCCAGACTTAGTGACAGAAGACACTGTTGACAAATTTTAGGTTGACTGCTCCAGAGTACAATTCATACATGGCTGCTATTGCCAATGAGAAAATAGATCATATAGAGCAAGACCTGACTGCAAATTCAGTGTCACAGATGGCTGATAGTATTTGCTAGTCACAATGATGTCTATATAAGCACATTTTTCCTCTTCCATTTTGAAGATATGGGGATTTCAGAGTTCAGCAAATATATGGTCAGTTCAAGTGGAGTGTAGAATAATAATAAAAAAACCAGTGATCATTGATGTGTTTGAGTCCAGTGACAGCCTTAAGACACCTGAATGTATTGAACTGGAAGAAGACTTACCTGGCATGACCTGGATATGATATCATTACAGACGGGCAACAATCTATCAGTCGCTCCCAACTATATGGTTTAACCACAGAGTTTGAGGTGAACACTGGTGGATTACTTGGTCCCATGACATTACTTCCAGGTTATGCTGGGAGTGACATCATGGTATTGGTGCAACACTTATTACCTCCCATTTTCCCCATCATATCCTCTTTGCTGTCTAGGCAGAGCTGGGAGAGCAGCAGGTCTACTGCCAAAGCAGGATATCTGGCCTCTCTAATATGGACATTCTGTTGCCACAGCAAATCCAAATATTATGCCTGAAACCCATAGTTTTCTTTTTTAAATAGAATCTATTATTTTCTTACTTTCTTGTTTAAGATACAACACTAATAGTGCAATCATATGAAGAGTTACTCCAGCCTAAGTCCTTAGAGAGAAATGGTGACTGACCTGATAGGCATGTAATAATTTGGTTTTTTGATGGAGAAGAGAAAGGATTATAGAGTAAACCATCAGCTCTTATGCACTGCTAAACTACTTAGTGTCCTCCTGTATTTCTAGAACAGTTACTCATAGAAGTGACCCACTATTATAATCCTATCTTTAGACTTAAAAAAACACATCGTATTAGGGTATAATGATCCATATTACTAGGAAATATTTTTTTAAAAAAACCAAACCCTTCTATTTCAATTACTGCTGCTAAGCTGGTCCGTCTCTGCCCGGACAATCCTACTTAAATTCTTCACGCAACAGAGGTAATATTTTACAAAACAAATAACTGAGGCAGTCAACAGAACAATGATCTACCTGTCATAGGCCATAGAATGTTTCTGTTGTGGAATATTTCTCAGCATGATTTTGATGAGTTTTATATCTTCCTTATTCTTTCTAATATTGATTGATTTCCTGGGGCAGATTATCAGCTATTTATTCATAGCTATACAGTTTGTTATATCACAAGGCAATACTGAAGTCAACAAGCATAACCCAGAAGTGAGCTATCTTTTTATAAATGCCCTCATTCACAGTGCATTCCTAAGAAGACAGTAACTCTGTTTAGAAGAAGAAGAAGAAGAAGAAGAAGAAGAAGAAGAAGAAGAAGAAGAAGAAGAAGAAGAAGAAGAAGAAGAAGAGTTGGTTCTTATATGCCGTTTTTCCCTACCCGAAGGAGGCTCAAAGCGGCTTACAGTCGCCTTCCCATTCCTCTCCCCACAACAGACACCCTGTAGGGTGGGTGAGGCTAAGAGAGCGCTGATATCACTGCCCGGTCAGAACAGCTTTATCAGCGCCATGGCGAGCCCAAGGTCACCCAGCTGGTTGCATGTGGGGGAGTGCAGAATCGAACCTGGCATGCCAGATTAGAAGTCTGCACTCCTAACCACTACACAAAACTGGCTTTAGGATTACATTTAGGAGTAGGCAACATTTTCACGGACTCAAAAATATTGTAGCGTTCTTCTGTGTGTAAGAATATTCTCCTGATCACACACATTAGGAGTATAGATTGTTTATTTGCATTTACTGAGAGGAATTCTAAAATTTCAACCTGAAAACCATTGAATTGTAAGCTGTATTCTTACTCCATGCAGTGAAGGGAGCTAGAGTTTAGGGGATGGTGCTAGTTATTATGTTTTGAGTCTGTCTCTGGAAAAGGCAGTAGATAAAATTTCTAAGTAATAATAATAATAGCAATAATAAATCTGCAGATTGGAGATACTGTGACGCAGATAATAAAAGTATCTTACAATCTGGTCTATAGATCATTCTAGAATTATATATCTGAGAGCTGGACCCCCCTCCTCCCCCCAGGTCTCTCTTTGGCGGGTGAATGATCAATGACCCCTTTTCCGCCCCCTTGGCTGTGGGTGGGTTGGGTTTAGGCTGTGTAATTTTTCCACCAGTTGGTTACCCTGTGTTTTGCGTTTTTAAGTATTTCTGAGAATTTTTGATGTATTGGGAAATAGTTTTTATTGGGGTATTTTATATACCTTGTAACCCGCCATGAGCCTTTTGGGAGTGGTGAGCTTGAAATCTAATAATAATAATAATAATAATAATAATAATAATAATAATAATAATAATAATAATAATAATAATAATAATATAGAATGGTAGAAGAACTAGGCTTCTTCAGTTGTTTAATATGTTGTGTCCTGAAACTAACAAAACATTCTCATTCTTATGTTTCATTTCATGCCAAATTTTCACATGTACTATTTGCAGTCTCCCATGGTTTTTGTCTATCTTTTTTCACCTGATCCTTTGACCCTTCCTTAGACTTCCCCTACTGTTCCTGTGCATCTAGTTAATGTCTTCCTGACACATCTGATGGCTTCTCTAGCCATCCATAAGATTTTGACTTCTCAGCTCTCCGAGCCTAATGTGATGCATTGTTCCCCTAAGTGTTCTCTAGCACTTCTTATTTTCAGTTTTCCCTAGCAGCTTCTCAACTTATCTTTGACATCTGCTCCAAGGATCTCCAAAGGGATCTTGCACAGTTGAGTTGTAAATAGCTGACATTTGTGCAGAAGACAAAGTGTCTCTGCTGTTCCATAAATAACACTCCCTGAATCTCAAAATTACTCTCTGTGGTCAATGCAAACAAACCAGAAAGGGGATCTGTTTAGATCATTAGGTTTCCTTAGTTGACTTAAAAATGATGGATTTGGTATCCATTTTTAAAATGAAGGTTCTTCCAGCTCCAAGAATTGTCTTCTCAGCATTTCAGGCTCTTCTAAGTAATGTGATTACACAGTCAATGTACGTAAAGTATTCATTGGTAATTAAAATAATATAAAATTTAAAACATTCCAGCTAAAATAATCAACAAAATTACATTTTAAAAGTCACAAATATTATCTCAAGCAACTGAGACCATCTCTATCTATGTTGTTCCAAATTCACCCAGCTCTTCCTTGTTCTAATTGTCCTCCATGCAAATCTAGCAACAACAGAACTTATTTCAGGGCATTTATCTGATAACATTTATCTGATAACAAAGTAAGTTCTCTCGTGATTTGTTCGTATAACCTACATTGGAGTAATATGTGTTCGGATGTCTCAATACTCCCATCCTGACAGATGCATACACGATTAAAAATAGGTATTTTTTTGAATAAGCCTTCCCTAAAAGCGGATGGAAGCATGACCGTTTATGCACTGGGGGTTTCATGCTGGGCTGCAGGCTCGAGTTTTAGTTGTGGGAGGTTGCCCCAACTCTTCCTGCATCCACATGGGAGAGCATTTGGCCTGGTGCGCCTCATCGACCCCCATTTTCTGCTCCTGCATGGGAGCTGGGGCAGTGAAGTTCCCAGTGCATAAACGGTCCATGTTATATCGGAGAAGAGTAAATGATCTCCTATGAACAGACTGATATTGGCATAAAGGTTTTTGAACAACTGTTAGGAGAAGTACAGATAGCCCTAAAAAGTCTGAATGCAAACCAGAAGCAGTTGGCAAGTAATCTATCTAAACCTTGGTATGACAGAGAATGTAGGCAGTGTAAGAGTTCCCAGAGAGCTAAAAACAGAGAGAGTATAGAAACAACCCTACACAAAATTTATGGGAAGAACTAAAGGAAAAGGAATCTTTAACCGCTCCTGCGGTTATAAAATAAAGCCCTAAGGGCTATTGGGGAGGAGTTAGTGTGGGCTCTGTCCGTGATAAAAACTCGGAGGGGCAAATCAGGAGCCATGAAGAGGCTCCTGATTCGCCCCTCCAAGTGCCACTCAAGCACCAAGTGGCCAATGGGGAGGCGTGTGAAGCACCTTCCAATTGGCCCCTCACCAGGACAAACCAAAATTCCATTCACCCAGCCCAGTCTGGCTGCCAGTTTGCTCCTGACTACCACAGGGAGAGGAAGTCAGTAGGGCTACCAAGGGGGATGAGAACAGAGGCTTGGATAGGCTGCGCCAGCCCTTGTTGCCCCAAGGCTGTCCTAACTGTCATGTCCAACTGTAAATTGCCTCAGAACCCTAACAGAGCTGACAGGAGGCTGGTGAGTGCTCCCCCTCCCCACCTTCAGGCCTGCTGTGAAGGAACCTCTGACAGGCCCTGACTGAGGGAAAGAGGCCTTTCCAAGAGCAACGCAGGGGAGCCTGAGGGCCTTCCTTTTGAGGGGGGGGACTTTCCCCTTCTGCCAAACAATTGCCTGACAGGGAGGCCACAGAAAAGCCGCTTCTCACTTAAAATATTGCTCTGCCCAGAGGTTAGAAACAGCCAAGCCATGTGTCTTTCTTCTTTGCAACTCTCTGCAGATTTGAGGCCACTGCACAGCGTTATTCTGCAGAGGAAACTGGCTCTTTTGTCTCCTGTTTCATCTTGACAACAACCCTGTGCAGTAGGCCTCAAGTCTTTCAATTCAACAATAACCTGTGTAGGAGGCCTTAAATGTTTCTTCTCTACCACAACCCTGTCGAAAGTAGCCCTTTCTGCCTGGGGAGCTGAACTTTATACTCTGCAGGTGAGCTGTAATTCCAGGAGCTCGCCAGGCCACACCTGTAGGTTGGCTACCCCTGGGTTGGAAATATTTCTGGAGGTTTGGAGGTGGGACTTCAAAATCATACAATGCCTCAGAGTCCAGCCTTCAAAGGAGCCATTTTTGCCTGCAATTGGTAGGGAGTGCTGCAGGGGTGTCTCTCCTGGCCTATGGGTTATGGCCAGCCCTTACCAGCAACTGTTTGTATTCTGGGGTGTAGACAGGCAGACCAGCATCATCCTGTGAGTCTGGAAAGTGCAGAAAGATTTAGATAAATATTTACAGCCTGAAACTGTAAATAGAGAACAAGTAAATGTCTGGAGACACATGGTAACTGAATGACTTATTGGCCTGGCAAATAACCTTGGCCTGGCAAATAAAAAAACAGTATAGAAAAAACCTTACTAAGGTCAAGACTGCTGTGCACAGAGAGTTTTCCTCTTAGGGTTCCCAGCTTCCCTGTGAGGCTCGCTACCCCACCTCCCTCATGGGGAGTCTGCTATGGGGAGAGAAAGGGAAGACGATTGGAAAATGCTTTGAGACACCTGAGGCCTGCTGGGTCACTGCGGCCCATTCCCAGTTCTCTCAGATCTCTCACAACCCCACATACCTCACAGGTTGAGTACTGTGGAGAGACAAATGGAAAAGATATTTGTAAACCGCTTTGAGACTCCTTTGGGTAATAAGCAATAGGGTACAAAAATCCATTCTTCTAAGGAGCAACCATGTGGGCACATAACATTTTATCAACAGTGAACAAATGGAAAAGAAGGAACAGGGTGGATACCTGTGTACTGTGATTACCCCATGTGTATTAGGGAAGAGGGGCATTTCGGTGAATGTGGCCTAATTCACACAAGAAGGAAAATGATGCAGAACTGGGAGGAATTGGTTGCCATATAATCTTCCCCTAAGAAGAGTCTCCAGTCTGATCTTCCCTTCATATATCTGAGGACATGGCTCTGGAAAGCTCATCTGTAACCACTATGCCACAATTCCCAAAGGTCAGTCCTCTCCCACACTCAACTAACATTCCACACCACAGGTTCTTGACACCCATATCTCCACACCCATACCCTCATTTTCCACCATGCTACCACAACCTCCCACACAACACACACATTCAACCCCATGCCCTTACAGACTGGATAACTCCTTCCCGTCCTCTTCTCACTGCCAAGCTCTAGCGCCCATTGTATTCTTGGATACAACAGGCTTTGCCCCTCATTTTATTATAAAGCATTAATTAAACACAAAAAGTTGGAAGATACTTATAAAGCACGAGAACTGCTAAGACAAGCAATTAAGTAAAATAACACATCCCAATTCTGGAGATTAGTTTTTGGCAGTACAAATAAATCCTATTTGAATTCAGTCATATTACCAGAGATTTGGGGGAAACATTACTAAGAACTTTATGCAGCTCTGGATATTTCTGAAGCATACCAAGGAAACTCAGAAAGTCCTGACAATCTTCCCCTACAGCCTACTGTTCAACTTCCTGAGATTTTGCCAGCTACAGATGTCAAGCTGACAGGTCCTTTCCCTTTCTTGAAGATGGAGACAACATTTGTCCGCCTTCAATCGTCTGCCACCTCACCTGTTCTCCAAGAAGTGTCAAAAATAATGGAAAGAGGTTCAGAGATGACATCTGCAAGTTCTTTTAGTACCCTTGGATGCAGTTCATCTGGCCCAGAAGACTTTGTTTCATTTAAAGAAACTAGGTATTTGTGGACTGCTCCAACAGTGATCCTAGGCCACCATTCCCGTCCCCCGTGTTGTGTTACGTTTTTGCCACATTGATCACTATTTCCCTCACAAGAGAAGACTGAGGAGAAATAGAAGTTAAGCAGTTCAGCCCTCTCTTCATAATCTGTTATAATTTCACTTTCTTGTCCTCGCAGTGCTCCTATAGTGACCCTATTCTTTTTCTTGCTTGAAATATAACTAAAGAAGCTTTTTTTTTGTTATGTTTAGCATTTCTTGCTAGCCTAAGCTCATATTGAGCTTTAGCTTTTCTAACACTCCCCCTACAATTATTGGTTATTTGTTTATACTCATCCTTGGTAATAAGGCGTCCTTCCATTTCCTAAATGGCTCTTTTTTATTCCTCAAATCTTTTGACAACTGCTTATGGAGCCAACTTGGCTTCCTTAGACTCCTTCCATCTTTTCTTCTCAAGGGAATTGTTTGTGATTGAGCCTTCAGTATTTCACTTTTAAGAAACTCCTAGCCCTCTTGGACTCCCATCTCTTTAAGTCTTTCTGACCACGGAACTCTATGCAACATACCTTTTAAGTCTGTGAAAATCAGCTTTCCTGAAATCCAGTCTATATGTACAACTATGTAAAGGTTTTCTCTTTCCCACAATTGAAAACTCCAAAAGTGCATGGTCACTGCTACCAAGTGTGCCCACTACTTCTACCACATCTACCAGTTCTTCCCTATTGATGAGAATCAAGTCTAAAATCGCAGAGCCGTTGGTTCCCCTCTCTACATTCTGGGAAATGAAGCTGTCGGCAAGACAAGTTAAGAATTTAATGGAATTTGCATTTTTAGCAGAGTTGGTCTTCCAACAGATATCTGAGTAATTGAAGTCACCCATGACCACTGTTTCCCCCTTTTTTGAAAATTGTGTAATTTGGTCTAGCCTTGCTGTTAGGCCTTCCAGACTATCTGGTTGGCCATTGTGAAACAGGATTTGGGACTCTATCGATCATTGGTCTGATCCAGAACAGCTGTTATTAGGGCTACCAATTCCTGGAGTCTTCCTGCAATTAAAACTGGTTTCCAGATTACAAAAATCAATTACCCTGGAGGGATCAGCTGCTAGGGAACGGGGGGGGGGGGGCAGACTTAAGACCATTGTATCCCTGATGAGCTCCTTCTTATGCCCCCATGTTCTGCCCTCCCCAGGCACCACCCACAAACCTCCAGGAACTTATCTTTTCTTGTGCTAAGAAAGTGCTACAAAAAGAATACCGTCTATGAATACTGCACCTCAAAAAAATTACTGATGCTTGTGTTTGTAAGCTGCTGATCACACAGGGCAATGGAGCCAGTAACATTATGGAACTTGTTAAATCAAAATCTTCTTTCTTTACATTTTTTGGGTGATGCATTTACAGAAGCCTCCCATGGGAGCAAAGGGTCACTTGCTTCTTTATTACATTTTAGAAGATCCACATTATTAGTGTTCCAGTCTATATATTATGAAATTAAGTGGATACCTTTGGGGCTAATTCCTTATTGTAAGTGTAATGAAAAGAAACACTCTCCTGCCCTCAATATAAGATCTTTAGCTTCTAAAAATTCACTAGTTTTCCTGGATTCTGGGGTCAGTAGAGCACCCCAGGATGATATGGAAAAGAACATTTATACAGTGTTCAATATCAGGGATTTATAGAGATTCACCTCAAGTGAGAATTATCCAATGCATTTAGCTCCTCTATTCTGTTAACCATGGGGTATATGTGATAGTGAGCTACTCTGAGACTAAATGAGACGTCCGAGTCATTTGATGCTTACTCCCATGCTTGCCTGTATATGTGGGTATAGATGTATATAAAAATCCAGCCCTGTAGTTCATGCATCCAAATTTGCATGAAGTTAAAAATGGGAGTTCTGAATCTCAGCCTCAAATAGAACAATATGAGAAAAGGAAAGTCATCTGTTTCCACTTTTTCTGTGGTATCCAGGATATAGGGGATTGATGCTTACAGTACTCACTGTATCATTGCCCATCTCTCCTATAGATCCCATATGCTTTCAAAGGACCCATACTGAAGTCATCACACTATGACACTTTGTTCCTTCTGTAGATGTAATACCTTCCAATGTCATAGTAATCAATTCTGTAAAATTATATGTATAATGAAATGATGGTCTAGGAGTGCATGTGGTCTAGAGTAATGGATATTCCAACTTAATGGAAGAGTGTTCAAGCTATTTAGCAACAGAGACAATAAAAATGCTTCACAAAGCACCTACTTTTTAAGTAAGCAATTCATTCTTTTCACATCATTTTTTCCATTTGTTTCAGATAACTTTCCACTGACTGGTGGGAAATCTTAATTATTATTGTTGTTAAATCAAAGGGCAGAATCCATTTGAAACCCACTCCATCTCAAAAGCTTTGTAGTGCTATGGTTGCAAGTAGCCCCTCCGATGACTGTAATAGAGCAAGGTGAGAGAACAGAACAGTGCTATCCTCTATTTTCAGGATCTTTACTTTGGGTATTTGACAGCATTTTACGTTCAGTCAGCGTCATCAATCCTCCTGTAATAGGCAGTTTCCTCTGTCTGCCTCAACAAGCAAAAGGCATTTCTATAAAAGGGAAATATACCCATGAAGCCAGTAAGACCACAATTCTCAACACTTATCCTGCAACCATCGTATTGATTTCACAGACACTGCTCTAAAGCAAGTGGCTTGAAGTAGGCCACAGCCTGCTATTTTGGGATTATCCCTGGAGGAGTTCCATTGAATTTAGTGGATTTTAAAAGGGAATATTGGAAGTCAGCCATGAATGCCATTTACATACATAGTGAGATTCATAGGTTTCCCAATTAGTATGCCAAATATTCTAATGCAGAAAACAAATGGTGGTTAGTGGGGAGGGGATCTACATTTTGCAGCAACATGAATATATTGATGACAATATGATAGACATTATGATGCCCAAATTTAGGGGGGGGGGGACAAACATTTGCAACAGTATAGGAGACACATGGCACGGCAATTTAAGCCAGTTCAGATTGTGCCAGTAGAGTTCCTAGAATCCTTATGGATGCTTCTGTCTATATGTCTCTTAAAGTTTTATAGTACTCATTCTCTAAGAAACTTAGCATGGCATACATTTTTTCCACTCCCCACTTTGTTACCCTCTGCCTGGCTCGCTTTCCCCTCATGTGGCAGGCTCCACTTCACAAAGCGTGTTTGTGTGTTAGTGTGTTTGTGTGTGTGTGTGGGAGATAAGCCAGGAAAGGAGCCACTTCTCAGCAGAGGAGGAAGTAGCCCTGGAAGCTGCCTGGTGGTGCAGCCCAGCTGGGAGGGCCAATTGAGACACCCTAGCTAGCAACAAGTGTATGTCCTCCAATGGCTCCGCTGGGTGCTTGGTACTGGTAAGGGGGAGGCAAGCCAGGAGGGAACTATTGGGGGAAGTTTTGATTACAACTTATAAAGATTGCCTTCTTTTGTCAATTTCTTTTTTCTCAGTGATCCAAGGGGAGGGTTCAACTCATAACACTAGACTTGCCCCATTTTTGAAAAAAAGGAATTGAATTTCTAAACAACTGAAGGGGGAAGGCCATGAGGATATAGAGACCTGCTAAAATGGCTACTCAATAATTACTACAGATTTAAGAATTTCTACCTACAATGACAAAAACATGTCCTTTCTGTAGCTGACCAATAACGAGAGGCTTACTATGCTGCACAAAGTCAATGGTAGAGAATGGCTTCCAAGGAGCAATAAAAGAGAAAATCTGACACAATAATTGTTTGTGAATTACTTTTGCTTCAGGAGTGAAGAAATAGCATGTTAAGTCTGTGGGTTTGGCAAACACATATGCAGTTTATTCGAAAACAATCAGCTCTTTCTTTATACAAATTCCACCAAGAAATACCAAACAACAAATGACCAAATTCATCAAACTTATATACATTTCAGAGAGCCCACTAAGGAACCTGATTTGCATTTAATGGGACTTCACTATTGGATCATTCTCAGAGTCTCAGGCAAGTTACTTATTGGCTAGTTTATAATCCTTCATTTGCATGCTGTTGGTTCCACAATCCCAAAAATCCCAGGGAAATAGCTAATGGAAAACAAACCAAACACTGAAGGGAACTAGATCCATGCAGAAGGATAAAGATAACTTGATGCATGTGTGCAGTAAACGTGAGGGAACATGCAGAATGAAAAAATACACCCAGTGGGAATGCTTGATAAAAATGAACAAAACCACCAGTGCATAAATAGCTTTTTCCTGTAAGACAGAGTAACTAGCCCAAGATCACATAGGGAGTTTCATCTCAGAATGGGGAATTTAGGTGTAGGGTTTCTTCACTTATAGTATGTAACTTAGTCATGGTCGATTTTTCCATACACACGACTCACTAAGCATGGTCTAAAACACATGACAGAAAATCATGTGATGTGACAGGAAGGTCATTATCAGGAAACATGTGAAACAAAAAGTCTATGACAGGAGGTGTACCACAATGAGGAATAAGTCAATGGTCAGAGCCACTGAGGAATCTTCTTTACTAATGAATGACCGCACTTCAGTGTCTTGCTCAACTTCTTAACATACATACAAAAAAGATGCCAGAGATATATGGCACCTTTTCTCACAGGCCCTTTCTAAAGACAGCAAACAAACACATACATACAGGAGCTCTGCACCATCTAGCAAGTTAGAGACTTCACAGCCTCTTTTAAGATTCTGATCTATGAGCTAGAGACCACTATTCTAAACCATTACACTAGTTCTTGAATTTCATGGCTGAAGAAAGAATGGATATACATTTGAAAAAACAAATAATGGTATTGAGACCCCCCCCCCCCCTCAACATGCTCCAAGGAAAGTGCTTTCTGGGGAAATGACGGATGCAGATTCAGGAGGTTCTCCCCCCCTCCCCATCTTGGGGTTTCTTTGCTGCTTTTGTCAGTTTCAAATTATTCATCAGTTTCAAGAGGGGCCTCCATTGTTGCTGGTGTTCCTTTGTGTTCCCACCCTCTCCGCCCCCATACACACACTTTGATTGACACTGTGATTCCAGATGGATCAGTCCTTTCAAGCTTGCATTGACCTGGTACTATCAGATTCTGCTGGCCATTTTGTACACTGAACTTGTTGTGCTGGACTTTCAGACACCCCCCCCCCAGTTTTCTTGTGACAGCATGCATTGAGATTGATTAGTCCTTTAAAGCTTGCATTGCCACAGTGTTACTGGATTTTGCTGGACATTCTGGTTGTCCTGGGTTTGAAAAAATCCCCCCTTCAGTTTGAACTACAGGGATTCTGTGGTTTGGCATTAGTCATCTTTTGCTTGTATTGCTACAGTTACAGGAGTCTATGAAATGATTCAGGAACAAGCCAGTAACACCAAACTCATGGAAAGTTGGTGCTGGTTGAATATGACTTCCTGAAGCAGGAACTGCCCCATCCCAAATAATAATTACTATTTATGTTAGACTGGTACTTCTTCCTCCAAAAAGCCCACTGTTGATTACAAAAGATCCTGAACTGATATGCTTAGTTTCTAAGATAGTACTAGGAGTTTGCCAAATATTTTCAAGTGGCTTTCCCCAGTATGACAGGAGGGGGTATTCACTCTCTCTTTCATAGCTCATCTTGTTTGCATTTGCTTATTTCCTTTCCAGTACAGGTTCTCCCTTAACTTTCTTCTTCCAGTGATCCCTGGAATCTTGTAAGCATTGTGACAGTGCCAAATTACCACACAGCCCATAAAATCCAACTAAAAGAAAATTCACAAAATCAACTAAATATGGGGATATCAGTTTGATAATTCACAGACATTTTTCCACATGATTCTGGCTTTCTATGAAAATAGCTGACAGTCAGTTGTTTTTCACAAATGATGAAAATGTATATAAAAATTGTCTTCCTTTTCAGCTCAATTTGCAGTGGTCCTACATATATCTCAGGATTGCAGCTTCTATAATTTATTGAAGATTTCAGAAAAAGCTATTGACATTGTTTATCCTGATGGGTCCAGAGCCCCTGCTGAATACCCTGACCTTTCTTATCTGCAAGGACAGGCTCTATATCTTTGTATTTGGAAAGTGTCCAAAATAAATGAGGAAACCTACATGTAAAGAAGTTTTGTATATGCACCAAAGCAAACATGGAGGTTCTGGATCAGAATAAATATTTCTTTTCACTTTGACCATGGTATCTACATATCCTAATTTTATTGTGTTCGTTTTATATACCAATGCAAACAATGCAATCTAACACAAACCTTGAAAATGCATGTAATATGGGGGATAAAGTAATGGACTGGTATCAGAAAGGCCTGGATCTAAACCTCTTGGACTTCAGACTTAAAGGAGGCTTAAGGGTTATGGCTTAATCAAGGGTCAGTTATATTGAACAAAATAGATTGTGTTCATTGAAAGCAGCAGAAGCTCAGATGTGCTGTGTGTGTTAACAGCCTCTGTATGTGCTATTAAATACAGACAGTCAAGAGAAGAAGAAAAAATACAAGGAGAGAAAGAAGACTTGCCTTTCTTGCAGATGATAACCAAGTCATAATAACAGAAGGGGGAAGTTCACTTGCCAAGACAAAGAAAATTGTTGAATATCAGAAGTGAAATGACCTCACACACCTGGTTTTTATGAATGAAAACTGTGAATAATTAGGATCCTATCTTGAGAAAGGCACTGTATTGTTCCCAGAGAAAACGAATGAATAATACTGGAAGAGCATCCACAATGCTAAAACACTTATCCCTTTGGGTATGCTGTTCCCCAGAGTACAAGACGTGTGGTGTATGGCTGGGTTATCTTTCTCTGACTGAGTTAGCTTTCTCTTCCTCAACAATCATCAACAATGTTATATGTATATAGAGAAAATAATCATATGTTTCTGTTATTGAATGCAAAACCTACAGTTCTGCATTTTACAAACACCATTAGACAAATCTAAGACCCCTAGTCTGGATGGGTTTTATGTTGAAGCAATACTGTGTTAGATATGGTACTGTTATAATTCATTGTCTGGACAGGAAAATCCTGGAAGAGAATTGTTGCCATAGCACAAAAGCCATCAATACATCTTAGTGTTTGTTTAGCCCTGTATTGTCCACTCTTCTTTGTAGCTTCAAGGCTACTCGGATACAATGTAATGAGCTTATCAGCTACTTTTGTTGCAACAGCAGGTTGATTTTTGACCATACATTGATCTTTAAAAAGCTTGATCTTTAAAGCAGAATGGAAGAAGTACAATGCAGCTAACTAGGCTAGCAGATTCACCAAGTGACATTACTGGCTTCCACTACTAAAAGTTATCTGTCCTTTGTGTTGAAGTAGACAGTAGCTCCCCAAGTTCCAATACACAAAGAGTAAAAAGAGACTTAATCTGCAGACATAATTTATTTCCTGCAAGGGTTTTTTTTTAACTCTGAATAATAATAAGATAATAAATATGTGTAATTATCAATACTGCTTTTTTAATGAACAGCAAGCGGGAAGGAGAAGTTCAAAGCAAAGGGCAATGTTGGAGAGGTCAGACATTATGGCATTTATCATGTTTCCTGAGCAAGGTTCAGGAGCTAATAACCACAACCAGACATTTGCTTGATAGTGGGGATGTTAGACACCAAATAAAACATTTTGCTTCAATTAAACCATCATTAACTTTTTCCCCCCTGTAAGTATACTGCCTTGCTGAGCAGTTTTCTTGGAAATGTTCATTTTTTTTGTTCCAGTGTGAAGTCCATGTTTAAAGACCTTGCTCCATCACAAAGCCATTTAGAAATCTTATTGGCTTAAATTGGATCACCTTTATTAACAGCTGATCCACAGGAACAAATCCTACATAAGACTCCCACTCCTGCACAAACTGTCAGAGCTGAGTAGTTCTTAGAACTGAGTAGTTCTGGAGAATCCTGGACAATCTCAACATGGTTCTAAGATTGTGTTTCTCCTTCTCTTCATGTACAGCCACCCCAACAAGCCCCCAGCAGTCGCCTGGAGCGCGGCTGCCGGGGCCTCCCCGCTATAAGCCTGGCCAACTGCCCGACGGAGCGGCCTGCGCGCCTGGCCAACAGCCCACCGGACGAACAGGTAAGCTGCCGCGGCCCTCCTCTCTCCTTTCCCCTTCCCCCTTATCGCCTTTCAAGGCCCATTTTTAGAAATGGGCTTTGAAACTAGTCTGACCATAAAATGACAGTCCTGGTGATAAACAATGGTGATAAACAAATCTGAAAGCTTGTTGAGAGGCTTATGGCACAAAGAAGGTTTTCCTCATCCAAGTGAATATGGACTTTGGGATGTAGGCCAAATTGCAAGACCATAAGTACAGAAATGGAAGCAACAGATTCCATATTATTTCCTACTTTCCATGCCATTCAGTATCGGTAAGCCTGCTGATGTCTAGGGGCCCAGAAAATTAAAATGAACACAAATAAGCACCCTTTTATGGTTAACATCAGCTATCAGCACCTTCCAAAAAGTGAATCTGAGAAATAACAGTTTCTTAACTGATATAAAGGGGAAATCAGAGTCCAGTAGCACCTTTAAGACCAACGAAGATTTATTCAAGGAGTGAGCGAGTGCAAGCACCCTTGATCAGACTATGATCTTCTTACATGACAGGGAATATATATACTGGACTCTGATTTTATTGTGCTACTTCAGACCAACACGACTACTCATTTGAATCTATCCTAAGAGAAAATGACTCTCCAAATGATGCCAAAATACCGCAACAAAGTTAATTCATTAGTAACAGAACTAATGTAACAAATTTGTTAGTAACAAAGCTAAGATTGGCCAATGAAGCCCACTGTAACAAGAAAAGATTTTTCAGTTATGTGAGGAGCAAACGTCAAGTAAAGGAGGCAATAGGCCCACTATTGGGTGCGGATGGACAAACTCTAACAGAGGATACAGAGAAAGCAGAAAGGCTCAGTGCCTATTTTACATCTGTTTTTTCCCACAGGTCAAAGGGTTTAGGCACATCTAGAGATGGCAGTAGGCAAGAGATAGTGTCTGGGTGGCAGGTTGACATGGACAGAGAGGTTGTTGAGAGGCATTTAGCTGCCCTGCATGAGTTCAAATCCTCTGGGCTGGATGAAATGCACCTGAGAGTGCTCAAAGAACTTTTCAGAGAACTTGCACAACCCTTGTCCATCATCTTTGGGACCTCTTTAAGGACTGGAGATGTCCCGGAAGATGGAAGAGAGCAAACGTTATTCCGATCTTCAAAAAAGGGAGGAAGGATGACCCGGGAAACTACAGACCAGTGAGTCTGACCTCTGTTGTGGGTAAGATAATGGAACAGATATTAAAGGGAGAGATCTGCAAACATCTGGAAGACAATTTGGTGATCCAAGGAAGTCAGCATGGATTTGTCTCCAACAGGTCCTGTCAGACCAACCTGGTTTCCTTTTTTGACCAAGAGACAGGTTTGCTGGATCGTGGAAAATTGGTTAATGTTGTATACTTGGATTTTAGTAATAAGGTTTTTATAAGGTTCCCCATGATGTTCTGATGGATAAATTGAAGGACTGCAATCTGGATTTTCAGATAGTTAGGTGGATAGGGAATTGGTTAGAGAACCACACTCAAAGAGTTGTTGTCAATGGTATTTCATCAGACTGGAGGGAGGTGAGTAGCGGGGTACCTCAGGGCTCGGGGCTCGGTCTGGTACTTTTTAACATATTTATTAATGATCTAGATGAGGGGGTGTAAGGACTACACATCAAGTTTGCAGACGACACCAAATTGGGAGGACTGGCAAATACTCCTGAAGATAGAGACAGAGTTCAACGAGATCTGAACACAATGGAAAAATGGGCAAATGAGAACAAGATGCAATTTAATAAAGTAAGTGTAAAGTCCTGCATCTGGGTCAGAAAAATGAAAAGCATGCCTACTGGGTGGGGGATGCGCTTCTAGGTAACACTGTGTGTGAACAAGACCTTGGGGTACTTGTGGATTGTAAACTAATCATGAGTAGGCAGTGTGATGCAGCGGTAAAAAAGGCGAATGCCATTTTGGGCTGTATCAACAGGGGCATCACATCAAAATCACAAGATGTCACAGTCCCATTGTATACGGCACTGGTCAGACCACACCTGGAGTACTGTGTGCAGTTCTGGAGGCCTCACTTCAAGAAGGACGTAGATAAAATTGAAAGGGTACAGAGGACAGCAACGAGGATGATCTGGGGCCAAGGGACCAAGCCCTATGAAGATAGGTTGAGGGACTTGGGAATGTTCAGCCTGGAGAAAAGGAGGTTGAGAGGGGACATGATAGCCCTCTTTAAGTATTTGAAAGGTTGTCATTTGGAGGAAGGCAGAGGAAAGGACACACAGTAACGGGTTTAAACTACAAGTACAACGATATAGGCTAGATATCAGGAAAAAAATTTTCAGTCAGAGTAGTTCAGCAGTAGAATAGGCTGCCTAAGGAGGTGGTGAGCTCCCCCTCACTGGCAGTCTTCAAGCAAAGGTTGGATACACACTTTTCTTGGATGCTTTAGGATGCTTAGGGCTGATTCTGTGTTGAGCAGGGGGTTGGACTAGATGGCCTGTATGGCCCCTTCCAACTCTATGATGATTTAATGAGACCATCCCAAAGCTTCAGTTCCCTGTTTGCATGTAACTTCTATAAGTCCTTAATCTCCACCCATCTTCTCATCTTTCTACTAGAATAAAGCCAGACACACTAGCTACTGATTGGCCCTTCAGGATGTCACTCACCCCCTGGAGATCTAATCAGTTGGGGGCACCCCATCCCCAACTGCGTTTGCCTCCTCCTACCACCCACGGCAAGAGCTGGCAGTCAAGTGAGGTGGCCTCGTGAGGGGCTGGGAAGCTGGGAGGGAGAGGCTGAGTTGTTGGCCAGCTGGCCAGCCCCAAGGAGGCTAGTGCCTTGGCAGCCCCTGCTGCCCATTTCAGGGGGTGCAATAAAAAAACTCCGGCCAATTGGCTGAACTTAATTCTTCTTATTTTTATTTGTATTTTGTTGTTCTTTTAAATATTCACAACTTGAGATACCGTTACAGGGAAATATTGATTCTTTCAAATAAAATAACATATGAACCAAACAATAGCCACCAAAACAGAATCCAGATAAACTATATGATTTTATTTCCTATTCTCAATTTCTGTCCTCTTCAGTGGTATTATTTCAAATATAAAGTTCTTCTAATTCTTTCAGCTGTTTCATATATCATGTCCTGGTAAGCTCAGACTTTCTGGGAGGTTTTGTAAGAGTTTACAGTAAGTCCCGCATATATTCTAATATGGCACTGCCAACTCTGGTTTAGGAAATTCCTGGAGATTTGGAGGCAGTGGCTGGTGATGGCAGAATTTCGAGAAGAGAAGCAGCTCAGCAGGGATGTAACATTAGTCTTTAATATACCATAGAGTCCACCCTCTAAAGCTGCCTTTTCCTCCAGGAAAACTGATCTCTGTAATCTGGAAGTAATTCTAGTAGAACTCCAGGTCCCATCTGGACATTGTTAACTTTATCTTAGTACCAGCCATACCTGCAAGCAAGACTCTATGCAAATAGAGTAGCATGGTAACCCTTTCTGAGTTGTGTTCTAACAGCCCACTCAAATAATGATCTGAACAGCATGAAGGCCACACAGGAAACTGAACACAATATAGGGAGCCCCTCACTCATATCATAGTTCTCTTACACATGAAGCCTATAGCCTGGGTGGATTAGAAGTAGATAGAAAGCTAATACAATGTCATGTTGCTCTGCCAAAGCTCTCCTCTCACAAGTAACTGCCACAGCTTCATCAAAAAAAGTGTAAGGTTTGAATCAGGCCTGTTATTCTACCCTCCTTGATTTGTGTGAGTGTGTAATTTTGCCAGAATCATATGCCGTTGACTGACTATGGGTATTTAGAGAAGCAATGCTCATAAGGACCTAGGTAAAGAATGGGAAACTATTATATATCTGAACCCTAGCACCACATTATCTTCCCAATCTGGGCAGGACTGCCAGAGCCTGATACTTAAAAATAAACAAGCAAGCAAGCAAACAAACAAAACCCTTAGAAGAAAGTACGGCTTAGATAGCGTTCATCAAAATCTCTCTCTGTGGGGGAACTTATGTATACTGCACTCAACATTTAATAATCCACAAGGCACAGTGTGTAACAGTACAGGTAAATGCAGAAACACAGCCCAGTAACAGAGCCCTTATTTTGCTTGCAAAAGCCCACCCATCTGATCCTTGGTGTTTCCAGCTGAAGGGACTCCAGTAGCAATGCCAGGAAAGCTGCTCTGTGAGATAGCAAAAAGGTGCTTCTGGTAGGAATTGAGAATGCAGGATGACAATTAATGATTGACTCACTCTGTAAAATGCAACTTCACGTGCTCAAGTGTCAATAATGTGCTTTGACTCTGTAGCGTCATTCATCAAAAATGTACTTCATGCACCTGCCCCCTGCCCCCGAAAGTAGCTAAAGGAAACAAAACTTTTGTTGCAATGGCCAGACTCCAGAGCTCTTCTATCTTTTGCTTTGAAGCACTGGAGAAAGTTGTCACGACTGTAGCTCTTCTGTTGCAGTGGCCTTGTGATATGCTCTGGCTCTGTCTTAGTGCCTGATACATTCATATTATGTCATGGTTAATCACCGCCGTGCAAGTGCCTCAGAAATGTTCAGGGGAAGGGGAGGGGGAAATTGCAGAAAATTATTGCCACATGAAAAGTGGTCTCGGGTTGCCATGGGAACTGTCCTTGTAGAATTAGTATCAGAAAGAGGTTAACCGCCCACAGGGTTGCATCAATGAGTCTTGATAGTTAAGGTTTCAAATTAACAAAGGTTTAGAGAAAGATTTTCCTACTGTTTGGAGCTCCGCACTCATGTCCTAAACAAATAAATTCATTGCTGTTTAATTTCCATCCAATTATGCATCTGATCGCTCTCTCATTCCAGAAGCCTCTTTCAGGTTCATTGCAAAAATGATCTCTCTGGACTTCTAATGGTGATGCAAATTATTTGGGGCTATTTTATTCCCTGCATCAATTTTCTTCCTCTTTCGATGGCTACTGAAGAACATTCTGAGGTTTCCAATGTACAAGTGAACCTTGAAAAGGTATTGCCCCCATCCTTTCTCATAGCCAGGCATTAAATATTCCTTGGTGTAAATCCATCACTTCTTTTTGTTGCACTATACACTTTTTGCTCAGGACTTGTTCTTCTGTCTTCATAACTGTATAAAGCAGTCATGAGCACCATTTGCTTTCTTTTTCTCCTTCTCTGTGTGATTCCCTACATAATCAAACCCAATGACATCTACTTGCACAGAAAATGAGGACAAGGTTTTGCTAGGAGTTTTGCATGAGAAAGCTTAAAAACTAAACAAATACTAAAAAAACTGTACCTTGTTTAATCTCACTGCAATTTAACAATGAATGAATGACCTTTTCCAGACATTTGATTTTTTTCTATGGATGAATTCTTTGAATATTTTACTAAGTAAGATTCAGTAATTGTGCAAGATCTTAAGATCAAAACCAACTAAGATTGTTCATATACATTTACTAAGACAGTTGCCGTAAGAGATCTAAGAAACCAAGGCAACATGAGGTTTGTAATCTGAACTGGAGAATAAGCAGAGAACATGGGTACAAGTCAAACAACAAAGTCTCCTGGGCTTTAATTAAGATATACATGAAGAATTCTGTACCTCCTCTTCTAAACATTTTCTGAATGAGAAAAGGCTTTGGAATTAATAGGTTGCACCAAATCAGTTTGCTAGAAATTGTTACTTCACACTCCATATTTTGAAGATCTTCCAAAACTTCTGCACATGCATGAAAGAAGCACATGCATCAAAGAAACTACAATCACATAAAGGAGGAAAGGGCTGCATTTTTATTTGAAGCTTCCATAGAAAGCAGCTCAGTGCCCTCAGTAAAGAGAATATGTGAGGCGCCACTGACCACTATTCTCCTCCTCCTCCGTCCTCCCCCCACTCCACCCAGGCACAAGAGACATACCTGTCTAATGGCAATTAACTGGATTTCTTACAGAGGCTCATCTCACAACTGTCTTTTGCTGCCGCTTCTAATTTTAAAAGGCACATAACAAAAAGAGGGGAGGGGGAATCTGTTTGAGATTTTTGAGCAGAGGCTTACTATTTAGTAGTCTCTGTATGCTTTAATGTCTGTCCATGAACTCATTAATCTTATTATTGTTTCTGACAAATGCTTCTGCTAATTGCAAAGGGATAAAAAGAGACAATGCAATCTAGCTATCATTAGACACATCTAATAATATAAGCACAAAGAGGGAATGAAAGACAGTTACAACATTTGGTCAGTTGAACTAGAGGATCGTGATGTCAGGAGATACATTTCTCATCTCCAGTAACTGAAGTGATTTCATTTTCAATCTGGGCAAAAGCAACCACAATATGCTGATTCTACAACAGAAATAGTTACTGCAAAGGAATAGAGTTGTTTTTTACAGTACTATGCTTCAATACCACATGGGAACATTGAGTTAATTCATTCAGAAACTTGCCTCACATGCAATCAAAGAAGGTTAAACAAGGTACATTTACTTGGTGATCATGTTACTGTCAAATTTTGCATCTTGTCTAATCCTGTATACATAGTATATATGATTGTTACCCAAGTTGGAATAAAATGGTTTTGACTGAAAACGAAGATCTGTATGCTGAACAATGCAGAGAAAATCTATTCCTATAGACTGCAATTTCTGCTATACATACCTTGATCCTATTGAGACACACCAGGCCAACTTGTGTAGTACATTTCTATATATATGCCTAGCTTCAGATATTCCACCGTGTGAAATCAGCCAGGTGGCAACCCAGAAAAAGGCTTTCTCAGTCTTGGCACCAGAGCTCTGGAACTCTCTCTCCAAGGAGACTCATCTGTTCCCCTTTTGTTGCCATCTTCCATCAGCTGATGAGGGTCTCTATGATCTTTCCTTTTAACCAAAGATTTATTTTTGCATGTATTTAACTGATTGTATGTAATTTAACTCTTTTAAACTCTTTAAAAGTTGCTTTAATGAAGTATGTTTGGGAGACGGGTTTATTTTAATAGCTTTACAATGTATTTCCCCATGTGTATTTTAAATTGTTAGCCATCATGAGGATTCTTGCAAAGGCATTAAGGTGGGATGTAATTGTGTAAGTAATAACCTGAGATTTGGTCTTTGTGGGTGTATAATTGGACTTCATGTTTCATGATAATATACTGTGAATTGATAAACTCATCCAACAGTTCATTGTGACCAATGGGGTGAACGAAATAATATAACATTATTATAGGTAATTATGATCATTTACAAAATAGCATAGTGTGGCATCCAAGAGATATATGTGTGGAGAATGACTTTCTGTGCTCTTTCTACTATTCATAACTGTAGGGAGGGGTCTGGTGCAATTTTCCCCACTCTGTAGAAGCTTGGATTCTTGCATAGGTGCAAACACACTATGATAAACTATCATGGCTATATAGTAGCATATATTCTTATAGTCTAGGTTGCCTGACTGATAAGCCCAACATTCCTATTTTATGAAAGAGACTCTCAAGGACACAGTCAGAAACTTTACCTGTTCTTAGTGAACTTGATTAGTTTATTTGAAGGACATTCATCTTGGAGAATGAAAGCTGTGAGCTATTTCTTGTAACTTACAGTTTTCACAGAATCAGAAAATTCAAGTTTCAGATCAAATATTAAAATGACATACATGAGCTTGCATGAAATAAACCACTCAGAGAGCAATGATTAGCAAATGCCCTCTACTGATGAGCATGCGCTTGAGAAAGAAACATCCATATCCTATGTTGACTAAAGAGATCTTTCTGTATAGTTATTAATTATTACAAACAACTCTAAGAAAGTTGTTCCAGTTTTTCAAGTCAGAAGATTCACAATCTATAGTCATGACAAGATAATCTCTTTTAGCACATTTTGGCAGTAATTTGAAGAAAGCACATGTATTGACACAACTACAGCTTCTAGCATGCTATAAGCCTTTCTGCAAGCAAAATACGAAACTTTTGGCTTCACATCAAAGTCAAAAGAACTTGAGGGTATCTCAAGGACCTCCTGTTTCCATATCAACCATTAATTTTACCAATATCAGCCTTAGGCAGTGTTCTGCAAGGAATGAGGAGGGTGCAAACCATGAACCCTTCTTGGTTGCCTCAGGAATACCCGCTCTAGTTCCCTTTTCATGGGTATTTATGTACCACGCAAACACCTTTTCATTTTGTTACACATTTGTTTGAGTTGTCTTTCTCTTCTTGTGCTTCTTGTTGATTTTTAAGTTTGACTTACTGCTGGTTTTGTTCTCCTATGTTAAGTGATTTGTTGTAACCATTTTAATTGTATTACTTTTAATTGTATTATGAGCTGCTTTGATTCACAGTCATGTACTCACTCTCATAATTACTTGGTAAAGCATCATTTTTGTTCATCTTCTGTCTTCTACATCCTGATAGAAACATGATGCTGGTGAGGCAACTCTTACCTGTGGGAGTCTACATTTGGACATAACCTCATTTGCATGCTACCCATGTAGAACAGCTGTGCACTGAGTCGGTACACCAGAGAGCAGTAGCCTGAATAGGTGTAGCAGCAGCATGCTAAAAAAGCACATGGAGAACTGCTCCACACAGGTAGCAGCCTGGCTTCAATGAGACATATGGGCCCATTATGCACGGCCGCCAAAATGGCAATTTTGGGTCACATGTAAAATGCGGAGGGGGAAGACACGAAGCAAACCGGTTATGCATGGGACGAGGAGCGGCGGCGGCAAAACCCAGAGAGGCGGGTGTCGAGGCGTCGATGCGGAGCCAAGAGGAAGCGAGGTGTCGGGGCCTGCTGGCTTCTCTGGGGATGTGGGGGGCAGTCCCGGTGCCCCTCGTGAGAGTCTGGGTCGGACGCCATGGGGCGTGGTAGGAAGGGGCAGTAACAGGGCGCGGCTGGTCACTTGCGACCATGCTGCGTACCTGGCAAGTGTCAGGCAGTGGAGCTATTTCTGCTCCACTGCCTCTCCATGGGCCACGCACGCCACTTGATGACCAGCCAGCTGGTCAATTGCTTCGATGTCTTCAGGGGGGCATCGGAATATCTAGAAGCGGCCGGGTACTCCAGGACGCCCCGGCAATGCCGGGAAAAGTTTGCCCAGCTCTGGGAGACCTTTTTTGCTGCCCTCCATGCCATCCAGGAGGACACCCCAGGGCCACCTCCACTGCACGGGGATCTCCTGGTTCTAATGTGGGTAGAGGCAGGAGCGTCCACATGGATGCTGCATCGGCCGGAGGGTGTGTATGGCGGCATACGGCAGCTGCACGATCCTGGGCCACTGGCCTGGGCCTGCGGCGGTGCCTTGCCATCATGGCCCTCTAGGGACCCCAGCTCCAGCCATCACCCTCACAGACGTCCTGTCTTCCCCCCTTGCAGGGGATGCCTCGACGGACAGCGCGGATGCCCAGCCGTCATCTTCAGCGCCCACGTGAGCTCCCGTCACAGATGCTGCCTCCGCAAGGCTGGACTTTGGGGGGGGGATTTGTTTGGCCCATGTTTCCCCTTCCCCTTGGTTTACTCCCTGTTCGCCTCTCCCCTTATTTCCTGGCCCGGTTCCTCTGCCCCATAGGTTTTCCCTTTCTGTTGTTTCCCCTACGTTAAGCTTTGTATTGTATTTTATATTTGTGCTTTGTTCGTTCACACTGTTTTATAACGTTTTTGCATTTTCTTAGAGACCTCGCCTCCGTTCTCGTTTGTGGTTGGGGTGTGTGTTTGGGAATGGGTGGGAGGTGGGTGGCCGGCCTCTCTGCCATCCTTAGCCGCGGCGATCCCCTTGCCCCCCTCCACTGTGAGCTCTCCGTCCGCCTTTCTGTCCGTGTTTCTTGGGTTCCCCCCGGCCTGCACCGCCGTTGGGTTCCGGCAGCCGCTTGAGCGGCAATGGCGCCTCCCCGATTATGCACGCGGTCCACTCGGCACCGCCTCTGGTTGTGCCCTGGTCACCCGGGAAGCTGCGCTTTCTTCCACGTTCCACTAACACGGCTTTTTTGGTGGCGTGCACTGAATCTGCGGCCGGTTGCAGCCGACTCCGTGCGTTATCGGTGATTTTAGTTGCCACCATTCCACCCCGAATGTGTGCTAAAACCCCCGTGCATAATGGCTCATATGCAGACCCAAATTTCTCCCTGATAGTGCTTGTGCCTTGCCAGCATCACATTTAAATCAGTCTTATATCCAGGAATGGAGTTTGAATGATTATGCACTGCAAATGTATCTGTTGGGCAATATTCAAATGTTAATATATCTACCTGAAATGTTTGAGCTACAAAATATTTGTACAAGTGGGTCAAAAGAAGAGTATTTCTGCTAGTTTTGTTGAATAATACAGGGTGCTGGAGTTCAGCTATGTGTTTACTATCTTGCTCAATTCATGAAGACAAGGATTAACTACCACTTGGCGGTGACAGAACAAATAATTTAAGTGGAGTAATTTTAGTCAGAATTAGATAATGCTAAGTTTGTTATCTGAATTTAAAGACTATTCTGTTGCAAAACAGAACAGTTCTGAAATAGAAGATTCTCTAATTCCTCAGCATATATATTTTTATTACTTCATTTCATTGTAAGGAATTTTAAATCTTTAGGATGCTTTGGTCTGATCCTGCGTTGAGCAGGGGGTTGGACTAGATGGCCTATATGGCCCCTTCCAACTCTATGATTCTATGATTCTCTGAAATCCATGTATCCTGAAAACTGCTCTTCAAAATCTCAAGCCAAAGTCAGGCATTTTATTACCACCATTCTATATCTTTAGCAAAGGAACGAGGTCACATAGTTGAGGTCCAATATCAAGGTTGTATAGAAGAACACATAGAAGTCTGCCATGTTTTGTTTTATGCGAGTCATTAGGTTTTGTCCCACTTATACTTTAAGCTAGCAATAATGGTTTCTTTGAAATGATTTTGGCAGTCACACCACTGTCTGCATCATGGAATTAGAGTTTTGCACATTTCTCATCTTTATTTGTCTATTCCTTTTGTACTTATCACACACATTTATTTTCATGATTGTTATTTAAGCCAGAATTCATTCCTAAGAATAACTTTTTTGTTTTCAGCCAAATTAGAAGGTCGTTCTGAATGGTAGCAATGCTGCAAGGTGATCCTTTCTGTCACACTTCAGATCAACAGAAGAGCAGGGCCACCACCGTTTTACAGACAAGTGAAATGCCTACTTGCAGAGAAGCAGAGTCAGATTTTCAGAATTGAAGGGAGCAAGCAGTGGGCACAATATGGTACAGAAAAATAATCATGAATCGGTGTCATAGAGATATGCAATTTGATTATTTTTAAAGTGAAGTATGTAATCGAGAAGACTAAAGCATGTCCTCTCCCATGCTTTAATTCACTATGCACTGATGTTTTATGCCTTTTCTTCCCAAGCAGATTCCAATATCAGAAATAAGTTGTCCTGGGGGGAAATATTGAAGACTGAGTAGACTGAGGTTAAGGTGTGGAAGGAAAAGGAACCTTATCTCCCCCTTCATATTATTTTATTTTAAAACAGACCTCACTATTGCCTACCACCTTGACTGAACAAGAAACTGCCTCTTTTTATCTACTAGACCCATTATGCACAGGGGTTTTAGAGCACATTCGGGGTGGAATGGCGGCGACTAAAATCACCGATAACGCACGGTGCCGGCTGCAACCGGCTGCAGCTTCGGCGCATGGCGCCGAAAAAGCCGCGTCAGTGAAACGCGGAAGAAAGCGCAGCTTCCGGGTGACCGGGGCGCAACCAGAAGCGGCGCCCAGATCGCCGCGTGCATAGTCGGTTACTCTGGGTTTTGCCGCCGTCGCGCCCCGCCCCATGCATAACGGGTGTACGTCACGTCTTCCCCCTCCACGTTTTCCATGTGACTCGAAATCGCCGTTTCGGCGGCCGTGCATAATGGGCCCTAGAGCTGGGCATTTGTGTTTGATTTGTGTTAAAGAAAACAAACGGATTTCCCATCACCCTTATGTCTGTTCTACCACTATCACTGTTCTCCCAGGACCACTACCACTACCATTTTTAGACAGCCACTTGCACAGCATGTGCTATATGGTGAACATCTACTGCTCTTTCTATTCCCTTACAAGAGCCTGCAGTCCATGAAGACACCCAGCAACATTTTATGTTCCACCACAGCACTGGCTATGGTATCTGTCAAGCAGGAGACTAAAGAGACAGAGATTATATGAATCTCCTAAAAGATAAAAAAAATCATAGAATCATAGAATAATAGAGTTGGAAGGGACCTCATAGGTCATCTAATCCAACCCCCCGCACTATGCAGGACATATCCCAATTGCTCATCTACTGTAACCTGCCACCCCTTTGCCTTCACAGAATCAGTCTCTCCGTCAGAGGGCTATCTAGCCTCTGTTTAAAAATTTCCAAAGATGGAGAACCCACCACCTCCCAAGGAAGCCTGTTCCACTGAGAAACCGCTCTGTCAGGAACTTCTTCTGGATGTTTAGATGGAATTCCTTTTGAATTAATTTCATCCCATTCATTCTGGTCTATCCCTCTGGGGCAAGAGAGAACAATTCTGCTCCATCCTCTATATGGTACCCTTTTAAATATTTGAAGATCCACAAACATATCTTCTCTAGCTGTGTGGAAGCAAAGACTCAAGACTCAAGATACTTTTTATGGACATTAACAATAACACAACATGAAAGCAAAATTAAATTTGTTCCTTTCAGGTGATAGCTGTATTCTCATTTCCAATCACACTAGAGTAAACTACACTAGTAAACCACTGTTTCAGTCACTTTCACTAATATGTGCAGAATATTACAAACTGTGATCTCAAGATGATAATTTTTTAAATTGTAAACCACCATGATCTGGCTTGGCTCAGGAGAACTGGTTAAGAAATCAAATAAATAGACAGACAGACAGACAGACAGTGAGCAAAAGAAAGAAAGAAAGAAAGAAAGAAAGAAAGAAAGAAAGAAAGAAAGAAAGAAAGAAAGAAAGAAAGAGCAGCTCATTCACAATTGTAGGTGAAGTACATTTATATGAGTCAGCAGTGGAACATAGTCAAAACGTAGCAGCAAGAACTAGCACTGGGTGACCTTTCCCTCAAGACGGCCATGTACTGCAATGCCCTCACAGGCCAGGTAACTTAGTGATGATAAATGATGATGAAATGCTCAGCAGTGTCTTTCTAACTTCTTGCATTTGCTGAGGTTCGCCTCCTGAACAGCTGCCATACATGTTTACCCAGCTTGAACAACCACTATAACTTGGAAAGCTACATGATGGAGGATAGAGTTTTAATAGCTCTGAAATCTTTCTGCTGCTTTCTTCCAGGTTGAGAAAGCAGTTTGAAGTAAGTAAATAAAAACACAAATTCATTGAAACACAGGTGGGAAACCAGAACAAATTGTTTCCGAAATGCTGTAGCTCTAGCAAGCATAGATTACTTAACATTAGTCTACTGTTATGCAATTTATTTGCATAATCCACTTTAAAACTATCTCTCTCCTGGTTGAGTTGGGCCATTTTTACCTTCCAGTCATGGGTAAGTGAAAGTTAAGAAACTGAGACTTATTGACCAGAGTATTTGTTATAGACAGCGAGATGCTAGATGACCTGAAATATATGGTTGCTAAGACTGTATGTGGATGGATCTTTCTCTATTATTTCATTTGGGGTGAAACTATTGACTGAGCAGTTGCCTAGATTTTCAGGTTCATCTGAATATTCTCTGGGTTTTGGATCCCTGCCAACGCCTCTTGGTGTTGACATGGCCCTCAGATTTCTCTTGCAGCATTGGTCAACAATCTGTCTGGAAATCAATAAGGGTAATTGCACCATATTGATCATGTTAATTCTGTTAATTGTTCCCTATTGATTCGCTTTCTAGAAACTCTGATTTTGTTCATCACTTGGTATTGTTGTGGTGATTGAACAGTTAGTGAGGCATTGGCCAGGCTACCCTTTAGAAGTTCTCTTGCTTATCTACCCAAGTCCCCAGAATGTTCATTGGAAACTACTAGTCATCCTCTTTTCCTTGCAAAATCCTTGAGCATCTATCCTTCTTAAGATCACTAGATGAGTTCATAAGGAGACATGGATGTTGGTCTGTCCTTTTTATCCCCAGTGGTGATCATTTATGCCTTTAGAACCCCATTGCTGGACTACTGTGGTTAATTCTACCTGGGGCTTACTTTTATCCAGAAATTTCAACTGGTGCAGAATATAGTAGCCTGTTAAAATAATGATAACACCCTTGAGACTCAATGTCCAGCCCAAGTTTCTTGAAGTCTTATTTGGCTTGGCTTTCAGGACTAAAAGTTAAGACAATAGAGAACTGAAAGTAGGGATAAGGATATAATTTGATACATTACCTGGTTTAACTTGATTTTACTTGCAGATTGCATAATCATTTTCTGGTCAATACTTAACCACCCTGAATTTTTGGAACAGGTTTGCGTTTAAACTAATCAACTACATTCTGTTTTGTGCTGTTAGTAACCAAGCTCTAAAATGGTTGGAACTAACCCAGCACAAATACATGTTCCATCGTATTTATTAACTCTTGAAAAACCACATACATATTGCCAAAAAATGAAGTTTTGTTATTTCTAGTTCACATTTGTTCTCCCCCTGAAAGAAACCTGGGTACACTGTATCTGAACACTCTTTTTCTGAGGTTAATTGACAGACTCAGCGCAAGAAACAGTCATGTGACAGACTAATCTTCAGAATTTAAGAAGTGTGATAAGGTAAGTGGCCTTTCCATTCCTTCTGCCTTGATGTCATCCTTCTCAGCTCCCACCTACACAATCTGTTTATTCTCACACATTTAATTGCTAATGTTACAGTACAGTGAGACATTAACTCTGTACATGTCTCTAAGATTACAGAGAATATCTGAAGAACCATTGAAGCAAATATAGAATAGGGTTGATGACTGGATTGTGCATGAGTTGATTACTTCATCATCAGAATGCAAAGGACTTGAATTCCATCAGCAGGAAAGTGGCCAAAGGCATCCAGTGCCTGTCCATAATTGAAGATTGTCAACGATTCTAGCGTTAATGTTGTTTTCCAAGTTCAATGTGCGGCATTGAGCCACCTGCTGCCCAGGATGTGTCTACATTACGTATTTATATCATTTTCAAATGTATTGGCCTATCATAGCTCCAAGATAAGCAGAAAAATCCTAATGGGGCATAGTCAAACGTTAGCTCATCAGACAGGGATCTTCATGTGCATAATTACTGTAACTAATCCAAATGGAAAATCAATGTAAATTGGTAATATTAGGAAATATTATTATGATACTTGGTTGTCTTGATCCGTGCTCACATGTTATAGTGAACACATGTAATCTTGTTTACATGTTTCAGTGAACATATGTACATCTGTTGGTAAGAAAGAATCAATTTGTGATTATCTTACCAAGAAACCAGGGCCCAAAATTTGGATAAATGTGGGATGTCAATAACACATTCATCTGAACATGAATTGAATGTTACATTAGAATTACTCAATGCACATGTTAAGAAAAATATATATAGTGTATACTGGGCAGTACATTTTGTGGAACAGTGGAGCTTGAGCCTCCTTCGCTATTTAACCAGCACCCTTGCTTTCTCTTGGTTTGGGCTCCCTGAGAGCACACCAGATGTGATCAGAACAGAGGTGCTGCTTTCATTTTTCTTCACTCCACTTTCCCTCCAAGCTGCCCTCCTCTTCAATGCCTCAGCCATCCAGCCCATACTGAGCTTGCAATCCTTTCTTGGAGGTGGAAGAAGCAGCAAGCAGGCCAGTTTTCTGAGGAGCAGTAGTGCAGTGTGACCTTGTCTGAGGCTTTCATGTTCAAAAACTGATGCCACATCCTTTCCAAGCATTGCCTGCTTGGATACCTCTTTCAGCAATCTTCCCTTCCCTAGGTAACCTGAAAAGAGGAGAAAGAGGAGGAGCCTTCAAATGTGCAGCTCCTTTGATCGGGCTTCCTTTCTTCCTTCTCTCTGCCCTGTGTTCCCAGCAGCCACTTTCTCTCTACAGTGAATATTGCCCTGGAATTTTTTACATCTATACACTAATAGCCAAGTTGGCCAAATCTTTGGATACTTATCCAGTGACTGCAGCTATGAACAGCTAAGACAGATCTTTCTACAAACCTGAAAAGGGCCCCAGATTTGTATAAAAATGTGGAATATTAAAAAAAAAATGGGTGGCTTGCCAGAAATTCCATCATGTTCTGGCTTGATGAGCTTATACCCAGATCTCAAGAATATGTTTAAAATGTGCTTTCCTTCCCTCTCTCCCCTTTCACACTTCATCCTTCTGTAACACTTGGCCTGATAAAGATGAGGGTAAGATTTTTTAAATTTTAATTAATGTTTAACCTTTGTGAGACTAGCTACCTTGATGCAACCATGAGCATCCCCAACAATCAACAGCACTGTCAGAGATATTGGGGCTTGTCTCTACTTGGTCTTGGCTGTCAGTATCCTTCTGGGACAGTATTTTTAAGAAGCCATTACAAAGCACAAGCATTAGATATAAGCAGTCTGAAACGATGCATAAAACACAAGAACATTAAAACATCAATAAAAGAACAACAGTAACGAAAAGCCTAATAAAAGTAAAGTGCCGAATGAGCCTCAAAGGGGAGGGCATTACAAAGGCAAGCTCCATAACAGCAAGTGCCCTGTCTCTAGTTACTTTCTGTCTCATCTCTGAAGGCAAGAACAGAAAGGGGCATATTTAAGAAGCCAGTCTTAAATGGTGGGCTGGATAGAATGGGTGGAGACAGCCTTTCAGGTGCCTTGGCCCCAAGCTGCTTAGGGCCTTAAAGGTAAAGAACGAGACTTTGAATTGTGTCCAGAAATCGATAGTTAACCAGTGTGGATCTTTCAGCATGTGAGTGGTACAATTTAAGTAACTAACTCCAGATAGTAGCCTGGCAGTCATATTTTGGACCAATTGAAGTTTCTGGAGCATTTTAAAAGGCAGACCAATGTAGAAGGCATTACAGTAATCTAACCTGAATGTGATCATGGCATGGATCACTATGGCAGATCATGTACTTCAAGGAATAGACATAGCCATACCCTGAGCAAGCTGTCTCTTATAACTTTACCATCTTGCCTCTGGATCATTCTTAACTAACTTCTTGATATAAGTTCAAGAAAGAAAATATACAATTTAACTTGTGAGAAACTGGTGGACACAAAAGGTAAAATAAAAGAGTGGCATACTGTTAATATAGTCTCAAGATTAAAAAAAACAACTTAAGAAAGAATGTGGCCAGCTGAGAGAAAAAAACTGCTTATGAAAAATTGATAATGGGTGATATAAAACATTTGCTAGGTAAAATATATGAATACTGTGGCATGACTCTGAAACAGAACAAATCAAAGATTGTATGACAAAATGGACTCAAAACATTGTGAATTAATGAGTTGAAATTTACAAAATGTCAAACGTTAAAAGAAAATTGATACAAAATGATTTTAGATGGTACATTACCCCTCAAGATATTGCAAAACATTAATAAGAGCTATAAGGACAAATGTTGGAAATGTCAAAATATAAATGCATCATTCTACCACATGTGGTGGACTTGCCAGAAAGCTGGGAAATACTGGGTCATGATCATGATAAGATGCAAAAGATTCAATATCTTTAAATTTGTGTTGGCTTCGAAATGCATGTTATTAAATATGGTACCAAATAATATTAAAATGTATAATGTGCTTATAAAATATATGGTAGCTAGCTGCTACAATCCTTTATACATCAAAATGGAAAAAGAAGAATTATTACCAGATATTACAGATTGATTAAATAAACTGCTTTAGGATGCTTAGGGCTGATCCTGCGTAGAGCAGGGGGTTGGACCAGATGGCCTGAATGGCCCCTTCCAACTCTATGATTCTATGATTCTATGATTCTATGAATATGGGACAATGGGAAAACATATGTATTTGATGCACAATAAATCAACACTGGCATTGAGGAGAAAATGAAGGCCAACATTAGACTAAATTGAACAGTAAAATGTAAGATGAAAAGAAAAAAGCGATATTCAGACTATATGCTAATGATGCAGATAATGCAGTATGCGGTTGGTAACTTCAAGGTGAGGTAAAAGAACAGCCTATGTATGGTTAAATGTAAGCATTATGAATATCTCTTTTCTAAACAGATTTATAGTATATAATAATATGCAGTATTTTTTCCCCATTCTCTGTATCCCTTTAAATAAAAAAGAAGAAAAGGAATGGACATAGCTTGCAAACCAGACAAAGGTGTCCAAAGATATTACAGGAAGAAAACTGAGCACCCAGTTGTTGGCCAGTAGCACCATTAAATTATACATCTACTCTTTCAAGGGAGAGTACAACCTCTTCCAGCATAGTCTGCCCTTGAATGTGTCATTTTCAAGATGCTCGCCACATAGATGGGTGGAACCAGTAGAGTACAGTGGTAGAAAGCTGGGCTTGAATATTGAACCCCAGTTCAAATTCCTACTCACTTGTTATCACTTGGTGCTACTGGACAAGCCTGTCTTGTTGGGATACATCCTTACAGGATTGGATTGTGCTATTATTGCAGTACAGCAATCATTGACAGCTGGATTTTCCTGGGTTGATAAGACAAATCAGTTGTGAATGCATGGTACAGCACAACAACAGCATGATATTCAACAAAGTGTTAATGCCTCCTATTATTTTGTGAGGTTAAATGTTGCTCTGGGTTCCTTGAAGGAGGAGCAAACAAATAACCATATCAATCCATAACTGTGCATGTCTGCCGAACACGTATCAGAAACATACATTTAGTCTGTGTGGATATCTTGCAAAACTATCATGCCAGTGACATTCCAAAAGGATCCAATAGGATACTTTGCTGCAGACAATCATCAAATAACGGAAGTATGGCCCCATGTTCTCAAAATAGCCAGTGTCGCAATTGGCACTGATTCCTGCCTACCATGCTCCCCACACACTAAATCTGTTTCCAATTCTCCATGAATGAGGAAGGCAATAGGTGACCACAATTCTCTGTCATCAAGTTCTCAGAGAAACCACCAAAGTGAAATGGTTAATATTTAGGGGTTACAGTACTCCATTTGCTTGCTTACACTTTTGCTGTTATATACCTATGTAGGACAACGTTGTGGCTGGTGGAAATAAAATATAGACTGTTGTAATGTTTATGGATTTGTAATGTTCATAGATTTTTTTTTCTCCACTGAGTTACTTTGCTGTGTTTAATATTTCAGCAACTTGGCCCTAAGGGAATACCCAGGAAAACAGCAAGAAGAAAATCTTCTATCTTCAGTTGCAGTCTGGATAACATATTAGGTTTTGCCCCCTGGGTGTCTCCCCAAATAAATAACTGGTACAGGATTCTAGGTTTGGGAAACACTTGTCTGGGAAGAATGTACAGTTTCAGGGTACTATTTGTTGCCAAGCCAGCCAAAAGAGATTTGTTGGTAGTTCATCCATAGTCACTCGAGGGGCAACCAGGAAGATAGGGAGCAATGAGGAACATGTTCCTTCTCGTCACAATATCATGCAACAGAATGTCAGAAAATCTATTTCACTCTTCACCATATTCATATACTTTCATATGCTTCTCAACAGAGTCAAGAACGTTCATACAGGAAGCAAAGGTGGGTCAATTATGATAACAAATGGAACATTGTCCTCAGCTTTGTAGAGGGATGCAGAGCAAATCTGTGACATATGCTCTGCTCTTAGCTCTGGCCTTTTATTTAATGTACTTAACATACAATGGCAACATTATAGTAAACAATGAGTTATTCCCGGGTGTTTGTTGAAGACACATACAATACACTGCTGCAGTTAAGAAGCACAACAGTTAATAATATTTACACTCTCTTAGAGACAAGCCACATGGCTGCTGTCCCCTACTCATTTGGACTGCAGAAACAAATGTAATGACTGCAGAAACAAACCCATACTTCTACCACACCCAAACCTACCCCCAACTTGAGGCCTTGCACTTATAAGGGCGTTGTCCTTTTTTTTCTTATTAGAAGTAGATTCAAAAGACAGAAAGACTTCTGCAATGACCTGAGTGTCATGAGGGAGATTGTACCTGATAGAGGGCATGGTGCAGAATCCTTTCTTATGCCTCAGTAATATGAGGAGGATTATACAGCCTTAGGGAGAATTGGTTCCAGAGCTCCATATGGGTAAAGTGGACCCACAATGTGCCAGAACATAATTGACACAATCTGGGACTCAATGAATCCACATGTATGGCTGATTACAAATTATTCAGTTTTTTCCATGAAAGAGCTCCCGAGTTTGCATTATAGGTTTCTTTCAGTCAGTAGGAGAAACTTAGGAGGCAGTGGGCTTAAGTAATTGCTACTTTTTATCAGTCCTTCTGGAGTTCAACAGTAGATTAGAAGCAATATTAGGGTACAAGCAGCTGTAAATTTGGCTCATGTTGGAATGAAATAGTATTTTAACTTTGGATGTTTATGTCTTTATTCAGACTGAGCAGCCTATTTCTCCTCTTGTGTGGACAAGCATTTCAGCATGTATATGAATATGCCAAATGTGCTCCTTACATGCTTGTCATGTATTCATGTTTTCATACCTCTATTTTATATCATGTTTATATGTAAATGATGAACTATTTAGTTATATCAAGATCAATAGGAATGGGTATAATTGGTATCTTTATGCTGGCTGTTGTTTAAAAGTGAACAACAAAGTTTGTTGGTTTTGTAGTGGCAGGAAACTTTAGTCAAGGCTATAGTATTACCAGTATACATTCAACATATATAAGAATGACACCCTGAACCTAAACATTTACACCAGTATATTTCCTTGAGACATTATTTAATTACTTGCAATATTTATATCCTGCCTTTTTGTCCAGAAAAAAAGTTTGCATTTCCATAAGAGTATTTTTGTCCATGGGGTCGCGATGGGTCGGACAAGACTTCGCACCTAACAATAACAATTTTTTTGCAATAATGACTATGATAAGCAATAGTACACTGCAACCTAAAGATTGATGAGTCAGTGCACAACATCTTACATTCAGTACTTTGAGTTCCTCCAGGCAGCAATCATTGGAATAGCACATGTATTAAGAGGAAGCTAACTAGCCCCCAAGCATGTCAAAATGCATAATATATCTGCAAATGAGTCTGCATATGCTGGAATAAGGTCTGGGAGACAACCCAGGTTCAGATCCTCCTTCTGCCATAAACTTGCTGAGTGACCCCTTTTTTATCCTGACTTATCTTATACGCGTGTTAGGAGGATAAATTTGTGGGGTCCCTTGGAAGAAGGACAGAGTAAAAAGAAAACAAAATAGACAGACCATAACATAGTACATTGCATGTTCTCCTTTTACTTTCAAATAGTTGTTCTGTACCCTATGAGATATCCATGGGACAGAGTCTTTACAGGGCTTGCTTTATGTAGACAGCTGGGTAGTTGCTAGTGTCTTCCCAGGCTCTGAGTCTGTATGGCCTTGGTACTTGAAACCCATCTTTAACCGCTCCTGCGGTATTAAATAAAAGGGTAAGGCCACCTGGGGAGGAGTTAGGGCGGGCCCTGTCCAGGATAAAAATTCAGAGGGCCCAATCAGGAGCCGCGAAGCGGCTCCTGATTGGGCCCTCCGAGTGTCCATCCAGGGCCAAACAGCTAATGGGGAGGCGTGCAAAGCACCTTCCTATTGGCCCCTCACCAGGACAGACCAAAATTCCATTCACCCAGCCCAGTCTGGCTGCCAGTCTGCTCCTGACCACCGCAGGGAGAGGAGGTCAGTGGGGCTGCCAACGGGGATGAGAACAGAGGCTTGGACAGGCTGCGCCAGCCCTTTTCACCCTAACTGTCATGTCCAACTGTAAATTGCCTCAGAACCCTGACAAAACTAGCACGAGGCTGCAGAGTGCTCCCCCTCCCCCCTTCAGGCCTGTTGCGAAGGAGTCTCTGACAGGCCCTGACTGAGGGAAGGAGGCCTTTCCAAAAGCAACACAGGGGAGCCTGAGGGCCTTCCTTTTGAGGGGGGGGACTTTCCCCTTCTGCCAAACAGTTGCCTGACAGGGAGGCCACAGAAAAGACCCTTCTCACTTAAAATACTGCTCTGCCCGGAGGTTAAACACAGCCAAGCCATGTGTCTTTCTTCTTTGCAACTGTCTGCAGATTTGAGGCCACTGCACAATGTTATTCTGCAGAGGAAACTGGCTCTTTTGTCTCCTGTTTCATCTGCACAACAACCCTGTGCAGTAGGCCTCAAGTCTTTCAATTCAACAACAACCTGTGTGGGAGGCCTTAAATGTTTCTTCTCTACCACAACCCTGTCCAAAGTAGCCCTTTCTGCCTGGGGAGCTGATCTTTATACTCTGCAGGTGAGCTGTAATTCCAGGAGCTCTCCAGGCTACACCTGTAGGTTGGCTACCCCTGGGTTGGAAATATTCCTGGAGATTTGGAGATGGGCCTTCAAAATCATACAATGCCTCAGAGTCCAGCCTTCAAATGAGCCATTTTTGCCTGCAGTTGGTAGGTAGTGGTGCAGGAGTGTCCCTCCTGGCCTATGGATTATGGCCAGCCCTTACCAGCAACTGTTTGTATTCTGGGGCGCAGACAGGCAGACCAGCATCAGTCCTGTGACTCTGGAAAGTGCAGGAAGATCTAAATAAATATTTACAGCCTGAAACTGTAAATAGAGAACAAGTAAATGTCTGGAGACGCATGGTAACTGAATGACTTATTGGCCTGGCAAATAACCTTGGCCTGGCAAATTAAAAAAAAACAGTATAACAAACCTTACTAAGGTCAAGACTGCTGTGCACAGAGAGTCTTTCTCTTAGGGTTGCCAGCTTCCCTGTGAGGCTCGCTACCCCACCTCCCTTATGTGGAGTCTGCTATGGGGAGAGAAAGGGAAGATAATTGGAAAATGCTTTGAGACACCTGAGGCCTGCTGGGTCACTGCGGCCCATTCCCAGTTCTCTCAGATCTCTCACAACCCCACATACCTCACAGGTTGACTATTGTGGAGAGACAAATGGAAAACGTATTTGTAAACCGCTTTGAGACTCCTTTGGGTAGTAAGGAATAGGGTACAAAAATCCGTTCTTCTAAGGAGCAACCGTGAAAGAAGCATGTGGGCACATAATATTTTACCAACAGTGAAAACATGGGAGGCAGAAGGAACAGGGTGGACACATGTGTACTGTGACTACCCCATGTGTATTAGGGCAGAGGGGCATTTTGGTGAATGTGGCTTAATTCACACAAGAAGGGAAATGACGCAGAACTGGGAGGAATTGGTTGCCATGTAATCTTCCCCTAAGAAGAGTTTCCAGTTTGATTTTCCCTTCACATATCTGAGGACATGGCTCTGGACAGCTCACCTGTAACCACTATTCCACAATTCCCAAAGTCCACTATTCCACAATTCCACAATTCCCAGTCCTCTCCCACACTCAACGAACATTCCACACCACAGGTTCTTGATACCCATATCTCCACACCCATACCCTCATTTGCCAACATGCCACCACAACCTCCCACACAACACACACATTCAACCCCATGCCCTTATAGACTGGACAACTCCTCCCCTTCGTCTTCCCACTGCCAAGCTCTAGCGCCCTTTGTATTCTTGGATACAACGGGCTTTGCCCCTAGTTGTATATAATTTTGATGATTTATTACTGATTGCAATAGGACAAAATGTTGATTATGTTAGGAGTAAGAAAACAAAGAAAGCAATTTTGGCCAGCTTTATTCATTCACTCACTCACTCACTCACTCACTCACTCACTCACTCACTCACTCACTCACTCACTCACTCATTGGTTGTTACTGTTATCAGCCATTCAGTCATGTCCGACTATTGGCAATCCCATGGTACAGCAGTTTCCATGATTCCCAATCCTGCACTGCCTCCCTCAGCCATGCAGTGTTCTGGCCGGTGTCTGTTTTGATCATGTCTAACCACCACATTATCGGCCTGGATTCTTTTTCCACTGACCAAATTGCTTTCTCCATTGAGTTGGAATGCACGATTTGGCCAAAGTACGTTAGCTAGAGTTTCATGATTTTGCCTACCAATGTTATATCAAACTTTATGCAATGTAGTATTTCCATGTTTGTGACGTTTGCTGCCCATGGAACCCACAGAAGCCTTTTCCAACACCATAAATTGATTCTTCTCTTTTTTCATTGTCTAACTCTCACAGCCATAAGTGGCTATTGGAAATATGATAGATCTAACTAATCTACATTTGGTAGTCAGGCTTATGTCCTTGCTTTTCCATCAAGCTCATCACTTTTTCATCAAGCTCATCACTGCTGAGTGACCCAGAGCAATTCGACATTTTATTTCCATGCTGCAATTGCACTCACACCAATTTGTGATCCAAGAAAAATGAATGCTTGAATGCATTCGATCTCTTCACCATCAATTGTTTTTGTGACACTGTTTTTTGCAGTGGTCATTATTTTTTTTTCTTTTGACTGTTTAAGAAAAGGCCAAATTTCTTTCTTACTTCATTAACCTTTGTAATCAGCTGTTCTAGCTCCTCCTTAGTTCCCGACCAAGAGGCTAGTACCATAAACATACCGAAGATTATTTATAGTCCTTCTTTCAGTCTTAATTCCAATGTTTGATTCTTTGAGTTCCATCACTCTCATAATGATCTCAGCATACAAGTTAAATAGGAAGGGGGAAAGAATACAACCTTGGCACACTCCTTTCTCCAGTTTGAACCATTCAGGGTTACCAAATGGTACACAGTGGTATACAGTGGCTTCTTGATTTGCATAGAGCAACTGCATCAGCTTGATCAAATGCTCTGGCAGGGTTTCCCACAAGTTGTGATCCACACAATCAAAAGCTTTCTTGTAGTCAATGAAGCAAATGTAGACAGCCTTCCGATATTCTTGTGAATTTTCCAAAATTTAGTGCAGGTTTGCTATGTGATTACATGTGCCACACCTTCATCAAAAACCACGTTGAACATCTGATAAATCTCTTTCAATGGTTATTGCTATGCATTGCTGTGTGATTTTGATCAGTATCTTACTAGCATCAGAAATGAGAGCTATGGTTTGGTAATTGAAACAGTTTTTTGAGTCACCCTTTTTTAGTAGTGGGATGAATACAGATCATTTCCACTCCTCTGGCCAGTTGTTTGTTTCCCAGATTTTCTGGCACAAACCTGTAATAGTTGTGATTGTTACACATCTTAGCAGTTCGACAGGTATGATGTCAATGCCTGGGGTCTTGTTTAGCAATTGACTTAAGGCCTGTTCAACTTCCTGCTTAAAAATGGCCAGTTCAATTTCTATTTCTATTTCTTTTTCATTTTGAAGAGAGTGAACTTCTGTTCTGCATATGTACAGTTATCTGTGTATTTCTTCTTGATGCTCTGTTAGTCAGTCAGTTCCTTCCCTTGTTTATTTGTACCATATTTTCTTCATTTGTACTTAAATAGTGTTTCAACTGTTACCCTCTAATTCATTCTTCTTTGGAACATTTGGGTTGTCAGGGCATATGAGATTTTTTGGGATACCAGTAAATGGGTCTCCCTAAAATTCTGTAAATATTCAAGAATACAAGAGAATATTTGGGGCTGACATTTTAAACCTTACAGGGCTCCTTTTCTTCAATTTTAGCTGGTATTAGGGTACTCTTAAGAACCTCTTGTGGCGCAGAGTGGTAAGGTAGCAGATATGCAGTCTGAAAGCTCTGCCCATGAGGCTGGGAGTTCAATACCAGCAGCTGGCTCAAGGTTGACTCAGCCTTCCATCCTTCTGAAGTTGGTAAAATGAGTACCCAGCTTGCTGGGTGGTAAATGGTAATGACTGGGGAAGGCACTAGCAAACCACCCCATATTGAGTCTGCCATGAAAACGCTGGAGGGCATCACTCCAAGGGTCAGACATGACTCGGTGCTTGCACAGGGGATACCTTTACCTTTACTTTAGGATACTCTTGTTTGACATTAATTGTGTATGGGATTACAAATGTCCATTAAGAAAATGCTACTTAAGTTGTGCTGGGCTTGCCACATTGGCCCATGGTTATGCTGAGATTCTCTAGTTTGATGTTGCATCTGTTGGGTTTGTGGATTCTGCTTGCATTTGGAGGCTTTTTTCTCCAGATGGAAGAAGAAAACAGTTAATGGTGACCCTTTAGCCCTTGGGGGAAGCGGAAAAGGGAGAGGAGGATAAAAGGTGAAGTCTTGAGGGGAGAGGCTGCTGGAATGCAGAGGAAGAGAGGGGATGATTGGGTATCCTGACATCTGAGCCCATTGTATTTGAGGCTAAAAGGCTGCAAGGGCATCCAGAGTCTTGGGGGGTTGTCCATTGGAATGAAAAAGGTAACCTGAGCTACAACCCCTGTGGAAACACCCAAGAACCTGACTAAGAGAAACAGCAAAAAATGCCCCCATACATTTGTGGATCTGGGGTCGTATGCTACATGCTGAAGGAGGCTAACCACTCTTCCATTTTATCCTCACAGAAATCCCATTAGCTAGATTGGCAGATGGTGGCTGTCTGAGAGTCATCCAGTGCACTTCATAGTTGTGTATAGATTCAAGCCCTGGTATCTCCAATTCTAGTCCAGTACTCTAACAATCCCACCAAAGTAGTTTATGACCTTATGTAGCAAGGCTGAATAAGATATCTGTCTCAAGAGCTTGTGGAGCCATTTCTAGTCAATAAGAGTAAATACTGAAGACATGAGGATAAAAACTTGAAAGGAGATATAATTGCACAGTTTAAATACCACAAAGGCTGTCATACTGAAGAACTTTTCCAGGAGGCAAGACCGGATAAAATCATCTTTATAGATGGGCAGATTTCCGTTGAACATTAAGAGAAACTTCTACGAGTAAGAGCAGTTAAAAAATCAAACCTATTACCTAGTGGGTGGGCTAGCTCTCCTTCACTGGAGGTTTTCAGGAAGAAGCTGGACAGCCATCTATCCATAATGTTCTTGTTTGGCTCTCTGGGTTGGGCCAAATAGCCTATATGGCCCATATGGCCTCTCCTACTATATTTTATGTATGTATTCATTTAGACCTCCTCTTTTTCCCCAGTGGGATCCAACTGTGGCTTATGTTGTTCTCTTCTTCTCCATTTTATCCTCATAACAATTGGGCCAAGCTATAGCCAAGAAAATGCTACTTGAAAATAAGAAAAAATAACATTACAGAGCTGAGACTCAAAGAATTCTTTGACAAGATTTGCATGCCCAACAAAACTTCTGAGCCCATTCTTCCCAAAAGCATCACCAGCTAACAAGCCACCCCTGGAATTCAGAAAAAAACTCATCCATCAACTATCCTTTATTACAACATAAATCGGTGGGATCATGAAACATTAAGAACACATCAAAAATGGTTCTTTCCTTGTCAGCCCAACTAGCCTGATATGATCGCCACCTCTTTGACATCAGATGGGTAAGGCAGATCACTAAGCCGACCTCCAGCAAAATTCAAGCTTAATTTGAAGCAGTTCTTAAGATTCGTGTGCGGTTTTTGTCAGTAGAATCGAAGAGAAGATGCCCAGTTGGAGTGTATAGTTAGCAGAAGCTGTACAGCTTGGATAGTATTTGTTTTCATATAAAAATGGCTTTGGGCTCTGAGTTCAGTATTTGTAAACTTCTTAGCAAAAGAACAATCACCTCTTTCTGCCTCTTTCTATCACATTTATGACAGATAAGAAGAGCAACAACCAAACTGAAGTAATATTTCAGGAGTGGTATGTATTCATTGAAGGGGAGGGGGGGGGAAGTAGCTGTTTTTTATTTGCTGCCCATATGGTTTCAATTTTTTACAGTGTCTTGATCTGCCTCTCCGCATGAATAATGGCCTTACATTCAAAAGCCGCATATTTCATGCAGCTTGCAATGCTGGTTTCTGGTAGTTTCACTACTAGAGATGATACCCATCACAAAGAGCACATCTCAAATGTACTAGCATGCTTGCTAAAGAGAAGTAAACTACCCAGATCTTAGAATATTTCTCCCCAAATGCAATTCCCCCAATGCACTGAAGAGACAGAGATCCACTAGAGAGCCATCAATTAATTGCAATTAATTGCAATTAATTACAATTTTGATTGTAGTATAATTCAGACAGATAGATCAGCATTGCAGGTGAGATGAAGGAATCCCATAGCTGACAGTAGCATATTTTCAATGCACACATAGTATTCCTACGCACACATGGATTGTTGCCTTCATGATAGTGGACATCAGAGCTCCAGCAGATTGCTGGATCAGAGGACAGACTGGCTTGGTGGCCATGCAGCCAATGTGTTTAGCATACTATCACTGGTTTTAGCTGTGTGAAGACAGCAGATGTTTTTGTTTTAAGGATTGGCGCCTATAAGGGTACTATCTACAGTTCATTTGTTAAAGCTCCATTCCCTTATATATGTTTTTCAGATGATTAAAGGTGTGCAGCATTCTACTAAGAAACAGTTCTATAAAGTGAATATTAGCCTGTTTTTAATCAGCATTTGCTGCTTTGTCAAAACATTCTGGTATTGGGAGGTTATGCCTAGTTTGTGTAAAATTGAAGCACTGTGAAATTTGAGACCTCTGTGTGAAAGAATGTCTGATCCGTATATATACCTCTGCATATATATACCTCAGAAAAACAAAAATGGTTTGATTTGGGGCTTCTGGGGACATCTAGCTGGCTACCATTGGAAATGGGCAGCTAGACTCTTGGTATGACCCTGCAGGAACAAGATGGACTCTGCCTGCCCCACAGGAGTCTTCTTAGCTTCTTGGAATGTTCATTTTCAATACAAACATTTCGATTTAACTTAGGTGTGGGTCTGTTGTCATTAATATCAATTCCATATATAGGCTTAGATCCAGAGACGAGCAAGGAGAAGCATAACCAGACTTACCATAGTTTCACTTGCACAAGATTGTGCATTGCATTTATTATTGTTTTTAGCATGTTTTTTGTCCTTTCTGCCCTTACAAGGGCTACCAAGTTACTAACAATTTAAAGCATATAGGATAAAATTACATCATAAAACCATTAAAATAACTCCTTCCCAGACACACATCATTTAAAACACTAAATGTGTTAAAATACATACAAAGTTTTAAAAATATGTCTAATATTAAAAAAAACCAAAAACATTGGTTAGGAAGGAGGGATCATTGAGGGAATGCCAAACAAAACAAGTTAAGTCTTCATCCACTCGTGAAAGATGGCAATGAATGTCCCTGGAGAGAGTTCCAGAGCTTTGGTGCCATGAGCAAGAAGGTTGCCATCCACCTGATCTCAGAAGACAAAGTTTAAAGTAATTTGTAGAAAGCAGTTCAGCTTCTGTGCAATTGCTGCTAGAGGGTCAAGGAAGCACATCTGCAGCCAGCCTTGGACTCCTAGCAGCAGTTGTACTGGAGCAGGAGGTCAGATCAGGTGCACCACACAATCACCTCCTCCCACTTTGTCACATCCACACCAGTTTGCTGCACCAAGTTGCTGCTTTAGTGGTGAATCAACTCTAGAAACTACCATAGAGAGCCAGTGGTTAAAATGCTGACAAGATTTGCAAGCTTCTGGTTCAAATTACCATTCTGCCAAGGCTAGATCTGCTGGCTGCAGAGGAAAGGACACGCAGTAATGGGTTTAAACTACAAGTACAATGATATAGGCTAGATATCAGAGGGAAAAATTCACAGCCAGAGTAGTTCAGCAGTGGAATAGGCTGCCTAAGGAGGTGGTGAGCTACCCCTCACTGGCAGTCTTCAAGCAGTCTTTTCTTGGATGCTTTAGGATGCTTTGGGCTGATCCTGCGTTGAGCAGGGGGTTGGACTACATGGCTTGTATGGCCCCTTCCAACTCTATGATTCTGTTTGGGTCATCACACACTCTCAGCCCAACCTATCTCACCAGATTGGTACAAGGATAAAATGGAGGAGAGAACAATATAAGCAGCTTTGGGTTCCCATTGGACAGATAGGTGAGGTACAAATGAGGGAAATACATAAATAGGAGCAAAACACATTTATAAGTTTCTTTCCCCCTCAGGATCTCTGGGTGTGTTAGGCTGAGGGAGGGGAGCCATGGACTTTTGTACTGGATATAAATTACAGTTCTCACATGGCAATGCATATATGTAGTTAATAGTGAAGTAAGTATTTTAAAATGTATTCAAGAGTGTCATCTGCAGTTTCCAAATGAATCGTAATCCAAACAAAAGAGTGTTCATCCATCTCTGGTTATAACACAAGAACTAGCCAGAGCTGCTATGGGAATAAACTATACCTGCTCAGGAAAGAATTCTCCATTCCCGTACCAGAAAAGCTATTTTGAGAGAAACATTTTGGATGATATGTAACAAATGAAAAAGAATCATAGCATTTGTTGTCATATAAATTTATAATTTAGCCAAATGTAAAAATTTATCCAAGGCATTTTCATTTAATCCTAACAAGATATTGTCAACTAATGTAGCTCTTTTATAAAATGAAATCCAATTTATCTTTCTATTAGCTGAATAAATAATCATTCCATTCCTTTGTAACTAAGATCTCAACTTGTTGAAAGGCTTCAGAATTGCTTTGAACATAAGGGATCAATTTTCTGATCATTCTATTATATTATTTTAGTTCTAGAACAACAGTGTGTGAAATTACCACACCAGTCATGTCTGTTTTGTTCTCATAACCTTGGAATTCAAATTCTGATGATTTACTTATATTAGCTCATTCTCATAAACATTAAAATGTTTTCCAAGATTATTTGGTGAAGGACAACAGCTCGGAATATTTAATGAGCACAATAATTATTTTCATTTTATAAGGGAATAATTGTTTTATTTCTTACACTTACAAGAAGGGCAGTGAAAATCTGCATGGTGAGGAGGGGAAAAATGAACTAGGTATACAAAATAAAACTGTGTCATACAGTTTTGCCTGACTCGTACCCGATTTACTTTCTCTGCTCTTATTCCCTGATTCCTTTTTTCAAATATTGATGCAAGGATTTGGCAACCTTAAATGGAAAATACATGGAGGATAAGTCAATGGCTAAGTGAGATATATCCAGAAGCATTGTACCTTTGAATGCCAGTTGCTATGGGGTAGCAAAGTGAGACTTAGACACAGAAGAGCTTGCTGGCTCATATCAGTAGTCTGTCTAGCCCAACATTCTATCCCATGCCATGCGTAACCCATTGCCCTGGAGGGCAAACATGGCACAGAGGATGAAGCCGACTTCTATTGCTGCCTTCAGGCATAGGTACAGAGGCATGTAGCCTCTGGATATAGAGACTCCCTTTAGTCACCATGGCTAGAAGATACTGATGGATATCTCCTCCATTACATTCCCTGGCTGTGAATTTCACAGTTTAATTACCGTATTTGCCGGCGTATAAGACGACTGGGCATATAAGACGACCCCCCATCATTTCCACTCAAAATATAGAGTTTATTACATTACATTACAGTACTATGGGCCACTATGGTCAGCTATGTCTATCCCAACTGAAGTGTACCAGGGGTATAAGACGACCCCCCCCCCCCCACTTTGAGGCATATTTTTCAGGGGGAAAAAGTAGTCTTATATGCCAGCAAATACTGTATTTATTGAGAGAAAGAATGTTTCCTTTTGTCTGTTCTGAACTTATTTCCTACCAATTTAATTGGTTTCCCCTAAGTTCTTATATTAGGGGAGAGAAAAAGACCTCTTTATCCACTTTCTCTACCCCATGCATAATTTTATGTATGCCTTCCAGGGCAGAAATTTTCTGGGCAAACTTCATGGTTAGATCTTTGGTAATGCATTCTTAAGCAGTGTTATATAAGTCCATTCACTTCAATGGATCTACTGACAATTGTACTGCGAACCATTTTTTCTAGATGGTCACTATGGAAAAAAAGACAGGATGGACCAAAAGTCTTTTCCAGCTGGGATCCTATTTTTAGGTCTGTGATGATTTTGTATGTTTTGTTGTTGTATAAATTAAAATATAAATAATAAAATCAGTAAAATCAAAGGTGCACAGTGGCTTGGTGGGAAACCTTCTGCAGACAAAGCAGGTTCAGTTCCTGGCATCTCCAGCTATAGGTCCAGGAAGAAGTTGATGTGAAATATCACATCCTAAGACCCTGAAGAGCTGCTGCAAGCCAGAGTAGACAATACTGACTTTGATTCAATGAGTTCATGAGTTTCTTAAATATGAACCTGAAGGTTAACTTCCAAATCTAGCAGATAATATTAATAACCAGCTTTAACCTACTTGTTGGCTTTGTAGCTAATATTTGGTGGTCTGTATTTATTAGATTTGGGGGTTATTTCACAATAGGGATGGACATGAACTGGCTGACAAACTAATGTTTGTCATGTATTTTGGTTGGCTCATGGTTCACAAATCAATGTTTGCAAACTGCTATATCTCCACAAATTTTGATGCAGTTTGTGGTGGTTCATGTTGGTTTGTGAATAGCAGGAAGCAGGGGCTTACTTCTACTTTTCACAAAAAACAGCTGAGCAGCAGGGCAGAAAGTATGGGTTAAATGACCCCGAACCATTTAAACCAAACAGCTGAGCAGTGGTTCCTGCTATTTAGTAATTTTAAAACCTCTGCTTTCTGCTCCCTACAAGCTTTAAAACAAGCTTAAAATGACTCTGAGCCATTTAAACCATACAGCTGAGCACTGAGGACCATCACTCAGCTATTCAGAACCCCCTGCTTTTTGCTCCTCATTAAAAGTTGCAAGGAACAGAAAGCAGGGGTTTAAAGTCTAAATGGCTCACAAACTGATATGGACTGGATCAATTTCCAAACCAGCCTCTTGGTTCATATGGGTTCAGGGTTCAGCAATGAACTGAACTGCAAAATGCAGTCCATGCTCATCCCTATTTCACAACAGTTTTATTTAGTTTGTTCATCATCTGTTTTATGTTAGCCATTCTGAATACATGGTTGAAAGGCAACACATTGGAAAATAAATACAATAACTCATTTCAGAAGCAAATATACCACAAGTTTACATTAAAGGAATACACTGACAATGTAAGAGCACAAAGTCATCCATATAATTGCACAGGCCCAACAAAGCAATAGTTATTTCATACCCAGGAAAGCAGCCAGCAACAGAAATGCTGGTAAATGTACAAGACATACTAACAACATTTGTTATTTTCACTGACACACTGGAGGGTTGGCCATGACAGGATCTGAAACTCTGAACCCAGGGAGTTAATATATTTCAAACTTCATGCTTAGTTCACTAAACCATCCCCTCTAGCTAAGGAAACCTTTTAAATAAAACAAAAGGTCATTAGAATTAAGAACATAAAAGCTTACAAATGATAGCACAGACAAAGATCCAAGACCATGTGATACCAAATAGAACATTTGGCTCAGTTTTGGAATTAAAAATTTAGGCCCACTCAGGGCTCTTACTCAGTTTGTGCTCACCATTCTAACTGAGATTGATCGACAACTTCTGGCTACAATCCTCAATGCGCTTATTCTGGAGTAGTTGCCCTAATCTCTAATGGGAATTCTCTGGTATAAATAACTTGAGCATTACAACCTCCTTGCCACTGGTATTTTTGTGTGTGAATAAAAGAGGGATAGACTGATGAATAGTTAAGATTTTAGTCTGGTGAGAAACTTTATTTCATTTTTTGTTCTGCCAGACTTCTTCAAGTGAACTATAGCTTGGTGTTTCTGTGAATGTGTCTTGTTTTCAAATGCAGTGGATTCCCAAAGGAAGATCACTTGGTTCTCAGACGTCCAGAAGAGATCTATTGGAATTCTTCAATGCATATTAAGATGCTGCTAGAAAGACTGAAAATTGTAGTTTCCTTGTAACATTGTCCTGAGCTCACACCATCTCCCTAGATTTTGAGGAAGAGGTGTTTCATTCATCTCCTTGGGTTCAAAAAGTTATGTTGCCCCCCTAAAATTTATGCTTCCAATTCTTCACTTTTGGTAGAATTCTAAGGGGCTTTCCGCACCGGGATCTTTGTAGCAAATTGGTTGCTGAATGAAAAATCACCATTTAAAATAGTGGAATTCGTCGTTATGCATACCTGCCTTTGTAGTGGAATCCAGTTGCGTTTTGTAGCGTTTCCCACAGGCTTCCGGTCTCGGCAAAAATCGCTAGAAAGGAAGCGCTCTTGCCAAGCTCGTCCCGCCCCTGGCCGTCAAGCAGCCAATGGGCAGCCGTTAGCATGCTCCCAAACAGCCCCTTTCCCTTTAAGAAAGTTAAAAAAAAAAAACACACCCATTGCAACGAATCTGTGTTGATTCGTTGCAACGGAGAGACCCATCCAGCTGCCCGGTGTGTTTGAGCTGTCGTTTGATCGTTGCCACGCTCCCTCCGAGTGAAAAACAAAAATCCCCCCCCCCTCTCACGGGCCCGATTTTCGTGTAAAAAATAAAGGGAAAATACATCAGCAAACGGGCTTCTCTGTTGTTTGTGTCCAAAGTGTTGTTTGTGCTTAGTGACTCTGGGGAGGGACTGAAGCCGGGGAAGCCTCTAAACAGAAAGAGGCTCGCTGGTGCGTTTATCCCCGCTCGCTCGGAGAAAAAAAAAATGGCGATCGCTTTGCCGGAAGATCAGAGGAGAGAGCCAGGGGGAGGGACTTTGTAGAAACCGCAACAATGTTAACGCACAGGTCTTTTTCGCTAGTGTTGCAGATTGGTTGCAGGAGTGTATCGCTTTCCGGAGGGTGAATCCACTTTTGGGGATTTTCCTGAAAGCGCTACAAGGAAGCGCTTTTTGCGGATCGGTTTCAGGTGTGTGGCAGATTGTCAACGACGTTGTGCATAATGGCAAATCAGTAGCGTTTTCAATTGGCAACCATTGTACGATTTTGAAGGCGTGCGAAAAGCCCCTGAGTCTGGGGCATGATGATTGTAAGAACATCACCAGGACTTGCTCTGACATGGTATAGAGTGGACTGTCACAGATTCTTGGCACTTGTGCACTCTACATAGTCACTGTCTGTGAGGCTGAGCCTCTCCTCTCCTCTTACGAAAGTGAAGGACCGATGGACCTTTATGTGGAAAGCTACATTTGGCACACATTGTTCTTTTCTATCCTGAGCTATTCTGTAGTTATTTGAATGAACTGTTGTCTTAAACTCCAGCTCATATGTTGTGTAGCTCTTCTGGGATCCAGTGGCAAATAATGGCTGCCAGAAATATTCTTCTTGTCATGAATCAGTGTTGATTGTGATAGTCATAAAGAAGATCCTACATCCTTCATGCCAAGTAAATTGTTGAAACTAAATTAGTTAGGTGACATTAGTTCAGCACTTTGTTTTCTTCAGTAGCATGACTCAAGGGAGTGGCAGGTTACAGTGGTGCAGGGGTTTGGACTAGATGACCCAGGAGGTCCCTTCCAACTCTATGATTCTAAGCACAAAGCTACATTACAACTTTTACAGTGTTATCCCAAAACCATCTTCCTGGGAATAAGCTGCAGTGAATACCCCTGAGTAGGAAATCACTAGCCATTACTGCTATCCTTTCACAAATAGATGGACAATATTTTTTTAATTTTAAAAAATGAACACATAAGTGTAGCATAACGTTTTAATCATGTTCAGGTCATGACTCTTCCTTGTGAATAGTAGGCATCTATTAATGATTATTATTTCTACAAGAATAAAAAGAAATTAATATTTTAAATGACCATTTAACTATTCCACCCTACTGTTATGAATCTCTTTGATGCGAAATTGGCAAATGAATTCTTAATAACCATATTTATATGGAAATAACAGGGATTGACACTTCATTTCTTTTAATTGTTTGAAATGGCAACATGTGCTGTAACGAGGCTAAGTTTAGGGTGTTGATGATCAAACATTTTAGGTCCCTTTTTCCAAACTAATGAGATCTATTTAATATGGAAAATGACTGAAGTTTTCTGAGCCAATGTGAATTTTATGGGATCTCACCCCCACTGAAAAACTGCTGGCTTTCTGTAATGCTACGCATGCACGCACAGCTCAGCTGTTGGCTACATATTACTAGCCAAATTCTCAAATTGGTATAATCTCCCAAACGGTTGAGGTATGAGGTTAAAAGAGAGGAAAAGAATCAGCAGGAGCCATTCACTATTTTCTTGTTAATTGCTGGATTAGCTAAGCAATATTTTCTGAAGGAGGGGGGGAGGGTTATAGCAGTAAAAAAAAAGGTCCCTTCAATCTTGGGAGAACAAAAAAAAATACACTAAGAAGAATCCTGTTGTGGGGGGGGGGTCTTAGACTTGGAAAATGCTCTGTTAATAAAGGTTAGCTGTTGGAAAGAAATTTTTAGATAATTTGAAGATTCAAAGCTCCATGTACTGAACGCAGATTCACATAATGCAAAATCCTCAGGGGTTCACAAGAATGTCAGAATGTTTTGGAAAATCTCTGCTACCCAGATGCATGCAGTCCTCATTCTGTGATATTGGCTAATTCCACCGTAGGGATGTCTGTAGAGGTCATGTTTGCTCAATTCGTATTTGCAGCGGAGATTACACACAGCACAGAGCAATCTGGTTTTTCATCTTTGTTAGCTGCCTGGTCCCCCTTCATACCCTTTGTGACTTGATCCGCCTCCCACCACACTATTGTCATGCTACCTTCATGATCATCTGCCCATCTTTTATTTTTTGATGCATGCATAGTGCTGCTGCAAATAGTGCACATTTGCATAGTACTGTTGTCGAATAACACAGTACTTAATCTTTTGGTAATGCTATTTGCAGGAAGGCACTGGGTATCCCACTGTAGCCATCTGTACACCGCCCATGGCGCCGCGGGCGCCACAGACTATATAAAAGAGTAAGGGGTTGTGGGGAGGAGTTAGGGCGGGACCAGTCTGGGATAAAAACTCGGAGGCGTCCAATCAGGAGCCGCAAAGCGGCTCCTGATTGGGCCCCTCTGAGTGCCACTCGAAGGCCAAGTGGCCAATTGGGAGGCGTGCGTAGCGCGCCTCCCTATTGGCCACTTGGCCCGCCCTGGACACGCCGCCCACATCCACCATTTCCCCACTTGCCGCCGAGCTGGACGCATCTCCGGCAGGAGCTGCGCCTCCTCCTGTCGCCAGCGGGCCGCCTTGCTGCCCGCTGACACACTCGCCTGCCGCCCACCCGCCGCCGCTTTCAATTGCCACGTTGGCCCAGTGCCATCCGCGCCACCGCCAGAGCCGCGAAGCGCCACCCAACGCCTCAGCCCGCCGCAGAACCCGCCGCCACCGCCCAAGGCCCGGGAGCCGCCCGGCGGGAATCGCCCCCAGAAGTCGTCGGCGCCGCATGAGCCCTGGGAGCCGCCTGGCAGCCTCGCTCCGGTTGCCAGGGCGGGAATCGTCTCCAGAAGCCGCCGCCGCCGCCACCCCAGCCCCAAGAGCCGCCTAGCACCCTCGCTCCCTTCCACAGGCCGGGAATCGGCCCCACAAGCCGCCGTCGCCGCCGCCCGAGCCCCGGGAGATGCCCACCAGCCTTGCTCCCTTCACCAGCCCAGGAATCGGCCCCAGAAGCCGCCGCGGCCGCCGGAGGTCCAGGAGCCGCCCGGCAGCCACGGCCAGAACACCTACCGGCTCCTCACCGACCTGCAGCAGCCCCAGCTCGACGCCAGGCTCCCGGTGAGTGATCTGAGCCCAGCGGCGCCGCTGCCAGGGCCTCCCTGCCACGACAGGCTAGCGCCCATTGTATTTAAGACATACAATGGGCTTTTTTACTAGTCTACAATAATAAGACTAGCTTGCCTCCTACTTTTGGGGGAAAGAGAGAACTTGAAATTGAGACAAAGAAGTGCTACTTGAGGAAGCAGCTCATGAAGAACTTCACAGTGTTTCATTTGGACCCATTATGCACGGGGGGAATAATGCACATTCGGGGTGAAATGGCGGTGACTAAAATCACCGATAACGCACGGTGCCGGCCGCAACATGCCACCGAAAAAGCCGCGTTAGCGAAACACGGAAGAAAGCGCAGCTTCCGGGTGACCGGGGCGCAACCAGAAGCGGTGCCGGGATCACCACGTGCATAATTGGTTACTCTGGGTTTTGCCACCGTCGCACCCCATCCCGTGCATAACCAGTGTGCTTCGCGTCTTCTCCCTCCGCGTTTTCCATGTGACCCGAAATCGCCGTTTCGGCGGCCGTGTATAATGGGCCTTGAAGAAACAGAGGTGTCTTGTTCACATGTTACATAGATGCATGTACATCCTGCTTGCACATGTGCACATTTTTTTTACAAAAGATTCAAGTGACCACACCTGGATAAATGCAGGGTTTACATCATATGTTTTAATTATACATGTGTAGAATGTAATGTGGCCATTCCTGAATACACACATAAAGAAAAATCAAGTGTACCCATGTAGGATTTTATATGCACTCACTGCAAGAGGAGACAGAGTGACTAAAGGAAATGGTACTATGCAGGCATTGGCCTGAAGAACAGGGAGGCAGGAAATATTTGAGACATGAAGATTGACATGAGCCTGAAGAGAGAATAAGCAAGGAGAAGTTTAGACTGGGATAAAACTATACCTAGGGCCTAAAGAAAGAAGATGTGTGTACTATTGGCAGGAAGGAAGTAATCAGACTGAATTTAGAGCGAAATCTGCATGAGATTGTGAAGCCTCGATCTTAACAGGAAAAAAAACTGCTTTTTCTGGCCTCAAATTTTAGCCTCGTAATCTGACAACCATAAGTGGCAAGGACTGAATTTCACATATTAATTGGAATGAAACAAGCAGTTCTTGGGCTTCAGTTGCTGTTTAATGGGAAAGTTGTCGCCACAGAACACAGTAAGAAAGTGTGAAGGCTCTTCCCATATGATTAATGAGTCAAACCCTTGGAAAGAGAAATCTGCTCCACCTATCCAAAATACTTGACCTATGTTGCTGTCTAACTCATCCATTAATTTTGTCCATTAATTTGTATACTTTGTCATCATTAGACTGAACGGCCCTATTTCTCACAGCGCTCCTCCTCTTAACAGTTCCAGCAGCAGTTCTAATCATGGAGAGTCCAATGCAGCATAGACACATTACTTCATTTGCTACTCAGCTAATGTTCCAAAGACAGATATTTGATGTTATTAATAGTGCTAGGGCCAGATTAAGTAAGTGATGCAAAATCCTTGCAAAAGTTTAAAAAATATCATTTCAATTTTTTTTGGTGGAAATATGCAAATCCATGTCAGGAATAAAGCCCAGGAGAAAACTATGTTTTAAAATATATTTGAATTCCTCTTTAGTTCTATTTAACCCTTGGTATTTTTCCTACTAAATGTTTGCCCTCGAGCCTGCTGTGAAGAAAATAATGAGAGAATCTATTTAAATCCCCTAAAATATTGTCAATGACACTCTCTTCTGTCATTACCTTGTAGCCACCATGAACAGCATGCGGAATATGATTTTTTCCTTGGATGTAGTGTAATGTTCACCGTGGAATTCTCAAGAGCCTCATCTATGTAATATCTTTGTCCATTGCCTAATTTACTGATGAGGTTTCTTCTTTAGCTCACCCATAGGCTCAGAGGCTGGAGTGGTAGGTGTGCTATCTGTGAGAACAAAATAAATTTGTTCTCCCCTCCCCAACCCTAAACACAGCATTGTTTGCCAGTTGTTTGCCAGTTCTTACCAACTTCCCCCCATGCCTTTTCAGACCTTTGCAAGGACACACATTGCAAGGAACACAACTGATATTCTTTTGTGGAATCTATACGGCTTGCTGCACTTTTAAAGATTTTAGCCACATCCAGCTATTTCTATACCCTGCTTCCTAGCTGTCTCCCATTTCTCTGAGCTGCTGTCTTTTCCCCATCAGCACCCACCATTAAAAAACAAAATAACAAACAAACAACCCTGTATCAATTTACTGGTGTAGGAGATTTACTACCTGACAGAAAGGCTGATTCTGTGAAGGTTCAAGGAGGTGGCAGGTTACAGTGGATGAGCGATAGGGTTGTGAGTGTCCTGCATAGCAGGGGGTTGGACTAGATGACCCAGGAGGTCCTTTCCAATTCTATGAGATGACTATAACATGAGGGCTATGGGAGGGGCATTGAACATTATGGTGGTATCCTTAGTTATTAATGTTTCTTTTTCTCTTAAATGTGATGACTGTTAATGGATAATGGATCATACAAAGGGAGTTTAGCAAATGACAATCATTCACACAAAAACACAGTTCCTGGTTTTCTGGGGACCAGGACCCCCCAAAGTGGCTGGAAATGTGGAGAGTTGAAAGTGAATGATGGGGAAGACAAGATTCCGTTGGTTGTGGTGGCTACTGGAACACTGACTCCCATAAGCTGAGGGAAAGGGGTTCGCCATGACCATAGGATCAGGATACAAGATGGAAGGAAGGATGCGGGGTTTACATATGAGTGGAAGAGAGCAATAGCGAGAGCAAGAAAAGTATGGAGCCAAGTTCTCCTTCATCCTGCTTTCATAGACATCCCAGCAGCCTGCAAAGATTGGTTTTTCTGAAGGAGGGTTATGTCTAGAAATCCCTGGCCTGGATGGCCCAGGCAGATCTTGGAAACTAAGCAGGGATGACCTTGCTAAGTATTAGGATGGGAGACCATCAAGGAAGTTCAAGACTGTTATGCAGAGGTAGGCAATAGCAAACCACTTCTGCCTTGAAGATCCCACAAGGTCACCTTCAACTTAATGCAACTTAATCACACTTTCCCACTCTACTATGTCTAGAAAAGCTGGAACTCTCTGTTGTCCAGGGAACCCCACCTCACATTATCTTGGTTTGTTGATAGTGTATATGAAAAAGGGAGAGAGGGAAGGGGAATAAAAGTGATGGCATGCCATTGTCTCTACAGTGATAGAAATGCTAACAGAACTAAAATGTGATCCCTCACTGGACCATGTGCAAGGGAAAGCTTGACTAACTAACTCAGAAAACAGAAGGAAAAGCAGAGCAAAACAACCCATATGGAAGCAGACTTGTGAGAGTGCTTTAGCTGGAATCTGGATGGCAGCAGACAAAATATGGGACAAGCATCTCATGAACCCATTATGCATGGCGGCTATGCTGTGCTGCCACTGTACCATTGTGGCAGGGCCAAAAACCCCGCCGGCCCCTGTGTATGCATGGGAGACGAGCTCCGCTGGCTGTGCTGGCACAATAGTCCTGCACATGCAATGCCGGAAGTACTGGGAGCGCTGTGAAGCGGCAGCAGCGGTGGCGGGGGGATTGGGGGCAGGGGTCCCCCACTGCAGGTTGGTGGGGAGCAGCATGCTGCTCTCCCACCATGGCAGGGGTGGGGGTCATCCCTGTTGGCTCTGTGGAGCCGTAGAGCCAGCAGGGGCGAGAGGCATCTCTGCAGGGACGCTGTAGTTCGGGGGAGGAGCTGGGCTGAAAGACTAGCTCCTTCAATTATGCACAGGGCTAGCCTGACGTAGCCCTCTTCTGCACCCTCGAGGGACCCAGAACTCTGGAAGAATCTGCGTTTCGGTAATGCAGGGCTTGCAAGGGCCTGGGTCGGGATAGGCCCTGGATGGTGGCAACGTCAGGCATAATTTTCCCCAAAGCCCTGCCGCTGCCATTTTGGGCATTCCGGCCCATGCATAATTGGTCATAGAGAAATGGCCAATCATTTTCTGAATAGCTGCAGTGGTATCAATGTACAATGGATGATGAGTTACTGCTGTCTGAAAATATTTACTATTATTACAAGGCATGGAGAGTACTTGCATTATGACTTAAGTAGACTGCCTTCAGACCTTGGTACCTTTCACCTTGCTTTCTAATGAGCATGGACCCACTGATGACAGGAAACCAATCTTTATATACAAAGCAACGTAGTTATGGATTGCCTAAATTCAGTTGAATAAAGGAGACATTATTATAGCAGGAGAGGGGGAGTTTGTGAGAGTTCTAAACATCTCACATCTATCTATATTAACTGAATTTGGAACTGTTTTTGTTGTTGCAAAACTGGCCTTTTTAATGCCAAATTCATAACTTCACCTATGTGATTTATTGTGGCAGCCCTTCCAATGCTTGCTATGCTTGTGAAATAAACAGGCCGTTTGATGCCAGACAGAAATGCATGCCTGTGGCATAACTTAGGAGCATCTGCAACCAACAATGAATTAATTGGGGTAATAAATCCCAGGGAATTCATGTTACTTCTATTGTTAGGAGATAGATGTAATGAATATATTCTGGGTTGACATAACCACTATAGTAGAGCTTTGGTCAAGCTTCCTGGATTTCAAACATAGGAAATGAACCCCCCACCCAATGCACTAAAGTGGATACAAGACTGAAGAAGACATCAGGAAAAGGAAGACTACAGCACAAATCGAAGTATAGGTAACAAAGAGAAAGGGAATCAAATGATGCCTCTTATTGTAACAAACCCAGAAGGACTTGGTCTGAGGTTCTTTTCCAGTTCTGCTTTACCAGCTTTTTTATTAAATCTAGTCTTCCAGTACATGGAATGGCAAAATAGTCCAATTAAATACACTTCTCCCTGCTTTTGATCTCCAAGGGATGGCACAAGCAAACTGCTTTGCTGATCAGCCCTTCCGTTCATATACATAATGAACAGAATAACCCAGTACCTCACTTGACTGATTAACAATTTAAATTCTCAATTTTAGAGGTTCAAATTAGTGTTAAATCTCTTTTAGATGCTCTAATGAATTTAATTAAACTAATTAAATTAAGATTTTTCAGGATCTTTTACAACTTTGTGGTTTAGGGACAATTAATCCTATACAGTCCCACAGCAGTTCATTTTGTAACAATGATCTTTATATAAATTAAACAATTAAAATATCAGATTTATATCTCACCTTATGTTTTTGGAATAGGTCCTTCCTCATCTCAAATACAATTAAACTGACAAAAAAAAAGTCAACATGTGCTCTCTCTCTCTCTGTCGGTTTTTTTAAAAAAATCAGAGTGAAATGCCATAATGCTGTTGATGCATGAAGGCTCTAGTTATACGGATTCATATTTTGTAATAAATTCTGTTAAATTTTAGTGGAATTAACATGTGAGTAACCATGTTTTGAATATGATGAGGAACATTTATACAATTATAAAATTGCCTTTATCCAAATTTATTAAAACTAGCATACGTCATGTGCTACTACTTACTGTACACTGATTGTAATTATCCCTCTCTATTCCATCCACATCTTTTATATAACTCCTAAATGTGTAGGAAAGAGGATAACTCCTCAATAGTTTGTGCATACATTACAACATTGAATTATGTTTGGTTTGATTGGCTACACAAACAAGATAATACAACTGGTCTACGGTTATATACTTCCAGGGATATATACTACTGTTTGAAGTTTGAAGCACACACTAGAATGCCATCTGACAGAAATCCTGATTTTGTTAATGTAGGCAGATTGTTAGTAGGTGGGCAGGAAGGGTTGTGTTAGTACTTGGCTCTTATGGTCATAGAATCATAGAATAATAGAGTTGTAAGGGATCTCATGGGTTATCTAGTCTAACCCCCTGCACTATGCAGGACACTCACATCCTAATCGCTCATCTACTGTAACCTGCCACCCCTTTGCCTTCACAGAATCAGCATCTCCGTCAGATGGCTATCTAGCCTCTGTTTAAAAATTTGCAAAGACGGAGAACTCACCACCTCCCGAGAAAGCCTGTTCCACTGAGAAACTGCTCTAACTTCTTCCAGATGATTAGATGGAATTTATTTTGAATTATTTTCATCCCATTTGTTCTGGTCTGTCCCTCTGGGGCAAGAGAGAACAAGGGCTGCATGGCAGCAGGGTAGGTCAGGGGCCACCTACCTTTCTTCTTGGCGGCCAGCCACAAAACGGCGGCTGTCAGCTGAAGGCAGGCCAGGCTGGGGGGTGGTTGGGAAGCAGACTGACTAGTGGAGGGTCCAATTGGCTGGCGCAAAACACCAGCCCATTGGACCCTCTGCTTGTCAGTCCAGGGGCAAGGGGCCAATCATTGAAGCCTGGCCCAGCCGCCCCCCTCCCCACTGAGTCTGGGATGGGCCAAGGGTCCAATCGGGCGCTGCACACTGTGCGGCTCCTGATTGGCCCCTTGGCCCCGGACTGACACTTGGATGGGCCAATCGGGAGCCACTTTGCAGCTCCCGATTGGCTGTTTCGAGTTTTTATCCCGGACTCACCCCACCCCTTTCTCCTCCCACAATGCCCTTATTCCCGCGGAAGCAGTTTACAGATTGATTTTAATCATAAAGCCTTTTAAATGGAAAAGCAGTATATAATCTGTTGAATCAGGTAACTAAAAATGCATTGTCTCTTTTGTTGAACATCTTTATATTATCACAAGCGTATTTTGCTACCCTTTTGTGATATATCTGATTTCCAGCTCAGTAAACAAAATATTCTCACTGGCAAATCAGCAGTACATTGAATCATGGCTTAGTGTATTGTGTTTTTAAGATCTCATGTCTCATCAGGATGAAATAAGAGACTTCACTGAGAAAACATGGCATGGGGTAGTTTGCCACTGTTTGGTCATGAAGTACGTGTGACATCAGAGGGAAGTTTCAAGGCATAACTATATTGATTATTGTTGAAGGCTTGATCACAATGACATACAGAGTGGCTTTCATCTGAATCCTATAAGAATGCCTAAGGGCTTTCCATTCATTTCAAACAAATATCTACAATGCATTTTTTGTCCCAAATTATAATCTAGTACCTGTTGAATTGAATTAAGGCAAAACCTGGGATGGGTGGTGGTAGTTATGATATTCCCTATAATCTCCCAAATGGCATTTTGGTTTTTAGAGGGAATATGTTTAAGAATATGATCTCAAATGAAAAACTTTGTTGACAAAAAAAAATTAAAAATCACCAACTGCTCGATTGTCAAGATAGATATAAATTATTCAGGGGAAAATACACTGTTATTTAATCAACAAATTACAAGAGAGAAAACATGAAAACATAAGAATAGCAATGCTGAATCAGCCCATGGGCCATCTAGTCCAGTATCCTGTTCCATACAGCATCCAAGAAGACACTCCAGAATTCCTACAAGCAGGGCACATAAAACATCTCCCTTGCTGTTGCTCTCTCTTTGTTATGCGTATTTAGAGCTATTGCATACAGACATTCCATCTGGTCCAAGTGACTTGATGGTTCTTAATATATTAATTAGCTCACTGAAATGTGTGCCGCTGAAAATAAGACTTCTTTAAAGTTTAAATGTGTCACTGACCAGCAGGGGCACACTGAAAACAATGGACAGCATACCTGACCGGAGTCTTATCCGCACTGTAGTTTTTATCCTCTGTCTTTTTGGATTTAAAACAGTAATGTGTATCTGATCTGTTTTCCAGTTTGATATCAATTTGATATCAATTGGGTTTCATATTCCATCTGCAACTTCCCAGCTCTACTCTAGAGTGACATTACCTTTTCCTTGGGATATCTGAGCATGGATATTATCTGCTTAACTGAAGAAAAGCACTCCAAAAAGCCATTCACCCTCATGCCTTTTAGGATTTTCTTTCCCCCTCCTCCTTCTAGCCCAGCCATGCCTCCATTGTTCTACCTCAGGCTGCCACCTTCACTTCCCCCTCCCCTGCTTGCTCTGGCAACAGAGCCAGTTAAGAAAACAAAAGTCAACAAGCCACCTTATGCTTCTCCTTTGCCACTTAACCCTCCCCAGCTTGCTCTGGCTGTAGAGAATGGGGACAAAAGACTGGAAATAAAACCCTCTCCAGCCTCCTGCTCTGTCAATATCAGCTGAAACTTCACACAACCCCTGCTCCCCCCCCCCCCCGCACTCTAGCTAAAAGGCACCTACAGGTGCTGGAACATGGACCCCCACCCCCATTGATCAAGCAGGCAGGAGAGAGGAGACCAACAATTGGAACAATTCAAGAGCAGAAGACAGTTTCTCGGTGATAGCTGTTTCAATTCAGAGAAAAGGAACATTGCAAATCTGTTGCAAGATCCAGGTTCAGACTGATCAGGATTCGGCAGGATCAAGAGTGGGGGGAAAATGCAGACAGTACCCAGGTCTTTCTCCTAGCGGAAATAATGGCTTTTTGAAGTTTAAAATAGTAGGCCTTGTAAGAAGAAGAAGAAATGTTGGTTCTTATATGCCGCTTTTCTCTATCTGAAGGAATCTTAAAGCAGCTTACATTTGCCTTCCCTTTCCTCTCTTCACAACAGACATCCTGTGAGGTAGGTGAGTCTGAGAGAGTCCTGATATTACTGCTCAGTCAAGAACAGCTTTCTCAGTGCTGTTCTGATAAAGCCCAAGGTCACCCAGCTGGCTGCATGTGGGGGAGTGCGAAATCAAACCCAGCTCGGCAGATTAGAAGTTCGCACTCCTAACCACTACATCGAGCTGGCTGATTGGAGAGAATGCTGTTCAATATTTACTGCTTTTTTTCAGATAGTTGTCTAGTCATCTATCAATTTAAAATATTAGCAAATTCAGAAATCATTTTTATATCTTGTATCAAGATTACTTTCATTCCTCCAATTCATGCTAAAATGCGTTATTTCCTTCCACATTTTTTATTCGCAATGGAAGCACCTGAAGTTCTTTAGTAGCAAACCTGTCATTTTACTGCGACACTATACTTCCAAAGTAAAATATTCCATTTATTCCATTTCCTTTATTTGTGAGTTTATCATGTAGATTTGCATAATTAATGAGGCTGCTTTTAATGATTTGTTAAAAATCTGGAATCCAGAAAACCAAACTTCTTTGAAAGCAACTTCTTTGAGAATTCAGGTGTCCAGCTTAATTTTGACATGCTATGTTTAGTTTAGTAACAATTCAACAGGACAACAAAATCAGAGTCCGGTAGCACCTTTAAGAGCAATGAAGATTTATTCAAGGCATGAGCTTTTGAGGAAGAGTGCATACACTCATGCTCATGCTTTGAATAAATCTTCGTTGGTCTTAAAGCTGCTACTGGACTCTGGTTTTGTTTTGCTACTTCAGACCAACAGGGCTACTCACTTAATTCAACAGGAAACCATTTAGTCAAGTTCATGATGTGAGTGTTCCACAGTTATCTGTGACATTAAAAAGTAAGAAATTTGAAATATTGAATGACTACCTTAGTGATGCCCTTATTGAAGTTAAAAAAAGAGAGAGAAACAGAAGGAAAGCAGATGACACAGACAAAATCCATTCCCTTTAAAACCTATCTTTGAAAACTGGAAATAAGATTTCAGACAGAAACATGTTAATGCTGGTGTTTTCTGATAACTGAAAAAAAAATTCAAACTTATCCCTTTAAATAATCTTTAAATAAGTAAGAGCTACTCTATTTTGTTTGGTCTAATTTGCCTACCTTAAAGCTTTTCTTCAATCAAAGTACAGCTTCTCATTAAGGGCAAAATGATTATTAACATCCTCATTTTGCTTCCTCTCGTGAATTATTTGCATTCCAAAATGTGCACAGCATTAGTTTCAGGGTAAATGCAAATATGACAGCGGGATTCCTCACCAAGCTCCTTTTTATTATTAGCTCTTTTTATGTCCTCCATTTATTATTCCCTCATCATTTTTCACATTGTATTAAAATGTTACCATTTCCTAAAATAATAATATTTTCTTTCATTCGATAATTGTCCCAGTCTGGTCTACAGTACTCTCTGTTGCAAAGACGACCATCTATAATTTGCAACAGTTTATTGTAATTGTTCCTTTTTGCTTAGGGGAAGCTCTGGAATGAGCTATCATGGTGGCTGAAGCCCTTCCTTCCTACTGAGCATGTGATTATTGCTGGTGAAGGTCACATGATTGGTGGAGAGGGCAGAAATGTTGGCAGAGCTTGCACTGTGAGTGCCTGTGGTCGATCTATAGCCTGTGGTTTGAAGAGGGATAAGCAGTTTGTTTTTTAAAAGTCTTTGCTCTTGAAGCTACATCTGTCCTATAATTTTTTAAAAAGAACCATCTTGAAATTAATGCTCTCAAATCCAGCAGCAAAACCTATTGCTAGTATCTGATCATTCTAGTCAACCAACCTGTTAAAGATAAAGGATTGCAGAGAGCACAGGAAAACAAAAACAAAAAAATAACAGGTTCTGTGTGAATCAAACATGTTATCAGTGGCATGGTCTCTGCCAGGGCTCCATTTGATGAACTATTTACAATTACTTTCTCTTTGTTTTTTATTTGTGTCTGTTTCCCTGGTCATATTAAAAAATGGTAATAGATCTGACTAATTAAAGGAAACTAATAAAATCATTTGATCATTCTGATTCATGGTCTTTCATTGTGCCAAGCTTCCCTGTTGACTCTCAAATTGTTATTGTGAAACCTTTCAGCATATATTACGCAGGGGGGCAGCTCACGTGTTGTTTCCTCTCTTCATGGCTGTCCATCACTGCAAAATCCCCAACACAATGGCATGGAAATGCAGTTAAGACAAACATGATATGCCACTTATTGTCCAGCTGGTTGCTTCCTCCCCACCCCAACCCCCAGCAATTAATGCAGCCAATAGTATATGGTCTAGGAAATTTTATTCACTTTATTCTGTTGATGTCATAATGATGAATCAAATGCTAATTTGACTCTGCAATAGATGAGTCATGTGGACTAATAATAACAATCAAAGTCTTAGCTCTGTCGCCATAGAATGGTGGGTTCAAATACTATATCGGCCAAGGAGGCACTTAGGCCACCACAATTAGTGAATGGCAATCCTGTGGGAGGATGTAGTGAGCACTTCTTGTAACTGCTGTTGCCTCCAAGACCAGCATGGTTCCTCTCTGACTGAAAGATGGACTCTAGAGGCATAGCTTCTTAAGCTCACCTTGAGGTGGACCTAGGTAGAGACAGAAGGAGGTGACAACAAGTATTGTATAGATTTTGTTGTCACTTCCAAGCCCTGTGCCACTGGTTCAAGGTGGGTTCCAGAAGTGTTGCTTTTGAGGCTCACCTTGCACTGAACATGGGGCAACATGAGAGGGGAATGAGATATCAAAATACCATAGAGAAACAAGATCCTTTGAGACATATCTGCCCTACACTTGGTTCTCAGAGCTTAACTGAATGGTAAAGGAAACTATTGTAATTCATTCACACAACAGGTAAAGAGGTTTTTAAGGATGTATTAAACAAATAATCAGGACTTCTAGCTTTACTGAAGCAAGCTGCTATTTCCAAGCCATCCAAGGGAACTTGAGTATTCAAAGTGTGTCATTTTAATGCTATGAAAAGCATACTTTTTTTTAACAATCTGAAAAAATTAATATAATGTTCAGAAACATATTAATACAAGTGTTTACAGGAGTGGGAGTGAGGACATGGACTAAAAGTCAGAGAAGTGCTTGTTTATGTTCACTCTGTACCTACTCTGATAGTACTCAAGGCTTTCTCCTTGGCTCTGAGATGGGCTATTGGACTGTACGGGGGAGAAATTGAGGCTGAGTTATAGATGCCCCCAGTGCCTCCTTGGCCGATGTAGTATTTGAACCCAAATGCATTTCCTTAAGCTCTTATTTTCTGAAGAGAGAGAAATGTAGGTATTTTATGATCTTCAACCATATTGGTCTCTTTATTGACTTAGCAATCACCTTTCACTCCAGTCTTCTTTGCAAAGCATACTTTTTCTGAACAGCACTCTTGGTTTCAAGAGTGTTTGGTTTAGAAAGAACATTTCAGATGGTTACATGGGTGAAATTCATGATCTCCTTGTCCGAGAACCTGGGAGGATAATAAAATAGCTAATCCTGTTTCTACTACTGACCTGCTTTTGTGACTGTTCTGTGACTTGATTGTTCTCTCTCCACTGTTGGTCTTCAGTATTCTCAGCTATGTCTCTGGGTGTGGATGTAGCTTTTCACTTATGTGTATTCTCAGACAGTTTTTCCTGACAAACAAGTCTGTACTAAATTCAGATACTGCACTAGAGGCATGTAGAGCCCACATTCAATGTGATCTGAGGCAGTAGTCCCCAACCTTTTTATCACCAGGGACCACTCAACGCTTGACAATTTTACTGAGGCCTGGTGTGTGTGTGTGTGTGTGGGGAGATTACTCCTCTACTCCCAACCACTGCCCTAACGCTCTCTGATTGCTATGGTAATGTTTAAACATCCCTTCAAAATAAGATACAGACACACCACAACAACGAACATAAGGAGCATTTTATTTTCATGGAAATTTTAACTCATGACAATGACAAATCAATGGGAACCCTGAGCTTGTTTCTCTGCAACAAGATAGTCCCATCTGGGAGTGAGGGGAGACAATGACACCTGAAGTGTGTTGTAAAGGGCCAGGGGGGGGGGAAGGCATCCTTCGTGGCCCACCTCCAATTAGTCAATGGACCACATGTGGTCCGCAGCCCACAGGTTGGTGATCGCTAATCTGAGGTATCCAACCTACTGAGAGCCAGTTTGTTGTAGTGGTTAGGAGTGCGGATTTCTAATCTGGTATGCCGGGTTTGATTCTGCACTCCCCCACATGCAGCCAGCTGGGTGACCTTGGGCTCGCCACAGCACTGATAAAACTGTTCTGACCAAGCAGTGATATCAGGGCTCTCTCACCCACCTCACAGGGTGTCTGTTGTGGGGAGAAGAAAGGGAAGGTGACTGTAAGCTGGGTGTAAACTGCACGGAGCTTTTATTTCAACCCCAGATCAATTCAGTCCCTGCCCTCTATACAGAATGCGATTTCCATTTGGATTTGGGGCGATTTAAAATTTCCTTCTGCAGCAAGAAGGATTGATCCGGAGTGACCCTGCCTTTATTGTGCAATATCTTAGAGTGCTTTTAAGCCTGAATATATTATAAAATCGCATTGTTTTGAATTGGAGCTCTCCTCCGTGGTAGAGGACCCATGATTGGCCACAGGTGGTCATGTGACGAATTTGCCTTAAAGGAGAAGCCCCTAATTTCTCTCAACTTCTGTCGGCCCTGGATTTTTTCTCCCTTCTCTGCCTTTTTCGATCTTCTCCCCCTCCAAGAAAAGAAAGAGGCTCCCTGCTTGGCTCCTCTCCCCCCACCCTTCAAGAAAAGAAAGAAAGAGGCTTGGCTCCCCCCCCCCTTCTGAACTACCCTAACCACGTGCAGAAGATTTTCCTGTTTCAATGGGGGGGGGGGGAGAGGAAGATATGAGTTCAAAGCAATCTGAATTCAACAGGATTGACAATGGAATAAACAAAGTAAGTGCAGACTCTGACCTGCTTTGAGCCTCCTTGGGGTAGAGAAAAGCATCATATAAGAACCAACTCTTCTTCTTCTTCTTAGTTAATTATTGCAGATATAATCACTGGTTGTATCCAAAGTTGTTCTATAAATGTAAAAAGCTTAACAAAGCAACAATAGTAACATATGATATATAATAATCCAATCCAGTAATTGTAAAAAATTTGGAAAAGTCCAAACTAAATTAATACTTGCTTAACTCAATCATTAAATTCTCATCAGAATTTTAAAAGGCTGTACTGAATTCTTGTCTACAAGCTTGGTGGATGAGCTATTTAACAGGTTTTTCATAATGGACTATGAAAGCAAATCTCTTCAATCTGCAAGGCAGACCAGGTTTGGTTCCCATAACTGTCACGGTTTGTTCCAGGTTATCAATGCTGATCTCTTAGCAACAGTGAGCACTGATAGATCACTTTCAGGTATTTGTTGTTGTTATGTGCGAAGTCGTGTCCGACACATCGCGACCCCATGGACAATGATCCTCCAGGCCTTCCTGTCCTCTACCATTCCCCAGAGTCCATTTAAGTTTGCACCTACTGCTTCAGTGACTCCATCCAGCCACCTCATTCTCTGTCGTCCCCTTCTTCTTTTGCCCTCGATCGCTCCCAGCATTAGGCTCTTCTCCAGGGAGTCCTTCCTTCTCATGAGGTGGCCAAAGTATTTCAGTTTCATCTTCAGGATCTGGCCTTCTAAAGAGCAGTCAGGGTTGATCTCCTCTAGGACTGACCGGTTTGTTCGCCTTGCAGTCCAAGGGACTCGCAAGAGTCTTCTCCAGCACCAGAGTTCAAAAGCCTCAATTCTTTGACGCTCGGCCTTCCTTATGGTCCAACTCTCGCAGCCATACATTGCAACTGGGAAGACCATAGCCTTGACTAAACGCACTTTTGTTGGCAGGGTGATGTCTCTGCTTTTTAGGATGCTGTCTAGATTTGCCATAGCTTTCCTCCCCAGGAGCAAGCGTCTTTTAATTTCTTTGCTGCAGTCCCCATCTGCAGTGATCTTGGAGCCCAGGAAAATAGAATCTGTCACTACCTCCATTTCTTCCCCATCTATTTGCCAGGAATTGAGAGGGCCGGATGCCATGATCTTTGTTTTCTTGATGTTGAGTTTCAAGCCAACTTTTGCACTCTCCTCCTTCACCCGCATCAACAGGCTCTTTAGTTCCTCTTCACTTTCTGCCATTATTTCAGGTATAGTTGGCTCTTTATATCATATAAGGAAAAGCTAGTCTGTGTTAACTTATACTTAAGGACTCTATAACATAATCTTAAGGAAGTCTGCTTAGGTGTATTCAATGAAGCTTATTTATTTCAGGTATAGTTGGCTCTTTATATCATATAAGGAAAAGCTAGTCTGTGTTAATTTATACTTAAGGACTCTATAACATAATCTTAAGGAAGTCTGCTTAGGTGTATTCAATGAAGCTTATTTAGGGTTATTCTGCACATGTTAGATAATACCCCTTCAATATACTTTAGAAGTAGGTTTTCTTGTTTCTGCATACCTTGTTTTGGCTTCGCTTTGGATTTCCTTTTGATGCTGTGAGTCAACTCTGCTTTTCTGCATTTGGACTTTCCTCCCCTTATTTCCCAGGCTGAAATTTGTGACATACATTCCACACTAAGACTGATGGAGGCAGCCTCCCATCACACTTTGCTCCCTTGCCCTTTCCGAAAAATTTGTTCTTTGAAAAATGGTACCTACTTGCACCTTTTATTATTGTGCCCCTTAATCCTACTATTCTGTGCCTATGATTGCCTCTCCCCTTCCCCCAAAGTGTCCCAGATGTATTTTTTTTTAAACCCAAAATATAACATCACTAGGGGCAAAGCCCGTTGTATCCAAGAACACAACAGGCGCTAAAGCTTGGCAGTAGGAAGAGGAGTCGTCCAGTCTGTAAGGGCATGGGGTTGAATGTGTGTGTTGTGTGGGAGGTTGTGGTGGCATGGTGGCAAATGAGGGCATGGGTGTGGAGATATGGGTGTCAATAACATGTGGTTTGGAATGTTTGTTGAGTGTGGGAGAGGACTGATGTTTGGGAATTGTGGCATAGTGGTTGCAGATGAGCTTTCCAGAGCCATGTCTTCAGATATGTGAAGGGAAAATCAGACTGGAGACTCTTCTTAGGGGAAGATATATGGCAACCAATTCCCCCCAGTTCTGCATCATTTCCTTTCTTGTGTGAATTAGGCCACAGACACCAAAATGCCCCTCTGCCCTAATACACATGGGGTAGTCACAGTACACAGTTGTCCACCCTGTTCCTTCTTTTCCATTTTTTCACTGTTGATAAAATGTTAGGTGCCCACATGCTTCTTTCATGGTTGCTCCTTAGAAGAAGAATGGATTTTTGTACCCTGTTGTTTACTACCCAAAGGAGTCTCAAAGCGATTTACAAACACCTTTTCGATTTGTCTTCCCACAATAGTCAACCTGTGAGGTATGTGGGGCTGTGAGAGGACTAAGAGACCTGGGAATGGGCCGCAGTGACCCAGCAGGCCTCAGGTGTCTCAAAGCATTTTCTAATCATCTTCCCTTTCTCTCCCCATAGCAGACTCCCCATGAGGGAGGAAGGGTAGAGAGCCTCACATGGAGGCTGGCAACCCTAAGAGGCAACAGAACTATGTCTCTGTGCATAGCAGTCTTGACCTTAGTTTGTTTTTTGTACTAATTTTTTATTTGCCAGGTCAAGGTTGAAAAACATCAAGTCAGTCCCCCTGTGTCTCCAGCCATTTACTTGTTCACTATTTACAGTTACATTCCTCTTAGCAGGGAGTCTCCAATTACCAGTACTCTCCTTTTTTTCTTCTTCTCAACTCCATTTCCTTCTATCCCCGTGGCCTCTTCACTTTGTCTTAGACTTTGTTTTGGGACCTCTTCCCTCGTTAACACTTGCACCTCCTCTGCAAGGGCCTGAAATCTATTCTGGAGCTCCAAAGGCCCCGAGAACCGTCTCGCTCTACGCTGTTGAGTCTTTTTCCGAACTGTCTGTAGAGGCTTCGTAATGAGGTCAATCCCCTTATCCTCTTCAGGACTGGTTGTATCCTTCTTATTCCGAGTTGCACAGCTCTGGTCTATGAACTCCTCCCTTTTCTTAATTTGGGTCAGAGTAATAATGCTGTCTTCTAATCCCCTAATCCTTTCCTCCAAAAGTCTTACCATCTTACACTTGGGGCAGTTGTAGTCCATCTTGTCTTCAGGGAGGAAGGCAATCATGCCACACTCACTGCAGATGATGGGATAGTTTTCCTGGAGGTCCATTGTAATTTGTAGGCAGTGCAACTACTAGGGAAATATAATCTACTGATTCTAATTGCTAGGCCAAGAACCCCAGGCTAAGAGCCTCAGGCCAAGAGCCCTTTGTCTCTCGCAAGGAGCAGCCCTTTTTAATCCTCCCAGCAATCACCCAGCAATCACCTCACTCAGTACCACAATAGGCTCACCTGGTCAGCAGCAACACTCCCCAGTAGCTCTCTCTACGTGCTCTCAGTTGTCTGAGCTCTGAGTCTGAGTTGTGGTAGAGAAGAAACATTTAAGGCCTCCCACACAGGTTGTTGTTGAATTTAAAGACTTGAGGCCTACTTCTAGCCTCACACTAGAAAATACAGCTGCAAAAGCACATCAAAAGTGCACTATCCAACGTATGCAGAGTGAAGCTTATTAGGATAACACTGTTGGTCTCCCCTCCTTACATGAATAGATACTTAACCCATAGTTGTACTGTGCAGTATTAGGTTAGATTTCAGAATTTTGAGAGCGTCTATTTTAATTTCCAAAGCAAAATTCTAGTCTTTAATGACATACGTAATGCCTGACAAAATCATAGAACTTGGTCAGAGGATAGGGATGGCTTTACAGTGAAATCCTTAATGTCAACTAGTGTAACCCTGTGTTGTAGTACGCTCCAGTTACTTAGTGCTTATCTCTACACTTGCTTACTTTAACTAACAAGTGGAATGTAGATTCAGGTTGTGTTGGTCTGAAGCAGCAGAACAAAGTTTGAGTCCAGGAGCCTCTTAAAGACTAACACAATTTTATTCAAGGGACTCTTTATTCTGCTTTTGTAATCCCTGGCCCCAAAGACATTAATTTGGCCTCAATTGGAGTCATGGATTTTTTGACCCTGATTAACCTGGTTAAATGAGTTACCAGCTGAGATCCTGGCCCTCATGGAACTGTATATTATGCAGGGCCCATAAAATGGCACTCTTCCACCAGGCATGTGGTTGAGGCCAGGGCTGTCTAAATTATATGGTCCTTCCTCCTTCTCCTTGGCTCCCTCCCTTTGCTTCAAACCATCTTGCTTTGTATCACCTCCAGCCTGAGTAACCAGTGGTGGGTATTTTAAGAGGGTAGGGGAATGGGGGTAGTTTTTAATTGGTTTTAACTGTATTTTATTGTAAACCACCCTGACCCCGCTCATGAGGGAGAGTACAGAAAACAATCAAATAAAAAAATAAAATCACAACTCAAATGTGAAAAAAGAAAATGGTCACAATTTCACAAAAGCAGTTATGATTTTAGAACAAAATAATGGTTGTAATAGTAAATTGGTTTCATTTAAATAGGCAAATGACTTGTATCCAAGTCATAATATTTTTTTCTTCACATAATATTGTACTTTTTAATATTTTTACATTTTTATAGAGTTCTTTCATGACTGACCTTTGGAGCACAGCAAAATAAAGTTTTGAATACATTTGGAACTACACAAGGCATATGAGCATTTAAAGTACATAAATACAGCCCTGTTCCTGGGTCAAGAGGCCAAAATCAAAACAAACACGATGCTAATTTGTGTTACAAAGGAGAAGAGCCCTGGACTAACAGGTTGATGAGACACAGAGGAATAGGGATGATCCAACTAAAGTTAGTCACTTTTAAATAAGAGTGCCTATGTGTGCACATGTAACACATACATATCCAATGAGTTTACATAATATGGTTTCAGTGAATGATGCAATCCTCCCCTTGAAAATTGTTAAATTACTTCATGTCAATAGATTTCATTTGTAATTGTGGATTTCTAAAATAAATATAGATATGCCTCCTGTTTTCCTCTGCTTTCCCAGAATAAGGCTGGAGAGAAACAGGACTGAAAAAATTGTAAACCTGAATTACAGCAAAATTCCATTTTCAGAACTCATCTGTTATCATGAGGACTAGACGTTTGTTATTTTAAAAGGTTTCCACAACTTTCAAGGTTTAAATTGCCAAGGCTTTAAGGAACCATCTAAATCACTTGATTGAGGATATAATTGCAATTTTCCCCCTGGATCAGATTTATAAAAGTTTGCACAACTCCAGGCACAGGAAGCAGACCCCTCACAGAGCTTGGTTGATGAAAGAGTATTCACAAAGCCTGTAGAAATGAGAGATGTAGAGTAGTGGCTATTAATTTTCTCTGGTATGATTTTTACCTCTCTCACTCTGTTAGAGAGCTTTGTTCCAGACTTGTAGCCTATGGCAGGAGGCTGGGGAAGATGCACTTCAGTGAGATACAGCTCATAAAAAAGTGTGACAAATTGCAATGCCAGGGTTGTCTTGGTTGCTTGTGATGTATTGAAATTAAATCCCAGACCAGACAATAACAGCAGCAACAGAACTATGTCGTTTTCTATGGGTCCCCATCACAAATCCCGTAATAAGAGAGACTCTGAAAAACCTAACACATCCAGAAGCCTGGCTAACAAACATGTCTGTTCCACGTAGAAAAAGGTGGTTTGAGTAAAAGGGCAAAAGAAAGGCCGCAAGAGAGGATGCCCCCTACCCTAATGTTTTGGAAAAGGATCCTGGAATTAAGAAACCTGGTCCCTCCAAGGAATTGTTTACAATGTGGTTGGGGAAGGTTATTTGATCTATAGATCATCCATGAAAACTTGCTCTAGGTATATCTACTTAGAGTAAGGTAGTGAAGCAAAAAGGATCCTGAAATGGCTTGTGGGCCCTTACACTGCCTTCAGTTGGCTCTCCTGTCTGATCCATCTGCATCTCAAGCTTTGCGGCATTGGTCCCTTCTCTTTTAACTCCTATTTCATTTACGTTTCTTACCTTCCCTGGCACTTTTGCCACTTTCCTCTGGTTTCAGGAACCTCTTGGGGCCCTCTATCATTTCCATACCCTTCCTCTTTTGTCTCCAATTGCCTCAGTTTCCTGCTAATTTTTCTCTGTTGTGACCCTTTATTCTGGCTTGTCTTCCCTCTCTCCCCACTTCTCTGACCATGCCTTGAGGCAATTGAGGACAAGATGGAGGAGGGAGTATGAATCTGAGAGAGAGTCCTGAGGGGATCTAGAAACTAAAAAGGACAGTGGCAAAAGTCGCAAGGAAGATAAAAGAGGGAAATTAAATAGGTTTAAAAAAAGGGAAGGAACTGATATAGAGTATGAGTTACAAAGTGGGCATGGGATGCAGCTTGAACAGGCAGGAGGGCCAACTGAAGGCAGTGCAAGGCTGCACCTGTCCTGTAAGCCTGGAATAGCTGCAAGTTGTTTTAAGTGTCCATTTTGTTTCCTTTAGACTCCCTTTGGAAGGTGGGCTTTAAATGGCTGGCAGCCATTTTTAGTAATCCAGTTCTCTCCCTCCCGTTTGGAGGGTGTGCATGCCTGTTTGTGTTGAGGCTGAAATGCCATTTATAACCTCAATTCCTCTTATCTCCATTTGGAAGGGGGAGAAGCAAAACAGATTGTTTAAATGGCCTGAACCCTGAACCCAATTCAACAAAAGGTCTGTGAAATATTCAGAGGACACACTGGTCAAAATCATGGGAATTTCGAATTGTGAGCCCGTTTGTGTCTATCTGTAGTTAGGAGATAGTATAACAATCCAGTACTGAATCCCAACAGGGAGGGAGGTAGAATCTCTCTCTCTCGTTCTCTCTCTCTCTCTCAGGTGTGGCTTGTCCTGCAGGAAGGATAACGGTTTACCTAAGGAACTTACCCATTTAAAAAGAGCGTTGTTTCCTTGCACTGATTTCCCTAAGCCATGGTGCAGAGTTATTTTAAGGTCTCCTGTTTTCTTGATTTTTTTCTGTTATGGGCCTCAGGGAATGTTGAACATATATTATAAGGAACAAGAAAATATAACCTGGAAGGGCTTGTCAAATTTTAATCTTGGTTTATAGAGGCTCACCATGTTAAATGTTAGGAATGTATTTACCATCTGCCATTACATACTTAGGGTACACCATGTCAGACAAGTCCCATTGATCCACAGCTCTAAAATGATGTTAGGGGAACTCTACTGATTTAAGTAGACATTGATGCACCATCTCAGTAAACTTTGAGATTTGCTGGGGGCATGTCTGCAGGAACCCTCCTTGAACTCTCAGTTCAGTGTTCTATTTCTAAACCAAAGTGGAGAAAATATCCCTCTTAAATAAAAAGGTACTATTTTACTTTTTTCCTAGACTTCAGAACTCGTCTCATCCCATGCTGATGGAACAGTTGTGTTTGAGGCTTATTGACCTAGCATGTGTCCCATGTGAATATTCTCAATAAAATACAGGTAGTAGGAAATACAGCAAATTTTAAATCTTATGGGCTTCCCTAGATTTAGTATGAATTCGCAATCTTCCTAAGGAATCCTGGGAACTGTAGCTCTGCAAGAGAGGGCATGATCTCCAACTAAGCATACCCAGTATCATTTAAACTATTCCCAGGATTTACTGGGAAAGCAATGGCAGTTAAAATGGCATAAAAGTCTCTAATACACAAAAGTGCATAAATAAGTATACGGATCACTAGACCTATGTCCAGATATGGAAACTGAGCTTGGGCTTTTAATGGCAGAGAGATGAAAGAGAGAATGAATGTGTCAAGTAGTATCTTGGTAGCACTGGGCCCCCAAGATACAGCTGGCCGCTCCCCGATCTGAAGTGTGATAAGGAGTGGTAAATCCAGTTTTGGCAACCTCCCTCATTGCAAAGCAAATCTGCCCAAAACTTGCACCAGCCCTGGACAGCCTTGGGTTGCTGACAACATCATGCGGAAGTATCACCAAAACTCACCAGCAACTAGAATCTGTCCAGATGTAGATTCTGCATGTGGAAACAGTCTATGAATTATCTTGGGAGCATCCCAAATGATTATAGAGTCAGTTTCACTTGCAACTCTAGCAGTTGAGTGTCTTGGTGAACAGTACCCATGGCTGTTATGCCTGCATGTGTCAAGAATCTGACTTGCCCTTCCCTCAAAACCACACTGATGAACTGGCTTTTCGGACTCCTGAGTGACCTACTTGTTCCTCTCTCCATCTATATCTTGGCAGTGATGAAGATATATATATATACCTGGAAAGTTCATCAATTTACATCTTGTTTCATCAGGAAGTAAACTAACTGTCTTCATTAGATGGCTGCTTAGAATGGACAAGGAGTACTGTTTAGTGGATTAGTGATATGCAATCAATAAAATACCAACCTTGTGTCACAGAGTTGAGAATGAATAGCCAAAGTGAGTCACATGATTTGGTCCTTCGTAGAGTAAATTCTGGAGTGGAAATGCAGAAAAGCAAGACAAAATTACTTGCAAGCCCTTATCCACAAAGGGGATAGGTTGTCTGATTTTCTTAAAGGAAGTTAGCATTTAAGAACCACTACTTTCATTTGCAGATAAAACATGTGTCTCTGCTTTGTTCTCTACCCATCAGCCAACTTAACTTGTCCCCCTTCAGCTTCCTCTCCTTTCCTTTCCCTGACAGCGTGTATCCATGATAGCTCAGTTACATGGTGCTGCTGCTGGGCTCAGCTGCATGATAGGAAACCTGCAAGAACTTGCAGGAGGTACCTCACTTTTCCTGTATTGCCTTCCTCTTTCTCTCCTTTGGGCAACTCTCATAATCATACCTTTCACTTCTTCCTGCCCTCCGCCGAGCTACTAACTGACCTGCCTATTATCCCCAGCTATGTTTATTGACTTCGTTATGCATGGCTTATTTACTTTATACTCTACCTTTTTCTATAGCAGAAACTCAAACCAGCTTACATCCTTACCTTCCATTTTATTTTCATAACAACCCTGTGAGGTAGGATAGGCTGAAAGTGTGCGACTGCCCAAAGTCACCCATTAAGATTGAAATGCAGAGTAGGGATAGGAATCTGGGTGTCCAAAATCCTATTCTCAAATGCTAACCATGAGACTACACTGGATTTTGTGGGGTGGCTACTATTAAACAGTAGTGAGCAGCCAGACCTGGATGAGCCATGGAGCTTGGGTGATATGATGTCATCCAATGGTTTCTCTCAGGTCTGACCCTGCTGCTCCCTCAAAGGTCAAAGCTGCCCTAAACGGCTATGCTTTTTTAATTAAAGCTTCAGTTGGCAATACTGTTGTGGTTGCCTACCAACAATTGCTGGAGATATTAGTTTCTTAAAGCTACAGTACAGAATCTATTTTGGGGGGCTTAATCTCCCATTGCTTTGGTTTCTTTTAGATTTCAATGGTTTCTGTAAGCCCGGGGCATTTCTCCAGTTTGCAGGAGGACTGGTCTTGTTTGTTCATGGCTCCAGTCACTGGATTTAAGTATCCACGGGTTTTACCACATTGAGAATTGGATGTATTGATTCATCTTCTAGAGTAATTGAATGGTTGGTGTTGCTGAAAGAATATCAAGAAGACTAGGCTTGAGTCTAGGCTGTGTTTCTTTCTACCACCAAATCACGTTTTCACTGATAGAAAAGGAAGAAGAATGGAAAGATTCCATTTTTCTGCTTTGATTGATGATATCACTACACGATATGCTTAATAAATATAGCTCTTTATTTAATAGTAAAAACTGTGTCCACATGGATTAATTACTGTTCTCCTTTCCAGCTTTATCTGGCAATATCTGTAGCATACTTTCTCACGGGTATTCTAGAGAGCATACTGAAGATACTCAGTTTTCCATCTTTGAATAGTACTAACACCTTTCACTACTGTATACATGTACAAATAAACCTTGAGTTGTCTTTCTATTTTAGGTTACAATGGGATTCCTAACCTTGAAAGTTTAACTGGAGAAGAAAACAACTCCTAAAGTTTGCCCGGAGCTTTCTTAAATAGGGCCATTATTTACAGCTTTCATATTAGTGTCTTTATCAGTAGCAACTTTTACTTAGGAGTATTCAATATTAATTTTTGTATCTAGCTCAGTGACTCTGCTTTCTAGGGGGCTATCTCTTGCTTTCTTTCCTTTTAAAAAATGGGAGCAATTATTTGTGCTTATGAGAGCAGTGGGAAATGCAGCTTGCTAAAAAACAAAAAAATACCAAATTATCCACAGGCAAATTACAGAACAGACACAACCCCAATGAACATTTGCTCTAACTACCCTGCTGCTGACCTCCTTTTTAAACTGGCCATGTGATTTATTTGAATCAATGGATCACCTTAGTAGAGCCTTTCCTGAGCACATTTTATTAAAAAAATTATCTGAACTTGCTGTAAAGTCAAATTATCAACCCTGCAAATAGTTAGCGCACACAGGAGTCATTTCTACAAGGATATGGCTTGAAAAAAATGGAGAAAAGAGTTTAAAACTCTGAATAGCTGAAGAGGTACATTTTAATAACTTTGGGCATGAGTCGCAGATGGCAGAAATGCCATCCAAGAAGTCATATAAAGACGGGTATCATTGGGATGGAGGGATCTTCACTTTATGACATGATGTTGTAAGAATTCTACTTAGGGTTGCCTGGGTAATGCATGTCACTTTGAAAGGTCTTAGATGTTTCACCTCCTGTCCTTATGATCTTCTGGTCTCTTCACTCATTATTCTTCCCCACTAGCTGCAGGCTCTGGTGAACAAGGGAAGTGATAGGCAACAGTTGAGCGGTAGGTGAAATGGCAGCATTTTCTCTTACTGCTTTGGATCTGTTGAAGAATAAATTTCAGAGAGAAACTATGACAGAAGCCACTCCTGCACAGGGCCCACCTTAAAGGGCATATGAGCCAGGCTCCTAAGCACTGCGGGCATCTCAGGCTGACTTCCCTCCCATAGGATTTCCCATGGCTCATGATCCTCAGTCATTCTTCCCAGAGGATTGGATAGCACAACATGTGCCCCCCCCACAAGACTCACACTTCTGCTCAAATCTATACTTTTTTCTTTTGCAACCAGCATGGTTGAAATCCCAACACACCAATCCAGCCAATTTCTTGCCAGCCTCAACACTCTCCCCTTTCTTCTGCTGCTGCCTAACACAGGGGCCAGCCTGGACAATCCACATGTCATGGTGCTTCAAATCCCACCTCACATATGGATTATGAGGACCCAGCTCCTGGAACTCCGGATCATATTCCAGGGCCCTGCCAACTCACTCTGGGTATGCTGCAGTGAGTGCCATGTACTCAACAAAGCCATGATGCCAGTTGGAGAATGACTTCACCTGTGGCTTCTCAGTCTTCTTGGTCTCTTTCATTTTACCCATGACACCCCCCTTTCCCTGACCTTTCCGAAAACCAAAGATATCTATAAAGAAGCCCTCCAAGGCTGTTTCCCAGACCTTGGATGGCAAATGCACCTCTGGCAGAGAATCAGTGTTTGTAAACCATCCAGGGGGTTCCCTGTCCCCAGGCCTTATGTCCTCTTCCAAGAGGTGCAAATCCTCCTTCCTCCTCTTGTGTAGCCAAGAGGGAAGGCCCAGCATGAAAACAACCACCAGCCAGTACCAACCCTCCCTAAAGTCCTCCTCACCTTCCCACAATGAGGACTCAACATAGGAGGTGAGAAGCATAGAATCATAGAATCATAGAATCATAGAGTTGGAAGGGGCCATACAGGCCATCTAGTCCAACCCCCTGCTCAACGCAGGATTAGCTCTAAGCATCCTAAAGCATCCAAGAAAAGTGTGTATCCAACCTTTGCTTGAAGACTTCCAGTGAGGGGGAGCTCACCACCTCCTTAGGCAGCCTATTCCACTGCTGAACTACTCTGACTGTGAAAAACTTTTTCCTGATATCTAGCCTATATCGTTGTACTTGAAGTTTAAACCCATTACTGCGTGTCCTCTCCTCTGCAGCCAGCAGAAACAGCATCCTGCCCTCCTCCAAGTGACAACCTTTCAAATACTTAAAGAGGGCTATCATGTCCCCTCTCAACCTCCTTTTCTCCAGGCTGAACATTCCCAAGTCCCTCAACCTATCTTCATAGGGCTTGGTCCCTTGGCCCCAGATCATCTTCGTCGCTCTCCTCTGTACCCTTTCAATTTTATCTACGTCCTTCTTGAAGTGAGGCCTCCAGAACTGCACACAGTACTCCAGGTGTGGTCTGACCAGTGCCGTATACAATGGGACTATGACATCTTGTGATTTTGATGTGATGCCTCTGTTGATACAGCCCAAAATGGCATTTGCCTTTTTTACCGCTGCATCACACTGCCTGCTCATGTTTAGTTTACAATCCACAAGTACCCCAAGGTCTCGTTCACACACAGTGCTACCTAGAAGCGTATCCCCCATGCCAGTAGGCATGCTTTTCATTTTTCTGACCCAGATGCAGAACTTTACACTTATCTTTATTAAATTGCATCTTGTTCTCATTTGCCCATTTTTCCATTGTGTTCAGATCTCGTTGAACTCTGTCTCTATCTTCCGGAGTATTTGCCAGTCCTCCCAATTTGGTGTCATCTGCAAACTTGATGAGTAGTCCCTCCACCCCCTCATCTAGATCATTAATAAATATGTTAAAAAGTATCGGGCCGAGCACCGAACCCTGAGGTACCCCGCTACTCACCTCTCTCCAGTCTGATGAAACACCATTGACAACAACTCTTTGAGTGCGGTTCTCTAACCAATTCCCTATCCACCTAACTATCTGAAAATCCAGATTGCAGTCCTTCAACCTATCCATCAGAACATCATGGGGAACCTTGTCAAAAGCTTTACTAAAATCCAAGTAAATGACATCAACCGAATTTCCCCGATCCAGCAAACCTGTTACTTGGTCAAAAAAGGAAACTAGGTTGGTCTGGCAGGACCTGTTGGAGACAAATCCATGCTGACTTCCTTGGATCACCAAATTGTCCTCCAGATGTTTGCAGATCGCTCCCTTTAATATCTGCTCCATTATCTTCCCCACAACAGAGGTCAGACTCACTGGTCTGTAGTTTCCCGGGTCATCCTTCCTCCCTTTTTTGAAGATCGGAATAACGTTTGCTCTTTTCCAGTCCTCTGGGACATCTCCAGTCCTTAAAGAGGTTCCGAAGATGATGGACAAGGGCTGTGCAAGTTCTCTGGAAAGTTCTTTGAGTACTCTCGGGTGCATTTCATCTGGACCAGGGGATTTGAACTCATCCAGTGCAGCTAAATGCCTCTCGACCACCTCTCTATCCATGTTAACCTGCCACCCAGACACTATCCTTTGGCTACAGCCATCTCTACATGTGCCTAAACACTTTGACCTGTGGGAAAAAACTGATGTAAAATAGGCACTAAGCCTTTCTGCTTTCTCTGCATCTTTCGTTAGAGTTTGTCCATCTGCACCCAACAGTGGGCCTATTGCCTCCTTGACTTTACGTTTGCTCCTCACATAACTGAAAAATCTTTTCTTGTTACAATGGGCTTCCCTGGCCAATCTTAGCTCACTCTCAGCTTTGGCCTTTCTGATGATTGATCTACAGTGCCTAGTAACCTGTAGGTACTCTTCTTTAGAGCTCTGTCCTTCCCTCCATTTCCTGAACATTTTCCTTTTCTTTCTTAGTTCCTCTTGAAGTTCTCTGTTCATCCAAATAGGCTTCTTAGAGCTCCTGCAGTGTTTTCGTCTTTCTGGAATAGTCATTGATTGAGCATGCAATAGCTCTTGTTTGAGTAGCGCCCACCCTTCACATGCTCCCTTCCCTTCCAGCATTCTCGTCCATGGTATGACACTCATCATGTCTCTGAGTTTATTAAAGTTTGCCCTACGAAAATCCAACATCCGCGTCTGGCTACAAGCTTCCTTGGCTCCCCATCTCAAAAGGAATTCTATGAGGACATGGTCACTTCCCCCTAGGGTCCCCACCTCCTTCACCTCATCCACCAACTCTTGCCTGTTGGTCAGTATTAAGTCCAGTATGGCTGAACCTCTTGTGGGTTCATCTACCATTTGATAAATGAAATTGTCAGCCAGGCAGGTCAGAAACTTGCATGACTGAGGACGCTTCGCAGAGTTAGTTTCCCAGCACACATCTGGGAAATTGAAGTCACCCATGATGACAAGGTCCTGCCGTTTGGATATTTTCTCAAGCTGCTCACAAAGTGCAGCATCCACATCTTCTCGTTGGTCAGGCGGTCGGTAGCAGACACCAACCACCACACTGTTTGTTTTCCCCTCGCTTATTTTCACCCAGATGCTTTCCACTGCAGATATGCTCTCCTTCACTAGAATTTCCTGACAGGTAAGCCCTTTCCTCACATACAGTGCCACTCCTCCACCTCTTCGATCTATTCTGTTTTTTCTGAACAGTTCATATCCATCCACCATTACATTCCAGTCATGAGAATCATTCCACCAAGTTTCTGTGATGCTGAGTCCTGCACCCCTTCTTTCTAGGACGGCAGACACTCTTCAATTCAGGGCATGCCCCTTCCTCATAATGGCTGCCTGAGTCAGAGTTTCCCCCTACATTGACAATTCAGAGCCGGGGGTTCTGCTGGAGCTGCTCACTCTGCCTCTGTCTCCCATGTGAACCTAGGCATGGCAGTATACAAGCCAAAAAGAGGGAACATCACTTGCTTGTGATGCCTGTCTGTGCTCACTAGCCTGTCTATGGCTGCCTGCTAACAGCCCCCAGCTGGGTCTGCCCCATGATCCCTCAGCAGGTCTCTGGCCCCAGGCCTTGGCCTCCTGAGACCAACTCCTTCTGCCTGTGGAGCCTTCCCGCAGGCCCTCATGCTTGCTCCTCCAGTGACTGGAGACAGTCCCACTGCACCTGGGCTGCATCCCTGCTCCCTGTTGGTCACAGGGGACACTCCCCAAGGAACTCATCCCAAGGTCAGACCCCTCACTGGGTCCCCGGAACAGCCACAGCCCTTGCTGCCTGAGCCCTCACAGCACTGCCTCCCCTTCTCACACTCTGTTTGAACCTGGGCTGGGGAGGCATCAGCCTCTTATCCAGCCATTCTGGCCTGTGATTGCCGGTCTGCTGCCATGTCCTCTGGGCACTCCCTAAGCTCAGACCCTGAGCAGAGTGGGAATGGGAACCAACGTTCTGAAGCCACTGCAGCCACTCAAGCCAAGCCTCTGCTGCATCTTCTGGTTCTCTTGGCCTCCCTCTGAGCTGTCCAAACAACACACTGTCCTGACAGTTTCTGGTGGTGGAGACACCGAGCCCAGCATGTGGCACCTTAAATAGACACCCTGGGGCCACCCCTGCCATCACCACTGTGCGTGCCCAGTACAGCCTTTGCTGTGCAGGCATGTTCCACTATGCATGCCCTCCGCCTCATCTATTAGTGGCCACGGTCATTTGCGGCCGCGCTTTTTCAAGGAAAGGGGAACACAATAAAAACGTCTCCTGTTTTACAACTCACCATTTCAACAGTATGTTTTTAAAAAGCTGACCAAATTTTCTAAAGGACTCTTGAGAAATTGCTCGTCAACCTTACCTGAAATGTCAGGAGTGTTAATTGTAGTAATTTATTGCACATTATTAATCTAGGTTATATTAACATGGTTAAAACAATAGCTCCTTTAATTTTTACCTTAGAAAGAAAAACATGCAAAATGCAAACAAGAAAACGGATCTACTTAAAGATGTTATGCTGCTGGTGGTGAAAAGACCCTTCTCTCCCTTAGTTCAATTTGGAATTAATTCAGCATGCACTAAGCAATATGACATATGTGCATTGTTAGGATGCAGGCACAAAACCTTTGTCCACAAGGGAAAACTCAAAGTGATTGCTTTATCGAAATGTTCCAAAACAAGATTTCAGTTTATTTTCCTAATTATTATATTTAGACTTCCTGTATCCTGACTAGAGGGAATATACGTATTCTCAAGACCAAAGATTAATGCTTTCCTCAGCCTCAAGAATCTATATCACATTACTGACAACATGAGCTAAAAACATTTTGACCCCATCATTGATTATCTGCGACTCGGTAGTTCAGTTGACAACCCCACCCCCCACAAAGACAAAAAACACTGGCAGAAAATTAGCACTTCAGAATCCCTGTTTTGCATTCTTCAAGTAAACTATTAGAATTTTTTGTCAGCTAAATGTTCTTTGATTTATATAACAGTGTGTTTGTGATATACCCCAAATGAGGATCTTATTAGTCCTGCTTGAAACAACTACTATTTCCAAGTGATTTTTTGTGTGTGGATTTTTATTTTTTTTTAAATGCCTTTCAACACCTAGAGACTGAATATAAGCATCATATTCATTTTTATTTTCGGTACCATGGTAATGAAAGGATTTTAATCATTGACATTACTATGTGAATTATTATTACAGAAACCCCTGCTGTTGAGTGAGACAAAATTAACCCAGTATACAGGACATTAAAAAAACCCCTCAGCTAATTAGTGAGTGAATAGAAACAAAGAGAACAGAAAACAAAGGTGTGGAGGGGAAGACACTTAAGTAAGAAGCTCCGTCTTCCATTCCAAACATTGATCTTTCGGCACAGAAATCTTTTCACTCTCTCTGATTCATTCCATTAGAGTTGAGCTTTTTTTATGTTTTCTAATTAGTTTTCTAAAGCCACAATCTCTCTCCTCTCTCAAACTGTTGAAATCCAAAGGCTCATAACAGAAAATGGAAGATATTCTAAAATGCTTTTAAAATTATTTCCCAGGCGATCAATATTGGAGACGCACGGTAATTCTCTGGATTATTCTAGGAAATTATTTGTGTCTCCTCCTTTTGCTCGAATGACAAGATAATCTAACTAATAAAGCACGGCTTCATTGGAGGAAACCATTTATTTGAAGGGATGACACCGTTGTCCAGGTTGCAGGTCCCACATGGAACACACAGAGCCAGTGATAGGTTTAAATCACTGCATGGCTTGCATTTTTCCTGCAACTAGTCATGCTGGTTTCCAGTGGGCAATGCATCACACCGCTGATGTAAGAGCTGAAATGAAGACAATCAACCCTGAGAATCCACCAGAGAAGTATTCACGCTGGGCGCCATTTGTTTCTAATTGCTCTTTGTAAGTTATAGTTTGAGATAAAGCTCCCAAAATGGAATAAACACAAAATAATAATTAAGTCTGTTTCTCTTTCTAAGCCTGACAAAAGCTTTTAATTTTTTTTGTAAGATCCAGCTTGCTCTTCCCTCTTGCATTCTGCTTCCTACCCAGCTCCTCTCCCATCCACCCCCAATTGCTCCTCTCTTTTGTGTGCATCAGGCATTTCTGTCTCATAAATAACATTCAAAATATTTGCTGGGTTCCCTTTTGAATCCATCATTGTGTCTGTGTTGTAAATATAGAAGAAACAATCATACAGTCATATCATGTGCTCGTAATTTACTATTCCAATAATCTCAAAATGTTTAGAACAAAGCAGCATTTTTAACTGTTTCCTTTTCTTTGGGGGAAAAATGTACAGAATAATGACATAAAATGGCAGGCTTTCTAATTGTATTGTTTTTGGAAACCCCAGGACAATGGGAAAGCAGAGGTGATGGGGGGGGGCACTGGGGAGAAGTTTGAGAAAATAATCAGCAAGCTGCACACTTTTCACTACCACATTTTTCTGTTTCTAAACACTTCAGATAACTTCTTAGGAAGAAAACAATTTTACATTCTATGTGATGGCTGTGGCTGAACCTGTTCATGATAGTCCCAACCTAAGGTTGGACATTAATGTGCAATATATCCTCAGAGTTACCCAGAACTCTCTTTCCTGAACTCTTTTCAAGTTTTCAGGTGAAGGGCTGTGGCTCAGTAGAATGATGCATGCTTTGCCTGCAGAGGGTCCTAGATCCCATTCCTAGGAACTCTGTGTAGATTCAAGTAGCTGTAAACAGCTTATCTACAACTTAAGGCGCCAAGCAGATCAAGGCCGCAGCAACAGAGACACTTTGGCAGGAAGCCCAGGATGGCACCTGGTCGGGGGACGTTACCCCTCCCCTGGGAACGGGGCCGGTTCAGGCAAGAGAATTGTATTGATAACTGCTTCCTTTCCCGATATCGAACAGTCTTGAATTTAAATGTTTGAGTATTCTGATCTACTTCCAATTAAAGCTTTCTTTTCATAGAAGCCTTGTTGTGAGTTCTGTCTGCCTCTGACAGTAGCATACATTAGAGAGAAACCACTCTCTCTAAGCCCCTGGAAAACTGTTTCCAGTCAGAGTGGATGGGACCCAGGTAGGAGGAATGATAAGGCAGAAAGTCCTTTTCTGATAGACATAATGCTATAGCCCCATGCATTCACTGCAGTGAACATATATATGGTAAGAGTCCATTTAAAGATGAACGTTGAATGTAATAGAATATTTCACTGCCACCTTTCCAGAATCTTGTTCAAGGCAGCTTATAATTTAAAAAATACATTATAAAAGGCCATTGAAGACACAACCATTAATAACACAAACCAATAGACATAAAGGTAAAGGTATCCCCTGTGCAAGCACCGAGTCATGTCTGACCCTTGGGGTGACGCCCTCCAGAAGGATGGAAGGATGGAAGGCTGAGTCAACCTTGAGCCAGCTGCTGGGATTGAACTCCCAGCCTCATGGGCAAAGCTTTCAGACGGCTGCCTTACCACTCTGCGCCACAAGAGGCTCTTATAGACATAAGAAGCCTAAAAATAGACAAGAAGCCTAAAAATTATCCATAAAATGAAGCAGGCCATTTAAAAGCTGATAAGATAAACCTCTAATTAAAAGCATGGGTAAAAAGATATGTTTAAGTCTGGTACCTAAATGAAAGTAAAGTAGGTGCCAGGGAAACCTCAAAGGGGAGGCTGTTTCCAAGGCAAGGTGCCCCCACAGAAAATGCCCTAGTTATCACCCGCTTCACCTCTGAAGGCAGAGGCACAGAGATAAGAGCTTGAGAAGCAAATCTCAGCTGTTGGACTGGGCAGCATGGGAGGAGACAGTCAAGTGGCTTGGCCCTAAGTTATTTAAAGGAATAATTGTGCTCTGAAACAGAGGGGTATGCAGTGCAGGTCTTTCAGTAGAGTGATGATACAATCCCTGTAACCAACTTCTGACAGTAATTTGTAAGCTGCATTTTAGACTAATTAAGGTTTCCCAATCAAGAAATATAGAGCACATTACAGTAATCCAACTTTGTTTGTTTATTTGTTTGTTTATTCATTTGATTTATATACCACCCTTTACTGTGACATCTCACAATAATGTATTTTATTTATTCATTTGATTGAGTTATATGTGATTAAATCATGAATCGCTGTGGCCAGATGATACATTTGGAAGAATGGCCATAGCTGGTGAGACATCAAGACACTGATGCTGCAGAAGACACGTTGGTCTTCTATAGGCCAGGATCTAGTAGCACTCCAAAGCTATACAATTTTCTCCTTGAAAGGGACTGCAACCCCCTCCAGGACAAATGGATTCTGTAATCCCTGAGCAAATTCTTCATTGACCAAAAGCACCTCAGTCTTATCTGGACTGAGTTTCAGTTTACTGAACTTCATCCATCTTATTATCTTCTCCAGGTACTCCAGGTAAGGGCGTTCACAAACCCACTTGGTTTAGCTGCTAATATTAAATAGAACTGGGTGTCATCTGTATTTTGAAGGCACCTCACTCCAAATCCTTATTTATTTGTATGTATGTGTTACATTCAATTTACATTTGGCGTAGATGACTGTTTTTAGCCAATTGAGTTGGCAGATTTTAGTAGGAAGAGGTAGAAAGATAAAACCACCCTCTCCTTCCTTACCCATAAGCTAAGTTCCACTAATGGAAGAGGTAAAGGTAAAGGTAAAGGTAAAGGTAAAAGTATCTCCTGTGCAAGCACCAATTCATGTCTGACCCTTGGGGTGACGCCCTCTAGCGTTTTCATGGCAAACTCAATATGGGGTGGTTTGCCAGTGCCTTCCCAGTCATTACTGTTTACCCCCCAGCAAGCTGGGTACTCATTTTACCGACCTTGGAAGGATGGAAGGCTGAGTCAACCCAGCCTCATGGGCAGAGCTTTCAGACTGCATGTCTGCTGCCTTACCACTCTGAGCCACAAGAGGTACAAAGGTTAATTTTCCCCACCATTCTCCTTTGCAGTGTCTCATCCCACATGGCTGTTAGTTTACGAGGATCCCAAGACCCCAGGAATCAATTTTTCTGGCATCAGAAATATTGTTGAGGTACTGAGAACATGGGGAAGGTGCATGGCTATCTGCAATTTCTACTGAAGTATCACTGGATCCAGCCTATGAATTTTATTCCCATGCACTGTAATTTATGTAATTTCAGGTGGGTAGCCATATTGGTCTCCAGTCACACTTTGAAGACCAACACAATTTCTAGTAGGCCAAAACTTTTTGGCCTCCCCCTTCCCACTTAAGCCCAAAGATCATCCCAAAGTGGTGTCCTGAAGAGCAGGGGACCATTTCAGGTAGTTCAAGGACTTGTAGCAAAAGAGGAAGGCATAAAATTCTATGGACAAAAGTGTCTTTCATTATTGGAAATAGAATTTTGGATCTATACCTCCAGGTGGGGCCTGGAGATACCCCAGAATTGCAACTGTTCTCCAGCCTACAAAGATCAGTTCCCTTGGAGAAAAGGGCTGTCCACCCTGCTCTCAAATCTCACCCTTGGCTCCATCCCTAAATCCCTAGGAACTTCACAACCTGGATCTGGCAACCCTCATCTAACCTAATTTCCCTTATACTCTTCCAAACAGCCCAGCCATTCTTATGATTTGCAAAGGTGGCAGTTATCACATTTAGTACAACTGCAGGATACTGTCACATGCAACATCTAATAACTGCTAGATAATTCCCTAAGACAACATAGCCATTTCATTCGTTATTAGATAGAGTTTTCTCTATCTAACTCTGGAGTTTTCTCCAAATTACAATGGATGTCCAGATTACAGACATCAGTTCCCCTAGAGGAAATATTAGCTTCAGAGTTGGAATCTGTGACTTCATATCTCCATGGCGTTATATCCTGTCCCCAAACGCTACACTCCCCAGGCTCTACCTCCAAATCTCCAGAAATTTCCCAAGCAAGGGTTGGCAATACCATCTCTTGATAACAAGCAGGGTTACATGAATTTATATATGTCCTAAAAGGCACCTCCCATAGTTCTATAAATGGATTAGGGCTGTTGTACAACATAATGGTTCAGGAAGACAATTTTATAAAAGGAATAGGAATGCATCTATGCCACTGTTTATTGGACATATTATCTTGCTCTTATTGCATTGTCTTCTACACCTGTATTTCCATTTATTTTATTACATATCATGTCTCACACTTTATTGTTGCATTGTTTCTATTTTTTTACAGTCCTAGTCCTGTAGTATTGCTAATTGGAGGTCTTATGCTACTTGATCACATTGTTTTATACTATCTAATCCATTTTGAATCCCAGCAAGAGCTGCAAGCTATAAATAGAGTAAATAAATATTTTGCACTCAGAGAACTTTGCAGCAATAAGAACTAACCATGTATCAGTGGCAGATATGAGGAGGAACGGAGGAATAGAATTCTAATTCAGATGTGCACACCAGGATCAGGTCCAAAGTGCACATCCTTAGGTAGCATTAGGTAAACTCTCTATAAATTCTAAATATTTATTTTCTGTCATGTAGTCATCCTATTCTTTATTTAGCTTCATCCTGTCTTTTTCTTGTAAAGCACTAAAAAAAAACATATAGCTGCTTTTAATATCATAGTCGATGGTAAACTTGTAAGGGATGGGTAAAAGAAAAAAAATGACGCTCCAGCTATAGTTTGGAGTTGAATTGGCAATTCCTTGCAGCACATAAAGAAGACATTACAGCTGTCAATCAAAGGGTCACGAATCCCCCTCCTCTCCCTAATGCCGCAGCCTCCCCTACTTAGGCCTAATTTCTAAAACAACCAGGAAGCCCAACAGGCAACATTAATCCTCGCACGCTGCTGCTCTCTGCAGAGTTGAGCCTGCTGCCTTCTTCCATCATGACTGCCACATTTTTAAATAGACTGCTTGACATTGTCCCACGAGGCCTACTTATGGTGGAAGGCTTAAGATCTCCATTCTCAGTCTTAAGGAAAGACATTTTAGTCTTAGGGTAGATTAAACCCCCAGGCTAAAAATAATAACATGCAGCTGTGGATTAAACCCCTTGATTAACCATACATAATGTCACAATCTTCTGTTCTAATTTTCAATTGTGGTGACATGGGCCATTGAATCTAACCCCTCCTGAATCCCATTTGGGGGATGGGGAATGGGGCTTCATAGCTGCGCAGTTTATTAATTTCTATATAAGTCTAACTGAGACTGGCTTGCAGGTCTCAAGTTTAAATGAAAGGATGACTCCATAAGATAAATCTTGGTATGAAGACATTTGTTTCTTACTGCATATACCAGTCAGTCCATTTCTCCCAAGCAGTTTAGGAAGGAAGGGAAAATTCAAAATGTATACACTACTGAGTACTATCGAGGTGAGCCTGTGCGGAAGATGTGGTAAATTTGAATGAGGGGTGACTGGCTGACACTCGTTCCATTCATGTTTGGCTTCACTGACTGTGTGATAAAAGTGCTCTTTGAAAGATGTTTGTCTCTCTTAGCCAATGAATCTCTTTTATTTCAAATTCCATACTTGTTTCCTCTTCACTAATATCAATGGAAGTTTCCTTCTGGTGATGAATTCACTGCATACATTTATTTGATGAGTGGGTATGTTACAGCTTAGTGCCTATGATTACTGTTTATCTAAGGTACTGTCCCCCAAGAATTCTGGGACATGGAGCAAGAAGGAGATACATTTTTCTCCTGCTGAACACCCGTAGACCACTACGTTACAGTCTGGAGGTATAACACTTCTCTGAAGATACGATTAATCTCTGTGAAGACTAGGATTACATGATATCTGAGTCTAGATGCATAGTTGAACAGTTCAGTGATTAATTTAACATACATTCGGGGCTCATTCCACACATGTAGGATAATGGACTTTCAGGAAAATCTACTTCTAAAGTACACTGAAAGTGCATTAACCATTATGTGCAGAATGGGTCCTAGTGCCAGTTTCCCCCACAGTACACAAGGATACTTTGATGTGCCCCTGGTGACCATTTATTAAAAGTTTTTTATTTTTAATTTTATGACAGTGCAAGGCAAGGTTTTTGATGATTCCCACTATGGACCCTTTAGGTCCCTGGCACATACTGGGCTGCAGTGGGAAGGGGGTTGTCATGAAAGTACTATTTTTCTGATTGATTTTAGCATTCCTATCTTTATTTAACATCCCCCTCCAAAATGATCTAAATGTGAGTCCACTCTGAATTTTCATCTTCACTCAGCTACTAAAGGAAAGTTGAGATTGTAGCTATTATAAACCCTGTGGAAAAATGCTATTTGGCTGATAAATTAGTAGTGTTTGGTGCTAATATTACTAATTCAACATTTGGAAAAGTTGCTCTCTGGGGAGAAATAACATGTTATATAGCTCACTGGAGAAACTAGGGAGATAGTTAATGGGCGTTGGCTGCACCCCATGGATGGTGTGCCACACTGTTCACACTGCCACTGACGTTCTGCCAAAGGATAGGGAAGCAATTGTCAACAAAATTGATTGTTTCTTTCTTGTTTTGCCAGTTAGAGACAAAAGGTTGAAAGAGTTCTGTGGAGTTCAGTGCAGACTTCTACCAAACCATAGCAACCCAGACTGATTATCACTAATGCAAGCTTAGAGAGAAGGCTGCATCTTTGGAGATCTCAAAGTCATTCTTCTTGTCGGAAAGAATGTCTCTCCCACTATCCTTGGTGTATTTTTCTCTCCTCTGCAATCAATATCATGGGCTTGGCTTTAGTTCTCAGCTTCCCAACGAGATTTCCTCCAAATTCACAGAAGTTAAAGTAGACATAGAGATGCAATGCGCTTAAGTGAGAGAATTAGACAAGGGATTTGAATGATTAAAATATGACAGCTGTCTTGAAAAGGTCTCATTTACAATGGAGAAATCAAGCATGAAGAAAAAAATATTAGGATTTTTTTAAAAAAAGCTAATATTGAGAGCCCATAAGAGTAAATGAGGAAAATATAATAGTCAGTTTTAATACTTCATCAGCTGAGAGCTCTACATGTGGGAAAAGGAAAGAGGTAAGAGGAAAAGGACATGAATGAATGGGAGCGATGAAAAGGAAGGGGAGAGGTCAGGCCAATTGAGTGCATTGTAAGGGGACAGGAACTGTGACAGAATAAAGGACACCAACACAAATTCTTATTTGATGAGAACTGGCCACAGCTTTATTGAAATGTAAGTGATCATCAGTGCAACACGGAAGGATCTGGCCATCTTGTGGCCAGCAGCCTTCAAGGAACCCCCATCTCCAGCAGCAAAGTCCAAAGGTACATGGAAATGTGTATGTGTGAGCAGTGGGACCAATGCTTGCTGGGCATCTGGGAGGTAGCAGCCAAGAGGAGAGCTCTGAAGGTGGCAGCCTGTTCTAGGCCTAGCATGCAAACTCAGTCTCCCCTCAAATATAACGATCAACACATTATAACAAAAAGGGGGGCTGGGTGGGAAGCAGTGAACCTGAGGGAGGAGAAAGTGGCCAAGCACTGCTATGTGGGCCCTTTAGGTAGGTGCTTGACCCACTCCCTTGGCCCACCCAGAAGGCCAGCAGACCAATCTGCTCAGCCCTTCCCCACCCCAAATCAAACGGTGGGGAAACACTTTGGAGGGCCCAAACCATGGGGAAGGGAAGCAAAATGCATGAGAGTGCTGGGTCATGCAGAATCCAGCTTACAGTCATGCTGTAGCCAAACTGCCCCAGTCAGTGACTGTGAGTAATGGCGGCTGTGTTCCTCTGTCCTCACCCTCCTTAGATTGCCATTCAATGATGGTGTTGTGCCACGGTCCTCTCCATTTATTTTATTTTATTTAGTTCCATTTTATTTAGTTCCATTTATTTTATTTTATTTATTTGGATTTATATACCGCTCTCCCTTGTGGCTCAGGCCGGTTGACAGGTTTATTGCCTACCCATAGCAATTCATGCAAACCACTTGTGTGCACCAGTCTGTAGCATTTGGTGACAACAGGAACAGCCTCTTATATATCAGCTGTGTCCATGATCAGTCACACTTTGTGTTCTGGAGGCTTAATACATGCTACATGAAGCTGCACTCATAAAAGGTCCTAGTGCTTAAGCAGAATCCTGCTTCTCATTTGCATATGGCTTAAGAAATTATTTAACCCCCGAAACAGCAGCTGTACTGGAATTTCATCTTGTATCACATTTTAGGAGTCATATTGCAACTTCTGGTTAGTAGGTTACACAATTATTAAATCAAGGACATGATTTAGTCATAAGGCTGCCACTTATAATGACAAGCAACTTCCCAGATACTTGTCCTCTGCTCTGTGGGAGGAAAATGGAAGGGAAAACAGCAGATGGAAATCACTTCCCACAGCATAATGACGTAATTTCTTTGACTTGAAACAGGAAGTGGCCATGACATAAAACTCTACGAATTTCAAAATCTCTATTCCTAAATGATGTCACTTTCTGTTTCAAAGAGAAAGAATTCCTCAATCGTCCCAATGCAGCCAAGGGCTGACATTCCTATTTAGCAGATAGGAGAATATGAAGTGACGCCTTCTATAAATGACTCCACCATTTTCATGGCAGCTTGATGCACCCATTTGCTGGTGTACTTCCAACCATTCTTCAAAAAATTCTAAGGTTTTCATAGTACATAGATTTTTCCAAAAAATAATGTTGTGATACAAAACATTCAGGATCTGATTTAGCATGTGTATTTAATAAGAAAATATAATAAGTAAGTCATGTTAATTTTACATGCATCATACATTTATCAAAAATTTTCCATCAGCCAAAGCAGTAAAAATGGAAAATTTAATTAGGTGGGAAATGCATTTTGTGAAGTTTTTGTGGTATCCTATAGATAGTTTAAAAAAGATAATTACAATTGCATCTGAGCAGTAATATACATAGTTATTACTATAGATTTAAGAAACAACATATTTTTTAGAAACAGATTTGTTTCCAGTGGAAAACCACAATAGGTTGGATCCAGCAAAAAGACTCATACAAAGAGTTGTTGGAGAAGATTGTTTTCTCTTTCCCATATCAGCCTGCTCAAGAGCATATCAATGAGTTCACTTTTGACAATATAGGGAACTGCTGTGAAGAGGGAAAATGACATGAAATTGCCTCCACCAGCCTCCTTCCATCTGTGTCTGAACTGGTTTTGGGAGGGCAGTATAGAAATTTAATAATAATAATAATAATAATAATAATAATAATAATAATAATAATAATAATAATAATAATAATAATAATAATAATAATAATAATAATAATATGATATTGCCTGGGGGGCATCATCTGGGCATGGAATTGTGGTCACTGTAGTGAGAGTTAGTTGTAGATTTCCCGCATTCTGAAGGGGGTTGGATTAGATGATCCTGGAGATACCTCCCAATTCTATGATTCTATGATTTCCCCCCTCCTTGCTGCAGTTCCTGTGACTGTGGTGCATTTTTGTTCATAAGTATTCCTCCACCTTCAGAGGGGATTTTTGGGGACCAGCAAGTTTCAGGGGTATGATGGAAAGTGAACATAAATGTACTCCACCATCCCCTCCCACTTGTTTTCTTCTTGGGTGCAGCTCAACAACAGGAACTTGTTAATTATACAGAATTTCCCACCTACATAATTGGTCCTTAGTTGGGCACATTCTGCATCCTCATCATAGCTTAGCCTTGCTTCTGTTTTGTAATGAGCAATCTACAGGGAACATGTCAGTGACAAGGTGGGAAACCTCAGTTTATCAAAACTGGCTGCACATCCTGGCAGCGCACCAGCAAAACTGGCACAAAGGCATCTTGGAAAGAGATGGTTGCAGTGTGATTAATGCATACCTTTCTGCACACAGAAGGGACTGAATTATGCATCCCAAATAAATGTTAGTGTATAAATGAAAATGTCTCCATTGAAAAGCTATCGTGACATTTAGCACTAGATTAAGGAAAACCTAGAATGCTCATCTCAGTTAAACACTAAAATTGCTTGCTTAAAAAAAAAGCCATTGGCTTTGTTCTGAGTAAATTCTCTGCTGGAAAGCATATGTCACCTGAGAAATCCAGCTATTAAAAGTTTCTCTTGATATGTTCATGGATCTAAAAGTGTCATGCAATGATCAAAGCTGCAGCCCCCACCCCCATCCTTCCTTTTCTGAACCTGCAATTAACTGAGAATGGCTTGGTTTCAGGTTTCATTATAAAAAGGCACCCCTGGTCCTAGCATATGCTGAATTTTTCAACTATCTGCCTGGCTGGCTAGGCAAAATATGATATGCAGATTCTACTTGGCAACACTTAGTGGTTGCCTTGGACTTGCTTTGGTCAGATTTCTCTCATATTGTTGCGGTGTGATACCACAGGATGAAAAGGGAAGTTTCTGGAAGGAAACAATGAAATGGAATAGGTCAACTTGTAAGTGTCTATACTATATTAAAACTCACATATTTGTTTATTATTAGATTTGCAAGATGTCTCATTGTTGTAAAATGGGCCAGCAGCCCCCCTGTGCTGTCATGGAATCAAGTAAAATGCTTCATTAACTGGCAGAAATCAGCAAAGACTTGAAACGACTATAGCTGGACATCAAGAAGACTAAAGTAATGGCTAATGCGGAAATACACAATTTTAAGGTGGTGAAAAAATAGCATCGTTAAAGGTTTTTGATTCCTCGGCTCCATCAGCAAACAACCAAAAGGAAGACTGCAACTAAGGAATCAGAAGAAGACTGAAACCTGGAAAGGTAGCCATGAAGGTGTTTGAAAAGAGCCTTAAGTATATTCAGCAGGAGATTGGACTTGATGGCCTCTACGGCCGCTTCCAACTCTATGATTCTATAAGGATATGTTGCTGACAATCCAGATGAAGATGATTCATGCCTTAGTATTCCCCATTACTATGTAGTTAGATAATAAAGAAAGCTGACATGAGGAATATTGATTCATTTGAATGAAGGTTGAAGGGAAATTTTTATGATATTGCGGACTATAAAGAGACAAGTGGGTTCTAAAGCAAATCACTGGAAAACACAATAATGCTAGGAGAAATTGAAGGCAGGAGGAAAAGAGGAAGGCTCAACGAGGGAAGCCATGGCCCTCTGTTTGGAAGACCTGAGAAAGGCCTTGGAAGACCTGAGAAATGACTTCATTAAAGAGGTCATTAAGTTATACAGCCATCATAAGTCAGAAGCAGCTTGACAGCACTTACATGCAAAGATACTCCACTGACTATCCCCCATCACCCACCTCTGCTGCCATTCTTGTTGCCACTACTCAAAACTTTTCTATAAACTGCACCTCTGAGTCTGGAGTATCTGCTAATCTTCAGGTTACTGAGTTTTAGGACAATTCACTTTCTGTACAATTCCCTGGTATATGGGTTAGTAAGTTACTCAAGCAGTTTCTTTAAAAAAAACGTTGTATCCTGAAGAACAGCAGAAACTATTCAATCTTACCTTACTGTTTTAGCAACGTGAGCCAATGGATTGAGCCTACTCCAATTGTTTTCAGAGGCCCTTATTGAGGTACATCTGCCCCCCTCTGAGGCCAGGCAGGTGGCAACTCAAGATAGGATCTTTTCAGTTGTGGCTCCAAAACTCTGGAACTCCCTTTCCAATGAGATTTATTTATCTTCCTCTATTGTTGTCTTCCACCAGTGGGTGAAACCCTTTGACTTGCAGGTGGCAACTGAACCCAGTGATGACTCGACTCCAGCATTTTGGCAAATAAATTGGCCACAGCCGTTTATTAACAAACAAACCCCCAACGGAGGGTTAGTCCAATGCCGGTAAGGGAGCCTGACCCCCATCAGCCGTCCGGCTGCTTAACCTGAAACCGTGGCACTCTGGTTCCACGCCTCACTCCCAGCTGGGGGGATGGGATGCCTAACACCACAGAATCATCTGGGAAGTGACTGGAAGGATCCAGTGGGTGTCTGCCTCCATTGGTGTCCCCAGCTGCTTGGCCCCGGGCTCCTGGCTTCCCAGCCAGGTAGGCCGCGCCTGTTTACTGGCCTGTCTTGTTATGGAGACCCCCAACCTCAGGGAGTCCTGTGCGCAGATGGGCCTCCCAGTCAACAGGCTCCCTACCAGGCATTACCCGTAGCTGCGATGACAAATTTTAACAATACCAACGACAAGGGTGGGTAGGGGGGTAGCTGTCCAGGAAGCAGCTGGCACAGAGAGGGCTGGGACATGTGCATCCCTGCCTCTCTGTAAATGAGCCGTGGTGCGGCTCGATGATGCGGCTGGGTCTGTGCCTTGCTGGCCGCCTCCGCAGTGTCAACGGCAGCTGCGTTTTACTCGCGGTCGCTATTTGGTTTGATAACTGAGGCAACATGAGACACTTGTCTCCGAAACATGATTTGGGGAGTGGGTGGCAAACTCCCATCTTGCCTACTGTGTACCTGCTGCCTTCCTGACTTACCTTTTAAATCATCCCATGCTCTTTTAAGGCAACATGGTAGGTTGTGCAGATTCCTAAAATGTCATGAGAACAACCAAAATGGTGGCCAGACTCTTGTGAGATGTCATGAGAGTTCAAAAATTCTTGCAGGACATTATGGCTTGCTACACTATTTTTAAAGAAAAGAGAGTAAGTGAGTAAGTTCCTCCCCTAGGCCTAGGACAATGAAAGTAGCATTGGTGAGGCACAGGTAGTTGCATTAGCAGTTATCCTGATGCAGTAAAAAAAAATAATCAAGCTGCCATTGGCTGGAGAAACATAATTGTGTATCTATTCACTGCCACTGGTTTGCAGCTGATTTATGGCAACCCCAGCAAGGGCTTCCAAGGCAAGTGAGAAATGGCAGTCGTTTGCTACTGCCTACCTCTGTAGAGTCTTCCTTAGTAGTTTCCTATCCAAATTCTGACAAGATCAGGCTTCACCATGCTGCCTTCCCTCCAATGTGCTGAATTAGTGGCCTTCTAATCTAGTGGGCACCCTGATCCAGATCCCACAGTGTGATACACAAATGGATTCCCATGGCATACTTCCTCATTTACTTCAACCAATATGACATCACGTGCAGAAAAAGCTGTTCCTGCTGCAGAAATGAATGGTGAAATCCTTGTGGCGAGGAAGGATCAATACTTGCATTTTAAAACCCCCAAAAGATAATTGGAAAGAGGTAGTGGCATGTTTAGATGGTACACATAATCTTTTAGATGGATAAGAACCCAAACAAGCCAAGATGGGATGACTGGATTTGCCATTTCACAACAACAATCCCAAAAGTTTTCATGGGGGCAGCAAGGACCAAGAGGAAGGAACCCACTAACGGCACGGGAATGTTATCATTTTCCAATGCACCTTGTTTCTGGTGTAAATCCTTCTCCCATGAAGCTGCTATCCACTTTCTATGTGTGTGTGTGTGTGGGGGGGGGGAGTTACAGGAACCCATAACTGCATATTTAGCCCAGAAGAGCAACTGGAAGAATCAAGTGGAGTATTTAGATAGAAAAATACCAACTGAGAACCTTCTCTCCCTCACAGTTTTGAACTTTTAAAAAAAGGAACACAGACAAGATCCAGTTGCTGATCTTTCCCCCATTTTATTTGGCTGCAAAACAACTTTTTCCTTAATACTATTCACAATGTTTATATTTTTGCATGCTAATTAGAACACAATATGTGCAATAAACTGCCTGAAATGTTAATCTGAAAAGAGGAGGTTGTCTTAAAACAATTTGTTCATAAGCATTATGGCCCCTTTCTAGCCCCTCAATCCCTCTTTCCAAAAGATAACCTTCCTTGAATTTCTCTTGGTATTTCTAGGCATTAGTGCACCTGTTTTGGGAATTATCTGTGTAATGAAGGACATCTGGGCAAAAGACAAATGGAATGAGTCAGGAACTGAAATAAAATTGGTAGGCTGATAGTAGTTAAGTTTGACTGGGATGGCAACTGCTGTGAGCTATCCTAACAACTGGGAGGAAATAAGCTTGTTAGACAAGGGATCCCTTTATCCCAGCATTATTTACACAGCAAGTCTCTCTGTGTGGATTTAGTCCGTTACTAGGGTTAACAAGCAGCAGAACAGTACATTTGAACCCAAGATTGAGATGAACAGAAAGGATCAGTGTTTATTTCTCTTCATATTGTGGCTTCTTTTCCAGATGCAGAGTAAATTGCCAGCAAAGTATATTTGATTTATTATATTTATATTGCACAACTTTTCCTTGGGGGAAAAAATAAATGTCATTTTTACCTCATCTTTCTCTCCAGTGGGAACCTGAAGCAGCTTGCATTGTTTTCCTTCATTTTGTCTTCACAACAACCCTGTGAGCAAGTTTAGGTTGACAGAATATGACTGGCCCAAGGTCATCCAGCAGGCTTCCATGGCAAAGTGGGGATTCAAACCTGGGGCAGCCAGATCCTACGCAACACACTGGCTCAGCAATCCTGAGAATTCTCTCATTAAGGTGTTGACCAGACTTAATTCTGCATGGCTTTATTGGGGATGCTACAAACACAGAAAACAAAGATCATGGCATCCGGCTCTCTCAATTCCTGGCAAATAGATGGGGAAGAAATGGTGATAGTGACAGATTTTATTTTCCTGGGCTCTAAGATCACTGCAGATGGGGACTGCAGCAAAGAAATTAAAAGACGCTTGCTCCTGTGGAGGAAAGCTATGGCAAATCTAGACAGCATCCTAAAAAGCAGAGACATTACCCTGCCAACAAAAGTGCGTTTAGTCAAGGCTATGGTCTTCCCAGTTGCAATGTATGGCTGCGAAAGTTGGACCATAAGGAAGGCCGAGCGTCAAAGAATTGAGGCTTTTGAACTCTGGTGCTGGAGAAGACTCTTGCGAGTCCCTTGGACTGCAAAGCGAACAAAGCGGTCAGTCCTAGAGGAGATCAACCCTGACTGCTCTTTAGAAGGCCAGATCCTGAAGATGAAACTCAAATACTTTGGACACCTCATGAGAAGGAAGGACTCCCTGGAGAAGAGCCTAATGCTGGGAGCGATCGAGGGCAAAAGAAGAAGGGGACGACAGAGAATGAGGTGGCTGGATGGAGTCACTGAAGCAGTAGGGGCAAACTTAAATGGACTCCGGGGAATGGTAGAGGACAGGAAGGCCTGGAGGATCATTGTCCATGGGGTCGCGATGGGTCGGACACGACTTCGCACATAACAAATAACAAAAAATACCACAGGACAAAATGCACTTTCCTCTCATCCATACTAGAACATCAAACCCCTTTGCTGGTCAGGCTGGGCTGGAAGCATTAACCACAGCCTGTACATAGCATGGTAAGTGAGAGCAGGAAAGGATGGGGGAAATAAAATGCATAGCATGTGCAAAAATGGAGGAAAAAAGAACATGGAGGAAAATGCTGACATAATTTATATACCATGGGATGAGGAGATTTCCCCACATTCCTAAATGAAAACCAGTGCCGTTGGCTGCTGCTAAATAGTTATACATGCTACATAAACAATGGTAGATTTCTAATGCAACCCTATATATCCAAAAGACCAGGATGTAGTCTACACAGGGCTTTTTACCTACTCCCAGGGCCATTCCGCACAAGTTCAAAGTAGCAGAAGGCTTGCAAATGGTAAACACTACTAATTTGCTGTTCCACACAATCTGCAACAGTCCTGCTACACTAGCGCTAAAATTGCTTCGTTGTAGCAATTTCCAGTGAATCCAGAAAAGTGGATTCACCCTCAGAAAATTGCTGCCCTCCTGCCAGCAACCTGCAACACTAGTGAAAAAGACCTGTGCGTTCTTAATGTGGCGGCTGCAACAAAGTCCCTCCCTGTGGCTCTCTCCTCTGAACTTCCGGCAAAGTGATCACCATTTTTTTCCTCGGAGCGAGTGGGGAAAGCAACGAACCAGCGAGGCTTGATTCACCGAGCTAGACTTCTCCGGCTACAGTCCCTCCACAGAAGTGCTTTAAAGCTCCCCTAAGTCCCCAAGCACAACACAGCCCCCTGTTTGCAAGTTCCTTTTATTTTCGGCCAAAAATCGCACCCGTGTGTGTGGGGGGATTTTTTTTTCACTCAGGGGAGCGTGGTAACGATGAATCGCCAGCTCACACGCCAGCTAGATGGGTCTCTCCGTTGCAATGAATCAACGCATATTCGTTGCAACGTGTGTGTGTGTGTGTGTGTGTGTTTTTTTTAAACTGTGCTTAAAGGGAAAGGGGCTTTTCCAGAGCATGATAACAACCACCCATTGGCTGTTCATTTGATTGACAGCCAGGGGCAGGAACAAGCACAGAAAAAATCGCTTCCTTTCTAGCAATTCCTGCAAGACCGGAAACCTGTGGAGAACGAATTAAACGCTACTGGATTCCACTACAAGTGCAAGTATGCGGAACACTGAGATTCCACTATTTAAAATAGCATTTCTGCTTTGTGGAACCAATTGGCAACATTGGTCCTTGTGTGGAAAGGCCCCCAGTTTGAATGGATCTCTGCAGGCTACACTGAATTCGATTTCCACTTTGATTTTGGGTGCTTTAAATTTTCTCTCTGCAACATGCATGATTGATTCATGATGACCCTAACTTTCCCCCACAATATTCTGGAGTGGATATAAGCCTCGATATTTGAATGACCGCCATGAGTAAAAGTGTAGATGGCTAATTAATTTACTGCTCTGTGCCTGGGAGCAAAGGAATCTTCCTTGATTAGCCAGGGTGTCAGTTCAAGGACTTCCTGGTTCCTGCTTGCAAGGCTTCCCTTAAAGTGACTGCACTCCAGAAGCGCTAACGTCTCTCAGCAGAGATTTGCCTCTTCGATTCATTCCTCCCTCTCTGCTGTCTCCAACCTTCTCCCCCTACCATCCAAGAAAAGAAAGAAAGCCTCTTGCTGCATTTGCCTTCCCTCCCCGTTCTGAGTTTCCTCAATGACATGCAGAACACTTTCTGTTTCAATAGGGGTGGGATAGAGAAAGACCCGAGTTCTAATCAATCTGAATTCAGCAGGATCCACACCAGAATAAACAAAGTAAGTGCAGAATCAGTCTAGGTAATTTGGAAGTACAAGAAATTCATGGGAAAATTCAGCTGCAAACTATTTTGGAAATATACCAGTCATGTTCTGTATGACTACATTTTGTGAATACAGCTAATATAGAACCTAAGGTGGTAAACAGCCATCAACTGTTTAGATCAGAATACAATTTCTGAACTCTCAATAGTTGGGATCATGCCCATGCCTAATACATTTTTGAACCTCAATCTCAAATACTGAAAGCAGAAATGGGAAACCTCACTGGTTAGATTGGCTCCTAACCACACCATGAACTTGTTTGTAACTTTATCACACATAGCAGGGTAGGCTCACAGTGGTATGACTGGTGATAGCCACCCATATACCTAACTGAATGACTGCCTTTGGTTAAAAAGATAAAAATATAATTTTCCTCAAGCTTCTTACAGAAGCCAGGACTTTGGAGCCATGCTAATCTGAAACCAAACATTTTCCTTAAGAGTAAAAGGGGATAGCCAAATTTAATTATTTGCCTGGGTGTTGCCAAAACATTTAGAAAGGAATATTATCTGTACAGATCTTTGTGTTGGATAGCAATTGAGTCTTTGTTGTTATATGTAATTGCTGATTAGAGGCAGGCTAATATCTGCTGATATTTTCCAAGGGTATTTCCAAAATAAATAATTGTTTATAACTAATCTTGCCTTATCTGTGTGTCTGCATTTATTCAAGGGCCCCACGGTAATATTTAACTGCTGATTACAACTCCTTGTGTTCCCCTTTGAGTGTTCATGAATACACAAGCCAAACTGTGGAAAGGTTAATAAAGACAATGCATTTTAAGTTAATATAGGAGAAAGCAAATATTGATTTTGTAAATGCAAGTATAGAGACCAGAGATTTCATCTTGAAAGGTGAAGCTTGGAGAATATTACTAGTGTGCCAAGTTTCTCAAATCGAGTTACCCCAGAATCACCATGAGCACATAGGGTTTACAATTAGATATATGATTATCTCAGCTTTAGAATAGACTCCTCTTTTGCTAGTTATACTGTTGAGTAAAGGTAGTAGAAAAATCCCAGCATGGATGATCATGGATGAAGCAGATGACCGTCTTGTCCCTAACTGCCATTTTATCTCAAAATGTGATCAATTATCTTAGATTGTTACGGACAGGTGACCTACGTTTGAAAATTTTCCCATGGCAAATGTATAGCACATATGAAACTACATATATGTGAGAGATGGCTAATATATAACATTTATCTGTGATATTTCATATTCTGGCTGTGGGGAGAAGTATTCAGTGAGATAACCCCTACAGTACACTCTGAAGTTCTACAGTCTAGAAGTAATTTTATATCACTGTGAGTTCTTAGAACAATACTTAGAACAATAACTTCTTAGAACAATACTTTATTCTGTCTTATTCATTTCCACTAAACTGATTTGCACTGGATATTCCTATAATAATTCTCACTAGGGGCCAAGCCCGTTGCATTCAGGAATACAGTGAGCGCTAGACTGGGGAGGTGGGGTGGAAGAACTCAGTGGACAGCCTCTCTCCTCCCCCCCCAGGACCTGGGAAGGCTACAGGCAGCTGTTAGAGAACTCACCAGCAGGGGCAGCTTTCATGTGGCAGGGACCTCCAAGCCTCAGAGGGAAGTGGAAGGCGGAGGGGTGGTCAGGGGTGGGGGATGGAAGGCGATTGACTGGCCGCTGGACAGACAAGCAAGCTGGTTGGAGGAGGAGGCATTCAGGGGTGGGACAGCTGCCCTAAGTGGGTGTTAAGCACTGTGGCACTTAAGCCATGAGACACGCTCCTCCTCCAAGGCCTCACCAAAAATGTATTATGTGGAACAGATATTAACTGGGAAAATACCAGACTGGCAGCTAGATCCTAGAGTCCACGAACTCAGTGTACTGCTGACATCAGGACAAAAACCTTGGGAAACCTCAATATCTCTCCCAGCCAAAGAAATAACAGAAAAGAATTAACTCCAAGAAACAGAGCACAGCAACCGCACAGGATTTTGGCAGCTTAAATACACAAGAGGGTAAAGAACCAAGCTGCTTAAAAGAATAAAATAGTTTTTTTTTGTATAGAAAGAGAAAAGAGAGTCCTAACAAACTGTTCTGCTGTTATGCCAATAAAGGTATCTTGAGTCTGCCTGTTCTGTTCTGGGTTCATTCAGTCTGTTCTGGAGGCAAGTGGAGAGAGAAGTGTGCTCAGCAAAGCAAGACGTCTCCAATCAGGAAATAGGAGACTATTTGAAAAAAAATCAGGAAACTCCTAATCTAATTATGCTAAATACACTTCTCCTCTGATGCTCCCTGTAGGATATTCTTCATATCTTTTTGAATCATGCACACTACAGATCTTGCACAGTCAAGGTTTGCATGACAAAGTAGTTCTTTGATTGAGAATGAATGAAACATTGACGAGTGATACCATGTACCAGAATTATTTTATTAATGTTATCCATTTATACCCCCAACTTTTCCCCCAATGGGTATCCAAAGTGTCTCAAGTTGTTCTCCCTCCTCCATTTTATCCTCATAACAACCCTATGAGGTAGGTTAGGCTGAGAGTATGTTACTGGTCCAAGTGCACCCAGCAGGCTTCAAGGGGAGAGGGGGGATTCAAACCTGGGTCTCCTAAATACTAGTACAACACTCCTCATTGCTATACCACACTCGTTCACTTAAGCCAGTGTTTTGATCACTGTCATGTGATCATGTGTTAGGGAGAAGAACAGCTCTGGATCCCTCTGAGAAGAACAGCTCTGAGAAGAACAGCTCTGGATCCCTGGAGAAACCACTTAGAGCTACTCAAATGGAAGCTAAGGTTCTTCAATCCTGGAAAAGTAAGTAAGGCTGTCAGCCAATTAAGTCACTGTGTGGTTTTGAGCAATTAATTGATCATTCAAATCAATTTTTAAAACTCTGTACTAGGAACTCCCAATGAAACACTAGAGAGAGAGAGAGAGAGAGAGAGAGAGAGAGAGAGAGAGAGAGAGAGTCCCCTTCACAGATGCCAGTGTTCTTGAGTCTTTGCTTCTCCCTGCTCTGTCTGAGAGGAAGATACTTCAAAGATACATTGGGGAGTTACCTCCATTTAGTAGCAGAATCCTAAGCCATACTTCTCATATGCCATTTTGTTAGAGGACTTGCTTCCTCTGGACCACCATGTGCAAAAGCCCTGCTGGGCAGTAAAAACTACCATGTTTGACCTCATTGACTGGTCAGTTCATCTGGCTGTGCCTACTGCTGACCAAAAGGGCCAGGCAGTTTCCACCAATTCAGAGAGAGCTGGGGATAGTTGCAAGAAAAGGAAAATAAATGGCAAACTGAGCCAGCGAGGCCTCAGATGCAGCAATTTAGAAAACCAGACTGCTGGCTCCAGATAGGCTCCATTTTATTTTTAGCCTATTTGAGGAAGAAAGCAATTAAATGGTTAATCATTCAGGCTAATCAATTAATTCCTCTGGCCACGGTGTTAAGGAATCATCTGATGCACATCCCAGTGTCTGAGCCAGACGCAAAAGCTCACACACTGCTGTAAGTAAATTGGAAGGTAATGTGAGGATAAAGCGTGGCGTTAAGGGCCGCAATTTTGAAGAGAACCAGGCCAAAAGGACCATTCAAATGCTGAATTCAGATTGTCAGTTGCTAGGCTTATGCTCAAGCCATTCTGCAGGGTGCACAGAAAGGACAGTGACCTGACCACAGGCTGTTCTATAATGAGAAAGGAATAGATTAGTGTTAAGAGGAGTCATTTTTGGTTGATTGCACGTTATGCCCAAGGATCTTTTCTGTCCGACAATTCAGTACAGTCTGATCTGTATCCCCTTCTCAGATCTCCTCAAGAACATCAAATGTCACCCTTTGCACTGGACAGCTGCTAAGTTTCCACAGGATTCAACATAAAGGTCTATCAGGGAACTAAATTGATTTTTTTTGGGGAGGGAGGGGGTGTCTGGTGCTGCTGGGAAGGTTAATATTGTATGGCCCTAACACAAAAAAGTGTCAGGTGTGGCCTTCTCTTCAGGGCAGCAGAAGATTTTATAATTTGACAGATAAGCAAAGAAAGCCTGTTATAACAATATAGGAGCCTCAGTTTCACCAAGTAGCTATTACCTCTCAGCCTCAACTCCACATTTTCATACTTTTGCTGTACTTTATAGAGTTGTTATAAGGATTACCAAGTATGTGAAGTGCTACACCCCATCCAGAATGACTGATTCCTTCCCTTTTCCTTCCCACTTCTCTCTTATCTTCAGCTGCCTGATCATTAGGTCTTCCATTTACTCACCTCTGGTGGGAAATTCCCAGCTCCTAGACTCAATTTCCAGTCCCTGAGGAATAGAGGAGTAGGCAAAAGAAATTATCACCACATAGGCCAATTCCACACAGATGGAAAAGGCCGGGAGGGGGCTCATATGGATGTGGGGCTAATCCTCTTATCCACATGACATCGCCTCCAGGCCAGCACCCACCCAGGCATGATGCATATTGGGCCTTCAGTAGCCCCACGCTAAAGGAACACAGATTCTTCTGCATTCCCTTTCCATGCTGTGGAGGCCAACAGGGCTTGTCCCCACCTTCCTGAGGCCAGGAGGGGGCAAAAAATGCCCAGTCAGCTATGTGACACTTTGTGGTGCTGCAGGGCAGGCTGGGTCTTTTAAAAATTTTACAGGAAGGTGGGATAGCATTCTCACCATCCCACCTTCCTGCAAAAGAACAAACCCCCATGCTCTGCAGCTGCTGCAAGGACTGTATGGAAGGATGGCATGAAAGACAAGGTTGTCCAGATGGGAAATGAAATGTTGTTACAAACGGCACTGCCAGTCCTACTAACTGGCTGTGTGGGGGCAGAGACTATGCAGACGTGAGTTCAAATTCCTGCACAGCTATGAAGCTCATTCACTGGTTCTGAGACCAAGACTTCTCACAGAATTGTTGTGAGCATGCCGTGGGTATGAATTGAAGGCTGCACACATTCACAGACAGAATCCTACCATCGGCACTTGATGCACTAGCTATGGATCTGGTTGACCTTGAGAACTCTAGGCTTAATTAATTAATCTGTCCCATCTTTCCTACATAGCCTAGGGTAGGGCTACCAGTTTCCTGCTGTGGGTGGGAGGACCCCACTCCTCCTTCTCATTTCCTGCTGTTGCTCCTGCAGCTGGTGGGAGAAAAATGATCTTTAAAAATTACCACTGATTGACAATGTGATATCACTTCTGGAGAAAGCAATGTCAGCCCATGCTAGGAATTGCCAGAAGCATTATTTTTTTCAGCAAAAATGATATCACACCATTGTCCAATTCTATGCCATGTCCCCTCCCCTGGACTCTTGCCAGTTGCCTGCCAAACTAGTGTGTGAAGCTATTCATAAATCCTGAGTAGAGGCAGTCGGGGTGGGGTGGGGATCTCCTAGAGAGATCAGATTGGGGCAATCAACCCAATTAATATATGAATATGGGCACCTTTTTGTTGTTGTTCTTACAAAAAATTCTGAGCCTACAGCTGATGAAATTGTCTCTAGCTAATCATGGCTTCTTCAAGAAGGGCCTCATTACTATCTCCTGCAAGGCTTTAGAGAGAGTTTTACTGAAAATCCTTTGCATAGGCAGTACTGAATGATAGGCTTTAATAACAGAATGTGTCTGGTAGCTTCTTTCCCTCTGAATAAGATACAGGATTGCTGAAACAATGAATAAAATAAAAAGAAGTTTTCATATGCTACCAGAGCAGTAACTTTTGCTAATGTGGGGCACAATGAAACTAACTAGCTAATATGTATGATTATTAAAAAAGTTTACAATATAGAAGACTTTCTCAGTGGAGAGATTTCACTTCAGAAGCAAGCTCTTTATGCTCATTTTGAGTTTATAACCTCTGCAGGAGGGAGCTTGTTTCCTGTGGAGTTTATAATCACTTCAAGAGCAAATTGTCAGGCTTCGAGACACAATGGGTCAGCTGGGCTACTTTGCTCTATGAGAGAAAAGGACAGGGACAAATAAATGGGAATTAATGTATCACCATGGTACATCTCCCAATAACACTGCATGTGCCCTGCTGTAGGAGAAGTAGGCTTCCAAGATCAGCAAAGCAGAGATACTCAATCTCACTCAGCTAAGATTCAGTGCATGTATATCTTTAATTGCACGGGTATGGCTATCTGTGCTTGCTCCCACATTGATCCAGATAATATGAAGAGGTCTTCCCCAATGGCTTCTCTGCTGACTTAGCACCTTCAGAAGACACAAGTGATCGCTTAGCCTCAGGATGTCTGTTTGCATGGTCTGGAAACACATCATGCATACGAACATATTCTTCCTGTCTACCTGGACCAGAAATGGAATAACCTCTCAATGTAATGATATCTATTTGGGGGTTGTGGGGAGAGCCATTTATGGACAAGTGACCTAGATGACCCAGGTGTGACTCTCCACTCAGACATGAAATCTTGCTGGGTAGCTTTGGACAACTCATATATTCTCAGCCTGATCTACCTCACACAATTGTTGTGAGGAGAATGATGTAAGCTGCTTTGGGTCCACAGTGGGGAGAAGGGAATGAAGTGAATAATAAAGATAATTTATGAGAGGAGAAAAAAAAGTCACAGTAATTTTCTTATTAAATAGCAGTTCCAATGTGTTGTTGATACATTCTGGATGCTTCGGATTCATCTGTATAGGCCACCAGAATGGCTAACTGAAAAATGAACTGAAGAAAAAAAATATTCCCAAACCCCATGGATACTCATAATGTGTTCAAAAATTCTGGCAAGGGACATTAAGATATCTTTAATATTCTATTTCTCTTAGTAATGGTAACAACCGGAGAGTCAAAGCAGACAAAATCCTGAGAGTTCTATGACTGGATCTTCCAGTGGGCTTTCAAGCACCATCCTAGCTGATCTAGACTGGGGCTCACGTAGGGAGTGGAGGTTTAATCCTTTCACCCCTGCATGGGTTCACCACGCTGGGCTTGGCCCTTTTGCTGTTGAAGAAAAAGTACAGGCAAACAACGTTTAAAATGTAAATGGCTAATAACAGGTTATGGGCATGGTTTAGATTGGCAAAACTGTGTAGATGTGGAAGAGTTAAAATCCTTCTCCCATTCTCAGCACCATCCCCATCTCAATGAGCTTCTTGTGTGGCTGTAATTTCCTTTTAAAAGCCTGATGGAGGTCTGTGATTCCTATCATGTTTAGGTTGACCTGCAGGAAAAAATACCTTTAAAAAACTATCAAAGAACAGGAGGATTTTTGCTACTCCTGTAGAAGTAAAAAATTAGTTAACAGTTATGCTGTTCTGAAAGATAAGGTTGAAACCTGGAATTGTGAGGTGTGCTATTAGTCTTCATTTTCTTTCTCTCAGGCATGTTTCAGGCATACAGTGGTTTGACTTCAGGGGTCTTAACTCATATTCTCCTTTTCTTTGCATCAGTGAAAAACTAGTGTCGATGAGTTCAGCACCAGTTCTTTGTTTTCATTGTCATTTCAATTTACTAGACATAGAGATTACGGCTTTAGACACACAAGAGATTTTATAGCAAAAGCATAGTATCATTACAGAGGAGATTAAAATGCACCATTTTCATCAATGCATGCTAAAGACTGTATCCTATTGCTAGAAGAAGAAGGGTTGATTTTGATACCCTTCTATTTTCTACCCTACAGAACAGACTTCATGTGGGGAAACAAACATAGTTCTCCATGTTACAGTCCACTGCTCTTAATCACTAACCCACACTGGCTTTCTGGGTTTCCAGACTAATACTAGCATCCAGTGGGAGACTGCAAGTACTGAAGACCTACTTGATCGGCATCACACTGATTCTACAATGTCACTTGCAGTGGTATAGCGAAAGCGCAGCGGACTGTAATCTGGACAACTAGGTTGGGTCCCCCATTCCCCCACATGCAGCCAGCTGGGTGACCATGGGCTATTCACAGTTCTTTTAGAACTGTTCTCAAAGAGCAGTTCTCACAGAGCTTTCTCGCCCACACGTATGCCACAGGGTGTCTGTTGTGGTGAGGGGAAGGGAAAGTTGTTCGTAGGCTGCTTGGGGACTCCTTCAGTTAATTAAAAGCAGAGTATAAAAAAAGCTCTTTTCTTCTTCAGCGCAAATCAAAACAACAGAGTTTTAGTGAATCCTAGAGCATCACATTAATGCAATGACATCACAGCCCGTTCCTGCCAGAAGTGATGTTGCAACTTTTGTGTGACACGAAATCACTCCTCTGTCCCCTGCTGCCCTGTTGAGCAATGGTGGGGAACAGACGATCCAGGCCAGAAGGTCACCCTAGCTAACACTGAGTTAGATAGTCTTCAGGGTGTTTTTTTTTAATCTGAACATGGAACCCAAGTACAATGCCTAATAATTTATTTTGGAATCCTCCTTGTACATTGTAAGTTCCAGTTTTGATAAACAGCTTTTCAGGGTTTATCCTTTTATAAATTAAAGGTAGTAATTTAAGACCATGTAAGTGTAAACTACTATAGCAGCAGTTTATATTTTCTGTGCTATGGTAAAAGTGCCGAGTTAGGATGCTGGCCTCCAGAAAAGCACAAAGCCTGCCTTATCTCAGTGTAATCTACTCCAAATACCCTCCACCATTTCACAGATGAAAATATGGACACCTTTGAGTGCTTTGAATACTTCATCCCTACAGCAAGGCTCACTGACTGAGCATCCCCCCCCCGCCCATTGCTGAGGGCCCTTTCCCATCTACTCTATATTAAATTGACTGTGACGGAATTTTTTCAAAAGTTACACATTTTTATCTCAAAGGCTCTGGTTATACAACATTGTACAGTAGTTCTACCTCATTTGTGTTCGGGAGCATCTGTTATCTGTATCAGCTGAGACAAGAAATAGCTAGAATAGAGCAGTGTGCTGCCATTTTTCTTCATGGACCTTCGCCAGAGAAGTGTGGGACCCAGGAGAAGATTCTGCCAGCACTGTCCATCTTCACAGGACTCCTTGCATCCCTTTGTGGTACTTCCTGAACACTGTTTAGGCTTAGGGACACTTTGAAATGTAGTATTCCCAAAGCGCATGTGTAGGTTATTTAATTTTTGTGTCATTTGGAAATTGCACTCATCCCATTTCATACCATCATTTCGGCTCTATTTTTTTCTGAGTCTAATTCAAACTATCCTAAATGATAAGGGAAATGAATATCTTAAGACCCTATACATCCTTTAGAGCAGGGGTAGTCAAACTGTGGCCCTCCAGATATCCATGGACTACAATTCCCATGAGCCCCTACCAGCATTTGTTGGCAGGGGCTCATGGGAATTGTAGTCCATGGACATCTGGAGGGCCGCAGTTTGACTACCCCTGCTTTAGAGCCTCCTTTTGGACTGAAGTCCTCAGGAAAGGGCAGCTGTATATTTCATGAATGAAATACTACCTTGGGTGTATAGCAGATAGTTTCTTCATGGTGACACCCAAACTTGAGAACCATTTGCCCTGAAGACCCAGGTGGATCATTCCCTTCTCTTCTTTACAATTCCCATGAGCCCCTGCCAACAAATGCTTTGTTTTTTATAGCTTATAGTGAATGCTAGCTGCTTGAAGTTACCACATTTAGCTGGAGAGTTGAGCTAGGAATAAATCAATAAGAACAGTAATTATGCAAAAAAATGTAACACTAATTCTCAGCTGCATATTTCGCACTTCCTACAAGAATCTCAGGCCAGTTTATATTGGTGGCAGTGGGGATGGGGGTGTTCCATTTTATCCTTACAAACATTTTATTGTCTAAGCAATGGTCATTACAATAATAAACCATACAGCACAACATGTAAGCACAAAGCCATTCAAAACAGCAGTCAGTCGTAGCACAAATAAAGAGAAGACAGTCAATCTTCATGATGGCACACTGTATTATCTGTTATAAATGCCCTTCTCAGCTTTTGAGCCATTGTAGCAAATTGAGTAATCCAATAGCTAACATTTATCACAGTTGCACAACAAAGCCTTAATCCAGATCAGAAAATCCACGCTCTGAACTCTTCCTCTGCAATCGGAACCACCTGGATATGTATCTGGATTTGCATCCAAATGGGCATCTGCATGCAGACATTTGTCCATATGAACTGGAGTGTTTTAAATGAGAGACACAGCTTGTTCTATGAACAATTCCACCACTGCAGCACAACTTGTCATACACAACTATGCATGACTTGAGCTGAACTGAAACCAAAATATTTTACTTTCCCCAGGAAATCTACCCCATGAGTAAGCCTGATTTTTTTTTAAATACTGTCTCACAGAAGCTAAATAAAAAGAACAATGTAGTAAATAACAACAGATGTCTTTTGCAGCCTGGGACCTCAAATATAGAACACTTTGGTTTATTGGGACCCTAGACTAGTGAGCTGATAGATCTTAGGAGGGCATTGTTTGAAAAATAAACGCAGTTAAGCCCTGATGTAGAATACAGAACATGAACTGTGAAATCCAATGCAGCCTCGCTTCAGTCTAAACTCACTAATTTCAGCTTATACACAGTTAGATGGGAATAACTGCATAGGACTGCACTATACATCCTGCAAGTAGTTTTTTGTGTTGTGTCTCTTTTGTATATTTGTAGCATAGAGGAAAACCATCCCATTAAAAAGATTATGCTGAAGGATAATGCCTAGCCCAAGGTTAATCAGTGAGCATATGACCAAACAAGAATTGGAAAACAGGATTCTCATAGAATCATAGAGTTGGAAGGGGCCATACAGGCCATCTAGTCCAACCCCCTGCTCAACGCAGGATCAGCCCTAAGCATCCTAAAGCATCTAAGAAAAGTGTGTATCCAACCTTTGCTTGAAGACTGCCAGTGATGGGGAGCTCACCACCTCCTTAGGCTGCCTATTCCACTGCTGAACTACTCTGACTGTGAAATTTTTTTTCCTGATGTCTAGCCTATATCATTGTACTTGTATTTTAAACCCATTACTCCTCTGCAGCCAACAGAAACAGCATCCTGCCCTCCTCCAAGTGACAACCTTTCAGATACTTAAAGAGGGCTATCATGCCTCCTCTCAACCTCCTTTTCTCCAGGCTGAACATTCCCAAGTCCCTCAACCAATCTTCATAGGGCATGGTCCCTTGGCCCCAGATCATCCTGGTTGCTCTCCTCTGTACCCTTTCAATTTTATCTACGTCCTTCTTGAAGTTAGGCCTCCAGGTGTGGTCTGACCAGTGCTGTATACAATGGGACTATGACATCTTGTGATTTTGATGTGATGCCCCTGTTGATAAAGCCCAAAATGGCATTTGCCTTTTTTACCGCTGCATCACACTGCCTGCTCATGTTTAGTTTACAATACACAAGTACCCCAAGGTCTCGTTCACACACAGTGTTACCTAGAAGCGTATCGCCCATCCAGTAGGCATGCTTTTCATTTTTCTGACCCAGATGCAGAACTTTACACTTATCTTTATTAAATTGCATCTCATTTGCCCATTTTTCCATTGTGTTCAGATCTTGTTGAACTCTTTCTCTATCTTCTGGAGTATTTGCCTGTCCTCCCAATTTGGTGTCACCTGCAAACTTGATGAGTAGTCTCTCCACCCCCTCATCTAGATCATTAATAAATATGTTAAAAAGTACTGGGTCGAGCACCGAGCCCTGAGGTACCCCGCTACTCACCTCTCTCCAGTGTGATGAAACACCATTGACAACAACTCTTTGAGTGCGGTTCTCTAAACAATTCCCTATCCACCTAACTATCTGAAAATCCAGATGGCAGTCCTTCAATTTATCCATCAGAACATCATCGGGAACCTTATCTAAAGCTTTACAAAAATCCAAGTAAACGACATCAACCGAATTTCCATGATCCAGCAAACCTGTTATTTGGTCAAAAAAGGAAACCAGGTTGATCTGACAGGACCTGTTGGAGACAAACCCATGCTGACTTCCTTGGATCACCAAATTGTCCTCCAGATGTTTGCAGATCGCTCCATTTAATATCTGCTCCATTATCTTACCCACAACAGAGGTCATACTCACTGGTCTGTAGTTTCCTGGGTCATCCTTCCTCCCTTTTTTGAAGATCGGAATAACGTTTGCTTTCTTCCAGTCCTCCGGGACATCTCCAGTCCTCAAAGAGTTCCCGAAGATGATGGACAAGGGTTGTGCAAGTTCTCCAGAAAATTCTTTGAGCACCCTCAGGTGCATTTTATCCAGCCCAGGGGATTTGAACTCATCCAGTGCAGCTACATGCCTCTCAACAACCTCTCTGTCCATGTCAACCTGCCACCCAGACACTATCTCCTGACTACTGCCATCTCTAGATGTGCCTAAACCCTTTGATCTGTGGGAAAAAACAGATGTAAAATAGGCGCTGAGTTTTTCTGCTTTCTCTGCATCCTCTGTTATCATGTCTCTGAGTTTATTAAAGTTTGCCCTATGAAAATCCAACATCCACATCTGGCTACAAGCTTCCTTGCCTCCCCATCTCAACAGGAATTCTATGAGGACATGGTCACTTCCCCCTAGGGTCCCCACCTCCTTCACCTCATCCACCAACTCTTGCCTTTTGGTCAGTATTAAGTCCAGTATAGCTGAACCTCTTGTGGGTTCATCTACCATTTGATAAATGAAATTGTCAGCCAGGCAGGTCAGAAAGTTGCATGACTGAGGACGCTTTGCAGAGTTTGTTTCCCAGCACACATCTGGGAAATTGAAGTCACCCATGATGACAAGGTCCTGCCGCTTGGATACAGTGTCTAGATGGTTTGATAAAGAATGTCAGAGTACAAAATCTCATCTCCGTGCAATCTACCAACAGTATCGCAGTTTGAAGGCACCTTCCCTCCCAAGAGTTTTTAATGCTAAATCTTGCCCCCATCTGCTATATGAAATTCCAATATGGATTAATGCACTTAATCATGATCTTGAAGATGTGCAATCTAACTTTCTGCGAAAGATTTTAGGTGTTCCAAAGTGTGTACCATACGCAGCGTTATGCCTGGAACTTAATCAAATACGTTTGGCTACCAAAGCCTGGTTGATAACCATTAAATTTTGGCTTCGCTTGCTTTTTAGCTTGGAAACAACGAGCCTTACATATTTAATGCTCACAGAAAATCGATCCAATTGGATAGAAATGGTTGAACATAAAATCAGAACCATCGGAATAGCTTTGGACACCCTATATTTAGATTCATTCAGGTCTGCTTATAGGAAAATTAAGTGTAGAATTCTGGATATTGAACTACAAGAATTAACTAGTGCAGCTGATAAAACATGCTCCCCACTTAGCATAGGAATTCGACCTAGACTGGAGTCTACAGCTCTATATTTTTATCAATTAATTAATCCACAATGGATTAATTTTATGTTAGCGAGGTTAAATATTTTACCCACTGCCTTGCTAACTGGGAGACTCAATAATGTTCCCTATGAAAATAGAATTTGTCCATGTGAATTGAATTGTATAGAATCTGTCTTGCATGTTCTATTATACTGTCCATTTTATGAAGGGATTCGAGTCAAATTTTTATCCTCTATCTTAACTAGGTGTGCCAGGTCTTCTGACCAGGCCAAAGTATTGTTTTTAATGGACAGCCAGAACCCTGTGTTGATTGAGGGGGTGGCAAAGTTTCTGTCAGCTGCTATTAGGACGCGTCTAGCTAAACATGAAAGTTGATAATTGTTTACTCTCATAATTCATATGCTATTATAATGGTTCTATTAATTTTATTATCGTCCTCTGATTTTTACATGTCTGTAATGGTTTTATTAATTCTCTTATCCCTTTTATCACACTAATAAAGAATATGCATGCGTGCGATATTTTCTCAAGCTGCTCACAAAGTGCAGCACACACATCCTCTCGTTGGTCAGGCTCAGCGCAGCTCCGCGCAGCGGAGGTAGCAGACACCAACTACCACACTGTTTGTTTCCCCCCCCCTTATTTTCACCCAGATGCTTTCCACTGTAGATATACTCTCCTTCACTAGAATTTTCTGACAGGTAATCCCTTTCCTCACATACAGTGTCACTCCTCCACCTCTTCGATCTATTCTGTTTTTTCTGAATAGTTCATATCCATCCACTATTACATTCCAGTCATGAGAATCATTCCATGAAGTTTCTGTGATGCCCACTAGATCATTCCTTTCTATCAGCATGAGAAGTTCCAGCTCTTCCTTCTTATTGCCCATGCTTCAGGCGTTAGTATAAAGCCATCTTAATCCTTTTACTTTTGGTTCCCTATGAGCTGGCCTTCCTGGTTGGGCTGCCGCCGATCGTTCTCCTTCCTTACACTCCCTATGTTGAACGTTTCCTTCCCCTTGTGGCTTCAGTTTAAAGCTCTCCTGATGAATCTCCCCAGGTTCCTGCCAAACACATTCTTCCCCAGCTTCGATAAGTGCAGTCCATCAGGTGCTAGTAGGCCTTCCTCAAGAAAGCCTATCCCATTGTCCCAGAAACCAAATATCTCCTGCCGGCACCAATTATGCAGCCAGTGATTCACCTCCATTATCTTCCTCTCCCGACGCATTCCTCTTCCCTTGACAGGCAAGATTGAAGAGAATACCACTTGTGCCCCCATTTGCTTGAGCTTCCTCCCTATATCTTGATAACAGGAGGGATGGTATTCATGGACATGTCATTCATTCCCACATGGACCATCACAAATGGGTAGCGATCTGTTGATTTGAGGAGTTTGGGCAGCTGTTCTGAAATGTCTTTAATTTTTGCCCCTGGCAGGCAACACACCTCTCACGTTAGGGGGTCGGGCCCAGCCACATGGTGATCCAATCCTCTTAGCAGGGAGTCTCCAATTACCAGTATTCTCCTTTTTTTTTCTTCTCAACACCATTTCCTTTTATCCCCGTGGCCTCTTCACTTTGTCTTAGACTTTGTTTTGGGACCTCTTCCCTCATTGACACTTGCACCTCCTCTGCAAGGGCCTGAAATCTATTCTGGAGCTCCAAAGGCCCCAAGAACCGTCTCGTTCTATGCCGTTGAGTCTTTTTCCTAACTGTCTGCAGAGGTTCCGTAATGAGGTCAATCCCCTTATCCTCTTCAGGACTGGTTGTATCCTCTTTATTCCGAGTTGCACAGCTCTGGTCTATGAACTCCTCCCCTTTCTAAATTTGTGATAGAGTAGTAATCCTCTCTTCTAAGCCCCTAATCCTTTCCTCCAATAGTATTACCAGCTTACACTTGGGGCAGATGTAGTACATCTTGTCTTCAGGGAGGAAGGCAATCATGTCACACTCCCTGCAGATGATGGGGTGAGTGTCCTGGAGGTCCATGGTAACTTCTAGGCAGTGCAACTACTAGGGAAATATAATCTACTGATTCTAATTGCTAGACCAAGAACCCCAGGCTAAAAGCCGCAGGCCAAGAGCCCTTTGTCTCGCATCTCTGGCAAGGAGCAGCCCTTTTTAATCCTCCCAGCAATCACCTCACTCAGCACCACAATAGCCTCACCTGGTCAGCAGCAGCAGCAGCACTCCCCAGCAGCTCTCTCCATGTGCTCTCAGTTGTCTGAGCTCTTCTATAGACAAATTATTTGTTTGTTTTATTATAGTTAGATTGTACTACCAGAATTTAGCCTGAAGATGACCCCTCAAATCCTGGTTTGCCTTGACAAATGCTGGTTTGTACTGCAAAGATGATTCTGTACCCAGGAAACATGCATGAACAGCATTGGAAACAAGTAAGGATTGAGACAGGATGTACTTTCTATATAGTACATGAAACCATTCTGAGTCTTAATCTTATCCATTTATAAAAGGGAAACTGACCCTGGGGTGAAGCCAGTGTGGCTGTCCGAGCTGGAATAGGGCTAATCAGGGTGCGGCCTGCCTGGACAGCTCCCACCCGCACTGCCCCAGAGTCAGGGAAGGCCTTTCACCATGTCACAGATGTGGTGAAAGGCCTTCCTAGGCCCAGGGGCAGCTCTTCGCCAGTGCACCCATGGGGAGGGGCCTTGCAGCTGCCCCTGGGCCCAGGAAGGCCTTTCGTCACATCGCAGATGCGGTGTGAGCCCTTTCCGGGCCCGGAGGCAGCTCTTCGCCATCGCACCCGGTGGGGAGGGGCCTCCCAGCTGCCCCTGGGCCCGGGAAAACCTTTCAAGGTCTTCCTGGGCCCAGGGGCAGCTCTCCACAGCCACACCCCACTGGGATCACCGTCTCCAGGGCCTCTGCATCTGGGAAGGCCTTTCGCCCTATCGCTCACATGAAGAGAGGCCTTCCTGGACCATTACCCACCTCTCCGCTGCCGAGGACAATGATGATCAGGTAAGCTGGGGGGGGGGCTTCTCTTTCCCATCCCCTTTCCCCTTCTCCCTTTTCAAAGCCCATTTATTTCAAATGGGCCTTAACTAGTATGATTAATAAAACAAAGTTTGAGTCGTGTAGCATCTTCAAGACTAACAAAGATGAATTCTGCACACAAAAGCTTATACCTAGAATTAAACTTTGTTAATATTAAAGGTCCCTGTAGTTAATAAACCAATTCTGGGTTCTGGTCTGATGGATCCTGATTTAGGAGAACAGAAAAAATCATGGAGAGCAGAAAGCAGGCTTTAAATGAAAAGAGTAATGACCCTTCTCAGGAGATCTCCCCACAGCTGGCCACGGCTCACTGCTGGCCCTGGCTCACTGCAGCTAGCAGAAAGGGAGAAGAAGAAGAAGAAGAAGAAGAAGAGTTGGTTTTTATACCCCTCTTTTCACTGCCTTGCGGAGTTTTGTGCCTTGTGGAATAGGTGAGGCTGAGAGAGCTCTGAAGACTGCTCGGGCAAAACAACACTGTCAGGGCTGTAATGAGCTCAAGGTTGCCTAACTGGCTACATGTGGAGGAGTGGGGAATCAAACTCAGGTCACCAGATTAGAAGCCGCCACTTTTAACCACTACACCATGCTGGCTTCCGGGGGGGGGGGGCTTTCACCCCCTCCATTTTAGTGGCTGAAGAAAGAGATGGGGAACAGAATAGATGAGTTTAAATGACTTAGAGCCACAAGCTGAATTACAAAAAATGTGGTTTGTGTATATTCTAGGTCACCTGACATTACCTCTTCAGATCAGGAAGAAGGTATTTACTTTGCATAACGCACTTTTGATGTGTTCCTAACAAATTTGTTAAATGTTCTAAATCTTTCTGTCCTTGGGAACTCAAGCAATCGTTTTGCTTATATGACTCCATTGCTTATGTGACCCATGACTGTATTGTTTCTGCCAATCATATGTGAAGAACCGTGACACTTGGTGTGCTATCTCCTTTTCTTCCTGGACAATACGTACACATTTTATTTTCCAACACCAGTCCCGTATCAGCCTTCCATACTCACTTTTCAAGAAGAGGAAATGAAACTTGCCAAGAACCCTAACTTCTCACCACTACAAAGAGAATACTATTATTATTATTATTATTATTATTATTATTATTATTATTATTATTATTATTATTATTATTATTATTATTATTATTATTATTATTATTATTATTATTATTATATCATAATGTAATACAGTATTTAATCTACTTGCCTAATTATTTTGAATCATACTTTATTATTAAATCATTTATCTTTATAATCTTTAATGAAGGATGTAATGAACTAAGTACATACAGTGTGCCATTTTTAAACTAGCTATCATCCCAAATACTTAGGTTTTTTAAATTTTAGCATATTTTGCTGGAGAAGGAATATATATTAGTGTGCAGGTTCAAATATTGGTAAATGATGATGTTCACACTGATGATCTCTAATGAATTGGGATGTGACAAAACATTATGTCTTTCTCTGCCTTTTTATACATATGCAAGTAAATAATGGCAATCACATTCAGGTGACAACATTCTCTGGTATCTATGATTACTTGTAAGCCGTATATTTTTAAAAAATCTGCCTGATATTCTGGCAAACCGATCTAGAGATTTTACAGAAATTTCTAAGGTGTGAAGTGTAAGAAACAGTATATTCCTCAAATAAGTTAACATGGAATACTTGCATGTAATATAGAAAATCGTAGGTGTTTAGATGTATTGAACAATCTGAGATCTAAATCCTCTACAAATCTGTATCAGTATACTAAGTTGGAATGTACAGAATGTGTATTGCCCCCACCTCCTGCTTTTGACTCAGCGATCCCACATATGCATGTGACTTCGCCACACTTGGCCATCTTTTTTGTACTACTACATGTATACTCTCTGTGACCATAATCAGGAACTGTTGTTCCTAATTGCTCCCAATCATAGTTTCAGAGACTATTCAAGGAGCATTTGTATGCATGTAGGTTCTGTGCTAACTTGTATTGAAGGCACAAATAAGGGCACTGGGCAAGAAATTGACTGGTTATATCCACAGGGCTTTTGTCACACTGTAAAGTAATTGCATACTTGCTTCTCCATACACCCAAACTTCATCTGCATATTCATTGGACAACATTTTATTGTGCTTCCAGTTTTATATGAATTGTCCCTCCGATTCAGAATAAACCATTGTATCTAAACAAATCTTTGAATCTGCTTTCTTTGTCTCTGAAGAATTCAAGCCACATACATACAATTTTTCATAACTCCCATCATCTTAAGCATTGACAATGGCCCAGTGGAACCAAGATCATAGTTTAGATACAAGCTAGTAATAATTCCTAATGATTGAATATTGAGGAAGGAAAAAGTTACAGAGTAGTAAACGTTTGGTGTATTCCAGTGGCAGTTTTCCTGACATGAGATCCAGACTTTCACCTATAAAGGGCAAATTAAATTATGGGAGTATATGGTTATTTAACGATTGTAAACAAAGTATTTCATAGCACAACAGTAAGTAACATTTGCATTAGTCCTTTCTGGTTTTATTACAAATACCATTTGCTTTTTTCAAATAGTAGTGTGTTCTAAACCATGGTTTATGTTGACACTGTGGCGTACTTAATGAACTCATATCAAATATGCATAGCAAATAAATACTATGTTCCATGTAAACCCTATTATAAGCCCTCACATACTCACAGCAGAACCGCTAGCTGCTCAAGCACACTAAGCTATTCTTCAAAATATATTTATCCTCATTAAAATGCATTTTACTGTAACGTAAGTAAATCTTGGTCCATTCTCTTTCTACCCAAGACACAAAAGAGAAATGGATATCATTAGAAGTACCGCTCTGCTGGCAGCGGTGGGGCTGCTTTTAAAATGCAGCCCAGAATGGCACCAGTGCTTGTCTCTAAGTAGGAAGCCTGCTCAGAAAGTCAGATTCTAGCAGAACAGATTAGGCCTCTCTGAAAGACCATGCTTAACTCTCCATGCAGAGCAGTATAGTGACACTGCTGGTGACATGACAAAGAAAAATCAGGGATGGCCAAAAACAAAACAAAAAAGCCTACCTAACTCTTTAGGCCTATGTAACTCAATGATCCTTGGTAAGAAGAAAGACACACTTTGTTTAATGGCCCCAGAATGTAAATGAGGAATGTATCATTGCAGCAGGCATTCACGTTGACAAAGGGTCATTGCTTTGTATTAGAGGGATAAAGTTTGTGCTCCATGTAGAGCGTCCATCCCCATCATCAGGGACATTTGCCAATAATTTGCCCTATATAGGTAAAGGTATGTGTATGTGGCTGCTAAGGATAGAAATTTTCCCAATATGACCATGCAGGTGTCCAGAATGTGTATATAACAGTGCAATGTTAAGTAGAGTTATACCCTTTGAAGTTCGTGAAAGTCAGTGTTTAGGATTCTAATTAGGACTGCACTGTCAATGTTCTTTTACCAGTAATGCTGCAATTGTTTTTTCCCCTGCCTATAATGCCTCATTTGTGAATACTCTAAAGGTAAGACACAAAGAGAGACTTTTAAAAGAGAGTGTACATTCTGCTCAGTGTAGAGCCCTTATTTGATGTGGAAAAGTAAAACACATAGTTCAAGCATATTGATCAAATTATGGCTCATCTGTTATTGAAATCTCCTATCCATATCATCTCTCCCCCCCTTCCTTCATGTGAAAACATCCATAGTTCGGGCAATTGTATCTGGTTGTTAAATGCAACCCTAAAATTATGGATTGTGCTGTTTTGTCTAATATGATGTATTGTAAATATGAAAGCTTTTAATTTTAACAGTCTGCATGGGAAGTAGAACAGGAAAGCAACATGCAAGGCTGGTGGTTTCCTGTAGGATTGCTATATTGGAACTCATGCCAATATGACCCTTTAGAGTCCCTTTATTGACTTCAGTGGGATAGAGAAATGAGTAAATAGACAGAGAATTGTAACTTTAATGAATGGGCCACTATCTGAAATGACAAAATAAATTACATTTGTCACCAGCCATGGGTTCATTCTGATTGACAGATGAAGAGTCTGTGAGAATCTTGCACACTCGTATCAGGGCATGCTGGTACAATAAAAGATATCCGATCTGTTTTGTATTTCATAGTCCATGGAAAGGGCAAAATTAGCTTTGAGAAACAATAGCATGTGAAAGCTATTGTTTCTGCTATGTAAATACAGTCCATTAGTAAGATAAGGACTCCTGTTCATCTTGTCTGTTCAGAAATTCAGTGATCTGCAAGCATTATACCATTTTTCAAACCAACAGTTTGCTGCAGTATCTGCTTCGTAACTCCAGGTGCAGGGGGGGAAGGGGGGTTAAAACACACACACACCCCACACACAAATAACCAATTGCTTTTTAGCTCAATGGACTTTGAAATGCATCTTTATTTCTTCCCATCTCCAACTTTGTGTATTATTTTATAAAACAGCTTTGACACGAGTTTGCCTCATAATTCAGTCTGGGATGTCTTTATACACCGCTGACATACAACTCATTTTAGGTGATTAACTTAACCTCTAGAACTACAAGTGCCTGGTACATTAGCATATCTTTCAAGGCATAGGAGCAATGTGAGAAAATTGCCTGTAGGATTATTTGTGACTAGGAACCTGTGAAATGTAAAATAAAATTGAAGACTATAAAGTAAAGCATCAAAGCCACCTAAAATATTAATAGCGGATACTCCAAAAAGTAATTTAGAAGATTGCATGAAGAAGTGAAAATTACTAATTTAAAAACAGGGTTGGAGGAAATAAAGGGCATAGTTTAGAGCAAACAATAGATCATCCCATTTCACTTTGTACATGATATGAAAAGAATGCCAAGAGGCAAGGGCAGCCTTATCAGTTGAAAAAGGCTGAAGTTTGAAATGCAGGACCAACCTGGCAACTGGAGTTCTATGAAATATGAAAGCAAAGCTGTCTTATTTTGTCTTGCTTATGCTACACAAATGAAAGGAAGAGGAGGAGGAACACCGTTCTATCTTTAAAACACATTTTTGCATTCTAATTAAAAAGTGCACACTGCTTGCTGGCAATGGATATTTTCCTTGTCTTGTATCAAGTTGTCTTACAATGAAAGCTACTTTAGTGCCTCACAGAATCATGTTTTCTCTTGTTCCTTATGTACAAGACTTTCTCAGAGAAAAAATAAGGGGGGGGCAGTTTTCAGACATCCTTATTGCCCCTTTCAACTGACATTCTTTGATTTAAACCAGTTGGACCTAATTTGGAATTCAAGGCATTCAAATCCAGTTTGAAAAAGTTGCCGTGATATTTGGCTCCCAGTGCTGTTGTACTCTCCTTAAGGTAGTCCTGAAAAGAGTTACACTCTTCTAAACCCACTTCTAGTTTGAGTTCACCAAAATAGCCTATATCTTTCAGGTACATTCAGGATCCAGATTGACATTTAGGAATCTCTGTAATACTAGTATCCTGAACTCAAGCATTTCATGAAATATTCAGTAATAACAGGAGCCAGTATTTTAAAGCTTCAAACATTATTTTATTTTATTTTCAAGATGATAGAGAAAGGCAGCTTTTACAGGTAGATGGGATCACACAGGGGGGGGGGGGGTTGTCAAGTTGGTTCTGCTGGGATCCTCCAGTTTTACATTGGTTCTGTTGTCTTGCACTGCCACACTTGCCCTGGGTTCTGCCAGGGCCTCTCAGAGGCTGAGAGAAGCCTGAACAACTTCCAGTTGATGAGGCTTCCTCTATATTAAAAACACACGCACACACACACACAACATTGTTAAGGAGGAGGGTTTTACATTTCTAAGCAGGATAGTCCAGTAATGGGACACAGATTTAAAATTGTATGATTAACTTTTTCTTGTAATCCTGTCAGTGTATCTCTGCAACTGAATGTAGTACTTCAATTGGAGATAATGCCAAAAGTTTAAATTTGAGGACCTCTGTGAATGTGAGGCCATCCTGGCTACACTTGTGATAGCCCCTGGGATCTGTTGGTTTGACATTGGTTCTGTTGGTTTGTAAATAGTATCCCTTCCCTTGCTTAAATTGGTTTGCCTGGGATTTTCTGGTTAGACACAGGATGTGTTGAGCTTGCCCCACTGTCTTGTGTTTTACTGGTATTCTTTAACCCTGGTTCTTTTGAGCTTGTTGGCTGCGTTTGTATCAGAAGGCTTTTGGTCAGTGGTTTCTTGCTCTTCTCTGTTTGCCTATTCTTTGCCATAGACTAGAGAAAACATGAAAAGGAAGCAGTGGGGGATGGTTTAAGGCAAGCCATCCTGAGGCCCATAATTTGGAACTCTTGGCCCAATCCACTTAAAACTTGGGGGGGGGGTTCTTTATTGGACAGGGAGCAATAACTTCAATGCAATTTTGGTATCATCTGCTAAAAGAACAGCCTGTCCCCAAGAGAAGGGAGAGGGAGGCAGGTGAGAGGGCACGACATTGGAAGTGGAGATACTTCATCCCCTCCATACATTTCTTTAGTATGTGGCCTTCTGGTTGCTATCCTGTAGCTCACACTACATAGGTTGGGGAACCCACTTTATGTGATTCCCCAACTACCGCTTTAAAAGGGTGGATGTTACTTGAGGTGTGCTGGATGGACATGGGAGGCAGCTGATGTCGTGCAAAACACCAAAATTATAGTGTCTTCAATACCAGTTCCCTAAATATCAGGGAATGGTTTCAGATTAGAAGATAAACTATGTTCCCAAGTAGGTAGTGAGGCCAGGAAAAGAGTCTGAGAAATATATCAAAAATATTTGTAATGGCACCTATTACAAAATACCATTGCTCAGCAGGTAAAAGAATGAAGCCCATGCTTCAATTTTAAAAGCTTGCCTTTTTTTTTTACTCTTGCAATTTATGGAAGAGAGAGTGAGAATATTTTTTGCCATTTGTTTAATGGATATGGAGAGATTTCTGAATTATAAAGGCATAATTGGTTATATTTATAACACTTTCCCCCTCATTTGCATTGAAAAGGTATCAAATCTTGTAGATTCTTCTGTTAGTGCTTCAGCACTTTTCTTCTTTTCTATTTACTTTTATTTATTATAATTACTTAAAAATAACTAAGCCTTTGTGTAGGAATAAATGGGATGAATATTCCATTATACTACATCTAATAACAGTTTATGTTTTTCTTGGCAAAAAAAGTATTTGTGAAGTTTGTGTTGACAGCAGTTTAGCTGAGCTGTTATTGAAATGTACCGAAGACTGAAATGCTTCTGTACATATAAGAACATGGGGAAAAGTTATGATTTCTTTGTTGCAATTCTATGTGCAAGGAGCCTATTGTGCCTATTGATACTGTAGACATCCAAGCCAACTATGCTGGTGATGGGAGGCTTTCAATAAATCTCATAATAATAAATAGTTACTTGGCCTATTTTGTAAATGTGTCCAACCCAGAATGCTCAGCTGCATTATAATTTGATCCCAATTTTCCACAGAAATTCTTCTCTGGCTCAAATGATATATGAGATTCCTCACATGAGTGGTCAGCATTCAGCAAATCAGATAGCTATAGTCAATTGTAAATACACCTGTCCAAGGTCTTTAGTGTTACTTGTGGGAATGACCACATTGATTCAGTAAACTTCTTAAAATGGGCATATATAATTTATAAAACAAATCTGAGGTGATGTGTGAACAAACATAACATAGCTCAAAGGTCAAAGATCAGGTATTCAGTAGGCTGTAATGGACTGTGTGTTAAAAGCTCATAAGTGCTATATAAACATGTGCCTCACTGAGTGACAGGTTATTCCAATGGATTTTATTGGATAGCATCAGTTGACAAGAAAAAGAAGGAAACCAACTGCTGAAGAGAGCTAAGTTTTGCACTGACTAAGGACTGGGAATGTTGGCAAGGAAGACTGGGGAGATCACTGAAGACCACCATTTCGACCAAAAATAGGGACAGAGCTTCTAGTTCAGAGAAGTAATGCCTGCCCTGTTGAAAAGGGAGATAAATGTAAAGAATGGAGTGATCCCTAGTTTGTCTAGAGAAGGAATTTGGGTACTTGGACATGTATCCCTGTCTTCTGAAACTTAAAGAATAAGTTAAACTCAAAAACTTATACTAGAGTGTCCAGCAGACATTGAAACCAAAGCCTCTTGTCTCAAAGATTCTAAGACTCTATAAAAAGCTTAAAACTCTTGTTGGAAACATACCAACTGGAGTTTGTGAAATGACTGAGTTACCTCAGATTTTGTTATTAATTCACCTCACCCTTGATTTCACTTGACATTTCCCCTCTACACTGAATTCTTTTTGCTTATTTGAGGACTTTCAAAAGCCTTTCATGTGCCATTTTACAAAGTAAAAGTCCTTGGGATGGTCCAGCATCAAAAATATAATAACATGACAGGGTGGGACAGCAATACACCTTCAAATAATAAGAAAATAGATAAGAGGAGCTGCTCAGCAGAAGGGAAAGAAAAAAGGAGGGAAAATCCTGCCTGTGAGGATGGGAAGATGATGATATCACTATACAGGAACACAAGAGCTGCAGACAAGTTGCTCACTCTTTTTTGGATGCCTTTATTAGGAAACTACTGAGTCATTCAGGAACAGGTGCAAGTCATCAATAGCCAAGCAGCCTTGATGACACAAGTTTACACTGATGGATGCTGCGCTATCTGCTGCAAGCTGTAGCACTAATCCTAAACCTTTTCTGACATTCCAAGGGCTCTGGCAATCTGGAGGTGAAGTTGGTAACCGTAGGGCTTCTGCTTCTGCTTTAGGTCCCAGGCTGTGGGACTGACTTCTTTCTCTACAACCTCCTTGTACAGCATGCCTTGCTGATGCTTCTGAGGGGTGGGACTGGCTTCCTCCATCTCCTCATCCGAGGAGATGTCAGCAGGTATACCCATGGCAACAGGTGAATAAGACACAGCCTACTGACATCTATAATTTTAAATATACATGTGGCATAACAAACTAGGGCTTGAGTCCTATGCAATATAAATAGAGTCAGAATAAAGGGAGACAACTATCCCAACTTTTCCTTTTACTTCAGCCTTCTCCCTCATCCCCATCATGCTCCCTTGTACAGGTAGACTTGGGAATAGTATGGGGGCATGTTGAGTGATGGCAGCAGAAAGGGTAAACTGGCAAAAATTAGCCTCTTTTCCTCTACAAATAGAAAATATATCCAATTGGAGGAGCTGCTGCTCTACTGACGGAATGACGCCATAAGGTCAATCTTAGGCCTACAAAAGAAATGCTTATGTTTATTAGTTTCACCTGCTTTAATTTTGGACCATGGTACAGAATTTGTATGATTACTTTATGAAGACAGAAACAGAAGCACATTTCTCTTGTGCATTTTTTATTTGTATTTTCTATCAAATCATTATCATATTCAAGATAATTACATGGCATTTTAAAGGTATCATTGGAATACAATTAAACTATATTTTCTCATCTAAACAAAATGTTGTTAGCAATTTGCATATTTAACAAGTTTGCAGTTTTTTTCTAATACTTTTGAGATCTTTCATATGTCCACCGCATGAGTTAAAAAATTTGTTTTAGGAAATTTACAATACTAGCACAAGATTACAATTTACAATATCATCACATTCCATTTTAGCCAGCTTCCATGGTATCAGTTACCATTGGGAAAATACCTTCATAATTTTTGCTTTAAAAATAATGTGTATCAAAAAAGCAGAATGTATCATGTGTGTATATAGCCATACCTCACTTGTAATTTCAGAACTGAGATCCCTACTCCATTTAATCTGACATCTTCTCTTTGCTTTGTATAACACTCCAAAGTTTATTATATAATTTAGAGAAAATATGTTTGTCCTCTTGAAGCTTTACTTTCAACAGTTCTGCATATCTTCTTAGGGACCACTCAATATACCTTTTAGAGGATAAATAACTCTTCATCTGAACTTACTCATAAACTGAAATACAGAAATTATTAAATTGCTAGCTCAGGAGACATAATTGAATTATATTAACCACTGCCTTTTTTGCCATTAAGTTACAAATTACTTATGGCCACTTCATAGGGGTTTCAAGGCAAGAGGCATTCAGAGGAGATTCACCATTGCCTTCCTCCACATCACATCCCAGGTATTCTTTGGAGTAGCGATCCCCAACCTGTGGGCAGCAGACCACATGTGGTCCATCGACTAACTGGAGGTGGCCCGTGAAGGATGCTTTCTCCCCCCCCCCCCCCGGCCCTTTACTTCATCCACAATCTCGTTGCAGAGAAACAAGCTCAGGGTTCCCATTGATTTGTCATTGTCATGAGTTAAAATTTCCATGAAAATAAAATGTTCCTTATGTTCATTGTTGTGGCGTGTCTGTATCTTATTTTGAAGGGATGTTTAAACATTACCATAGTGACCAGAGTCAGAGAGTGTTAGGGCAGTGGGCCTCAGTAAAATTGTCAAGCGTTGAGTGGTCCCCGGTGATAAAAAGGTTGGGGACCACTGCTTTGGAGGACTCCAATTCAAATACTAGCCATGGCTGACCCTGGATAGCCCAGGCTAGCCCAATTTTATTAGCCTCCAAGATATAATAAGATCAGGCTAGCCTGGGCTATTCGGGTACCCCATGATTGCCTATTCAATCTTTAAAGGTGGTTATGACAGATATTTCCCTTTATATCAAAGTCCTTAATTGAAACATTTGGAAATTATCAAGCTCTTTAGCTTTATTTTTGACCAGCTTCAGTGTCTGAGTTGACTTCAGGGGTACATTACACCAGTCTCCCATGATGTTACAAAAGCCTAGATCAGCATGGTCAAATTGACTGAGTCTATGACCTCATTTCTCATGCTAGCAAAGTTATGCTCAAAATCCTACAAGCTAGGCTCCAGCAATATGTGGACCTAGAACTTCCAGAAGTACAGGCAGGATTTCGAAGAGGCAGAGGAACTAGAGATCACAGCCTCCCTTCTCCTTTCTGAAAGGAGAGGGGAAGGCAGCCAGAGGACTCACCGCTGGGGAAGGCTTCTTCCTCTGAGTGGCGAGTCCCCGGGCAGCCCAGGCAAGGCCGGGCGTGGCTCCCTATTGGCTGCCTGGCCCTCGAGTGACACTCAGAGGGCCCAATCAGGAGCCGCTTCACAGCATTACCTCACTATTGCCTGGATTCTACAATAGAACTGTTGTGAATGTTGGCTGATTAAGTCTTTATCAGGTTAATAGTTCAGAAAGGATGACCAATATTTTCTCAATGGATACTTACACATAGGTATATGGAATGTGAGTATAGTAAAAAAAAATTGGAAACTTTTAACCTACTTATCTTTTCTTAGTACAGACTTCGAGAGGCTTAAGTATTTCAAATAACAATGGCAGCCAATCCCCACCCATAAACTATCAAGCCCAAATTACTGAATAAGAAATCTAGCTGTTATCAGCATAACTAATTTATAAACTGAGAAGAGGTTAGACCAGGTGGTAACAACTGTGTCCTTGATGAGCCAATGTTTCCCCAAGTGAAGGAAGCAAACCAAAGGTCTATCAGTTGTAGATCTTTTATTCTACATTGATTGAATATTTGGCCTCACTTTGTAAAACAAAGAGACTATTCTTATTCTCTTTGTATTCAGGGTACAGAGTACTTAACTAGGAGATGACTGCTTGCATCTTTTGTTTCTCTTTGTCCTTGAGAGTTCATTTTACATTTCCAACTGTGACATTTGTTTATTCAGGGATTTCTCTCCAAAGAAACATTTAAACAGTACAATATCTGCTCATTTAATGTCTCCTCAGTCCAGCCAGGAACACAGTTTCAAGTTTCTTAAGAAAAGGTGAAATTTCAGTAATGGGTAGAGATTAACAGAAAATTTCAAAAAGCCTGTATTTGAATACATTCATTAGTAAATCATAAAAAGAAAGAATATATTTCAAGAGTGTGATATTTATTTACTTCCCTTATACTTTGCTTTCCTGTCTTTTTCAGGTCCACCAAAAGTGGATAACAAACTGAAAATATACATAATAAAAGGCCATCTTAATACTGACAAAAGCATACAAATTATCAAGAAAATTAAAATAAAACCTAATACAAAAGCATAAAAAACAACAAATAAAACAGGAAGGAATGTCAAATGAAACAAAAAGGTCTTCACCCACTTTGTATATGAATGAGATAGTCCCATTATAAAGTATTAGTAGTGGTGTGGGTGAATGAGATCTTGAGATACTTGTGGACCATAAGCTAAATAAGAGCAGAAGTGTGATACAGAAGTAAAAAAGGCAAATGTAGTATTTGGTTGTATAAATAGATGCATCACATCAAAATCACATGATGGCATAGTACAACAGTATACCACATTGGTGAGCACACCCGGAATACTGTGTGCACTGGAGACCTCCTTTCAAAAAGGATGTGAATAAGAGTGACAAGGAGAATAACAAGGATGATCTGCGGCCTGGGGACCAAGCCCTATGAGGAAAGCCTGAGGTACTTGAGAACATTCAGCCTGGAGAAAAGGAGGTTGAAAGGGGACATGATTCATTTGTTTAAGTACTTGAAAGGTTGTCACTTGGAGGAAGACAGGGAATGGTTCCTGTTGGAAGCAGAAGACAGGACACTCAGTAACGGGTTTTAAAGCATTTATAGAATGGTACTGGCTAGATATCAGGGGTGGGGGAGTCACAGAGTAGTTCAGCAGTGGAACTGGCTGTCTAAGGAGGTGATGAGCTCCCACTCACTGGAGGTCTTTACGCAGCAGCTGGACAGATACTTATCATGGATGCTTTAGGCTGATCCTGCATTGAGTGTGGGTTGGACTAGATAGCTTGCATCTATCATTCTGTGATTCTAAGCCTGCAATAGAATAGGACTACTTAGGAAGAGAGTTCCAGAGTTGAGATGTCACGATCAAGAAGGGCCTCTCCTGGCTTGACATCTGTCTAATCTCAAAAGGTGGGGGATATCTGAAGCAGGGTCCAGAAAGATGACCACAGTGGTTCGGTAAGTATGTAAGGTATTACATAGTCCTTCAAATATGTTGGTCACAACCCATATGTGGCTTTAATGATCAACACCAGCAACTTTAGCTGTGTAGATGTGGCAAGACTGGAGCAATATAGTCCCTATGACCAACTTCAGTCGACATTCCAGCTGCAGCACTCTGCAAAAATTTAAGTTTTGTAATACTTTTCCAGGACAGCTCTACAAAGAACATGTTGCAGTAATCTATATGTAAATAGGGCATGCATTACAATTACCAGATTTTTTTCAGCCCAGAGAAGGTCACATAACTAACCAGTCAAAAGAACACCTGGCCACAGCTGCTACATGCTTATCTAGCTGTAGGCCTGGATCCATGAGCACCCTGAAACTATCAACCTGTTCCTTAAAGGGAAGTACAACCCCATCCAGTATAGGTGACAACTTCAATCCTGGTCCAGACTTCCTACTCACCAATATAATTTATTTACTTGCTTCAAAGCTGCCTTCAGTTTTGGGCTTGTTTGTTTTTTTACAGCCTTCCTGGGTTCATCTGGAAGCATAAGACAGAGGTGAGTGTTATCCGTATACTGAAGATAAGCCATCCCAACTCTCTGGATGATGTCACCTAGCAATTCCATGTATATGTTAAAGAACATAGGGGACAAGATGAAGTCTTACAGGATCAAAGGGAGACTGGGTTTAGGTTCTTTTTTGGGGGCGGATTGTTGTGATAAAAGAACTGGAAAGTCAATTGAGAGAAGAGACAAGGAAGGGTAAGTGAGAGAATGACTGATCCCTGTGGGAGGAAATGCCTCTTGGTCAGGAGATCATTTGTAGCAAGGAGGGTGGTAAGTGTAAAAAAAGTTCCAACATCTAATTAATCTTGATCCTTGTTTTCAGTCACCACCTTCTTTTTGTCATTATTTCTGAGGCATACTACGTAATAGGAACTAAAAGCAGAACCAACATGCAACTATATGTGTGAACATACACAACATACAACTAACATACACTTTGAGATAAAACCCAGAAACTCCAAAGCTGATTCCAAAGGTGCAGGGTGCAGATTTTGTCTCAGTGAAAACACCTTTGGACCTGTAAAGTCCGCTCCCTTCCAGTTTCTTTGATGTTCTTCGCCATTTGTAAGCAACACTCAGTTAGCTTTTCTTCACATTTGCACAGCTGAAATGATCCACTTGAAATTCTTTATATGAAGAAGAAAAATGCAGCTGTCTTTGAGGATGATTGAAGAACACTGTGTAAGTATCCCCTTGTGGTTCAGTGCCTCAGTGTCGCTGGTCTTTGTTGAAATAAAATTGCCTTTTCTGTAACAATCCTGGGTTTGCACATTTATTGTAATGCTCATTACATGACAGTGTTGTTGGCTAGATAATTGCAAGTCTTGTCAATTCAATTCACATTTAGGTTCAAGAATTAGTCATTTATTAAAAGAGTAAATACACATGAAGACAGTTCTGATGCCTGCAAACTCTAGTTCGTTTGATTAAAACTGGGGCATTTTAGCTTTAATGTTCTGTTTGCTGTTCATGAGCTCATATGATTTTGAAAACTTTATGAAAGAAATGTACTATTTGTCTTTTGGAGAATTGGGCTCTGTTTATCTAATTCCCCAAGTTGTTTTTGACCTTATTGTCTTAAAGCTAGGGAAAATCTCAAAACATATTTTGACATTGGCACATTCCATATTTTGATAAGAAGTTGATTTTTTTTTATTTTGGTGCACATAAAACTATATGGGTCATTAACATTGTCAGCCTAAGTATATTTACACATTTAACTCTTGTTGAAGTTTAGAAGGATGGAACTCTCTTTTGGATTGTAAATGTGCTGGATAAGGGATTAAAATGTAAGCCTGGAAGCTATCTTCACATAATAACTATAATTACCAGAGTCTGTTTCCTGTTGAAAGGGCCATGTATACTCCACATTAATTGTTATAACATTCTGCACATTGTATGACTTGCAAAATTTCTGAACAGTATGAAAAAAATATATTTCCTTATTTTAATTTTTCCCTACAAGTTTTACTTGTTTTTCTTTGATTTGCCCCTTAGGAAAATAGCAAAGAAGCAACCTATCCTCCCAACCCCTGCAAAATATACAACCTGGTTTCTGAGACTGCAAAAGACTCTGACTACCACATTTTCAAGTTCATTTTTTTACAGCCATATTGGCTAGAAACATACACTTTTAAAACTGAAAGTGGAGATCCTCTGGAAGTTGAATTTTACACTCAGTACACATAATCTGGGCTACTTGCAGTTTCTACAGAATAGCCCCGACACGGCCTAGTCTATAGCAGCTGGTGGGAGAAAGAAAGCTTGAATAATCCTTCCCATCCCTCAGTTATCCTCTGTATCTTAAGTGTAACATTTAATTTAGCCCCTGATTGACCAGCAAAATCAAATGCCATAGCTTTGTTAATCTGATGCCATAGCTTTGTTAATAATTTGTAAATTAACAAATCTCCTTCTCCTGTAGAAAACAACTACAACCCCCCAAAAAACAGTGTACCAAAACTTGCTCTTGTCACTTGCATGGGTGCCCTTCCTGTTCTGAGATCAAGAGAATGCTCAGGATTTGCTACCAATTGTTTATGTTTGAAACCCTGCTTTCTCTCCTGTGGCTTCATCTCTGCAGAATGTGAGTAACCCATTAACCATTGCCATGTCTTCATCCCTTCCTTTCACTTTTCACTTTCCAGATTTGCATTTCCTGCCCCCAAACAGCTTACCTGTTCTTTTCCTCCTGGGAACCCTCTTGTTCACGTGCTACCGCCCCCTCCCCAGTCTCTTTCTTGCTATCTCTCCTATTACTTTCCTTTTAAACTTACATTCTTTCTTCTGCAGTACTGCTTTTGAGTCACAGCCCAAAGTGCTACCCAAAGTATTATTAAACATATCTTACTAATTATTTCAATTCAGATCTCACAATACACAAGCTTGAAAATGAATTTCATTTTTCCATCTCTTGGACTATGAGGTCACCATTTGCGACTTGAATTTGGTTATCTAGAAAGAGGTTATCAGTAGGTCACTGTTGCTCAAAAGTAAACAAAGTCAATAAAATAATTTCAGCTTAGTTTTCAGTAAACATAAACTCTTGAAGTGATTCATAGGAATTAAAAAAGCCCAGAAAACCAAAACAATCTCAATACAATAAATAACTGATGACAACAATTTAAAATCAGTTCAACGCTTTAGCATTAACCTTGTACCAATGAGCAATGTCTTTTTGGACAAAAACATTGTATTGAGTTGCCTTCTAGAGAGCAGTATGGAGGTAAATATGACTGTAATTCTATGAACACTTTCTACTGAATAAAAGTAGACTTCTGAGTAGATAGGCTTAGTGTTTCTTTCACTCTCGCCTTTCTGAGCACAGAGTTTCATAATTGGGGTGCCTTCATGAAGAAGTCCCTGAAAGCCTAGACTTTACATTGCTTCAACATATCACAGTCAGCGGGGGGGGGGGGCAATAAGAGAATGGTAGGGATATGTCCTGAAAACATACTACCCTAAATACTATACTGTATCCCAGTGTCTGGGGGATATTTGGGATACTCAGGGATACTGGTATCTGGCTTCCAAGTATTTCCAGAAATATTCCAGAATATCTGGGAATATCCAGGGTTGGCATTTTAAGGGTTCCAGGCCTGTTGCTTCCCATTTAAGAAGTTTGCTGGGCAATGGAATGAAAGAGGAGGGAGGCAGCTCTCCCAGGCCATGTAGTCACCAGCCAGCTAATAAGTGAGACACTCCCTCTGATACACTGCCCTCCAGATCTTCTGTAGGGAAAGAATTATAGAGATGTTTGGCACTGCTAGCACTAGGATGTCAAGAAGTGAGCATAAGTGGGCAGGGAAGAGGGTTACTTGCCTCATTGGTGTGATGATATCTGTAGACTGGCAGCCCATTTGTACTGTATATCTCTGCTGCACAATTTTTGCTTGCATCTTGCTTAGCAGGACTGTAATTATTTCCCTATATAGGGCTGCAGAGGATCTTGTGAAGGCACAGTTGTCCCACACTTGTGAAATGAATGCACATCATATCTGACATCTGGACCTCTCCTTGGTCACAGCACATGTACCTTTCACTGACCACAAACTGTTAGCAACCTGATGATGTTTTTTTTTGGGGGGGGGAGGCAACCAGTGCTAGGTAGGGTGAAAGGGGCTGCAAAGCTTTGCTCCATGCTGAGGTACTGGATGAAACCTCTACAATAACCAACATCTCTGCCACCATTAACAAGTAGTTAGTCGCATGGGTAGAAAAAGATGTTTGCAAGGGCAATGTGTTGACTGATGGTGGGTCTGAAGCAAATTTACTACATCACCAACCTCCTTCATCTAGTGGTTTGTGTTTGAGTTCTTCAAAGAATTCAGTGCAAGTCTACTTCATGTGTTCATATGTACCCATGTGCTGCATCAGAAGCAGTTGCTGATAGTTAAACCAAAGCACCCTCTTCTGAGTTAAATCAGAACTCAACATGATTGAACATCTGGTGGAGCAGAACACCATTATATAAGGTAGACTTGGAGACTGACAATATCAAGATGGTGAGACAATTAAATAATGGGGAGTATCTGATTCCCTCTCTGGTGGAGGTCCTTAAACTCCTAAAGAGGTATAATACTCTCATATTATTGCTCTCTTGATCCAAATGTTTTAGGGGTAAATGGGCATATTTCTAGATCCAGAATCATGTGCAGTGCACTGGTGCAGAAGATACCACAAGACATTGCACCCTTCCTGGAACCTCTAATCAAACAGGTTGGTGACCTATGCATCATGGGCAGATTTGCTAAGCAGTTGGCCAGTAAAGATACAGCCCGGGCATATAATCTCTTGTGGCTCAGAGACTCTACTTATGCTCTTCAAAGAGTGAGTAGCGTGTGATTGTGTTTCCTCCTAGATGGGCAACATTTCAGTTCACACTGCTTACATCTTCTCCCTTGGAGAACTGAACACTTGGTCCTCCTGAAGTTCAACTACCCATTCTTTATCTATCCAGCTTTGGACTTTGAGACTAAGTTAAATGAGCATATGCTTGTGTCTGAATCTTTTCAGTCTGTGTTTAGGAGACAGGCAAAGGTGCTCTTTCCCAACTTTAAATTTCAGAAGTAGAAAGAAACAGCAGGAAAGTTATCAAATTTTATTGGCACTATATAGAATCTATGTTCCAAACTGTGTTCTTTAAAAATGTCTTATACCTGATACCTATTTCCCCTCAAAAGTTAAAGAAGTTTGTTAGCTTTTAATTACCACCAGTCTTTTGTGTGCCTTGATCAGACAAAGACAAAAAAAGGATTTTAGTTGGTTCCTTAGTTCCCTAGACTTGGATCAGCATGGATCTATATACATTTGAACAACTGAGTGATAGAGATAGACAAACAAAGAAAAAAATAAAAAGGGATGCTCTGCTAAGGAAATGATAAAGGAAAAGAAAATTTTGTTTTACACAGAGAGTGATTAAAATGTTGAATTTGCTGCCAGAGGATGTAGTGATAACCACAGGAATAAACAGTTTTAAAGCTGTGGATTATTTTATTTATTTTTATATTTGGATTTATATACCACCGTTCCTGAATGGGCTCACAGTGGTTTACAGACAATAAAAGAATAAAAACACTATAAAACTCCATAATTCCCCTTAAAAATTACTACTACTACTAAGAAGGCAGGCAAAAAATCATGTCAGTGACTACTAATCATGGTGACCTACACATTCAGAGGTATTGAGTCTGAATCCCAGAGCCAGGAGGCAACATGAGGGCCTCTGATTGATTGATTGAACTTGTATACCACCCCTTATCTTGATTAAGTATATTGGTTTTCATATCAGTTCATGGAGTCCACTGCTTCACTGGATCTTACAAAAAGAGTAACTATGTAACAGACCAATCTTCAGAGGATAGCTGTGTTTGCAGAGGCAGGGCAGGATCCATCTTTGGATGAGACACCACCAAGGAAAGCAATGGCTCAGTACCTCTGCTTCTCACTTGCCTTGAAAATTCATTGCTGGGTCACTGTGAATTAGCTTCAACCTGATGGTACTTTGCATATCCAGCCATGTTGGTCCCCTTCCAAAATATCTTGCTGTTGTCTAAGGTGCTACTGGACTGGAATCCAGCAGCAAATGTTTGATACTGACACCAGATCCTCACATGTTCTTATCCAGATGTTCATTTGGAAATAATACAGCAGCAAAATGAATAAACAATGAAACAGCAGCAAATAAACTATAAAAGAAGAAAATGATGCAAGTGGCATAATATGGTGGGTGAGTCAGCCAGTGGTTGAGGTTAAATGATTTAAACTTGGCCATGCATGAACAACTGATGCCCTACCAATGCCTGGAAGAGTGGAGGAAGGGAAGCTAAATTAAAGCTTCCTGAGGAGCATTGTTTCATCCTTCTTTCTGCTTGCATAGAATCCAGCACTGCAGACTTCGTAACCATTCCATCCCTGTTTTCTTGTATTAGAACTTTAATAAGATCATATTAAGAACTGTGATAATGAATGGATATTTAATCTCTTGGCAGCAGCAAAACTTCTAAGAGCCAAGAAATCAGCTATTGATGCATAGGTTATGAAGAGTTGGGACATGGCTTCTATGATTAAATTGCTTATTACATTCAGAAAGGGATGAATTAAATCGATTGCCTAAAACAATGGGAACATTATAAAGTTCAAATACCTTCCATAGTGTTTTTGGAATTGCAGTGATTATGAGTTATGACCTTTTGGAAGGTTATTAAGTGTTGGGTATTCTCAAGATTTTGATTTCACCTTTTGTGTTAAAAGATACAATTTAAAGGGAAAGTCAGATTAGCAGCAGAGGGGAAAAAAGACATTGGTGTCAAAGGTCTCTCCAGCATAGTTCCTAATGAACCAAAAGAGTAACATATGAACCCCCACCCCCTCTTCTAGGAGTTTTTCCTTCACTGGGATGAAAAAAATTGGGGCTATGGATAGCAGCACCTGCTCCACAGCTAAGCACAAGATTTTTTTGTCTCTGAGGCTGCAATTCAGCATCTTTCAGAAACACTAAATTAAGGCAACACATTGCCTCATTCATACTGCAACGCAGAAGGAAAGGATGCCAATTTTATGAATGATGAGGGTTCTGCTTGCCATGTTTGCCCTCTTGTACATACCCATGAAGTAAGCAGCTGTTATATATTTTTTTCAATTAAACACATCATCCTTACAATGCACAATAGGTCATTCAGATGTGTGTCTAATCTGTCTGACTCTGCTAAACAAAAGGCTAGTTTCAGGCTCATAAAGAAGGAGTAAATTATAGCACATTTGTAAAAAGCTGAGGAGTTAAGTTCCGAAAGGATTTGCCCTGGGAAATCCCTGAACCAATATAAAAAAACAATCACAAGTGTTTCCATGTTCCAAAACTTTATGGCAAAGTTCCCACCAAATCTTCTGTATTAAACATGGAAGATTGAAAATGTGTAATTAAAAGGTCGGTGATGGTGTATTGTCACTTGCTATATTGTTGCTAGACCACAGGAGACACTGTGGTAGTTGAGAGCTGTGCAGAATAGCAGTACAGACAAAATTTTAATCATAATAGTTATACATTTGATAGACAAATCTCTTGGTAATTGTGAGTTGAATTATGAACAGCAATATGTCACTGTTATCCTAAGCAGAGTTATACGTTTTAGGTTCATTAACTACAACAGATTTAGAAAGGCGTAACTCTACTTAAGATTGTACAGTAAATATCTATACACAGCCAAGTCATATAACACAGTCTTGGATTTGCAGGCTTGTGTGTTTGCCATAGGTTTTTAAGAGCAAAAAAAGAGTGAATGTTAGAATGGGCCTTGAGGTTATTGGGAGGGGAAGACCAGGGGAACAATATTTCAGGGATCCTGCTTTAATATGATGTTCAGATGGTGAGAAGGTGGGCCTAGAAGGAATCAGGATGTTTTGCCAAATCACAGTCATTTGGCAACTCACAATAAAAGCCCCAAGAAAACATACAATATTATCCCATTAAAACCCCCATTAAAACCCCCTATGGGGGTGACAGTTCAAAATCCCATAGCGTAGCTATCATCCAGTCTCAGAGGGACTCCGAGTGCCGACCCCATGACCAATAGTGATGGTCAGCTAATGGGGACTCTCTAATTCTAGGGGCCCTTCCGCACCAGGATCCATGTTGCAAATTGGTTGCTGAACGAAAAATCGCCATTTTAAATAGTGGAATTTGTCATTATGCATACCTGACTTTGTAGTGGAATCCAGTTGCGTTTCTATCATTTCCCACAGGGTTCCGGTCTTGGCAAAAATCGCTAGCCAGGAAGCGATATTGCTGAACTGTGTCCCGCCCCTGGCCATCAAGCAGCCAATGGGCGGCCGTTATCATGCTCCCAAGCAGCCCCTTTCCCTTTAAGGAAGGTTTTTTTAAAAAAAAAAACACACACCCGTTGCAAGGAATCTGCATTGATTTGTTGCAACGGAGAGACCCATCCAGCTAGCAGGTGGTGTTTGAGCTGCCGTTTCATCATTGCCACACTCCCCCCGAGTGAAAAAAAATACCCCCCCCTCACGGCACGATTTTCAGCCAAAAATAGTGTGAAAAATAAAGGGAAAATAAACCAGCAAACGGGCCTCTGTGTTGTTTGTGCTTGGTGACGTTAAACAGAGGGACTGCAGCCGGGGAAGCATCGCTGGGTAAACAAAGGCTTGCCGGTGTGTTGATCTCCACTCGCTCAGAGGAAAAAAATGGCGATCGCTTCACCGGAAGATCAGAGGAGAGAGCCAGGGGGAGGGACTTTGCAGAAACCGCAACAATGGTAACACACAGAACTTTTCCGCTAGGGTTGCAGATTGGTTGCAGGAGTGTAGCGCTTTTTAGAGGGTGAATCCACTTTTTGGGATTTCCCTGAAAGCGCTACAACAAAGCGCTTTTTGCTGATCGGTTTCAGGAGTGTTGCAGATTGTCAACGACGTTGTGCATAATGGCAAAACTGTAGCGATTTCAATTTGTAACCATTGTGCTATTTTGGACGAGTGCGGAATGGCTCTAGATCTTTCCTTCTCATCTGCCAGGGGGCTGTCAGATTTTCCTGGGCTGACCACAACCATAGACCCAGTGGAAGAGCTTCATCTTACAGGCCCTGCAAAATGCTGAAAGCTCCCAGAAGGTCCTCAGCTTGTCTAGGAGCCCATTCCACCAGGTCCAGACCTGGACTGAAAAAGCCCCAGCCCTAGTTGGGGCCCGGACTCACCAACAGGTTCTTTACCTGCAGAGTGCAAAGCCCTGCAGAGGACATAGGCTGATAAGTAGCCCCTCAGATATGTGGGTCTCAGACTGTGAAGGGCCTTGAACTGGATCCAGGCCGCAACTGGCAACCAATGCAGCTGTCTCAGCACTGGCTGAATATGGGCCCTCCAAGATCTTACAGGACAAGGGCAGGCCAATGTAGAGCAAGTTACAGAAATCAATTCTGGAGGTGACCCTAGCATGGGTTACTGTGGTCAGGTGCCTGGGAGAGAGGTTGGATACTAGTAATCTTGCCTGGCAAATGTGGTAAAATGCCTGGTGGGCTACCTTAGTGACCTGTGCCTCCATGGATAGTGAGACATCCAAAGTCACTCCCAAATCCCTGGCCTGGGGCATGGTGGTCAGTTGTGTCCCAGCCAGGTGGGCAAATACACTTCTTGTTCATACCCAACCAAGGACCTCCATCTTGGAGGGGTTGAGTTTCAGGCAACTCTGCTCTAAGCATTCAGCTATGGCTTCCAAACACCCGGTGAATGAATCCAGGGGGGGGGTCCCGGTTGTCCATCCATGAGGAGATATAGCTGGGTGTCATCTGCCTATTGATGATATCCCAGCCCCAAACTCCATACCAGCTGGGAGAAAATAAGATCAATTCATACATTCTTGAAGGTCTGACAGGCATGGTCTGAAGATATTTTTGCTGCAGTTATACTTCTGAGCTCTGTAGCTCTTTCTTGGTCTTCCCCCCACTCACAGAAGCAAAACTAAATAGCAATGTTTGTTTTTAAAATATTCAATGCATCAAGGATATAGTCACCACTTTCCAGAAGTGATTTGTATAAGTCAGGTTCATCTCTTTCTGCGCAATAATCCTAAGATTTAGTATTCTACCTACTATGTTAATGGAGAAAATGACTTGCCCAAGAGCAAATAGTGACTCTGTGGCAGAAAATGTACATAGAGGTGGGGGCAGACAGAGGTGGTTCAATACATATTAATCCATTGTGCCGCTGAGGTAGTCAGACAGGATTACTGGAAGTGGCTGAAAAGAATTCAGCAGAGTGGTGAGGTGTGAGAGCTATGGCTAGTGTTCTTTGGACACAGGAGAGCTGTCACCCTCCAACACAGTAGGCATTTGTGGAAGCCCCTGAAATATAGCACAGGGGGCCTAATTTTCCTGTCCATCTTGTCTGCCAACTATTTAAGAGGGTAGCTCTACATTCTTATGGGAAGTCCCTAACTCATCTACATTCTGCTCAGTTTACCAACTGAGAATTCAGGGAGTAAGCTATGGAGCAGCCCCAGGAAACAACAGCATCACCTAAGTATTGGCGGTCCTGGTCCCTTTGTCCATACCATTGCTGTTTCCACAGGCAAAGTGTGGCCGCGACTTACCACGGCCGCCATTAGCGACACGGCGAGGCGTGGCGGAGGAAGGATGGCATGCGCTCGGGCACTCCACCCCTTCCCTCCCCGGCACAGTTGAGCGGGCGCCGCGCAAATGCACAGCGTACGGAGCCGGGAAGGGAGGAGCGAGGTGTGGCAATTAAATAAGCGCCACGTGCTTGCTGGAGGCCTCTTTCTCCCCAGCCAGCCAGTGAGCAGCATCCCACCCTCCCACCCTATATTTAAGGTGGTTTTTTCAGTTATGGTTAATGAGAGTTGATCAGCGTGTTGGGGTAGTCGGGAAATGTTTCATTGTCACAGTTGGGGGGGACACAAGGAAAAGGAGCCTGAACAGGTGGGGATTGAGCAAAGGGAGAGTGATGGCACTCCCTTAACTGGGGGGTCTCAGGAAGAGGCATCTGCCTGGAATGCGGCCGTCCCGGACGGATAGGTCCAAAGCAGTCCAGGTTAGAGAGGCTGGAAGGAGCTGAGGGAGGTCCACACCTCCCAAGGCATTCCAGTTGTCTTCAGCAGGGAAGACTCCATGGCAAGGGATCTCAGAGCTCAGCGGGGGGCTGAGACGGGGTACCCAGGGTGCCATGAGAGTTAAAGCAAGGGTCAGATGACCCAGGGGTAAGTTGGGCTCCTGCTTCTTGTCAGCCAACACGTTGTTTTGTTAAAATAAAAGCTGTGGCCTGTTTGCCAACCTAGTAAAGGTGTGAGTGTCATCCTTGGGCCCCACTGCCCGCCTGTGAGCTAATTCATGTTCAGACCTCCCACTAATGCCAATTCCCTCTGGAAAGTGGTGGCTATGCACTGGGTTAGATATTATTTCTTCTACCCAGCTGACCCCAACAGTTGTTTGGGCTCCATATTCTACTGATGTCTGAAGTCACCCCACAATCAGTGAGGTTTGTGCTTATCTGATGTTAAGGCCCCCAAGCTTACCTTGCTTCCTCCCTACACTGTGTAGTGTGGCTTGCAATTTTAGCAATATAATTACAAGAAGTATTATGAGGGGTTTGGGCTCTTTTCCCCCAGAATAATTTTCATTTTTACAAGCTCACTTGTGCCCAGTTGTGACGCTTTCCAACTACAACCTGGTTTCCCCTAGACTGTATCATCATCATGATCATTTCCCTATGGCTCAAGGCAGCTCACAATTTTCGGCATTGTCATTTCTCCATTGATCCTCCTGCCCCAAAGTAATAAGAACAGATTGGTGGATTCCTCTGAAACCAGCTGGGGAAAAGACATTGCTCCTAGACTAGTAGAGGGAAAGCATTGATTAATATTTAGCCACAGTCTGATTCAAACTTGACTGCATGGAAGCATCAATGTAGATTGGGGTTTTTTAAAGCCACATGGGATGATTTGAAGAAACAGATCTATGACTGCCCAACTCACCCTTTGTTTTGTGTTTTCTTTTCTTTGAAGGGAGAATAAATAGATGACTACAACGTAATGCAGGTGGCCTCGTTTCTGATGTTTGAGAGAGTTGGATCTCTTTAGAGTATGGTGTTTGACGTTCATGATGTAATTGGAATGTGAAAAGAATGATTTTGATATAATTGAAGCAAGCGTATTTCAAGTTTGCTGGGTTATCTTGTACTCAAGCAGTTTGTGTTTTTCTATCAGTGTTATTGCTTTCTTGTTTAGAACATAAGTGGTTATCACTGTAGTTCCATCTGCCACTGTCTATATATTAGCTCACTTCAGTGATGATTGTTGGTGTTTTCTTTTTCCCCTCAGCTCATTAGAGAAATATTTAATGTCAACAGTCATATAGTTAAAAGGGCCACACACAACTTTTCATCATTGTCGTCAGAGCTTAAATATGCAAAGAGTCACCTAGCACCAGCTTAAAAAGAAGAACATGGTTTTATCATGAGGAGAAACAACCTTGTAAATACCAGAGGAGAGAAACGGTCCTATCTATCAACCTGTTGTTTTTCATCTGAAGGCAAACAGGGAGCAAGTGTGCCCAAAGAAGCAGGGAGTTTCCAATTCAGCCAATCAGAAGAAAATCTGAAAAAAATATCAGGAAGTTCCTGATCTAAATATACTAACTAAACTCTCCTCCAATATTCCCAGTAGGATATTCTTCATATGCTGTTCAATCATGCACACTACAGATCTTGCATATTCCAACAATAATTGGGGAGAAGCAAGAGAACAAGAAACACATTCCAAAAATACAGCATGGACGGGTAAATAGAAGCACGTGAATGAGAAACAGCATTGTATAAAATGCTTTGATGCAATAAGAAAACAAATGAAGCTGGAAACCATGGGTGTTTTTTTTAAATATATAAACCTTTTTTTAAAAAAGAAAAAGACCATCACTATACAAAGCTTATATAGTGAATTAATTTTATCCTGATAAGAGTTCCATTCCTGCTTTTGCCTCAGACAACAAAAATAAAAGATTTGGGAAGCTGTTTCTGAACTTGACTAATCACCATTGAAATTCAGGCTTCAGAAGGTTCTTGCCACATACACTTTGTTAAAGGAGAAAGTTCTAAAGGGGCATAAATAAAATAAATGATTTAATGAAGCCCATCCTACTGCTTCCCTTCACACCCCCAATCTCACTGCTTTATTTAAATTTATACTGTCAAGGAAATCTGCTTTTTGTTCATGTTACTCTAAAAGGTACAACTTATACTTTGACGCTACGTATAAATATTACCTCACAATAATCAGTTGGTTCAAAAGGTTCTCCTGCACTAAATCAGTCTTCTCCCAGTGGTTTCTGCACAACAGGAAAAATCTCACAATGGAAGGGAACTAAGAATAGAAGAAGAGCCCTACTAGATGAGACCAGTTGCCCATGTAGTCCAGCATCCTGTCTTACATAAAGGTAAAGGTATCCCCTGTGCAAGCACCGGGTCATGTCTGACCCTTGGGGTGACGCCCTCTAGTGTTTTCATGGCAGACTCAATACGGGGTGGTTTTCCAGTGCCTTCCCCAGTCATTACCATCTTATTATCTATATATGGTCTTACATAGTGGCCATCAGATTCCTCTGGAGGGCCAACAGCAGACCACAGTGGACAAAGCTTTCCCCTAATTACCTCTGAAAGTGTAGGTTACCCTTAGTCACCATGGCTAGTAGCCAGTGATAGACTTCAAAAAACAAAATCTACCAAACTTCCTTTTAAAGCTGTCTATACTTGTGGCCATCACTGTATCCTCTGGCAATGAATACTACATTTTTATCATTCATTGTAAAAAGAAATTTTTCATTTTGTCTGTCCTGAATCAACTGCCAAGTAGCTTCATTGGATGCCCTCAAATTCTAGTATTCGGGGAGAGGGAGAAAGGGGAAATTGGAATCTGACCCCTTAACTTTCTGCCCTAATAGTAGAATATGGGGAAAGATTGTATGTAGCAGATTTTTATAGTTCAGTAATTGGCATCTTCAGTCAAAAGCGTCTCCAGATGCACGGCTTAGAACTTGCCTGAGAACTTGAGAAAACACTATTCATTGGAACAGCTAGCAATAGGCTAGATAGAACATTGGCTCAACTGAATATAAGACGGATTCATATTTGCATGTTTTTTTTTTAAATCCATGCCTGTTCAGAAGAGAAAATAGATGTTATTCTTTTCCATTTCCTCCAGAACCACAAGAAGCTGGCAAGTAATTCAAAGTCACTTGAGCGCAATAATAGGAAACATGGAACTTGCCTTAAAATCAGCTTTAAAGGCAGGTGGGTAGAGTCTCTTCTTTTACTGATTCCTAGGTTATGAGGCAATGTCATCTCCGATGATCTTCTTGACAAATGGGCATGACCGAGCTTATCTTCTTTAATACAAAAGCTACAGTAAGAAAGCCTAGAGCAGCTTTGCCTCCTATTGATAACTGAATGTTATTGTAGACATTCAGCTTTCAGATGGTTAGAAAAGGTGCAGAAAACTACAATTAATCAGGTTTTTTTTCCAAAACAGCAGAGAGATACAGTAACATGTCACACTGTGAGCAAATCAATACATTCACTAAAGGACAGTTTATTGCTGATATATTTTCTTCAACAAAATGGAAAAAATAGTTGGAGCATTAATGTACTGAAATGGCTAGTTTAAAAGCTGCATTTCTTTCTTTCTTTCTTTCTTTCTTTCTTTCTTTCTTTCTTTCTTTCTTTCTTTCTTTCTTTCTTTCTTTCTTTCTTTCTTTCTTTCTTTCTTTCTTTCTTTCTTTCTTTCATCACTCACCCATAGTATCATAGTGACTTACAACACTAAACCTCATAAGGTAAAAACTACATAGGAACAAATAACAAAGATAAAATGTTAACATTAAAACGCATGGCTCTCACTATATCACTGTTAAAACAGTTCCAAAACATGATTACTCCTCAAAGGCCAACCTAAATAATCCAGTTTTGCATGCCTTGCAGAAATTAAATGAATACAGCAGGGCACAGGAATCGTGCATTTCACAAGTTAGGGGCCATAACTGAGAAAGCTCTTCCCTTGGTGACAGCTAAGCAAGCCATCTTGGGGCCAGGCACCTAGATGATGGGTGAAGTGAGCGTGGGGAGTTGTAATGGGAGAGGAAGTTCCATAGGTATGAACATTAAGAACTTTTAAGTACTATTATAACTAAATCAACAAAGGGGACTTTTAAAGTTTGGCTTTCTATTACACAACTTCCATATAGCCTATGAATAATCACAAAATACATTCTAAAACTATTTCCTGAATTATCGCAAATGTATGCATATGTTCAATCCGTTTAATTAATTTATATTGGGTTGCATCCAAAGACCTGCAGGCAGAACTCTGCTCGCAGTAGGTATGCCAACCTTAAGGCAGTGGCCTGGAGTTCTCCCAGATTTATCACTCACATCCAGATTGCAGAGATCAGTTCCATCGAAGAAGTGGCAGCTCTGTGACATCACATCCCTGCTGAGCTCCCCCCATCTCTACCACCCTTTAATAACCAATTCTAATTTATACTCAGAATTAAACTTTGCTATACTTAAAGGTGCCACTGGTCTCAAATTTAATTCTCACATCTGTTGCTAACTCTCTTATTATCTGTATGGTATTTTTTGCTATGTATAGCTGTTACCAATTGCATCATTCCAATCTTAGCTGTGCTCCTACAGCTCTTCTTGGCTCTCCCCCACCTATGCAACGTGTCAGAAACTCTGTTTCAATGTATCTGAGGAAGTGGGCATCTATACTTGCTAAGTATTCCAGTTCTTACTTCTACCCAGAATTGAATGTTGTTGGTCTTGGAGGTGGGACTGAACCCAGACTTGGGTATTACATCTATTAACTCTTGTATTTGTATGCTAATTTGCTGCCATTCATATGCCTTAACAACTGCTTTAATCCAATATCAGCTATACTTGCCCAATTATTTTTGCATCTTGACTCTAACTAGCCCTTCATGGCAACTGCCCCACCCCCACCCCCAGACCCCCTTTCTCCTTATATGTAAAGCTTGAGGGGAATTGTTTCAGTGTATCTGATGAAGTGAGCATGCATACAAATGCTCATACCTTGAATACAACTTTACTGGTCTTAAAGGTGCCACAGGATTCAACCTTAGTTATCTTGCTTCAGACCTACATGGCTACCCATCTGAATCTGTGTACAGTAACAGACAAAGTGGATTCTTCAGGACAGGGTATGATAATCTTTATATAAAATTCCTGGCAACAAAACTTACCATTGCTTTGTGGACCAAAGGAAGCTTCTGGACAATCTTCACAGAAAACCACATACACAGTACTTTGGAGTGATAGAACTTGGATGTGACCAGCATATGGATGACTGTGGCCAAGCCACATTTTCATGATACAGCAGGAACAACCATATCAACCAAAACTTATGCAAAGGAGACTGGAGATTTTCAATCTTAGGCCAGGATCCAGGAGCACCCCCATGCTACAAATTGAGATTTTTAAGGGGAGTTAATCTCCCTCCAAGGAAAGCTTCTTTTCCTATTGATGAGCAGTTTTACCATTTATCAAGAATGCCTCAGTCTTGTCTAAAGAAATGAGCTTCAGTTTCTTTTCTGTCATCTACTCCATCACCTTCCCAAGCAGTTCTTCGGGACTTTGACTAATCTATCAGGTTCTACTATTCTGAAGGAAAATGGCTGGGTATCACTGACCTATTTGTGCTATTGCTCGCCATACTTCAACATGGGAGAATATTTTAAAATTATTTTAATGTGAATTTTAAAAGGATTATGTCATTCAGAAGATGTGAGTTAAGATCAGGATATCGTTCTTATTCAAAAGAAGATGAGAAAACTGAAAGAAAAGTCCAAAACTATTAATGGTTTTAGAAATACACCAAACATTTTCAATAGATTTCATTCACTTCTATAACATATTTACATACATTGCTATATCTTTATCTGCTTAATGCATATTGGATCACAATACACAAATGTTATAAAAAGTAGCAGATGCATTATACAGATTAAATGTGTTTTTTAGATGTCTCTGAAGTCTGTGTCTCATATTAACACACTGGATTGTCAGATTTTTCCATTGTTCCACTTCAAAGCATGCAATTATATTGCCTTAATTGGAAGCAGTGATGTGTTTTCACCAAGGATGTTTACTTGTATTCTGACTGCTGAAATATAAATATGGGACCATTTGCTATTTTTACTTCTCAGCTTACCTGGATTGGGTTCCCTGCTTTTTATGTTTGCCAAGTTTTTAAAAATCACACAGGTAACATCTCCAGTGCAACATCTATGAAACTAAACCTACATTGTGTACAAATATTTTCTTAATCAAATGTCTCCAGTGCAACAATCAATTTCATAAAGTTGAGTAAGTAGATAAAACCACAATTGACAGCCCTGTTGGAGTATCATGTCTGAATCTTGTGCAGTTCAATGAAATTCAACAGATGATGATTGTATGCAACAATGCCTCAGTTTATCTGTATCTCCTGGAAACCCACAAAGTGCCAACCGTTATCAAATCAGCCAGAACACACCCTAGAAAACTCTGGCCATATCATTACTGAAAATATAGCCATTAAGTAAAATGTTCAGCACTTCTAGGATGAGTATCTGTCAGTGCAATCCTAAGCAGTGGCATCCTTCTAAGACCCCTGTCATTGACTTCAGTAAACGCAGAAAGACATCATTTAGGATTGCTCTGTAAATGATGTATACATTTATATATTTTAGTGACTTCAAGTCACAACCAACATATGGTTGTATGACATTGCCCGCCAAACAGCCCTGTTATTTCTTAGTGGAATGCTAACTCTGGCTGACATTGCTTAGCTTCAGAGTTTTGAAAAGTTTGGACTATTTGGGGCTGTTCAAGCAACTGTAAATCTTGTCAGGATTTTTTTTTTAAATGTATACAACTTTCTTATCTAATGACAGAACATCAGAAATAAATTATACTAATCTATAGCTAAATGTGGTGCTATCTCAACTCAAATAACAATCACACACTTTCAGATTTCCTTATAAAGTATGGGTTACCCTTGGATTTATTAATTTTACAATCCATTCATGATATGATAATGCTCACATGTAATGGGAATCCATGTCTGTTCCAATAAAGTATTCCGAGAAGAATAGATAATCATATTGCTGCTTAAAAAGTGTGTTAGGAGGATATTCTTTTTTGTTGTGACATGACTAACAACAGATTATTCATCTGTATCTGTATTATAAATAAAATGGGAAAGAGGTGGTGGGATGTGTTGTGACTCATCGCCTATCTGACTGACCATCTGTTCAATGAATGACCAATCAGGTAGACTGTCCTGCCCCTGGCTGCATCCCCTGCCAATGTGCTCCACTCGATTGACTGCAAGAGGTAAAGCAGCCAGCGAGCACAAGCTGGGAGAAGGGGGCAGGGCCTGGGACCACAGCCAGGACTGGGGCCTGGGAGGGAAGGGAGGCGAGCCCTGGCAACACCATTGTGTGTGGGGGTGTAGGGAAGGTCTGTCAGTGCTCCCCCTGCCCTAAAAAGGCCCCTTGTGGCCTCTCTAGTCCTGCCCGGGGGGGAGGGAGAGAAAGCTAGCACTCATTGTATTTTAAATTACAACAGGCTTTTTTGCTAGTATAGCATATCATAAAGTTTTTTCTATAAAATGGAGTTAGTATACTAACCTGGAGTTACACACGGTAAGATATCACTGTCAGTTGAAAGATGGTTTATGTAATTTGGAAGTGAATAAATTTGCCCATGATTTACTCCCATGAGGAGTATTGTAGAAAAACATTATATTTTATGTAATATATATATAAGGAGTGTGTGATAGATGGGAATGGGTTTTGCCCTTTGTGAAAGGAAAAATTCTCCTTAGTCCTATTTGGTTTGTGAGCACAGCACTTGGAGACAATCAGAATTCATAGAAGGGCTGGAGGAGTTAGATGAAAGGGAGAGCGAATGAGAGAAAATGGAGATTTTTCATTGGTTAGGGCTGCATCTCGAGGTTGAAGACGTCCTGTCTCAGGAAATTTCCAAAGTCTCAGAGTCTGCCTTTTGAGGGAGGACAAGTGAAAACAGTAAAGGGGTGGAGATAAGTTTTTGCCTCCAGAGGAGTAGTCTGAAAGAAAACCTTTGCTAGGAGATTGTGGTGTCTTAAAATTTAGTTTTAACATCAAATTTGGCTGTTAACTGCACTCGGCACTCCTGTAAATGAATTAGCCCAGCAAGGCTGTATTATATATCTAAATAGTTCCTTTTATCTTTACTGAACCCCCTGATTCTCCTGACCACTGGAGATAATAAAAGTTACTGTTTGGGTCTGGGGTTTCTGGGGATGAATAAGGCTAGACTCTCCAGGATTCCCTTTCCCCCCTGATATGACTTTGGCAGGCCTCAGATATCAAAAGGGGAAAGAGTTAGTCATAATTTCATTCCCTCTCCCCTGTGAACTTTGGGATTCCTCCTGCTGTGCCTCTTTGCTCTCTTCCTACTTGGGCTGCCTCAGCATCCTAATTTCAAGTTTCCTTGAAGGTGGGGTCCCATGGACTCACTTGATCTTCCCTTACTTGGGACCAGGTCCCATATGACTGCAACATAAAGGTAAAGGTATCCCCTGTGCAAGCACCGAGTCATGTCTGACCCTTGGGGTAATGCCCTCTAGCGTTCTCTTGGCAGACTCAATACAGGGTGGTTTGCCATTCCCTTCCCCAGTTATAACTGTTTTACCCCCCAGCTGGTACTCATTTTACCGACCTTGGAAGGATAGAAGGCTGAGTTAATCTTGAGCCGGCTGCTGGGATAGAACTCCCAGCCTCATGGTCAGAGCTTCAGACAGCATGTCTGCTGCCTTACCAGTTCCTCCCTAAAGATTCCCCCATTGCTCTGCCCTTTCCATCCACTTTCCCTATAGGACACTGCTTCCTGAATCTCATCTTTCCTCCAATAAGACTCCAGATGTTCTGCCATATGCTCCTCTTCCTGGGCAGAGTCTGCACTTCCTTTTTTTATTCCATTGTCAATCCTGTTGAATTCAGATCACTTTGAACTCGAGTCTTCCTCTTCCCCCCCTCCCCATTGAAACAGGAAAGTCTTCTGCATGTGGTTAGGGAGGCTCAGAAGAGGGGGGGAGGCAAATGGAGACTCTTTCTTTGTTTTCTTGAAGGGGGGAGAGGATCCAAGAAGTCAGAGGAGGGAGGAAAAAATCCTTTCTTTTTTTGAAGGGGGGGGGGAACGAAGAAGGCACAAAAAAAAATCCAAGGCCGACAGAAGTTGAGAGAACTTAGGGGCTTCTCCTTTGAGGCAAGCTTGTCACATGACCACCTGTAGCCAATCACGGGTCCTCTACCACGGAGGAGAGCCCAGATTCAAAACAATGCAATTTTCTGAATATATTCAGGATTTTCAGCACTCCAAGATAAAGCACAATAAAGGTAGGGTGACTCTGGATCAATCCTTCTTGCTGCAGAAGGAAAATTAAAATTGCCCCAAATCCAAACAGAAATCGCATTCTGTGTAGAGGGCAGGGACTGAATCGATCTGGGGTTGGAATAAAAGCCCCGTGCAGTTTACACCAAGGTCTCCTTTCCTTTCTAACCTATGCCTCAGCTAATTGCTAATTTACCTGCCACTGCACTGACTCTACTGCCAACTCTACATCATCTTGTGGTAGGGCTAGGCTCAGGAGCCCCTTTCCCATAGGTCACTCATTGAACTATGTCCACTCACCACCTCCAGCAGTCCAAGGAAGCCCTTTTATCAACAGTACGTATAATATATGGTTTAAGTTTGGCAGGTATAAGGTCAGGAGTAGAGAGCACAGGGGCCAAATTTTATAGCATTCTACTAATGACTGCATTCAAAGATGTATATTCAAAGCCTAGTTTGATGATGATAGCTGTAGATGGGAACACTGCAGATTTAAAGGAAATGGCCCATATGCAGGGAACTATTAACTTACAGAAAAGTTCAAAAATGAAAAGCCTGGGGTACTTGTACAAAGGATTATCATGTCTTTACAGTAATGCACGAAGTATAGGAAACAAACAGGAAGAACTAGAAATCCTAATAAAGGAAGGAGACTATAATCTAAAAATAAAAGGAAATAATAGTGGTATTATGTTAGGGGGTCTTCTATAGACCACCAGGCAAGGCAGAGGACTTGAATGATATGCTCGTAGACCAGATTACAAAATTCTCAGAGAGACAGAACCTAGTGGTCATGGGAGAGTTCAATTATCCAATAAATTCTTGATTTGTCTTGCTGACAACTTCATTTCTCAAAAAATGGAAGGGTCAACCGAGGGGGGGCGGGGTATGTATTTTAGACTTGATTCTTTCCAATAGAGAAGAACTGGTTGATGAGGTAAAAGTTAAGGGCACACTTGGTAGTAGGTATCATGTGATTTTAGAATTTTTGATCTTGGGGAAGAGGAAAGCTGCATATAGTCACACATACAGGCTGGATGTCAGGAGATTAAATTTTAAGAAACATAAAGTTATGTTGGATAGAATCCCATTGTCAGAAAAACTTAAGGAAATGGAAGCCCAAGAAGGTTGGAAGTTTCTCAAAAGTGAAATACTGAAGGCAAAATCACAGACAATTCCCTTGAGAAGGAAAACTGGGAGGAACCTAAAGTAACCAGAGTGGTTCCAAAAACATATTTCTAAAGAACTGAATAATAAAAAAAGACTCATTTAGGAAATAGAAGGAGGGCCTTATTACCAAGGAGGAATATAAACCAATGCTTGTAGGGAGAGTGTTAGAAAAGCTAAAGCTGAGTATGAGTTTAGGCTAGCAAGAAATGCTAAAAAAGAAAGTAAGAAAAAGAATAGGGACATTGCGAGAACAAGAAAGTGACATTGTAAAAGGTAATGAAGAGAGGGCTGAACTGTTCAATTCTGGCTCCTCCTCAATCTTCTCTTGTGAGGGGCATCGTGCTTAATGTGGCAAAATCATTTCATGTGATGAGGGATGGGAGTTGTCAACTAAGATCACTGTAGGGCTAGTCCATAAACACCTTGTTTCTTTAAACAAAACCAAATCTTCTGTGACAGATGAATTGCAACCAAGGGTACTAAAGGAACTTGCAGATGTAATTTCTGAGCCTCTTTCTATTATTTTTGATAATTCTTGGAGAACAGGTGAAGTGCCAGAAGACTGGAGGCAGGCAAATGTTGTCCCCATCTTCAAGAAGGGAAAAAAAGGAGGAGCTGGTATTTACAGACCAGCTTGGTGTCTATAGCTAGCAATATTTTAGAACACATCATCAAACAATTGGTCCTTGAACAGCTTGAACAGATGGCTGTAATTACTAAGAGTCAGCATGGCTTTCTCAAGAATAAGTTGAGTTGAATAATCAGATTAACCTTATCTCTTTTTTTTTTTTTTAGAAAGTTACTACCTTGCTAGCTCAGGGGAATGCTGTGGACACAGTTTACCTTTATTCAGTAACATTTTTGATAAGATTCCGCAAGAAATTCTTATGGACAAGTTGGTATAATGCTGTTACTGTTAGGTGGATCAAAAACTTGTTGATAGATCATACCAAAATGGTGCTTATAAATGGTTCATTATCTTCTTGGAGAGGAGTGACAAGAAGAGTGTCTCAGGATCTGTCCTGGGCCATGTGTTGTTCAACATATTCAAAAATATGAATACAGGATGAGCTTGATAGTCTAGAAAACTGGGTTAAATGAGTAAAATGAATTTCAATACTGATAAACAAAGTTCTTTGTTTAGGTAGGAAAAATCAAATGCATCACTATAGGATGGGAAGGATTTGTCTTGGCAGTAGTACATGTGAAAAGGATCTGGGGGGTCTTAGTAGTGACTTGGTCACTAAAAAGGCAAACAGGATTTTGTACATATTCAAATGAATTTGACTGTTTGCTTCAATGTATTGCTTTTTCCCAGATGCCAGTCCTTTTGCTGCCTATCTACAGGTGATAAATATTTTTAAAAGATAATATCTATCTGAGGTTTGTTATTGTGGCTTACTACTTTGATATCTGTATGTTTTAAGTGTCTACCTATGACCCCTTTCCCACTGCAGTCCACTGATCCTCATGAAATGCTGCTCCTTGGAGCTAAGGAAACATAAGGAATGTCTTGAGAAAAGACTGCAGTAAGAAAGAGGAGTCAATGAAATCCAACCCATTAGCAAATGGTTGGCTCATCTGGTTGATGGATTTCATCGAATCATAGAGTTGGAAGGGACCTCCAGGGTCATCTAGTACAATCCCCTGCATAATGCAGGAACTCATGGCTATCTTCCTACCCACAGTGTCCCCAATTTCATGCCCAAGTGATTCCCCCCCCTACACACACACCAAAAATCTCCAGAATCCAGCCTGGCCTGGAGGAAATTCATGTACCATACCACAGTGGCAATCAGCAATTCCCTGGATATGCAAGAAAGGGCCACAAGAGATAAACACTGGGACATCCTTCCCTGCCCACCCATTCACAATCTGCCTAAGTTCATAAAATAAGCATGATTTTGATAAGCAGTCGATAAGCAGTGCACAGATCTGTCAGTGCGTAGATATAGTGCTTTGTGAACTTTGCTTTTGGGCTGTGCATGTTGCCTTTATCATATGTGTAGTATATTTTTGCCAAACAGTTGACATTGTACTTGTGGCCAGGACCAAATTTCCAGATCCCATGGGAAAGCATAGATGCATGAAACCAGTGTCTCTATGCTATAATTTTCTTAGCATATGAACAAGATTAAATTCTGAAGAATTCCACTGCTATGGAAAATAGAACAGGGATTGAATTGCTACAGAGATTCCCCATACATTTATTTGAGACCATTTAGTTTTTGCTATTATGGCAACCTCATCTTTGTAGGCTGCACAGTGATCTCAGAGGGTTTAATCATACTGATGACAAGAAAAAGTGTATCAGTCACTGTGTACTATAAAGGAAACCTTCAAAAAGGTATCCATGACACTCAAACACCATTCCATATTGCAATGGCCCTTCTAGCTGGGCAAAGAATTACATATTTCAAGCAATAGTATAATACAGTTTTGAGTAGTTGGTAAATGTAATAGGATGTAATGGGAAATGATTCCTTATGAGATTCCATGCAGTGAATTAAGAACACTTTTCCTCCAGTTTGGTTGCACAATAAATAATAGTCTGGGAGACCATTAGTCTCCATTTATTGATGGAGCAAATCACAATATAGAAGGTTTATTGATTGTTTCTAGCCTAAGACCTGAAAAAAGTTACAGCAGGAAATATTTTAACAGATATAGAGTGAAAAGAGTATCTCCAAAGCTGTGAATCATACCACAAGACTGTAGAATAACATATGGATCCTTTCTGTTTTATGTTTCCTACACTAAGACAACAGGTACTTATTATGTGGTACTTATCGTCTTCATGATCAGCTTGAACTAACTTTGAGTTAGTAACCAGACTTATTGAATGAAGAACTGTGATCTATTAGTTTTGCTCTAAGAGACAGCGGTGAAGTTTGTTAACCAGTGGAGCTACTTGCAGCTTTGTTGGTATGACAGACAACAGTCCCTTCCTGAGCTGGTCCAGCTTGTAGAAGTTATTGAAAAATGGTGATAGGTTATTACTGATGGTATTTTGCTATATCTACATTGGTCCGTCTGTCAAAGTTGTGATTAATTCAGTTAAGAAAGTTCAACCAGTTAACATTACAGAAAAGTCGCAGTGTATAGAACAACAATCTAGTAATTAAAAAAAACAAAAACAAACCATCAACCTAACAACTAGGGAAAAAATTCCTTTCTGGTCTCTATGAATGGTAACCAACTCAAGCTTAGTTTCTCTGCTAAAACAAGTGGTCAGTGTTCATTGCCAGTTTCTCTGACTGGTTCTGTATCATTTGGGGAAATGGCTTTTTGTATGAGTCTCATACCTGGTTCTAATCTGAACTCCCTTAATACCATGGCCCGATTCCTAGTCCTTTGTGAAAGCAGCAAAGACATATTTGCCTCCTCTGCCAGTTACATCTTTCCTCCTTGCAGGCTTCTCATAGAGGATGGGGGGAAGTCATTTTAAAAACCATTAGTTGGATACAGACTACATTGGAAATGTCTACCTCTTTCACAGTCCCCAATCATCCCACATGGTCACCTATTCTACAACAGCAGTACTGCATGGAGATCAGTACATTCCAGTGTGCATGTTGAGGGGCAGTGAGGTAGGACATGTCCATTACATAGATGGAAAATTTAGCCTCAATCCATTCCCATAAATGTTCCCCGACACAGATTTGGCTGAAAATATAGACAGAGAAGCTAAGTCAACAAGAACATTTCAGGAAAAAAAACATTGCTTATTAGTTAATTTGATGAATAATTTTTAACCATGTAATAGGTATCATTAAAACAGTCTTTAAAAATGGTTCATTATTGTAGCACTGATAGCTAAAAATTTCTCAGGAGGTATATTTTAATATTGTAACTATCCAATATGCCTCATTTTCACAAGGGAAATTCATAAATCATAGTTTTATTACTTAACATGATTTTTATTTCTTAATTTACCATCAAATTGCAAGGGTTTTTGTGACACCCTTGGAAATCAATGAACAGCATTTGTTCTCAGTAACATTTTCATTGTCTCTCTGCTTATTATATATCATTAGTACAAATTCATTATAAATTACTTTCCAGATTTCATACAGGGTTTATTTACACTACACATTTCTATGTGAAAAGTTAAGCAGGATAACAATATTAGTTTTGCAAAATGTCTGCAGTTAGTGAAACCGTAGTATGAATATGATTTCCCCTATGTTTTACTATTATGTCCATTTGTGAGCATGTATATATACACAAGCCTAGGCTACACCTATCGAGTTGCACATCTTTTGTTTATTTTCTTTCTTGTGATCTATGTTAATTTCAAGGCATAATCTAAAATAGATGGATTGCAGTTCTTATGCTCCTGTATTAAGAGTCATTAATTATACTGAAAGGTACATGAATTCTTAATAATTACCTAATTATAAGTCAACCTCATGCTTTTTATATGACAGGATTTTTCCTCAAAATGTAATTTCTGCTTTGAGCTCCATGTTATTGATATTGCACAACAATTTTTTAGACATATTTATAGCACAACTTGTACTTTTTGTATGACATAGATGAAGTTCCCAAAAGTGCTCCACTGTTTAGTTACTAAGGAATACCAAGGAGCCTCTGTTTAGTTACTAAGGAAAGCCTCCTGCATGTGCAAAAATGTTTCTTCAACCTCAACCATCTCTTTAATTTAGTGAGAATGCGCTATTCATTCTTCGACCTCCTTACAAGGAAGACATGGAGAGTGGTTTCCTAAAGGATTCTGGGGATTGATGGCTGGATTCCTAGCATACAATTATGTTGTAAAAAGTCACCATGGAGGCAATATAGAATAATGCCATAGTATCACATAATAGATCATAAATCTCTCTTTCCCCTCCTTCCATTTTCCTAGCAAGAAAGACTTCAGTTTAGATGGGGCAAAGCATATAAAATCATGCCTGTTTCTCTGCCCCCCCCCCTCCACTGGAATCTTAAAACAACCATGGGAGGAGACTTGGATAAAATAGAATGGAGATTCAATGCATCGTTCCACAGTACTGTAGCTCCAGTTCATATTGCATTTTTCCTGAATCAAAGGCATAAATAGAGCAATTTGAAGCCAGTGTATTCAAAATTCTACTGAATTGTGTGATTAGGTGCTTAGTCCTAGGAAAGAGTTCTTAGGATTGCCCTGAAAATGTATGTTGTATAGCCTTAGTCAGGGATAAGTTTCATATGAGATTGGAGTCAAAATGCGACCTTATGAAAGCCAAAGGGATGTTCCTTCACCTTAAAGAGACTTCTTCCACCAAAAGGCTTTTCATTAAGAGCCATTTAAATTGAAGGGAGGCTTCTTTGTAGTAGGTAGGCTTACCCATCAACATGCTTACAGGAGATTTGCTCCAAACACAGATAGCTCTAGATCGTTTGATATCTAAAGTAAATGGCAAATAGTGCCATCTTTGTGATTGCAAACATATTGACTGGACCTACAACTCCACTTTTCTTAAGGACAACCAACGGAAGGCAGTTTCTACCAGCAGAAGAGACTCTTTATGTTCCATTGAAAGTTAAGCTGTGATGTATGTGTCATATGCAGCCTAAGGAAATTTTTTACTAGGTCAATAAGAGCCATTAAAATATCACTTAAAAAGAAATAAATAATGGATCTGGACAAGATGTCCACATAACCATCCAAAACATCTATTATTTGGCCCACATAGTCAAAGGTTTGAGAGGAGAAAATTAAATGGAAAACCAATTGCATGAATCCCCCATCAGGGAGATTAATTTTTTCTTTGTTCAACATAGTAATGCAAGGAATGAATAATACACATGAAGCCTCAATAACAACAACTTAGCTTTGCAGCTACAGCCCATACAATTGAGCAAAGGATTTAGCTGACAAACCCAATGAGGGAGAAAGTGTATTTGTATTCCCACAGGATACTAATTGCTAATGTTTTTCTTTCCTTTGTTGCATTCAGGTAATTTCCCTTTTGTTCTGCAACAAGTTACAACAGGAAAAAGGGCAGTATATTTTCAACATCCAGAGGAAATACATTTTTATTTTACATTGCTATTTGAAAAACTAGAGGTCCAATCAAACCTTGAAGTACAGTGTATTTGTTGACGGGGCCCATATTTCGATACTCCCCAACATTTTCCAGGTGAAAACAGAGATATGTTTGAATATTCCTATTCACAATAAAGGTCACAATAAAGATTTTTCAATAATTCCTTGACCCCATTATTGCTGAAAGCATATCTTTGAGAATAGTTTCACTTTTCCTGACTTGGTAAAACTGCTTAAGTGTCTTCATCTCTCCATTATTTTTCCCCACAGTTCTCACTCCAGACAAATAGCTTTTCTTTATACAGTGATGCATATGTTTGATGGATGGCTGTGTGCTTATTGACAAACATTCCATTCAGTATTATGAGTTATCATCCACCTCACTTGCTCTGTAACATTCCTTACCTCACCTTTGCACAATAATCTCACGTTAAATGTCACACCTCATAGTCAGCAATATATACTTCAGATGACAGAAACAGGACCAATTGTACACCCAGAAGTGAATATCTTAATAGGAATTCAAGACCTATGAGGCAAGGCTAATTTTTCCCAATTGAATTTTCACCCCTTTTCTCATACATGAAGGCATACGTTTTTAAAAGACTGACATTTGTTTATATTGTGAATCTTTACCTGTTATATAAGAAAACTAAATATTTAAAGATTTTTTGGTGTGTACAGATTTGAGGACTGAAACAGTCTTCCACTATAAGAGGCTATTATAGGTATAATGGATAGACAAATCGTATACGGGCAGTTTAGATTAAGTCCTTTAAACATTGTGTATCTAAGAAATCTTTTGATTTGAAATATTTTTAAAGTTGTAGTTCAACTCTTATTAATGATGTTACAGTATGTCTGTATAGGTAAGATAGGGAAGCCAGCCTCCAGGTGAGATCTGGGGATCCCTCAGAATTACAGCTCATCTCCAGACTAGAATGATCAGTTTTTCTATGGAAAATGGCTGTTTTGGAGGATGGATTATGTGGCATTATTCACTACTTAGGTGTCTGTCCTCCCCAGTCTCCACCCCAAAATCTCTAAGAGCTTCCCAACCTGTATCTGGCTGCTCTACCCCCATCTTCCTCCAGTGGCTGGGATGATGGTAGAACTTTGCAACCTAAGGGTAAGACCACATGACCTCATAGAATGCTGCTGTCTGAATGTTGAAGCAAAGTTAGGAATAGGAACCTTGTGGTCACTCGTGTAGCACATTTAAAAATATTATAAATCCAATGACTTTAAATAATTTTGCCTTTGAGTTGGCTCGTACTAGGCCTTATAGCCAGTGGGCTAAACTGAATAAAATGAAGTTCAATAGGGACAAATGTAAAGTTCTGCATGAATGGGATGAAATTAATTCAAAAGAAATTACATCTAAACATCCGGAAGAAGTTCCTGACAGTTAGAGAGGTTTCTCAGTGGAATAGGCTTCCTTGGGAGGTGGTGGGTTCTCCATCTTTGGAAATTTGTAAACAGAGGCTAGATAACCATCTGATGAAGAGGCTGATTCTGTGAAGGCAAAGGGGTGGCAGGTTACAGTAGATGAGTGATTGGGATGTGCGTGTCCTGCATAGTGCAGGGGGTTGGACTAGATGACCCATGAGTTCCCTTCCAACTCTATGAATCTATGATTCTATTATTCTATAAACTAATTGCTACTTCAAAAACAGGCTTTTGGGATTTTTACTTTGGATTCACAGCATCCAAAGGGCTTGAATGACTGCTTGGATCTGTCCTCATGTGTTTAAATTTGTTTTCTTGCTTTTGTTTATTGGTTCTCTATCACTTTAATTAGTTGCAGCTATGAAATTATATACATGTTAATAGGTATAATGTAACTTTGAGTCAGTTTTTTGCTGACTCATACTTGATACAGTAGGTTTGAGAGGCTAAAAATAACTGTTTGATCTTTGTAGGAAATCAAGTAAGTTTGTTATTGATTTTAACTATGTAGCCTAACATAGCCTAAGGTTTGTGTGTGTGTGTGGGGGGGGGGTATGCAATTGAAGGGAGGTGTTGGATTTGTTTTTTAGGCTTTATCTGTATTAATAGTATAAATTTGCATACACGCATACACACACAGCTGTTCAATTTTAGTCCCTGAAGTTGATTTAGTTCAAAAGGTCCCCCCCCTTTGAAAAGTGATTTTGTTTAAAGATGTTTTGGCAGCATTTGGATTTTAATTACTCCCCACACAGTAAATCACTGCTGCAGTAGTCCAAGGTCTCTGTGTGAGTAGATAAGAAATAACAGTGATTTCTCTTTTGATGTCTCAGAATAAGCAGATGTGAGTCTATGAACAACTTGAAAATATTATGAAGAAGGCTAGTTTCAAAAATGTCATTTATTTTTACTGTTGTGTCATGTACTGTGAGATCCTCCTCTGATTGACGCACACATTGAATCATATAGTTGGAAGGGGTTCATGGGTCATCTAGTTCACCCCACTACGCAGAACACCCACAACCCTATCGCTCATCCAGTGTAAGCTGCCACCACAACCCACACAACACACCCCTGCAGCCACATGTCCTTCCAGATTTCATTATAGTAATTATCTTAACAAATGGGGACTTTTCAGTTTACGTTTAGATTAGTTTTGATCTGAATGCACATCTCAATCCGATTCATATATCTTACTTGGTGGACAGATAGTGTGAATGAACAGTGCTGTATATATGATTCTTTAAGCCACAGGATTGAATGCAGCTAACCCTAGCTTATGCACCATTTAATAATGCTGATCAAATAAGCAAATAATGCCTTGGATCCTCTGTTTTCATGAATGAAAGGCTTTCAATTTGTGGAGTATGATTTTCTCAACTTCCCCTTCTTACTGAAGCCCTGGACACACAGACCCGCCCTCCCCCAAAACATACACTTATCCCTGAGGTTTCCTGAAGCCTCCTCAGTAGAAAACCTTCCATTCAGTCAGGTGAGTCCAAATCGATGGCCTTGTTTATGAATTTTTTGCTGCTCCTGTTTCTTGTTTTACTTTCAGTTTGTACACACCTACACAGGAAGTCTTGTTGTCTGCATAAGTAATAACAAGATGGGTTTCAAGCTCATGCCCCACTTTTTCCTCAGTGGTAGCTGCTGTTGGCACATCCCCAAACTTTGATTACTTTCATTTTTTCATTGGTCTCAATGTCCTTTATAGTGACGGCACTGTAATTTGTAGAACAGTGGCCCGGAACTCTCTGCAGTCTAGCAATCTAATAATGACCTTGGAGACATTCTGCAATTGCTTGGAGGATGTGCTGCCACCTCTCTGTTCCCATGCTACAGTTCCCAAGTCGCATTTTAGGAACACACATGAGCCTCTTCAGTGCTCTTGAAAAGCAATTCCCCCCTCCCCAAGTGGCTATGGAAAATGTTAACAGCCAGGAATCCAAATGTAGTTTTTTGAACAGCAGGGGGTTTGCCTACTAGTAGTCCCCTTCTTAAACATTGTGAGTTATAGAAGGAAATATTTTTTTTTCATCATGCCATGTCAGCTGAATGAGAAAAAGAAAGAAAACAAGTTCTGTGAAAATTCAAATAAAGGCTTGGCTGGCAGGGAAGAGAGGGCAAATGATGGCTGATATATTCACTCAAGCACTGAACTATATAGGCAGGATTAAAGCCACAGGATACATTCTGTTATATTATTACTACTATTCATTTTGCAATTTATGTTGCTGATATTCTGCTTTATATGGTCTGTCATGTGGTTTAACAGACTGTGCCACTATCTCCATGGTCTATATATTCTATCTTTTCCATCTTACCCTCATAACTGGGGCATCAGAGTCCCTTACATGAAAGTAAAATGATGATTCATGGCAACTTGGCTTTTGTCTCTTCCTGTTACATGACAATGTGGAGTATTTGTCTATGGGGAAGAACAATCTCAATGCATCCAGATGTGCCGAGTTGTATAAATCATGCTCACAATAAAGGGATATTTACAGGAGATGAGAAATAAAGCATGTCAAAATTTCAAACATAAAGGCACATCCACAATAAGGAAAGATCCATGCTGCAACATGCCTCATACGAACAATGTGTTTATTAAATAAAGGGTTTTTTTCTTCCAAAAAATGGGGTAGGATGATCCAGAGTTCCTTGTAAGTTTGTCTGTGACTAAACCTGGATTCTCCTTATTTCCTAGCACTGGAAGCTGCTATCAAAGACTTCTTTTGGCGGTGGTGGTGGTAGAAGAAAACTATAGTCAGAAGGTGGAGAATCTTAGAAGTCCTCTCAGAAGTCCCTACCAAGTTAGATTAGTTTTTCACCAAGGCCACTATCATATAGTTACAGTGGTGGCCAAACTGCGGCTCTCCAGATATCCATGGACTACAGTTCCCATGAGCTCTGCCAAACTGGAGATACACAATTTGGCCACCTCTGGTAGTTTGACTGATTGCAGATTTCTAGGATCTTAGGCTGATTAAGGTCTCTTTCTCCCTCACTCCCTGCTACCTGATGTCCTTTAACTGAAAGTGTCAGGGATTAAAAAGGGAATTGTTTGAGAAGATGATACAGTTCTCCAAACATGCAACTAGAAAACTGCTTTTCTAATGAAGCTTCAGCCCCTCTTGAATACATGTCCAATAGTGTTGATTTGAACCTGAATTCTTATTGATGAAAGTAACTAATAATTCAACTGGCTTCTGAATTATGCAGATGGGTAAAAATAAAAAAATTAACTGCAGACTGAAATGTGAAAACATGTAACCTCATGTGAGGGACACTGTGATGAGATTTCCCCCACAGAAACGTAGCTTTTATAGATAGCAGTCGGAATACAGCTCACAAGATTACCATAGTTTGTACAAAGGAATGACATGTCCGTCCAGACACAACACAAATTGTCTGGTAAGCTGCGGGCCATTTTTTCCTCTTCCAGTGGCTCCCAGAAAGGTTCATTTGCAGGATTCAGTTCATCTGTTCAGCACAGTTCTTTTTTATCATCTTGCTTTTGCATTGCACTGAGAGCCAAATCACTTCTGTCAAGTCAAGCTCCTTTCCTGGGTTCATAATAACAGTTAATTTAGTGCAAAATAAAATGGTAATTGAAATCAGTTTAAATAATTGTTGCAGTGCATTTAAGTAAGAGAAAATATGTTTCACTATGAAAGAGGGGGAAGGCAATTTTATTCAGAGAATATATAACAATTAACCATAATAGTCCCTCATTTTATTAAATGGATTTCCCTTGAGACGATGCATTAGGCTCTGACAGTGTGTCAGAACAGTCAAGAATATAGGGAAATGAGATTTCAGCCTGGATCCTCTTGGTTGAGTCCTTTATGGACTATATCACATTTGACACTAAGTTCTGAGAAAGACTAAAGGGTCAGCCCTGCCCTGAGGAGACATTACTGCCTGGGATGTATCACTCTTTCTTGGAAAAAAATTCTTATTTTCCCACTAAACACAATGCCACCACCGTTGGAATATAATATCACAGGTTGAGTTACCTACAGTCTTCTCCTAATTGCAATGTACACCCATGGATCTTGCAAAGGGATGGCATGATTCTCTAAGGGGAGGAAGAAGAGTATAAGATAGGGGAGTCAAGCTCCCCGCCCCACCATGCATTTTAAATTACAACAGAGATCAATTGGTGCTTTTATCTATTATTAAGGACTTAATGGATCTGCTACTCTCTGTTGATTACGCTTGAGGTAAGATGAGGAGATTCTCAGCAGAAGGTGTGTTACTTAACAGCTGTCATTTTAAAAAGATTTACTGATAAAAGGAACCTGACAGTGTGGTAGCCTGGCATGGATTTCAAACAGACCTCTAATCCAGTTAACCAAATTTTGAGAAAACTGAAGAGTAGCCTTGCATTCTGGGTGGCCAGTGTTTTCATTTCTCTGTCGCTCAAGACATGGTGTTCGTAGGATCCCACCAAGATATCCAGTCCCAGCATCCTGCTGCAGCAAGAAGCAAGGGGCTATTCTAGTACTGTGCTATTTACTTTATAGGGATTAAGCAACTTCAGGAATGACAGGCGTACCAATGGCACCTATCCTGCACTCTGCAAGCAAGACTGGTTATGTCTTCCCTAGAGTAGTGCCCTCAGGCCCAGATCATGAGATTTGAGGACAAGTAAGGTGAAAATCAAGGTAAGCTGGACGTGGTCAAACAAGAAATGACAAGACTGAACATCGACATTTTAGGAATCAGTGAACTAAAATGGACAGGAATGGGTGAATTTAATTCAGATGACCATCAGGTATACTACTGTGGACAAGAATCTCACAGAAGAAATGGAGTAGCCTTCATAATCAATAAGAGAGTAGGAAAAGCAGTCTTGGGATACAATCCCCAAAATGACAGAATGATCTCAGTTCGAATCCAAGGCAAACCATTCAACATCACAGTGATCCAGGTCTATGCCCCAACCACTGCTGCTGAAGAGGATGAAGTTGATCAGTTCTATGAAGCCCTACAACACCTTCTAGAAGCAACGCCAAAAAATGATGTGCTTATCATCATGGGGGATTGGAATGCTAAAGTAGGAAGCCAAAAGATAACCGGGATAACAGGCAAGTTTGGCCTTGGAGTACAAAATGAAGCAGGGCACAGGCTGGTAGAATTTTGTCAAGAGAATACAATGGTCATAGCAAACACTCTTTTCCAACAACCCAAGAGACGACTCTACACATGGACATCACCAGACGGTCAACACAGAAATCAGATTGACTATGTGCTCTGCAGCCAAAGATGGAAAAGTTCTATCCAGTCAATAAAAACAAGACCAGGAGCTGATTGTGGTTCAGATCATGAGCTTCTTGTTGCAAAATTTAGGCTTAAATTGAAGAAAGTAGGGAAAAGCACTAGGCCACTCAGGTATGAACTAAATCATATCCCCGACGAATACACAGTAGAGGTGACAAATAGATTTAAGGAATTAGATCTGATAGACAGAATGCCTGAAGAACTATGGACTGAGGTTCGCAACATAGTACAAGAGGTAGCAACTAAAACCATCCCAAAGAAAAAGAAATGCAAGAAATCAAAATGGCTGTCTGAGGAAGCTTTACAAATAGCTAAGGAGAGAAGGGAAGTGAAAGGCAAGGGAGAAAGAGAAAGATACACCCAATTGAATGCAGAATTCCAGAGAAAAGCTAGAAGAGATAAGAATGCCTTCTTAAATGAACAGTGCAAACAAATAGAAGAAAACAATAGAATGGGGAAGACCAGAGATCTTTTCAAGAAAATTGGAGATATGAAGAGAACGTTTCATGCAAAGTTGGGTATGATAAGGGACCAAAATGGTAGGGACCTCACAGAAGCAGAAGAGATTAAACAAAGGTGGCAAAATTATACAGAACAACTATACAAGAGCGAGCTTAACATCCCTGATGACCACAGTGGGGTAGTTACTGACCTGGAGCCAGACATCCTGGAATGTGAAGTCAAATGGGCCTTAGGAAGTCTGAGCAACAATAAAGCTAGTGGTGGTGACAGCATTCCAGTTGAACTATTCAAAATCTTAAAAGACGATGCAGTAAAAGTGCTACACTCAATATGCCAGCAAATTTGGAAAACTCAACAGTGGCCACAGGATTGGAAAAGGTCAGTTTACATTCCAATCCCAAAGAAGGGCAATGCCAAAGAATGTTCAAACTACCGCACCATTGCACTAATTTCTCATGCTAGCAAAGTTATGCTCAAAATCCTACAAGCTAGGCTCCAGCAATATGTGGACCGAGAACTTCCAGAAGTACAGGCAGGATTTCGAAGAGGCAGAGGAACTAGAGATCAAATTGCCAACATACGCTGGATCATGGAGAAAGCTAGGGAGTACCAGAAGAACGTCTACTTCTGCTTCATTGACTATGCTAAAGCCTTTGATTGTGTGGAGCACAACAAATTGTGGCAAGTTCTTAAAGAGATGGGAATACCAGAGCATCTTATTTGTCTCTTGAGAAATTTATATGCAGGTCAAGAAGCAACAGTGAGAACTGAACATGGAATCACTGACTGGTTCAAAATTGAGAAAGGAGTTCGGCAAGGCTGTATACTGTCGCCTTGCCTATTTAACCTGTATGCAGAGCACATCATGAGAAATGCGGGATTAGAGGAGTCACAAATTGGGATCAAGATTGCAGGGAGAAATATCAACAACCTTAGATATGCAGATGATACCACTCTAATGGCAGAAAGTGAAGAGGAACTAAAGAGCCTGTTGATGCAGGTGAAGGAGGAGAGTGCAAAAGTTGGCTTGAAACTCAACATCAAGAAAACAAAGATCATGGCATCCGGCCCTCTCAATTCATGGCAAATAGATGGGGAAGAAATTGAGGTAGTGACAGATTTTATTTTCCTGGGCTCCAAGATCACTGCAGATGGGGACTGCAGCAAAGAAATTAAAAGACGCTTGCTCCTGGGGAGGAAAGCTATGGCAAATCTAGACAGCATCCTAAAAAGCAGAGACATCACCCTGCCAACAAAAGTGCGTTTAGTCAAGGCTATGGTATTCCCAGTTGCAATGTATGGCTGCGAAAGTTGGACCATAAGGAAGGCCGAGCGTCAAAGAATTGAGGCTTTTGAACTCTGGTGCTGGAGAAGACTCTTGCGAGTCCCTTGGACTGCAAGGCGAACAAACCGGTCAGTCCTAGAGGAGATCAACCTTGACTGCTCTTTAGAAGGCCAGATCCTGAAGATGAAACTCAAATACTTTGGCCACCTCATGAGAAGGAAGGACTCCCTAGAGAAGAGCCTAATGCTGGGAGCGATCGAGGGCAAAAGAAGAAGGGGACGACAGAGAATGAGGTGGCTGGATGGAGTCACTGAAGCAGTAGGTGCAAACTTAAATGGACTCCGGGGAATGGTAGAGGACAGGAAGGCCTGGAGGATCATTGTCCATGGGGTCGCGATGGGTCGGACACGACTTCGCACATAACAACAACAAGGTGAAAATACATCAAGGTCCAGTTATTTATGTCTCTCAGCTCTGCACCAGGCCATTGTCTTCATAGCTTCGTCCTTTGTAATCAAAGTAATTTTTCTGCAACAACTGAAACACCGCAAGCAGCACAATGGGCCGTTTTGTTTTGCACATAGGTCACCATGGGCCCAAATCACAATGGGTGTACTTATGCTAGCAGGAAGGCGGTGTTGTGTAGCCATTTCCATAATGTGTGTTTGTTTGACCATTTACGCACTGCCGGGTTGCAGGCTCGAGTTTTAGTCGTGGCAGGTTGCCCCACCTCTTCCTGCACCCGCACGGGGGAGCATTTGGCCCGGTGTGACTCATCCACCCCCGATTTATGCTCCTGAATGGGAGCTGGGGCAGTGAAGTTCCCAGTGAGTAAATGGTCTATGCGAGAAATAGAATGGAGGACAGGAGAAGGATGTTATCTCCCATCACAGGTAAAGGGAGGGTGGAGGATCAAAGAGAAATTGTTCTGGCTGAACATTTCTTGGTGTTTGCATGTGCTCTGGCTTCAATACTATTAATTTCCCTGATTTTCACGCTATTGAAAAGTTTTGTAAAAAAAAAAAGACCCTGGGATTTTAAGTGAACATTTTAAAGAAACATCCCTCCCCCCCAAATATGATATGGATGATGATGATATCTGCTCAATTGTGTCCGACCCTCGGCGATTCTATAGGAAAGTCTTCGCCATGCGCCCCTGTCTCTGACTGCTTCTTTTAATTGGTTCATGGTCATCCCTTTGATTGTGTTGAGCCAGTGGATCCTTTGATGACCACGTTTCCTTTTGCCGCTGACGATGCCGAGCATTAACTATTTTTCTAACGAGTTTGATTGCATGATGTGTCCAAAGTAAGTCTTCAGCCACAATATCTCCCCTTCTAATGACATAGTTGGTTTACTCCTCTCTAAAAGTATTTTGTTAGTAACTTTGGCTGTCCATGGTTTTTGCAGCATTCGTCTCCAGCACCATAATTTGAAAGCATCTATTCTCCTCCTGTCATGCAAAGTCAGTTCCTGTGGCTGAGAGACACCATATGGTTGACAAGATCAGGTGCCCTTGTGTGCACATTTGTTTATTAATTAACTGATATGCAAAGTCCCCTTTTATCTTGGAAAGATGCCCAATAGTCTTTCTTTGGTGCCTTTCCTGACTTTGTGCCCACCCCATCACCCCCAGTTCAGTGGCCCCATCACCCCCAGTTCAAATAGCAGCTTGTTCAATGCAACTCCCTTGCCTTTTTTTTCTGTATATACCCCCCAACTTTGGGGAAGTCAGGAAGAAAAGAAGGGGGTCCCAGTTCCAAAGGAGGGTCAGTCAGTGGTTATGGGACAGCTCTCTAGGGTGAATCACTCCTGGCTCTGTCATGCTTGGATTCCAGTTTGCTTACCAAGCACAGGATGTTTTGCAACTTGTTGGTGGCTTCCTTGGCTGAGCAGAGCTTGGGGGAGATGAAGACAGAGCCCAAGGAAAGCATGCAGGAATGGCTGTTTTGTTCCAAGATGGAATTCAAGGCTCTTGAGGCAGGGCTGGGTGGGAGGGTACTAGATTTGCCCTTCACTGTACCACTTCTGGCCAGAAGGACACAGCCATGGAGAGGTGGCTGCTGCTGTCCAGCAGGGGAACCAGCACTGAGTAGGGGCTATAGTAGAGCAGAAGGCTCTTGGTGGTGGCTGCCATGTAGGTACAGGGGTAAGGGAAGAGGCTACCAAATGGAGAAACGGCCAAACCCAGCAGAAAGGAATGAAGCAGCAAAGGAGGCAATGGTCAGTCAGCAGCCGGGGAAAGGTGCAGCACATGTTTGGTGCAAGAGGGCAGGCATCATGATCTTGGTCTTTTTGATATTTAGGTATAGTCCCATCTTTTCACTTTCTGCTTTTAGTCTCTTTATCAGGGTTTTCAGATCATGCTCCAATTCAGCAAGGAATGTTGTATCCTCTGCATAGTTATCCAAGTCCAGATATACTATCTAGACTTAAAAAGTTCTTGTCTTGTGCTTGGAGGCAAGGACTTGAAATGGCAAGAAAAATTACAGAGGATGCTTTCATTCTTCTCTGGGTCTCCAGGCATCCTGTCCCAAACTGAGAATTTGTTTTAACCCTTTCCCTTCCACTTGCAAAGATGGCTCTTGAGCCAATCATATGCCTGGGGATGAATCTCCAGATGTCTGGCAAAACTTTGTTACCCAGTACTGTAATGGTTGGCCCCATCGCTCTGAGTGAGTGACAGCTGAAAATATTAAAACCTATCAATCTGCCCCCTTCACCCCCAGATAGTGGAGTCCAATTGTCTCATGAGCCACAATGAAAGTACAGGGTTTTTTCTTGAGTACATCAAATGAGGTTTATAGCTGCTGCCACACATCTCAAGGTTTCTTTACCCTTGAAGGCATCTGCCTCTCATCAACAACAGCAAGTAGCTGCATTCTTTGTCCCAGGAACATCAATGCTACCAAAAATCTATTTACTTATGGTCACAAGTAATCTAGTCATGTCTGCAACAGGCTCTACCTTTCATTTTAAGGTTCTAGAGCTCCAAGGATGATTCAACCATGCCTTCTACCATCAAGTCTCTTATCCCATTTACCACCGTCAACAGCCACACCAATGAATTCCAATGCTTGTATGCTAGTTTGTGATTTAAAATATTTAAAAGGTTTATAGGGTTTAGTGTAAATAAGTTCTTAATATCTGCTTAATCTGATACATCATAAGTCACTGCAACTGCTATTAACATGCATACCTAGTTTTTCTTCTTTTAAATATTTATTTAAATAAAATTTTCTGTCATGTAAACATTTAGTATTTTCTTGTTTGGCTGGCAAAAATTACTTCCTAGGCTTTCTCCGGTAGACAAAATAGAAGTAGTGGGCAAATTACAATTTGATAAAACTAGTTACGGCAGCACAGAATATTTGTAAAATGCCAGAAATTAAGGAATAGGGTTCATATGACAACAATTGTCATAAAATGAAAGCTGTCAAGTCAACAATAGCTATAAAATAGAAATATGTTGGATATAACATCCATCCCAACCATTCACTGGTGGCACAAAACACATTCTTGAGGAACGTCCATTATGAGTAGACTAGGGGCAAAGCCCATTGTCTCCAATAATACAATGGATGCTAGAGCTTGGCAGTGGGAAGAGGAAGGGGAGGAGTTGTGCAGTCTGTAAGGGCATGGGGTTGAATGTGTGTGTTGTGTGGGAGGTTGTGGTGGCATGGTGGCAAATGAGGGTATGAGTGTGGAGATATGGGTGCCAAGAACCTGTGGTGTGGAATGTTCGTTGAGTGTGGGAGAGGACTGACCTTTGGGAATTGTGGCATAGTGGTTACAGATGAGCTTTCCAGAGCCATGTCCTCAGATATGTGAAGGGAAAATCAGACTGGAGACTCTTCTTAGGGGAAGATTACATGACAACCAATTTCCCCCAGTTCTATGTCATTTCCCTTCTTGTGTGAATTAGGCCACATTCACCGAAATGCCCCTCTGCCCTAATACACATGGGGTAGTCACAGTACACAGGTGTCCACCCTGTTCCTTCTGTCTCCCATATTTTCACTGTTGGAAAAACGTTATGTGCCCACATGCTTCTTTCATGGTTGCTCCTCAGAAGAATGGATTTCTGTACCCTATTGTTTACTACCCAAAGGAGTCTCAAAGCGGTTTACAAATACCTTTTCCATTCGTCTCCCCACAATAGTCAACCTGTGAGGTATGTGGGGCTGTGAGAGATCTGAGAGAACTGGGAATGGGCCACAGTGACCCAGCAGGCCTCAGGTGTCTCAAAGCATTTTCCAATCGTCTTCCCCTTCTCTCCCCATAGCAGACTCCCCATGAGGGAGGTGGGGTAGAAAGCCTCACAGGGAAGCTGGCAACCCTAAGAGGAAGACTGTCTGTGCACAGCAGTCCTGACCTTAGTAAGGTTTTTTATTCTGTTTTTTTATTTGCCAAGCCAAGGTTATTTGCCAGTTACTATTTCAGTTACTATGTGTCTCCAGACATTTACTTCTTCTCTATGTACAGTTTCAGGCTGTAAATATTTATTTAGATCTTCCTGCACTTTCCAGACTCACAGGACTGATGGTGGCCTGCCTGTCTGCGCCCCAGAATACAAACAGTTGCTGGTAAGGGCTGTCCATAGCCCATAGCCCAGGAGGGACACTCCTGCACCACTCCCTACCTACTGCAGGCAAAAATGGCTCATTTGACGGCTGGACTCTGAGGCATTGTATGATTTTTAAGTCCCACCTCCAGGAATATTTCCAACCCAGGGGTAGCCAACCTACAGGTGTGGCCTGGAGAGCTCCTGGAATTACAGCTCACTTGCAGAGTATAAAGATCAGCTCCTCAGGCAGAAAGGGCTACTTTGGACAGGGTTGTGGTAGAGAAGAAACATTTAAGGCTTCCCACACAGGTTGTTGTTGAATTGAAAGACTTGAGGCCTACTGCACAGGGTTGTTGTGCAGATGAAACAGGAGAGAAAAGAGCCAGTTTCCTCTGCAGAATAATGCTGTGCAGTGGCCTCAAATCTGCAGAGAGTTGCAAAGAAGAAAGACACATGGCTTGGCTGTGTCTAACCCCCGGCCAGAGCAGAATTTTAAGTGAGAAGGGGCTTTTCTGTGGCCTCCCTGTCAGCCAACTCTTTGGCAGAAGGAGAGTCCCCCCCCCTCAAAAGGAAGGCCCCTAAGGCTCCCCTGCGTCGCTCTTGGAAAGGCCTTCTTCCCTCAGTCAGGGCCTGTCAGAGGTTCCTTCGCAGCAGGCCTGAAGGGGGGGGGAGGGGGAGCACTCTGCAGCCTCCTGCCAGCTCTGCCAGTGTTCTGAGGCAATTTACAGTTGGACATGACAGTTAGGGCAGCCTTGGGGTGAAAAGGGCTGGCACAGCCTGTCCAAGCCTCTGTTCTCATCCCCCTCGGCAGCCCTTCTGACCTCCTCTCCCTTTGGTGGTCAGGAGCAGACTGGCAGCCAGACTGGGCTGTGTGAATGGAATTTTGGTCTATCCTGGTGAGGGGCCAATAGAAAGGCACTTTGCGCGCCTCCCCATTGGTTGCTTGGCCCTGGATGGACACTTGGAGGGCCCAATCAGGAGCCGCAAAGCGGCTCCTGATTGGGCCCTCTGAGTTTTTATCCTGGACAGGGCCCGCCCTAACTCCTCCCCAGGTGGCCTTACTCTTTTATTTAATAGGAGAGGTTAAAGATGAAGGATATTTTGTTTCTGCCCTCATTGACTATAACAATATGTGCTAAGCAATAAACACTGCTTGCCCCAGGAGTGTTAGTAATGATACTTGGGGGCTGCTGTTTTAGAACATAATGCCAGACACAAACATTTAAAAGAAAATACAGAAAAGAACGCTCAGGAACTGAAACTCTAGGATGTATACGTTTACTAAATAATGAGCCAAGCAGAAAAAACTATTGTTATTTAAGATGGATATGTATAACCTATAATACAATCTTCCAGATCAAAATTCCACAAATGGAGACCAATATAAAAGTCTCAGATCCAACACAGCTTTTCCACAGAATATCCCATTTCACACACACACACACACATACACACACACACACACACACACAGAGGAAGTCTCATCTCCTCCCTTCTGCTGTAATCCAAAATGCCCCTTGAAATGCTTATCCCTGAGGTCCCCTATCCCATGGTGGGGGGTGTTATGTGTGGCTTATATCCGCTCAATAGACTGGCATAGTTGTCTCCAACAACTATTGGCACCCCTCAACTGTCTAGGCTTGTTTTTAAGGGGGGAACCTTCCACATCATAAAGGACACTGACTCATTGATGGAAAGAGGGAAAGAGGCATGCACCTTCTTCTCTGCCCCATATATAGAGGAAAGGGGGCAGGGAGGAGGCAAACCAGCACCCAGCGGCCCCCGTGCCACCTGTGTCTTACCCAGGGAACCCTGGGACAAAGTCCCACCACTTGCCCAGTTCCTTTTAGGGTGTGGGGTTCCCTGCTGCGGCAAACACTCCTGGGGTAAATCCCATTCACCCTTATGACAAAGCTAGACACTGCTAAAGTCTGCCAGGACCCAACTGGGCCAGACTCCATCTTCTCGCCAGCTTGTTCCAAGCCACAGATTCAACATGTCAGCTACAGCCTAAGACATGTCCTGCATTCCTATCTCTCTCCCCACCCCACCCCCCCATTGCATTGCTGATCAAATGGCAGGCAGAGTCAAATTTGCCTAGAGGCTTCTAGGAAAGTTCCTTTGTTTCTCGCCCCTGACTAAACCTAAGCCAACCTAAGCCAGGGGAAATTTCTCCCCCACCTCAATAGCTAGACCTATTGAGACATGATGGTTTCCTTTCTTTAAGATCACCAGCACCCATCTCCGTACCCAGCTAGACCATTTCCCAACTTCTCACTCTTGGAAAAGTGAGGTAATCTGGCACCTAGTATTTGTTGAACACTGATTTAAGATGTTTTTGCCCGCGTAGAAACAAAATAAGTTTAATTAACGTTTACAGCTCATTCCAAAAAGTCAGCATTCTATCTTTTCTGGATTCAGTTTAAGCTTAATCCACTTGACCATGTCTTCTGGACGTGAGTTAAAGACAGAGATGAGCATTTCTGACTGTTAGAGAAATGTAGAACTGGGCATCATTAACATACTGATGAGGAAAAAACACTCTATGTACAATTTCTTATTAAATTACTTTGGGAAATCTTAGCCATTGCATGTGGATGTAAAGTGCTACAGGGATTAAAACTGAAAATTTGTGCTTAAATAATAGCCCCACTAGGATTGACTCAGTGCTCAGATTTTGAGGCCACTGATGAAGAAAAAACCATGGGAAAAACACTGGAGAGCTACCCCAAGGTACCCATCAGATCTTTAAGGGGTCTTAGCAATTTATCAACAATTAGTGTAAAATCTAACAATTATCACACATATATTCTCTAAGACCATTTGCAGACATAGATCAGCAGGGCTATTAAAGTAATTTCCATCCCATGAAACCAGATTTAAATGGGTCAGAGAAAGAGGTTTCACTTGGGAAAGGCTGACATTAATTTGCTATGGCATGCTGTATCATCTTTCTCGAAAACATTAGATTTGAAACTGGCTTAAAATTGGACAGTTCCTAATATCCAGAATTGGTTCTAATAAGGGGGAAACAACTGTCTGATTGCAGAGAAGTCACTGTTTCAAGTAGGTATTTGCAATTAGTCAATAATTCCATTGAGCCTTGGAAGTTCGATTTCTCAAGCCAAGAATGCAAATGTCTAATGAGCAGTAAGATCAACTATTTAGATTTTAAACAATGAAAAAATGGATGACTTTGCATCGAGTGACTGATGCTAGAATCATAGAATCATAGAATCATAGAGTTGGAAGGGGCCATACAGGCCATCTAGTCCAACCCCCTGCTCAACGCAGGATTAGCCCTAAGCATCCTAAAGCATCCAAGAAAAGTGTGTATCCAACCTTTGCTTGAAGACTGCCAGTGAGGGGGAGCTCACCACCTCCTTAGGCAGCCTATTCCACTGCTAAACTACTCTGACTGTGAAAAATTTTTTCCTGATATCTAGCCTAAATCGTTGTACTTGAAGTTTAAACCCAGTACTGTGTGTCCTCTCCTCTGCAGCCAGCAGAAACAGCATCCTGCCCTCCTCCAAGTGACAACCTTTCAAATACTTAAAGAGGGCTATCATGTCCTCTCTCAGCCTCCTTTTCTCCAGGCTGAACATTCCCAAGTCCCTCAACCTATCTTCATAGGGCTTGGTCCCTTGGCCCCAGATCATCTTCGTCGCTCTCCTCTGTACCCTTTCAATTTTATCAATGTCCTTCTTGAAGTGAGGCCTCCAGAACTGCACACAGTACTCCAGGTGTGGTCTGACCAGTGCCGTATACAATGGGACTATGACATCTTGTGATTTTGATGTGAATGCTAATTGTTTTGATTGCCAGATACTACATTTGAGACATCAAACTGGAGCCCCCCTTAGCGATTTGTGGTGGTTGTTTTGGACAGTTTCAGATGCCTCACTCAAACCAAAGTAGACAGAGTACTAGCTTTAGTAAGGCTGATTCCACGTCCTCTAGACTAGCGATCCCCAACCTGTGGGCCGCAGACCACATGTGGTCCATCAACTAATTGGAGGTGGGCCGCACCTTCTCTCCCCCCCCCCCCGGCCCTTTACAACACACTTTCGGTGTCATTGTCTCCCATTACTCCCAGATGGGACTATCTCGTTGCAGAAAAACAAGCTCAGGGTTCCCATTGATTTGTCATTGTCATGAGTTAAAATTTCGATGAAAATAAAATGTGCCTTATGTTCATTGTTGTGGCGTGTCTGTATCTTATTTTGAAGGGATGTTTAAACATTACCATAGCGATCAGAGAGCGTTAGGGCAGTGGTTGAGAGTAGAGGAGTAAACTACCCCCCCCCACCGGGCCTCAGTAAAAGGCGTTGAGTGGTCCCCGGTGATAAAAAGGTTGGGGACCACTGCTCTAGACTTGTACTTTGTGGCTCATGAAAGTGGGCAATAAGAGGATTGGGAAGCCTCTTCAGGGCCTATTATGCACGGGCCATAATGCCTGTGCTGGTGGTGGCTGGTGGTGGTAGCGCTTCGGGGAAAATCCCCGATAATGCTTGCCGCCGGCACCAGCATGGGCGCATCCCGGCCCAGGGCTATGGAAGGTCCGCGTTAAGCAAACGCAGGAACTTTTGCAGCTTCCCGAGTATGCTGGGGGACAGCAGGGGCTGAGGCGGGCCGGTGCTGTGCATAATCGCCAGTGCCGGGTCTTTCGGCCCGCCCAGCCCCGACCTGTGATGTCCCTTCAGGGATTCTGCATCCTCCTGCGGGCTCCGTGGAGCTCCAGAGCTGGCAGGGGTGACTCCATGTCCCCACCAGTGCCCCTCACTCCCCCTGGCCCCTCCCCACCTCCCCCCACCCCTTAGCTTACTTTGGCCGGCAGCTATCCGGCCCTCCTGGCACTGGCATAAAGCGCACATGTGCACACTATGCCTGGGCAGCCCAGCATGTCCTGCCCCCATGCGTACATGGGGAATGGTGGGGCATTGTACCCCATCATGGCGGCAGTGTGGGGTAGCTGCCGCCATGCATAAAAGGTCCAGGAGATTATAAACCTGTCCCTGTCCTCAGGGATATTCCCAAAGATACTAAAGGAGGCAGTGGCTTTGTGGTTGCTACTGGAGGAAAAAAAATCCATTAGATCCTTCCAACCACTGCCCAGTCTCATATTTGGTGTTTCTGGGTAATGTGGGCAGCCATTAAACTACTTCAAGTATTCCTGGAGGATGCATTACTCTTGAACCCATCCCAGTCTAGGTTCCAGAATGGTCATGGGATGGACTCTGCTGACATGATAGCCACTCACCCCTGGGACAGGTTTCTTCTTGGCATTGGTGGTTGAACAGCAGGGGAAAACTTTCCAGAGCCATTTCTGGTAGACAAGCCTGCTAGCAAAGCAGGAGGAGGCTCAGGGTCAGGATGAGCAGGATGAATGACACTGTGCTTTGGCCAGACGTAGCTGCTCACAGCAACTCTGAAAAGCTCCTCCCCTTGCCTCCACTAGCCTGGCCACCAACACCAAGTGAGAGCCTGTCCTGAGGACAGGCTTCTACCAGGTTTCCAGAGTTCTGCTACAGGGATGAGGACTGGCTCGAGCCATCGTTTGCATGCTGGGTGGAGAGATGGTACTGCCAGCACTATGCATATCTGGCTATTCTTGATTGTTTCTTTCCTTCCTTGTACACTGGCCACTGCCTCTCTGGTCACCTGTTTGATGCTGCCTTTTGAGGGCACACATCTTTTTAAAATTTTAACTGCACACTAATTTCACCCCTAAACAATCCAAGAATAGCAATAAGCTCATATTGCTAGACTCATCCCACATGTACAAGAAAATACAAAACTTTAAATGCCTAAGCAATAGTTCGACTTGTATACCAATGAAGGGAGGAGAACCAGTGATATTCTGCTAAGATGGGTACTGAGAAGAAATATAAAAAACATGCCCAGTGAGAAACTGTCCAATAAGGACAGACTAGCAGCACCATTCATAAAAAGGGAATTTTTGGCATGGTAACATTATCTCATTTATCTTATTGGTATACACAGAATATACTCTGCAATTGCCACGAGAAAAATCAGAGAGGAGGAAAGTTGCAGAGGACAGGCACAACATGTGATATAAAGCCCTATTGATTCAACTTGAGTGAAATCAGAAGTAAGCTGGGTATGCATAAGAGGCCTCCCACAGCAACCCACTTAAAACTATATTTCCTTGAGAAAATGCACCTACAGAAAAAATCTGTAGTAGATACAGAAGTTCCTTATCTTTGGGCATTATTACTTCTAAATTTGCCTTGAGAAGAGGTTTTGAGTGTCCTTCTGCAAGGACAAACAATTAAGTGGTGTGTTGATTATAGTCTCCTTGGGACTCTTTTCACATCTACTTTTACCACCCAACTTTTTGAGATGTGTTTAACAAAACCACTGAAATAATGTGTGAAAAGATAAATTAGCAGCTTATGGTATATGTGCACTTAATGCACTTGGGACACATTCTACAGAAAGGAGATTTACTCATGGGATATCTAGAGACTCTTGTAAAAATGCAGAAACTGATTAACAAAGTACATCAGCATTTAAAGTACATTTAAGTAATTTCTCAGCCTTAATACACGGGCTGGAAAAATAATATGACAACTGCTCTAAAAACAGCAACAACAATAATCCTCAATGGCAGGTAAAATATATCAATATCCCTCCCCTTGCCCCAACCACAGCCTACAACACCAGGCCTCACTGTTCCCCAATAATCCACCATCATCCTCAGGAGATATATGCATGCTCAGTTGACTGAGGGCAATGCCTCTGCAGGTAAGGTGACCAAAATTTAGACACCATAAGGCGGGACGCACTGCCGCAATTGTGGGGGCGGCAGCGTGGCGGCGGCCTCCCTCCCTCTGACTGGGCTCACCTTGCCTCCCATGCACCTCTCCCGCGAGCCACCCGCTTGCCTCTCCCGTCTTGTGCGCCTGCGTGGCGTTGGTGCAGGCCAGGTAGGAGCTGAGGGCAGGCCTCTGCCTGGCACACCTGCACAGGCCAGCCAGCTGCTGGCCATCCTGCTGGCCGGGGGGCAGGGAAGGAGGGAGGCAGAGAGGGGGCTCCTGGTGGCAGGACATTTAAGGACCCAGGTGGGACCCGGGAAGAAAACCAGGAAAGTGTCCCCCATGTTTTTTGGCATTATCTACAGGGCCTCTACATGGGCCTACATAAGGGGGGGGGGGCTGATCTTCCTTGCCTGGTGGAAAAGCTCCATTTTACAAGCTGTACAGAACTATGACAGCTCTATCTGAGCCCTCAGCTCTTCTGGGAGATCATTCCACCTGGTTGGGGCCAGGATTGAAAAAGCCCTGTCCCTGGCTGAGGGCAGGTTTGACTCCCAGGGCTTGGGAACTACCAGAAAATTCATACCTGCAGAGTGATGAGCCCTGCTGGGGGGCATAAGGAGACAAGCAGTCCCTCAGATATTCAGGGCACTTTATGAAATCCCCAGACGATTATGAGCATTTTGCCAATGTGATACTACGACTACTACTGTGACAGTATATTGGAAGAGCAACCACTGATGCAGATAAAACAGAAAGCGGGTCACTTCACCTAGGATCCCGTTTTGGTTGACTCTTTATGTTTGATCATATGTTTGACCATTTAGACTTTATGTTATAACCTTTCCATCTATAAACATAGAGAAGACTACTATGTGCCTCGTGATTTCCTTTTTTCTTCCGGGAGGCATAAGGAGACAAGCAGTCCCTCAGATATTCAGGCCCCAGGCCCCAGATGGCCTTTAAAGTTAAAATCAGAATCTTGAACCTGATCTAAAAGCTAATTAGTGACCAGTGCAGCTGCCTCAGCTTAGGCTGGACATGGACCCTCCAAGATGATCTCGTGAGGATCCTAGCAACCCCATTTTGCACCAGCTGCAATTTCTGGGTCAGAGGCAAGGGAAGGCCTGCGTAGAGCAAGTTACAGAAGCCTAATCTGGAAGTAACTGTTAGAGCTATTAATCAGGAAGTTTTTGTATAATTTTTTTTAAATAACTTCGCAGCTCTTTGGTCTGAACCAAAGAGGCAATCATTTTACAAAATGTAAAAAAAAGACCCTTTTGATGTAGAACAAATATTTTATGTCCTATTCAAAAGACACAATCCTATCTTTTGTATCTCCTGCCTTTATCATCCCTCATTATATACAGCACTACTAACTGGAATGAATCTGTGAAATGAAATTTCTCTTAAGCTGATATAACCTTTTGTGTCCCCAATCATTAGCTGTTTTCCCCCCTTTCATTTATTTTTCCTTTGGGCTTCAGCAGGCACATTAAGCACTTCACCAAAAGAAAGGACTGTCACTTGGAAACAAATTTCAAAAGCTGTTTGCTCATAATCAAATCCATATTTTTATTTTCTGTTCATATGTATTGTTTATAATCATGTTCATTGCACACTTCATCATTGCAGTGCAAGGTTTAGTATGAATCAGGATATTAAATTAATCTGTATAGTCTTGTAGGCTGATTTTAAAAGACAATCAGAACACATCTTTAGAGGGCATTTTGGGGAAACCCATCTACGTTCTAATCCGGGCCTGAATTGTCCATTTCTTATTCCCTCTTTAGAAGTCACATCAACTTGAGCCTGTGTTTCCAGGTACATATTGGATAGGGTTCATATGAGAGCTTTCTGTACTGACTGGTCAGCAACTTAAAGACTCATGCAACTTTGAAAAGTTCTCAGCAATCAGTACAAGAACTGCCCCAAAACACTACTGAGCACAGCTTCCATTTACTGCAATAGGACATGTAAAAGTGATTTTACCAGGACCAAATACAGAGGTGCATTTCTGCTCTTGCCTCCATATTCCAGATGTTGGATTATGCTGAAAGCATAGAGACACAAAACATGATGTGTGTCACAGCAGAATGTTATTCTAATGTATCTAATCAGGATTTCCCCCACAAAAGGAACAGTGTACAGTGATGCATATATGTATCATATTTATATCCCATCCCTTTTTGTTTAGGGAAAAGAAACCAAGGCAGCAAATAACATAAGAGATAGAACCACACAAATATATGCACATAGAATGCAGTTGTGATGAGATTTTAAATCAGTTATTTGGCCAAGTAGAACTCAAAGATACTGGGAGCCTAACTAGAATTAAAAACTGCACAGTTCACCATAGGGATGACTCCTCTGTGGCAAAATTTTGTTAGTTTTTATACCCTACCTTTTGCTATCCAATGGAATCACAAAGTGGCTTACAATTGCCTTCCCCTCTTCTCCCCACAACAGAAACCCTGTTAGGTAGGTGGGGCTGAGAGAGCTCTGAGAACTGTGACTAGTCCAAGATCATTCAACTGGCTGCATATGGAAGTATGGGGAATCAAACCCAATTATTTGCTCTGTGAAAGCCAGCATATGAAAGCATTCAATGCACATATCAACCCCCAAGGGAGCAAATAACATCCCAAGGCTGTTTCAGCCACCAAAAATCGCACAGGGGAGAAGGCAAATATTTCTTCTTCTCCCACACAGCAATCTGAGACTAAAGGGGCCCTGCTGCATGCTTACTCACAAGTTGCCATCTGGAACGGAAAGAGAAGTGACTGGGTGATTATAAAATGGTTTGAATCAGTATGGGTATAGCTAAAGTTTGAGAAGGGCTGCTGTATCCTAAACATTTTAATTATAATTAAAATAACGCAAATAGAATATAAATCTTTCATTACCATATTGATACTAAATCCTTAAAAGTCTAGCATTTACAAGCAAGGATCCAATGTTCCTTTTTCAAAAACCTACTTTTATCTTGTGCTGACTATTTGCATCAACATTACGTGGGATCCAAATAAATATGAGCTTTGCTCATGGCAAAGGATTTGTTCCTTCTCTCAAAGCGGCTTACAATTGTCTTCCCCTTCCTCTCCCCACAACAGACACCCTGTGAGGTGGGTGAGGCTGAGAGAGCCCTGATATTACTGCTCGGTCTGAACAGCTTTATCAGCGCTGTGGTGAGGCCAAGGTCACCCAGCTGGCTGCATGTGGGGAACGGGGAATCAAACCCAGTTTGCCAGATTAGAAGTTTGCACTCATAATCACTACACCAAACTGGCACTATGAATATGTTGCAATCATTGGTTTGAATTAAGACTGTAGGCACTGTTAAATATGCATGCTTGATATACTGTTCTTGTTTTCATTCCATGTGAACTGCCCTGAGCTTTAGTGGAGGGCAGCGTATAAACAAAAAAACAAATAATGTTTTTAAACATGCTTAGATAAAATTTCTTCAAATTAAGAAAGCAGCTTCCTAGGATCCTAACCTTTGCTTTAAAGAATAGATATTCCTCCTTTTTAATGTTTATATTGATGATCTCCCTGATAGTCATTCAGTGCCACTGTGGATTTCCCCAGACTCATTAGTTAAATTGGAGTTTGAATCAAAATTTATGATGTTTCCATCCAGCCTGATACAGCTTTAGTGGGCTGTAATAAAATTGCTTCATGGTATTCTATGTTTAAATACTGAAATTGATTGGAAGATTATCTTGTCCAACTCAATTACCGTTCTCTATTTAGATTTAAGTTTATATATCTATTATATTTTTGAAAGGAGATTTGCTAAAATGTCATTTTTTGCCTAAGTGGAACTCTGTGGTCCGGGAGATATAGAAGGTCTTGCTTTTTAAAAATAATACCTCATCTTCGTATCAGGAATAAACTTCTTTCCAGATGTTGACGAGAATGGGCTTGATCTTCAACAACTTTTTCAATACGTATCAGAAAGTAACAATTCAGTTGGCAGCCCATGCCTTGGAGCTGCCAAAATCCTATTAGAAGCCAGTTTGTCAATTTTTAAATGATTGCCACGATGAAAGCTAGTCAATTGCTTTACCCATTTTGATAATTTTGCCTTTCCTGTTTTTCTGTAGTGGTTCATGGTTGAAATGGAAAATGAACTTAGGATAAATATTTCTAGTAGGGCATTCTTTTCTGTACTCTGCATTTCTGGATGATGTAACTTTATTCAAAAGAAATAACATTGTAGCAATCATCTCTTATTTTAAGACTACACTGTGTGATAATTGTCCACCTTCCAGTAAAAATAATTTTAAAAAGCAAGATGAAAGAGAGGAGTCATAGTGATCTTTCTGTCTTATGTGCTTTTTTTCTGAACCAGAAATTGCTTGTTCAAGATGGCTGCCTTATTTTCCTGTTCATTTAATCTGCTTAGGAATGTTCCTTGATTACTGCAGATGTAAAAAATGGAGACAGCAAAAAAACAAAAAGTACTGTTATAGAAAGATGTGATTATATTTATTTGAAGTTAGAGGTGCCTGATTTGGGGTACCCTATGCTTATTTCCACATATGCATCTGGTTCAAAATCACGAGCACATGTAAAATAAACCATCTTCAATATAAAAAGCAGTCTAAACTTTTGGCATCTAAGGCACATAGTCCTTCCTTGAAGTCATCCTAAAAATCAAAGGTGATTCCCTCCAGAAGAGAAATTATAGGTCATTATTACCTCAAATGAACATAATTACTTTGTCTTAAAATAAATGGTCGTTTGTATTTATTATATATTTTCATTTTTTTCTGAACTCTTGAGATCCATTCAAGGTTAAAGGTAGAACTTATTCTGGAAAGCTATTGCTGAATTAAGAGGCAACATACACTGAGTAGAAGATGAAAACTTTTTCTTATTATTTACTCTGTTGAAACGTAGCCAACAATAATTTATTTCATGGCACTAAAATTCAATGGTCCTGGTCCTCCAACCCATTCAAATCTTATATGGGCCCACCATCTGCATCCTAGGTTTATTTAAAAACTACAAACCTGTTAAATATTATAAAATCATTACAATAAGATTTTGATCAGTGTCTGTTCTCCAGGTAGATGATGGTAATATAGGTAATAGGAAGTATATATAAATATATTAATAGAATGGAGATAACTGGGACTGAAAGCAGATCTTAACCAAAGCAAAAACAACAAAAAATATTCTTCAATTGGTGAACTACACCCTGATCTTATCAGTACATTTCAGAGATATCTCACCACACTTCCAAATACATATTTCAATGGAAACCTAGGATATGCGTTTTCCTTGTGCTAAGGCAAAATTCACTGCCCCATTCTTTAGGGATCTTTGGAATTCCTTCTAAGGGCTATAGCAGAAAAAGGTTTATGTAAACCTTTCAATTAAAAGGCAGTCAAAATGCACGTGTCTTGAAGATCTGTTTTTTCAGGATCAGGCCCTTATAGCTAGATTATTACTCACTATGACTAGGACAAGTCAGGGTAAATATTGTTGTGAACCATTCGAATCTTTGAAGATTCTGTTTCTTTTCTCAAAGTAAAGAGGCCCTAGTAATTGAATATAAAATTGAATTACTGCACATTGCCTAGGTTTATATGACACAGAAGTTTTTAAGGAAATTTAATAGTGCTGACAAGGAGAATGGAATGCTCTTTGTGTTTTACCGTTTCACTTGTGTTGTTAAATGAAATTTATGGGGTCTTTTTTCCAGTGTGTTTGTAAAGAAAGCTAGCTTATCAAAAATTTAAAATAAGTGTTATTTCTAAAAATGTTAAAAGAAAGCAGTATTAAATAAACATGAACCTTGGTTATCAAAAAAATATTTCAAATGTGTAACGGGCCAGGTGCCTTTTCTGCCTATTATTTCCAGAATTCACAATGGAACTTGTTTGAAATGCAATTAGTGTGCGAACTTTGAAAGGAAAGCCTGACAATTCTGCTCAATGGAAATATATATTGCTATTATAGTGGTCTGAGAATGTCATGATTTTTCCTCTGGGGCTTGGAATTACACTTTAGTATCCTGATAGATCATAGATGTTAGGTTATTATAAAATGCTGACAGATAAGGCTGTGATTTGTGAAGGCTCCATATGAATTTTACCTTTAATTTCTGTTAACATTTGACAGAGCGTCATGACGTTGAAACCGAAAAAGTTCATTGAAATTCAGCATGAGGCCTACTGCCTCGCATACATTTCACATTTACAGATAACACTCATACATCTCCTGACACCGAGTTTCAAAATGAATATCTCATCAAAAGCTATAGGAAAGGTATATAGCCTTTCATTTCACAATAAACCTCAATGCGTCAAAAAGGGCCTTTGTGCTGGGAAATATTTTAAGCTGGGCAAAGAGGAGACTTGTTTCTTTCTTTTTTTAAGATGCTGCAAAGGAAACTATCATCTATTTTGTTTGGGTGAAATTATGTCTAAAACGTCTAAAAGTAAATCACAATGACTGAGAATGCCCCAAGGTGGTCATGTCAACAACAGCATTATTCTTGAAAAAGGTGTTATTAAAATCTTTAACAGGTCATAATGAGCAGTAGCTTCCAGGAGATTCTCCATTTAGTTCCAAGACTGCTAGGTGCAATATCTATCTAAATGCTCTAATATTGAAGGGATCTGGGATGAATCCAATCCAAATCTTGTCTCAGCTTCAAACCTGGTAGGTGGCCTTCCAACAGCTGCTGGCTTAATTGGTTTTCTGCTAAATGAGTGGGGTGCTGATAGGGAGGGATGATTTCTAATTTTGATTTCTGCTATTGTGACCCTCCAATTCCTGTTTTAATTTCTGCTTTTCCCTTGTGCAAGTTGAACATGTGATATTTTATTTTTACACCATCTTCTGGTTTCTGATGCCATTTATTTTTAACATACTAGATATGCCCTTTCAGTATCATTTGTACATCAATAAACCAACCTCTAAGTGCACACACACACACACACGTAAAAGGCAACAGTTGCATGTCCATAGTGAGACCCATAGAGACCATAGATCCTGGCTGGAAGCTCTGTATGTAGTACAAAATTAACTCCTGGTGATAACATCATTAGAAGCTCAGTGAAGCTGAAAGACAGAGATATGTTCAGCAATATAAGCTCTATGTTCTGATGATTTTTTTTTTGGCTTTGCAGGGGATGGGGATGAATTCTTTTATTAGAGTGCCTTGCAAGTGATTTGACATCATTAGTCCTAATGTCCATCATGGCGACAGAGCATGCCAAGATGATAGTGATGCGTTGCTTTGACAGTGACGATCCTCTGTCTTGTACGTCTTCATGCTCAACAAAAATGCTATGGAATAGGAACTGCTTTGAAAATTCAAACTCCTTTTTTATTTCTGGCCTTAAACCCCCATTTGTTCAGGGTATTCACTGACATCTGTAATATTGGTATCATAAATCCATGCTGCAGTTGCATCATCTTTCCAACTTCATCTCTACCTAATTATCACCTTGATACAGCCAGAGGCGAGAACTCCATTTTCACCTTCCTGGGTGGGATGAATTTAAGTTCAGCCTTGTCAACCTTCTTCTATGTGAAGACATTACACAGCTGGCACTCAAATCACAGCAGAAGGCATTTAGCAGAAATGTTTGTCAAATTTGATTTATTTAGTATTATTTAGATTTACAGATTTAAGGCTTTTAAACTGATGTGTGAATTCTAGGGAGACATTTAAAGAATTTCATACTGTTTTCACTGCACTTATATTCCTTTCCACTTTAAAAAGACTTAGTCTAGAATGTTTTGTTGCTTACATTACAGACAATTGTTCTGAACAAAAGGAGGCACTGAAACAATCTCTTCCAGTGTATTTTCTGGTACAATGATACAATTTAAAAATTATTTGTATCTAGCTATATAAAGATATATCAATTGATTTCATCATAAGAGAAACAAAGATCCTCATTCTCTGGAAGCATAGTGTAACGATTTCATCTCCCTTCCTCAGAAGTCTGCAGGACTCCTGCCCAAGATGAAGGAAAATACGTTACAGTGACCCATGAGTTTGTGGGTGGTACCCCTAAGATTTCTTTGCCCCTTGCTGAGGGACATTTGAAATTGGTCTCTCTCAAATGAACTGACTGTTATACCAACATGACCCTGAAGGATCCTTCTATTCAGGCACTGTTATGTGCTTTAGCATGTTGGAAGCAATGTTAATCCAACATGCTAAAGAACATAGCAGTGCCTGAATGGAAGGGACCTTCAGGGTCATGTTGGTACAACTGATTAACAATGAGATACTTAAACACTTATACCAATTCCACACGGAGGGCAAAAATGTGCATGGCCTCTGGATTGCAATCGCGACATTGTAAACCTCACATTTGCGGCCCTCCATATGGGAAACCCATCCCATGCTTCTCAGCCACCACATCACACCTTTCCCCCTCCTTATAAGGTGGGGGAGAAGGCATAAGAGAGAGCAAAGCAAACTTTACTTACCACTCCTATGCCTGTCAATCACTGGTTGCAAGCAATCCCCTCTCAGTGGAGGTTTGGGGGTCTGTAAAGTTCCCCCGAGCACCAAAATTAATTAAAAAAAAGAATGGAAACTTACACATAGAACCATGTTAACACCACAACACTGAAGCATTGCCTTGTTCTATGATAGGGATTAATGTTCCCATTTCATTTTGCTACTTGCTGCACTGTCGAGCGCATATTTCCACCCAGAACACCCTCCTTGTTATCTGTATATGCTTGCCAAGCAGCTCACCTTCCCGCCATTTTCCTTTGTTTCTTGAGAGTGGCCATAGACATGATATGGCCATTCTTGTGATGTTAGATCTGTCGGTCATGTTTGACATGGTCGACCACAAGCCTTTGGCCCACCGCCTCACTGGGATGGGAATACAGGGGGACAGCCCTTCAGTGGCTGCTCTCATTCCTGCAGTACCTGATGCAGAGGGTTGCAGTGGGAGAGGAACTGTCTCAGAAGGCAGTTCTCTTCTCTACACTTTTAAACATCTTTATGCACCCTCTGGCTTAGCTAGTGTGGAGTTTTGGGTTGGGTTGCCATCAATATGCAGATAACACCCAGCTCTATCTCCTTATTACGGAGATAGAGCCAACCAAGTAATATGTTTTCTTCATCATCAGCTCTGGAACATCAAGGGAAGGTGCAGGAGCCCTCTTTACTCAAGCCTCTTCAGAATATCATGTGAGACATTGTTAAAGTTAAAGAAAATAAAATATTTTATTTAACACACAGGGAAAGGCCGGGTGGAATGAGGAGTTGAAACCTCTGAGGTAAAAATCTGTAGTTGTGCAGTATTTATGTCTTAAATTCAGGCTACTTAAGAGTTAAAAGAAATGTAGTTTCTTAGTTCTTTTGCATCTGTGTTTTCCCATACGCTACAGTAACCTAATTTTGAGTTTTCTTAAACTCCACTGGTTTTCTGAAGGCTGGTACCCTCTGTCAGAATCCAACCTCTCTTCCTTTGAAACACCAGTTTCCTTCTAATTCCTGATGTAGCTAAAATAGCAACCTTCCACACCAGCCCAGGGAAATTCTCAGAGGAAATTTTCTCTTTTTAACTGAGCCGGGATTCTCTCCCCCCCCACCCCACCCCAGAAGATATATCTTTTTCCTTTGGCCTGACTGAAAGCCTCAGTCCACTAACCCAAATCACCCTGCGAAATATTATTCTCAGCTATCCTCTCTAAGCAGAACTGCTTTCAACTTAGGCTGAACCCAGACTCTTTTGTCAAATCTCAGAATAGATATTCAATAGCTAAGATGAAGAATTCAATACAGAGGGGCTTTTTGCACACCTTCAAAATCACACAATGGTTGCCAATTGGAAACGCTATTGATTTGCCATAACGCACGACGTCATAGACAATCTGCCACACACCTGAAACCAATCTGCAAAAAGCGCTTCCTTGTAGCGCTTTCAGGGGAATCCCAAAAAGTGGATTCACCCTCCGGAAAGCGCTACACTCTTGCAACCAATCTGCAACACTAGCGAAAAAGACCTGTGCGTTAACATTGTTGCGGTTTCTTCAAAGTCCCTCCTCCTGAGCCTGTCCTCCAAACTTCTGGCGAAGCGATCGCCATTTTTTTTTCTCCGAGCGAGCGGGGATAAACGTACCAGTGAGCCTCTTTCTGTTTAGAGGCTTCCCTGGATTCAGTCCTTCACCTTGAGTCACTAAGCACAAACCACAGAAAAGCCCGTTTGCTGATGTATTTTCCCATTAATTTTTACACATTCATTCAGCCGAAAATCGGGCCCGTGAGAGGGGGGGGGATTTTTTTTTTCACTCGAGGCAGCGTGGCAACGATCATACTATCAAACGACAGCTCAAACACATTAGGCAGCTGGATGGGTCTCTCCGTTGCAACGAATCTACACAGATTCGTTACAATGGGTCTGTTTTTTTTTTTTTAACCTTTCTTAAAGGGAAAGGGGCTGTTTGGGAGCATGCTAACGGCTGCCCATTGGCTGCTTGACGGCCAGGGGCGGGACGAGCTTGGCAATAGCGCTTCCTTTCTAGCGATTTCTGCCGAGACCGGAAGCTGTGGGAAACGCTACAAAACGCAACTGGATTCCACTACAAAGGCAGGTATGCATAACGACGAATTCCACTATTTTAAATGGCGATTTTTCATTCAGTGACCAATTTGCAACAAAGATCCCGGTGCGTAAAGCCCCAGAGTTCTGTCAGAATCCCAATTCCTTCAGCACACTGTTCATATAGGACTTCCCTCTCACCTGTTGTTGACCAATCAGAGTGCTTGGATCTGTCTGTCACTCAAGTTCTCCAGCTGTGTGAAGGTTTAAATCTTCACCACCAAATACTCCAGCACTTTGAGGCTTGCTTTTTAAAATTCTGTCCATCTCACCCTCTTTTGTACTTTCTCCAGCTCAGTGATGCCTTTTTTTTGAGATAGAGTGACCGGAACTGCACACAGCATTCCAAATAAGGCCACACTATACATCTATACAGGAGCATTGTAATATCATTTCATTTTCAAACCCTTTCCTATTAAGGCTTAGCATAGAGTTTGCCTTTGGTAGTGCTGCTGCACACTGGGTTGATATTTTCATTGTGCATTCTACTATGGCCACAAGATCAGAAAACTCAGATGCCAATAGCCTACACTTTAAATTGGGATTTTTTTTTGTTCCAGTGTGTTTAAAAAGTGGTCTAACATTTGTTATTTTCCATTCTTTTGGTAAAGAGGCTGAATTTATAAGCTAAATATAGAGGTTAGCAGATCAACAGTGTCACATTTCATTTCCCTAAGAACTCACAGGTGTATGTCATAAAGAATTTGTCACCTCAATTTGACTCAGTTCTATCCCTTCTTGAAAGGGTGGAGTGGCAGGTTCTGCAGGAATAAAGAAGTGAGATGGATGCAATTCATTATCATCACCTTAAATTCACAAAGTATTATGAAAAACAGAGCAGCAGTCAGAAAATACATGGAATAATAATTTAGATAGATACTCCAACCATCATCTAAAATTATGGATACATTTTTAACAACCTGACATTATTTTCCATTTAAAGAAATCTAAGGAATAATAGATTCTTCTGTTCTAGGGTTGTCAATCTGGGATGGGTTATTCCTTGAGCTGGAGTCTGGTGGGCATAGGGTTTGGGGAGAGGGGGAAGCTCATTGGGGCATAATGCCGTTGAGTCCACCTTCCAAGGCAGCCATTTCTCCCCAGGTTCCATCTGGATGTTGGCAGCCTAATTCCATCCGATTGTGAGGTATAGTTTCTCTTTACTCCTGGTGTTTGCGCTGACAATCTTCCATGGAATTTTGTGGTAAGCAGAAAATAGTGATGCCCAATATTTAAAAAACCATAGGCATTCTGGAAATTTCATTTTTACAATTTGCATGAGTGTATATATTCATGATCCTGAGATTTAGGGATCCCTGAAAATGACTAACTCTTTGTGTGCCAAAATATTTTAAAAAGTAAGCATATGCTATTCAGTGTACTAAGACCCATTTCTGAATATGGTTATATATATATATATATATATATATATATATATATATATATATATATATATATATATATATATATATATATATATATATATATATATATATATATATATATATATATATATAATGCTCTCCCCCCACCCCTTGTGGCGCAGAGCCTCTTGTGGCGCAGAGTGGTAAGGCAGCTGTCTGAAAGCTTTGCCCATGAGACTGGGAGTTCAATCCCAGCAGCTGGCTCAAGGTTGACTCAGCCTTCCATCCTTCCGAGGTCGGTAAAATGAGTACCCAGCTTGGGGGGTAAACGGTAATGACTGGGGAAGGCACTGGCAAACCACCCCGTATTGAGTCTGCCAAGAAAACGCTAGAGGGCGTCACCCCAAGGGTCAGACATGACTCGGTGCTTGCACAGGGGATACCTTTATATTTTATGCTGCAAGATATGGACATGCTGTTGTTTCTGAAAGGTTCATCCATGACTACAATAAAAAAAAATAACCCTGTGTTTATAATCTTTTTTGACTTAGGGTAAATAAAATAAAGGGTGGGAATCCCCAAATTTTTGATAAGAACTCACATAGATTGGATTTCAATACATGCAACAATCAGAAGGAAAGAGGAAGATTATGATTCAGTGCCAAAACACCCCCTATTAAGTTCTTGCACGTCTGTCTAATAATTTCATTTTTCTTCTGCATGTTTTTTTCCTTTCTTTTTTCGCCATTGACCTAATTTATGGCAACCAGCACAAAGCTTATAACAGAAAAAATGCTATAAATACGTCTATTAAATTGTAGCTCCTCTTGCATCAAAGCTGCAGCTCTATAAAATGTGTAGTTCCTTTTTTCATTGGCTATATAGTACTCCAGAGAGACATGTATACTTTTTCCTTGTATTTAGTTACAGGAACAAGAACATGCCTTAGAAATCAATGCATAACCATCTTATCAGGCAATTTGGTAATTAACATGTAAGCCACTGCTAGCTGCATAGTATAAGCAGCCTTTGTGGCTTCTTCTTCTTATGGTAATGCTATTTTGGAGAATAACATTTAAAAAGAAATGTTTCTGATCCAGATTGCATGCCTGTGTTCTAAGATCATATAGCTGCAATCTCAGGGTCAATACCTGGACAATTTTTAACATGGTAAGTGATAGCTTGACTATGACTTTTTGCGTGGTGAGATCATAATATGTGTGGCGGGGGTCTTTTTACTGAAAAATCTACTATGCCAAAGCTTGTTCTTTGAACAAGTTAGTTTGTGATTTTCTTTATGACCCATTATGCACGGGGGTTTTAGCGCACATTCGGGGTGGAATGGCGGTGACTAAAATCACTGATAACGCACGGAGCCGGCTGCAACCGGCCGCAGCTTTGGTGCATGCTGCCGAAAAAGCCACGTCAGTGAAATGCGGAAGAAAGCGCAGCTTCCGGGTGACCGGGGCGCAACCAGAAGCGGCGCCCGGATCGCCGCGTGCATAATCGGTTACTCTGGGTTTTGCCGCCGTCGTGCCCCGCCCCGTGCATAACCGATATGCGTTGCGTCTTCCCCCTCCGCGTTTTCCATGTGACCCGAAATCGCCGTTTCGGCGGCCGTGCATAATGGGCCTATGTGATGATATGTAAGGTATGAAGTGGGACTAAGGTGACAGAGATCTAAGGTGGTAAAATAGAAAAACTTCAGGCTGCATGGAGAGGATCATGGAAGATCACATTCTGAGTGCTCTATGTTAAAAACTCTGCAATTGAAAAAACAAAACAAATAGAAGAGCAATCAAAGAGGACTAGAACTTTTCTCTCTGCTGCACAGTTTGCTTGCAATTTGTAGTGGCATGGTCCATTCTACCACCTCCTGGCTCTGCCTTCTCATCCCCATCTAATTCTCTTGTATGTAAATTTGTGGCCCATTAAGTTCAATTCAGTTATCTATGGACTCCACCAGAGGTTCAGAAACCTGATTAGAATATGGGTAGGTATATGTGTTGAACATTGGCATTTCAGGCCATGGAATCAGTATGCACCAGCCAGTTTTCTACTCGATGGTTTACTGTGAGCTCCTGAGGCACTAGCAGCACCATGGGGGCCTTCTCTTGATTTCCAAGGTGTTTGTTCAAAAACATCTCTTCCTCCCTTACACTTTTGTTTGCAATCAACTTCTCCATGGGTAACTCAGGGTTTGGTTGCCAAGCAGACAAAAAAAGGTTGCTTACTCCTGCTCTGGAATGGTAAAAAGAGGGCAGCATGGAATACCTGGTAAGCAACAATATATGGCCAATGGTAAATTCTTTGCCTTAGTAGGCCATATGTTGAGCAGGGCAGTGTATGTGTGTATGAAATACAAGGATAACTCAGCTATATAAAACCTCAGTATAAAGTACTTCAAACTTAGTTCCATCTAATCCCCTGAGAGGAAACATCAAGAGCACCCCAACTATTCCATGAAAGAATTTCTGCTTCATCACTTCTTGGAATACATATAAAAAATAATTGAAGGCAGATATAATAGCAATTGAATGAAAAAGGAAAGGGTGGCTCTGGGCCTTAAGACAAAAATAATCACATTTTTGGCACAAATCTGTTCCTTTATGTTTTAACAGAAAATATAATTCTTTATTAAGTTTTTACAAGGTAGACATTTGGGAAGAAATCTTCCTTTACTTATGTTTCCCATCAACTCTTATACTTGGCAAACTCACATATGCTGTCTCTATCCAGTCTTAATGCCCAGCACTCCAAGCAACGTGCATTCCTACAATTAAATAAATCTTCTGGGAGAAAGAAGATTATCAGGGAGGCTCTGGTTTGAACTAGCAGCCTCAGGGTCTGTAGTTAATATAATATTTCTGGGTCCACAGATAAAGACTACTAGAATGATGAGTGGCTTATAACAACTTTAATATGAAGAGAAACTAAAATGTCTTGTATATCAGTCTCTAAGGCTAAGGATGGAACAAACAAAGGTCATTTCATCTAAGGGCAAATCCATAGAGAACATAGAGATGGGCAAGACTTATCAGGAGCAACTGGGAGGCCCATTCAACATACAGTAGTGCCAAAGTCACTGTCCACATGACCTAGAAGTGATGTCCACACATCTGCACTTCGTATGGATCACTGCACCTCGTATGGATCAACTTACTTTTTTCAGGATAAGTTGATCAGTATCGGGGAGGTGAAGCCTGTCCATGGGGAAACCCCATTTCTACCAGAGGGTCTGGCACTTAAGATAATGTCTCTAAACTGTGAGTTCTTTCACTATCATTAAGAAGGAGAAGAGTTGATTTACAGTTGCCTTCCCTTCCTCTTCCCACATACTGTACAACATGTTTTAAATGTTTAAATTCTGGGGAGGACAGTATATGAATGAATGAATGAATGAATGAATGAATGAATACTTCTTTGTTGGTGGTACTAATACATATAAGTTTAATTTTATGGATAATTAATGTTTTTATTCCTGTGAGTGGTTGTGTGGGAAGGGCCCTAGTGCTATAATGCTCTTCCAATGATCCTGCTCAGGCCTGCTCCCCCCCCCCCCCGATTACAACAACCATTGACATAGGCACATTCATTGACAGTTGGTATTGACAGGTTACTATTGATGACACAAGAATGCAAGGTGCTAGAGTAAGGTGACCAGATTTTCCCACTTTTGGAGGGACATTGGGGACACCTGGCAAATTGTACTTATGTTGAAATTTATATATATATATATATTACAATACTATTTTTGCGTTCTATGTGTTCTATGAAACTTTTAGTTGCTCCATATAGACCAAATTTTGAATCAAGAACCCCCCCCCCCGGTCAATGGTGTCTCGCTTTACCAATATTAAAATCTGGTCACCTTAGGCTAGAGCTGTGTTAATTGCACCCCTGGTTCAAGATCCTCCTTGGCACATTACAAATTCACCCTAATGAGGATTCTTGAGGCTCTGTTCAAACCTCAGGCTCAAAAACGAATAAGAGTGTTATTCACCCTGGACTGATCAAACCTGGAATAAATCCTAGAAGTCCTAAATTGCTGCAATACCTCTGCAGTTCAAGCCTTTACTTGCAGCCCTGAGATTTAGAAGGTGACATTCTACTTAAGGCTACACTCTTGAGCTGGAGAAAACCACTGGCTGTCTACAACGCCGAATTTATTCTAATTAGATTTCATCCCGCAACTGTACTTCAGAAGGCACAGGGAGCCCCTTGGACAAGGACACAAACTAACCTGGAACTGAGCAAAAACAAAACAGAATTGGAAACCCAACATGGAGGCGGTAAGAGTGGTGCTCTAGTCTCCCAAGTGTGGCAGTTTCTCTGATGCAAAGATTTCTTGAGTTCACATTAGCAAGAGCAGTTTATGAGACTTAACAGGGTTTTCCTCTACCTTTGCTCTGTTTTAACTTAAACACTGCATACATTCTGTTTTTTCTGAATCTAGGTAAACACAATGATATATTTATGAAGGCTGATCTTGTTCTCAGTTGCAAAGTCACCAGTTCAATGGTGACCTTTTAATGTTAGCCAGTCCTAAATGGAAAACATTTTTGTCCATATGTAAATGGTGCAAAAAGACCAACAGCTTTTATTTTGTATTAGAACGACCTTTTGCTATTCTGGATACTGATCTGTTTAAATCTCTCTCAGCCAGTACTAGATCAAGGGATAATTCACTGCAGGATACTAAGTGGCACAAAATTGCCCATACTTAGAAAGAAAAAAAAACACCAAGGAAAAAGACATGGTTGGGAAAACAAACCACGGGCTAAATATCAGTAGGGGTTCCATTCAGTATAATAACAAATCCCTTTATTTTCAATGAGAACAGTGTTGTATTTTTGATCCTCTTATAGTTCTTAATTCTTTTTATCTACATTATTCACCTTAACTCTTTCAAACATCATTTTCTCTGTGGACTAGTTGCTTGTACTTTTACATATATAGGACTCATTGGCTGAATATTGTTAGTTTATGTTCTGTCCCCTGGAGAATATTCGACTTTCTATACACACAATATCTGTGCCCTGTGTTTCTTTTGTTTAAACTATGTTTTTTCCCTTAAGCTTTACCAGCTTCTTTTCATCCATCTGTAAATCTAAACTGAATAACCTAGAGTTTTCACTGAATTTATTTTCAAGGCAAATGTGAAAGCTCTTCTTTGGACTGAACAAGTGAGGAGTTTTGAGGGAGCCAAAAAGAGCTTTAACAAGACTAGCGAAATTCCTCAGGGGAGGGAAAGTCTTGCTAAAATGACTTAAGGAAATATTTATGCAGGGAAAAGGGGCAGAAGATTTTCAGAATTTTACAGGAAGCAACCCTACTAAAAAGATGCAGCAGCATAATACAAATGGAAGACTTTTCACATCTAGGGATGCCAGACCCCCAATTTTGTTACCAACTTACAGACTTTTTTTCTGCCCCTTTCAATTTTATTAGCTAGTAGACTGTCTTATTGTCAGCATTACGATCTCAAGAGGCAGGTTGCCTTAGAACACTTCTAGGCCCAGGGCAGCCATTTCTGTAGTTGGTCACTTAAGACAGGGTGGAATTTAAGAAATAAACAAATAAATCTAAGAAACAAGCTAGTCTGATTTCAGCTTTTTCTACAGAAACGGGGTAAAAGCCGGAACAGGTTGGAACAAGCATTAAACAAACAAGAGTACCACAGAGAACAATGGGATGCATTGCAGAAACTTGAGAACGATATTTTAGAAACTAAAAGGTGGAAATCCCATACCTTTATTAACCCTTATCAGGCCAAAAAGCCTCAGAAACACCCCGGAACAGGCATTAAACAAACAAGAGTAATTGTTTTCAAGTGTCTCTAATGCATCCCACTGTTTTGTGCAGTACTCTTTTTTGTTAAATGCTCTTTTTTGTTAAATGCCCATTTTGTTAAATGCCCTATTCTAGGATGTTTTGGCTTTTACCCTGTTCCATTTCCAGTTTTTGGATATCTTAATAAAAGGGGGATCCCATCCTTGTCACCATGTTTTATGCAGTGGAGCAAACAACATCTAGTTCAGATTGTCTGAAGGCATCTTTAATAACAATAACTGTAGAACAGGTAACTTGGCTATCAGAATGAGGAATAACAATATTTTAACAAAGCTTTCTCTAAAGCTCCAGGCCAGGGTACTCAAGCCTGTTTCTGCAGATTCTTAGTAAGCCTTGTACTCCTGCAGACTGCTAGCAAGGAACCTGAGTAGAGAAGTACTGAGTCCTTCTTACTCTCTTGCATGCTCTGAGGCCTATTGGGATAGCCTCTTAAGGGGGCAGTACACAACAGTGCTGACTTTATGGGGCAGCTTGAAGGTATTAGTTCTGGCTTATATAATGATGTATTTTAAAGAATTTTATGATTACATTTATATAGTATCCGATAGTGGCAGGTAGTGTATCTAAAAACATATCAGATAAACAAGCAGATAAATAACGAGAACTGATTAAGCCATAGGAAAAACAGGAGTCTTGATGGGACCATATGACTGCACCCATATCCTTGTTTTTGTACTCCAATACATTGTGCATTGATATAACCACAGAATATCAACAACAACAACAACAACAACAAAAGTGGAGGAACCTTTATGATGTTGTAAGATTGAATCAGGATTCTCTTGGGTTGTGTGATTTGATGAAGCCCAGTGCAACACGGAACAGAACAATCTTGCAACAAGTTTCCATTTTGTAATAATAATAATAATAATAATAATAATAATAATAATAATAATAATAATAATAATAATAATAATAATAATAATAATAATAATAAACCTTTATTGGCATAACAATAAGAGGCAAGTACAGCCAAGCAGGGTAAAATTATAATAGAATAAAATAAGCTAATATTATAGACTAAAATACAGTAAAATCAGCTGATTAAAACATCTTAATTCTGGCTCGATAAACAGCCATTAAAAATTTTGTTGTTTAATGACGGTGTATATGCATTACAGAGCACTGGTACTCTGTAAGCAGAAGAAATAAAGCTGTGAGGTGAAAACTGCAGCAAACCTATACCCCTTCCAAAATTAATTTTAGAAATCATCTATGTTAAATTAGGCAGCAGAAAGAAGTGAAAAGCAAAGCAAACTTGAAGAACAATAAGAGAATGGACTGATCACCCATCTCTAACTGGAGCAGCTCAAGATCCTGAGGTTAGGTTTTAATTTAGTAAGAGGTGCTCAGTTACAAGTAGGGCCACCTCACTTTTCAAGACACTTGGCTGTCATGGCACCAATTGTAGTCTGCTTGAAGGTGGAAGGGTTAGGTTTATCAATCCTGCCTCCTCACTGATAATAAAAAAAAAATTACGCTTGTACATATTTAGATCTAAGACAATACTTGGGTGATTATCAATTGATAAACCAATGTTTTGTTCATTTTACTGCTGCTTAAGAGTCAGGCATTTTAAAAGCACAACTCCAGCATTAGACTGCCATGCTGATGAAAACTGAACTGGTTGAATGTCTGTCTATAACATACCTGTTAAAAGGACCAAACTTCCAGCCTGACAAAAAGTGGCAATGGAACTCATTTTCACTAGTCCCCACAGGGTCATGTGAACAGATTTATACACAGAAGCTAATAACTTCCCTCTGTCAGCTAAGCTAGGAGGGGGGAAAAACCAACCATGGGCTCAATTTCAATGTCTTGATCTCTTTAAAATGACAGAAATTTGATATTTAGAACTTCGGGATATTGCATGTACACATGTTTATAAAATGACAGAGTAGAGAAAGACCTAAGGAATTTGAATCTACAACTCTGTGATCCTTCTTCTCTCTCGGGGCTAATGGGGAGTGAGTCTAAAATAGCAGGCAGGCAGAAGATGAAAAGGAGACAGTCAAATGAGAACAAAAAGCAGTATGGGCTGTATATAGCTTGATCAAATAGAAATGTAAGCAATCACCATTAACAAGGGTCCACTTTGATAAACAGAGCAACATTGATCAAACTCTGCAAGCTTTTTTAAAAAGGCAGAGTGACTGCCTGAAGCACAGGGTGGCCTATGTTTTCCATGGTGCTGTAGAGCAAATGGCAGTCATCCAATCCATTGTAAAGGAAACACTTTCTTTGATGTGGGTTCTTATACAGAAAATAAGCTGACTTCTTGAGACACAAAAAGCATAGTACGAATTTTGCCCAGTGACAAGATAGCCTTTGACTAGCCATAGTCTCTACATTGCAAATCCATTCGCTTGGAGCCAGGGTCTGCTTGGTGCCAGAAAGACTCCCACACTCAAAAAGTCTGCCTTAGGAGTTGACTTCTGAAAGGATAAAGTGCCAGTTCCCTGAGGAGAAATTGTGATTAAATAAAGTCCAACAAATGATGCCAATGAACGAGTTTTCAATTATCAGCAGCCATTCAAACAGTCAAAAAAGTAGCTGCTAAAAGCTATAATCACAAACAACTCAGCACTGCCCACATCAAACTGTACAGCAATATGTAATATGTTGAGTCTGGGAAAAGATCAGATAGACCAGACTATTTAAGAAAATTGCAACCTGCTATGAGGGGGGGAAAGCCCTAAGTGCCTTTTATTTTTGAGAGAGGGTCTACATCTTTCTTCAGGTGAATTATATCTGTGAATCACAGAAGAGTTATCTGCTTGCATCCATTATTTGGCACAGTTATGGTTTCCTGTCCTTGACCTTTTCTTGGGTCAGATAGCTGAGGAATGGCAATAGGGTTAAATTTGCCATGAAGATTTGTTCAGCTTTGTAAATGGAATCACCTCAACCACCTTCAAGTCTTTTAGTATTCTGAGTGCATTTTGTGAACTTAGATTTAGCTGGCACAGATGTTTGGTGGGGGGGGATCTGAGATATGTATGGATACCCTGGATATAAAATCTATAGACCAGAACACAAAAGTAGGTGGGGTGGGGGTTGTTCCATATGTCAAAGAAGACACAGTCTAACAGAAAACTTGAAAGGGATGAATTCCTTCATCAAAGTCAAAATGGATCACAGACCGAAAAAGTAATATAGAACTGGGGGAATAATATGTAGTTTGATGGTGATCTTGAGATGAAAGCTCAATTCAGACAATAACAATAAACCATGATTTATTTTAACTGAGTTTAGTTTGTGAACCAGGATTCAGTTCACAGATAATCACTCAGATCCTGCTTTGTCTTAATTCTGATTTCAGTGTCTTCTCTCAGTAGCCTAGGAGGATGTCACTGGAGAACAAGATGAGATTGAACCAGAATTAAGCAAAATATTCTCATTCATCCATGATTTGAAACTGTTGTTAATACTAACTTTGGTTAACAAGGCAAATGGAGCCTGACTTTATTAGTAGAAACATACAGATGGTCAATCCTATAATTAAACCTTAGTTTTGCAAACTGTCTGACATTAGCTGGAGAAAGAAAGTACCAATTAAGTGGGTAACTGTACATTCAGAATACAACAAAGAAACAAATTTCTGTGTAAATTATATGCATATACTAATTAAGAACAAGCCAAATGTATGGTCAGAGAGTGGCTGACATAGCAAGATCTAAATAAGTTGACCTGCTTTACAGCCCATGTTTGGTGTAGTGGTTAGGAGTGCAGATTTCTAATCTGGCGAGCTGGGTTTGATTATGTGCTCCCCCACAGGCAGCCAGCTGGGTGACCTTGGGCTCTCCACAGCACTGATAAAGCTGTTCTGACCAAGCAGTGATATCAGGGCTCTCTCAGCCTCACCTCCCTCACAGGGTATCTGTTGTAGGGAGATGAAATGGAAGACAATTGTAAGCCACTTTGAGACTCCTTTGGGTAGAGAAAAGCGGCATATAAGAACCAACTCTTCTTCTTGAAAGGAGGTATGCTAAGACAACAGCCGCTTATTTATTGCACATCGAGGCCCATTTTAACACTGGCCAGATGTGACACTGGCCAGAAGTTCTTGAGGGTCCTTCACATAGAAAGACCTTGTACAATGGAAGAGGTAGAGTCTACATGGCATGTACTCCTTCAGTGTTCTTACTATAAAGAGCTAAAGGCTAAGTTTATTCTCCTGCTACTGGGTAATTTCTATGGCTGCTCAGAGAAGATTTGTTTAGATACATTATTAAATGACAAAAATTTGTATTATTCAAGTGGCCAAATTTTGTGCTTATTTGTGTAGAGCCGAATCAAGATAAACAATGGCAACAAGGGCAAGGGCATATTGGAATGTCTATGGATATCTAAAATAGTTTTATACTATTTTATGTGTTTTTAAACTATTTAGTTGGATTATTGATAGTTTTACCTGTATTTGATATCTGTTAGCTAATAGGCTCTGACCACAATAAACTGAAATTGAACTAATATGTCTATATTAGTTAGTACAGGGGCTACCTAGAGGGAATAAGACCTTTGATATAATCCTGACTAGTGCCCAAGATCCAGTGCAATATGTAAGTTCTATCAAATCTAGCATATGCATAAAGCGTAAAGTTGGCCAATGAAATTACACTTAAATTCAAGAGTAAGAAGAGTTGGTTTCTGTACCCCACTTTCTACTGCCCGAAGGAGTTTCAAAGCAGCTTACAATTGCCTTCCCTTCCTCTCCCCACAACAGGTACCCTGTAAGGTGGGTGAGGCTGAGAGAACTCTGACAGGATGGCGCAGGGCTGTGATGAACCCGAGGTCACCTAGCTCAGTGGTCTCCAACCTTTTTATCACCGGGGACCACTCAACGCTTGACAATTTTACTGAGGCCCACTGCCCTAACACTCTCTGACTCTGGTTGCTATGGTAATGTTTAAACATCCCTTCAAAATAAGATACAGACATGCCACAACAATGAAAATAAGGAACATTTTATTTTCATGGAAATTTTAACTCACGACAATGACAAATCAATGGGAACCCTGAGCTTGTTTCTCTGCAACGAGATAGTCCCATGTGTGCCTGCCGGATCGTGGATGAAGTAAAGGGCCGAGGGGGGGGGGGAGAAGGCGTCCTTCACGGCCCACCTCCAGTTAATCAACGGACCACATGTGGTCCGCTGCCCACAGGTTGGGGATCGCTAACCTAGCTGACTGTATGTGGAGGAGCAAGGAATCAAACCTGGCTCACCAGATTAGAAGCCGCCACTCTTAACCATTATACCAGGCTGACTCTCAAAAGAGGAAACTTCTAAAACATTATATGTGTAGCTACATAATGTTTTCCCTGATAAATAAATATATGGTAGGGTAATGTTTTAGGATTCTAAAAAAAATATTGAAGAATGTGAAAAGAGTTGGAGAAGGGCTTCCAGGTAAAGTTGACAGCCTGGCAGGAGACTGGATAGAGGGCCATTGTGTCAATGGCATACCATTGGTTTTATCAGGTTTCTACTGAATCCTAGAGTGCTATGATGTTCCTTCCAGGCTGGCCCCAGAAGTGTTGTCAGGCCGTCACTGCAACACCATTTATTTTCCATTTTCCTCCTGCCAGTCTACCAGGTACTCACAGGAATTGGGGGGCTGCTGGCAATCTCTACTCCAAAACTAATCCTTACAAGCTGCAGAGTCATGGCTAAAACATTTGAAGGTCTTTAATTCTGCAGACAGAAGACTCAAGGTGGGGGTGGCAGAACAAAACATTATGAAACTATGAATGTGGTGAAGAAAGTATATAGACCAGTGCTTCTTCAGCTTTGGTCTGGGAACCCTTGATGATATATGGAATTTCTGAGGCCTGTGTAAGACCTTCTCATACCCACTCAGATAATGTGAAAATAGAGTTCTTTCATTTTCTCAAAATAGGAAATGGGACTTCCATTTCAAAGGAAAGAGCCTTTTCAGTTATGGCCCTAGTTACCCTCTGATACCTGTGTAAGCCATGTATAGACAATAACATTTTTCTTAAACTAACTATATTACTTTAAGAATTCAAGAGACAGAAGTTTCCATCAGGTATAATTGGCTTTGAGAAGGTGCTTTCTGTCATGTGCTAGCACAAGAGGAGAGGAGGGCTTTGGAACTCACAAAAATCAATGGAATTCACAGGTATAAGATGTGGAGATGGTCATTGATCTTTCAAAAGCAACTCAAGAGTCTACTTCTGGGCCTGGCCACAGTCTGGATACTGCTCTATTCTTGTGTTGCCATGTTTGGCCTTATATACTTTATAAGAGAGCCAGCTTGGTGCAGTGGTTAGGAGCACCAACTTCTAATATGGCAACCCGGATTTGAATCCCCATTCCTCTTCCACCTGGATGACTTTGGCCTTGCCACAGCACTGATAAGACTGTTCTGACTGAGCAACAATATCAGGGGTGTCTCAGCCTCACCTACGTCACAAGGTATCTGTTGTGGGAGGAGGAAAGGGAAGGCGATTGTAAGCCGCTTTGAGACTCATTCTGATAGAGAAAAATGGCATATTAGAATAAGGTGACCAGATTGTCCCACTTTTGGAGGGTCATCTGGGGGTACCTGGCAAATTGTACTTATGTTGAAATTTAAAAATATATATTACAATATTATTTTTGCGTTCTTTGCATTCTATGAAACTTTTTCTTGCTCGATATAGACCAAATTTTTAATCAAGAACCCCCCCCCCCCGGTCAATGTTGTCCCGCTTTACCAATGTTAAAATCTGGTCACCTTATATTAGAACCAACTCCTTCTCCTCCTCCTCCTCCTCCTCCTCCTCCTCCTCCTCCTCCTCCTTCGTTTGCCTCACCTCTGCCTTGCCCTGACTGTTTTCAATTTTGGACCAAATCTAACATCCCCATATATCTTGTTCTGAACTCCCTTGGTTATTAGTATATAAACCTACAGTACTCTATTAAGGATTCTTCCACTGATACATGTACCAGAGATCCACATATGACAAGGATATCATTATCTGAAAGCATTTCCTATTGATAGTCATCAGGTCGGCCTGGGCAAAGTGAGTTGTTTGAGTTCATTGCATAGAAGTTTATGTGCTGGTAAACATGTCTTTCTTCTAGAGGCAGGCAGTAATCCCTGTAGACAAATTAAGGTCTGAACCTGCACTATCCTCTGACTCTGAGAGGCAATCTCTGCATGTTATGAGTTCATCTGGGGTTGGAGTTAAAGGTTGAAATGCTGCCCAGCTTTTTCATGGTGAGAGGATAAACAGAGAAGATGAGTCTCCAGCAATATTGATCTGGCACTAAATTAAAGAAAAAGCCTTTAGCATTTCACCGCTCCCTCTTCTCTCAAATATCCATCATTTCTCTCCTGCCTGTATCTCTGTTCCTCTTGGCATACCACATGCTCTGCCACATCTGCTTGTCTCCATGTACATTTTGTCAGAGTCTTTTCTCAACTTCATAATTCCACCTCTTCCATTAAGCAATCTTAGCTTTTCTGAGTTTTGAATGTTCATTATTCTTACTGGTTTCACATTACCTCTATCCAAGTTACTTCCATTTGAGAAAATGCAGAGCCTAAGTCACCTTGGCAAATATAAAATCATATGAAAACTAGCAGAAGGTGAGAACAGTATAGAATATGAAAATTGTTTACCTTATTTACTAAAATGTAGCACCCTTAATATAAGCTTGTGCTAGGTGGGAGGGGCAGTCAACCACACAGCATGTGGTGTCATTCTCTTACCACCTGCTATCTTCCCCTTCCAGTCCTCATCCTATCCTTGAACCTCACCCACAATCATTGTTGCCTCCTCTTCCTGTCACCCCTCATAAGTCATTGCAGCCCTGAGGATAGAACTCAGCACCATGCAATGACAATCATCATAGCCATTATGAGACTTGGCACTTGTTGAAGCTGATGGCCCTCATGGCTGTAACCATGGATCACTGGGTTGGTCCAAGAAAGAGTCATTTTGCTCCACCTCTCATTTCTGTGCCGGAGGCTCCATGGACCCCTTCCTCAACGTCACTCTCCTCAGAGCAGTGCAAGCTAGCCTTTTCCTCTCCTTCCTTACCACCTCTAGAAAGACCTCTCTGCATGTGGGGCAAATATGTCATTTGTGATGCTTCCAGCCTTCTTCCTAGCTGATGGAAAGGCTTCCTCTACACTTCCTGGTTCAGCCAAAAAGCACTAAGGAAGATAGTGCAGTTGGCACTGGCAGTGTTTCCTGCTCATGGGACCAAGCTGATATCTCCCTACCCATTGTGGGGATGGAAGCCTTGCTAGAGCCCACCTGTCACAAAATGGGATGGGGGTAGCTTTACATATGGGTAAAGTGGTGTGTGCATTGAAAATGACCTCCCTGTTTTAAAGTCTCCCAAAGAAGAAGAAGAAGAAGAGTTGGTTCTTATATGCCGCTTTTCCCTACCCGAAGGAGGCTCAAAGCGGCTTACAGTTGCCTTCCCATTCCTCTCCCCACAACAGACACCCTGTGGGGTGGGTGAGGCTGAGAGAGCGCTGATATCACTGCCTGGTCAGAACAGTTTTATCAGTGCCGTGGCGAGCCCAAGGTCACCCAGCTGGTTGCATGTGGGGGAGGGCAGAATCGAACCTGGCAAGCCAGATTAGAAGTCCGCACTCCTAACCACTACAACCAAAGTAAAAAGTACATAGAAGAAGAGTTGGTTCTTATATGCCACTTTTCTCTACCTGAGGGAGGCTCAAAGCGGCTTACAGTCGCCTTCCCTTTCCTCTCCCCACAACAGACACCCTGTGAGGTGGGTGAGGCTGAGAGAGCCCTGATTAGAAGTCTGCACTCCTAACCACTACACCAAACTGGCTCTTGTTTTAATGTGGTATTAGGAGCAGTGATGACATTTAGGAAAGATAAGGGAAGTGAAATCTTCCATAGTTCAGTTTGTTACAATAAAAGATCAGCTTGAAAAGTATTAGTAAAAATGGCCCTGTGCAATACCAAGACCAACAAAAAAAGGCTTGCATGTGCTATTATAATCTAACATTTATGCATGCATTTCACAACAGAAGCAGTCACTTATCTGAAGATTCGTCCATGAAGTTATCCAAAATTTTGTTATGTTATAAATACTTCTTTAGAGAAGTCAGAAGGGAGGGAAGTATAGAATTGCTCTGATCTTCCTGGGAATTTATTGAAATTATCGTAATATATTTAGAAAGTATAGTATGGACAGTGTAATAATATGTGATCAACTGTCTCAACCTTTCCTATTTGACAGGGGCAAATCCAGTGGGCATAAGGAATGTGAAGATATTTGCTTTCCAGAAAACCTGAAGGCAAAGATTTTATGTGAGCCAAAGTGATGAGTATCGAGGACTTGGAAATCTCTAAGGCAATAAGTGTGCCAGCAAAAAATCCCTAGTAAGGTGCATTTCAGTAAGGTACCTCTGCAACCAGATCTTGTCAGACTGGGGGACCAGGTGCTTATGTTTAAAACTTCACGTTATGATTCATCAAGCAAACATCATGGCCAGATCAGTTTTTTATTATGTGGACTAATGCTTTACTTACTTCTTGTTAAAACAAATGTAATATAAAACAAATGTAATATAATACCAGTGGTCCATCCAGTCCAACATTCTGTGCCACACAGTGGCTAGCACCCAGGTGCCATCAGGTGGTTCGCCAGCAGGGCCAGAACTCCAGAAACCCTCCCACTGTCTCCCCCAAACCATCAAGAAAGCACAACATCACTGCCTCAGTTTCATCTATATGTTGTGATGAATAGCCACCGATGGATCTCTGCTCCATGTGCTTATCCAATCTCCTCTTGAAGCTGTCTATGCTTGTAGCTGCTATCACTTCCTGTTGCAGTTAATTCCATGTGTTAATTACTTTTTGGGTGAAGTACTTTCTTTTTTCTGTTCTGCTCATTAGTTTCATTGCGTACCTGTGAGTTCTTATATCGTGAGAAAGGGAGAAAAATAAGTCTTTCTCTACTTTCTCCATCCCATGCATAATTTTGTAAAACTCTATTGTGTGACCCTCTCGGTTGTCATTTATCTAAGCAAAAGTGTTCTAACCTCTTTAACATTCTACATATGGAAGGCATTTGAGGCCCTTAATCTAGTTGTCCTTTTCTGTGCCTTTTCCATTGCTAAAGTACCTTTTTATATGCGGAAACCAGAACTGTACACAGTACTCCAAGTGAGGCTACACCCTAGATTTATATAGGGCATTATGATACTGACTGGTTTATGTTCAATCAAGGTCCTAATAATCCCCATCATAGCATTTGCCTTTTTATTGCAGTCACACACTGGGTCAACATCTTCAGGGGGTGATCAACCACAACTCTAAGGTCCATTCCACACAACTTAAATGTAGCTGAAGTCTTACCTTTTGTAAACACTATTAATTTAACGTTGTCAGGATCAGTCCCCTGCTTTCTGCCATGTCTGAATCAACTGAACCAGAGAGTGGGGGATGACATCCCTCCCCTGGGAACGGGTCTGGTTTCAGGGGGAGAATTGTATTGATAACTGCTTGCTTTCCCAATATCGAACAGTCTTGACTTCAGATGTCTGAGAATTCAGATCTACTTCCAATTAAAGCTTTCTTTCTATAGAAGCCTTGTTGTGAGTTTTGTCTGCCTCTGACAAATGTTCTGCATGACATCGTAAACAAACTGCAAAACTCCCACCAAACTCCAGCAACAATCAGAATTTTATAGCGCTTAGGAGGAAATCCAGAAAAGTGGATCCCCCCTGAAAAAAACGCTACATTTTTGAGCAGAAGCCGTAACACATCAGCGAAAGACATGTGCAGTCTCAAAATAGCGGTAGAAAGAATGTCCCTCCCTCACTCTTGCCCCCAAGCTTCCGGAGACATAATCGCCATCTCCCCCCCCCCTTAAACCAGCAAAAGCAACGAATAAGCGAGGCTTCTCTGGCTGAAGTCCCTCCACAAGCAATTCAGAAGTGCTTAACAGTAAAACAAAGCTCCCTTCTGCAATTGTCTTTAAAGTTCCCGAGCACAATACAGCCCCCTGTTTGACACTGCCCGTAATTTCAGCTAGAAATTGCACCCATGGGGGGGGATTTTTTTTTTTTTACTTGAAGAGCATGTAAATGATAAAGCGCCAGCTCCTACGCCAGCAGAAAAGGTATTGAGACATTGAATGAACAAATACTCGTTGCTACTGGTGTTTTCGGGTTTTTAAAAAACAGTTTTTAAAGGGAAAGGGGCTTTTTGGGAGCACGAACACAACAGTTCATTGGCTGTTCTGTTTGATTGACAGTCAGGGGCAGGAAGAAGCATGGAAAAATACTGCCTTCTTTGTTGCGATTCTGGTGAGACTGGAAACCTGTGGGGAATAAATAGACCGCTACTGGGAATTCAATATTCCACTAGAATTGAAGGTATGAGGAATGATGAAATTCCACTATTAAATATAGCATTTCTGCATACTGAAAACATTTAGCAACATTGGTCATTGTGCCCTAAGATCCCTCTCCTGATCAGTTACTGCCGGTTTAGATATTAGCTCCAGTATACATTATTTTGCACTTGCCCATGTTGAACCTTATTTGGTATACATTTTAGCTGAGCTTCCAGAACTATAGTTTTAAATGGTTTCAAAGCTTCCTGAAGAAATTTGACCTTTCTTATCTTTCCTTTCAGTTTCTTCTTCTCAGACCCTCTGTGTGAGAAAGGTTACCTTTTCTAAAGTTGAATGTGGTTGTGTTGGTCCTTTTAGGCAACTCCTAATTTACATAAATGTTAAACTTAATAGCATTATGGTCACTGTTCCCAACTGGTGCCATCCCATTTGCATCTCTTACCAAGTCTTGAGTATCAAGACCAAGCCCAGGATTGCCTCCTCCCAGTAGGTTCTGCCAACATATGCTTCATGGCACAGTCATTGAGAGCACTGAGAAACCAAAGTTCTTTCTCCTAACCTGAACTCATATTGACCCAATCAATGTGTTGGGAGTTAAAATCACCTATTTTAATACAGCTATTTATATGCTTTCCTTAATTCTTTTGCTATTTTTAAACCTTCTAACCTTTAATCTGGTGGGCAATAACACACTCCTGGAGTTAAGCTTTCTTTTGAGTCCACTATTTCCACCCATATTGTTTCTGTAATCTAATCTATTTCACTTACATTCTCAGTTTTATTGTATACCCTGACTTATATACAGAGCCACTCCACCTTTGACCCTTCTTTCCCTATCTTTCCAAAAGAATAAATATCCAGGAATCACTGTATACCACCTCAAACACTTATATCATCTGCATATAAACATCTAGCATTTGCATGTTAACATCTATATTTCTCCAGACACATTAAGCTTGCAACCTTTCTCCTGTGGCTTCTAGACCAGTAGTTCTCAGTACTGGCCATATTTCTAGTGGGCACAGTATTTCTTGGTGGTCTATAGTAAGCTTCTGAGGAAGCCATCAACTGCCAGACTGTCTTGAGCCTGGATTTAGGCTGAGGCAGTTTGAGGAGTGGTTCCATTCTGTGACTATGATTTACCTGGGAAAGAAAGCATACAGTGGCCCATTGAGTGAGTGTTTTAGAGCTGGGATGGCTCTCAGTATGGTGTCTGAGGCATCTGCTTCCACGATGAAGGGAGAGATTTGGGTCACAGTATGCAAGTACCAGACTGAAGGAAAATCTAGCATTCAAGACTTGAAATGCCTGCTGAGTCTCTGAGGACCAGTTAAAGGGCTCCCAGATTTGCAACGTGGGTCAAACCAGGTAATCATTGTATAAACATAGTTTTCCCCTTCTTTTTAACAAACAGGACTGGGGCCAAAGTGGGAGAGTTGGAATGTCAGATAAAACCATGTTCCAAATGTTTTGTTAAGAATTCCTGGAGGATCACCCATTCCAGAGTTGGTGTTCTCTGGCTAGGTCATACCTTGGAATGCATTGTTCTGGGTAGGTCAGCTTGGTCATTGGGAACTGGACAGATCTATGAACCCAATCAATAGGGGGATTATTATGCTGATGCAACCATTCATGCTCAGGACCACCTGAGCAATTAGGGCATGCACACAAGCTCAAAACAAAGTTGCTCCTGATGTTGATTAGAGCATATAAGGATGGGTCCATCCACATGAGTGACCAGCCCCAGTTCTAACAGATAGCCATAAATTGGCTTTAACAGGACAATGCATTGCTTAGGCCAAGTGGGGATTTGGTTCTGGCAAGTGAACTACAGATCCATGAAGCACAGGGAGGCCCTAAAGTCAATAATTGCCTGTGTTTTCAGGGCCATTTTGACTTGGGAGAATGGTGTAGTGGACAGGAAACTCTCTTCTCCCCATGTGACAGTTCCGAGTTCATAGCTTACTGCCATCCTAAACAGAGTTTCATCCTTTTATGCCTATTGACTATGGTTCTTAATGTACTTTTAGCATTTTCTTAGTCAAATGAAAAAAAAAACATATCTATACAACTTGTTGAATGCAGCATATCAGCATCCATCATGGTCTTTTAAAATAAGGTTAGGATGAATGTGTTGAGCATCTGTTAGTTCATAACATTACTGATGAGCTGTCATCATGGTGGGTTAGATGTTATGAATAGGGAAATCCTTATGCAACACAGTGCAGACAATTCCTCTGCCATGAGCTTTGCAGGCAGGTATATTGGCTTTCTACATTCTACTGCCCTCTCTGTGGAATAAGTAACCTTCTCTCTTCTAAAGTCTTGGGAGCTATAAAGGCCACATGAGTCAGCTGGAAAGTGCTGCAATTTCTGAAAGCTTTTCTAATGAAAAGGGTGATGCTGAGATGTAAAGAAGGCTTTAAAGGGAAAGGTACTACTCATTCTTCCTCCACCTCCCCTATAATCCCCTTTCCACTCCCCCTTCAAACTATGTCATGACATTTTGCAAAGGTCTCTCCTCATTGCAGCTGCATGGATTCAGCCCTAATGCCTTTCTCATGCTATTAAGCTGTTAAACCTGTAATGCCCATTATGAGAAATGTGTTCAGGTCTAGCCATAGGCGGGGTGGAAGGGGGAATAAAGTCAGGGTCGTCTCCCAAGATGGAGTCATAGTTCAACGTTTTTAGATTGTATTCCTCCTCTAATTTGTCAGACAATGAAGCTTTGGAGCATTTGGAGGCCAACCCCTGAAGCAATTGCTGGTACAGATAGTGCAGCAGGCACATTAATGTTGACACTCAAATGATGAGTTAACAGTGCAAATGGCTCTCCAAAGACTAGCCTAAGCATGGCCAGACAGTCAGACCGTCATCATCTGTAAATGATCCAGTCACTTGCTATTTGTCTGTTCGTGGACAATGAAGAAGCAGTCATACTGAGCTTGTTGCTATTGGATTTTTATGTCTTATTTTTGTTTTTCTAAGGAAAACATCCCTGTCACCGTCAGGGATGTTGTTGCTGAGTAAATATTGGAGTAAGTAGGTTGTAAAACCCAACAAAGAGAAGCATTCATCAGTATATCTTACAGTTGTTGGAAGAAGCAGCCATTTCTGGGACTGCCGTTAATATTCAGCACTCTTTGAACAATACATTGTGGAAGACAGAATCTTTTGTTACCAGAACAGAAGCGGAACCCTTGCCTTCACGTCAATGCACTGGCTCCTGCTGTTCAGGAACAATCAATCAGATGGTGCCATATGAAGGTAAGGAAGGCCAGCAACAGGCAAGAGGAAGAAGCAGCAGATGAGGTGATAGGATCAGCTTTAGTAGTAGATCTAGAACTAACTTAAATTAATTATGCTCATAATATTCTGTATTACCATTTTTTTTTGCTGAATCTGCCTCCTCACTAGTAACTGAAAATGGACCCAACAGTTCTTCTTCCTACTCCACCTCCTCCCTGATTTTGCCATCTATGATATCTGTTATCCATTTAATTGTGTGCTAATGCAATTCTAGAACAGAACAAAGTCAATAAGTTATTTAGACTGGGGAGCAATAGCAGCTTGCATGTGCTTTCATGCTTCCCATACTAAATAACTACATACATTCACACATACAACCTGGTGGAACAATGTACCACTGCATTGTCATTCAGCGGAACATATATGATCAGAGAAACTAAGACAAAATGTAGCCAAGGGAAATATCTCATCCTAATTGAAATGCTTTGGACATGTCTGGAATAGCTGTGGATATAGTGTATGGAAAATCACAGAGGCCTTTATGAAGCCTCAACAGGTTATTAAAATGGAAGAATATGTTGGAATATGCAAGATCTGCAGTGTACCTAACTGAGCAGAATATAAAGGGTGTCCTGCAGAGAGCTTTGGAGGAGATATATATTTAGCTTAGATAGGATAGGAACTTTCTGATTATTTTCAGATTATCTCTTCCAATGTCCTAATTGACTCAACAGGAGACTTCCTGCTTTTTGAGAGCACTTTCTCCCAGTTTTCTGCAGAACAGCAGCTGAATGGAAGTTTGACTGCAGACAGCGGCTAGATAGATAGGATTACAGTACTCACTTGGAGTACAGCTATCAATGGCCCACTCCCCCAGGAACCTGGGAGTGATTCTTGATGTCTCCCTCTTAATGGAGGATCAGATCACTATGGTAGCATGGCTGGCATTTTACTACCTTCGCCAAGCCAAACTACTTGGCTCAAGAACACCTAGCCACCTCCAACCTCCTGGTGGTCCCTGGCCCCAAGGAAGCCTGCTTGAGCTTTTGCCATTCTGGCCCCCACCTGGTGGAACAAGCTCCCAGAGGAGATCAGAGCCCTGACAGAACTCGAACAGTTCTGCAGGGCCTGCAAAATGGAACTCCTGCACCAGGCATTTGGTTGAGGTCAACCTGAACCACCGCTTCCCATTGGCCCCCGAGCCTCCCTACGACAACCACTACAAATGTGCCCAACCCACTGGGCCTGAGTATGAGTTGAATGCAATGCTCTTCACATTATTCTACCATTTTATAGTTTTGTTATTGTTATTACTATGTTATTGTTATCACCATGTTATTACAAATGGAGTTACCTGTATCGTACTTGGGGAGGGTAGTATATAAACACAATAATAAACAAACAAACAAATAAATAAATAAATAAATAGTCTTCACAGTAAAACTTAAATCTTTAAGTAGCCTGGTGCTTCGCCCCTTTGAATATTGGAACTCTGTCAACAGAATAGTTGGACAATAAGCTAGGTATTGGAAAACTAGGGTAATGGTAAATGTCCAGCACTGAGAAACATTGTTGACACATGGAAGCCAATGTGTAGCCCCTGTGTATATTTGCCTTGGGATCAGGATAACCATGGAGCTTCAAGTCCACAGTTTGACTGAACTTTAGTGCCTTCTCCTTTTACTATGGTAAGATCAGAATTAAGTATTAATTAAAATGTGAAATATCACAATGTTTTATTTTTACACTGTGAATAAAATAGGTTAGTGAAATCTTGAACTATATTTCACATCTATTCTCATGCAACATGTTGATGTAAATTTCGTATTGTTTGGTTTTGGTATTATTTGGTTTTTCAGTAATATGTCACAGGAGTGGGAAGCTTGTGTTTTGGCTCAACAAATTAAAGCTAGATTTGATTTAAGCATTTTCACTTGTGCCAAGGCCAATCACATGGCGAAATAAAATACATCATTTGAGTGCAGAATTAGACTGAAATGAAAAAAATAATTCATCTCTCTGTGGATATTTGAAAAGGTACGGTGTACTACATTTCATTGGCACACACCTTATGAGAAAATGAAGCCAGCTGAAGTGAATGCTCCGTTGCCTGCTTCTTCCAGTATGCCAGGATCAACTTAGGGCAATTGAGTTCTTGTTCAATCACTTTATCCCTATCTGAATCTGTTAGCATTTGGGGGGGGATGGGTGAGGAAATTCAGAAGATAACTTAATACCATTGTAGAAGTCAGATTTAAAACCTGATTTGGGGGAAAAAAGATTAATGATACATTAAGTTTGTTAATAAAAGTTAAAAAAAATAATTGCCATTGTAGATGAGAAGGAATTAGTGACTCAAACCTATAACAATTGTTTCAAAGTTAGCATTGTTAGATAAAATAATGGAAAAAAATCATAATTACACTTATTTTATTTGTATTATTTCCCACCATTATTATGAAAACAGGTAAGACAATTGTAAAGAGAGAGCTGTCAAAGGGTAGGAAATAGCAGATCTATCAGTGGTCAGTGGCTGGTAATAGTAGGGTGACCTATCCAAATTTTCATGAAATAATGACTCCCCACATTCCATGTGAATGTGATGTAGAATTCTGTAATGTATCTGCTACGTTCAGTGACTATTCAAAGGTCAGTTGACATAATTTGATATTGATAAACTCAGAGGTTTAAGGGTGAAATCCCTTTCAATCCTGGAGAAGTCTTTTTTCAGATGACATTGTATGAAGTCAGCATATCTTGCTGCCAATGCCACTGCAGAGTGGGCACAATAATATTGTCCCAACCATGTTTGGTTGCTTTGAGTTTTCCTCCAGTTGCACAATAACCATGAATTTCTTCACCTCATGACCTCCACAAGGATCTAATGGCAGTCATGAAGTCCTGAGCTGTTCCTATCACTATGCTCTAACACCGCCAATGGGCTAGTAATCCAAGGCCACAAAGAAGTATGTAGGACCTCCTTCTCTGTACTGGCCCCCCACCTGGCAGAATGAGCTCCCTGAAGAGATCAGGGCCCTGATCCAACTCCCAGAATTTCACAGGACCTGCAAAAGGGAGCTCCTCTACCAGGCATTCAACTGAGGTTAATCTGACCTCAAAACATCTGATCTAAAAAGCATCTGGCAGTCCCCCTTAAACCATACCCTCCATAATCTGAAGGATTCTGTCATCCCTAGGGGTTGTTCTATTGACATTGTTCAACGAATTAATTATAGTAATCTCTTAAACCTATATTTATTGTTAGAATTGTTATTGATATGTTATGTTGTGACTGTTATTTAATATATGATGTTATAAATTTCCCACAACGTTCCATGTAAACTGCCCTGAGCTGTATGGAAAGGGCAGTATAAAAATCTAAGAAAATAAATAAACAAACAAACAAACACTGCTCACTGCTCTGAATTATACTGTTTGCATACTTAAAAAGTAACCGAATGAACTGCTTGAAATTACTCACAAACAGCAAACTGATTGATTGATAGCTGGCTTCATGTTTGTGACGGGCAAACAGATGGTGAATCAAATTGGTGGGCAGACATTTTAGTAATATCCTTGCTCCTGTGTAGACTGCATGCTTCATTGGTATTTCTGTATATCAGTTGACAGTACGGGGTAAGCAATGCTTTTCTGGTTGGTACAGTTTAGGTATATTGAGCATATCCAGGATTCATAAATTAAAATTAAAACATCCCCCTTATGGTGTTCTGAATTAAGTATTGACTTGCAGGCAGGTTTTTTGGGTGGAAGAACGACACTCACAAAGGATGGCATTTAACATGGCCACAGCTTTATTTGAGTACCACTCTGTTGGCATTAAATGAGCACGGTTAAGAAGAGCCTCTCCTGCGGCCTCAGCCACCCTGTTTTGGCGCTGCACCACCAAGGTGCCCCCTGCCTCCCTCCCCGGGAGCGCAGGTCACCCTATTCTGGCGCTGAGCCACCCCTGGGAAGTGTTCCTTCCTGATGTGCCCGAGAGAGGCGCAAACCTCCTCGGGACATCACCAGCCACCTGGCTCAGCGAGTGTCCAGCCTCCCTTTCCAGGTTGGCCTAACTCGCTCCAAGCCGCCTCAATTTTGAGGCCCCCGATGTAACCTTGAAGCTCAATCGAGCTCCCCCTGCACTCTCTAACCATGCCATTCCGCCCCTTTCAAGCTGTGACAATAGGTTTCAAACATTACCCCGCCAACAAAGATAATTCACCAAACCAAACGAGAGGGTGGGTGGGTGGGTGGGAACGTCCGCCGGCTGCCGCTGCTGCCGGAGGGAGGGAGAAAGAGGGCGAGGCGACGCCGTCCCCGCCTTAAATAGGCGCTCCGAGCCTGCGACGTCACCTCGCCCGCGCTGCGCCCTCCCTGCGCCGCTGGCCCCACCCCTCCTCGGGCTCTTTAGCCCCTTCTTCCCCCTCCCTGCCGCTTCATCAATAGCGGCTTTGGGGGTGAGGTAAGTCCCCAGCCGCATTTATCACACATCGTATCCATGGTTTCTTTATATATTTGTGAAACAGCCCTGTGGGAGGAGCATGTCCTGGGTGTCTGGGAGGCAATATGGGCCAATCAGGGTGTGGCCAGTGCAGATGACTGTTTTGGGGAGAGGAAGGGAAGGTGATTGTAAGAAGAAGAAGAAGAAGAAGAAGAAGAAGAAGAAGAAGAGTTGGTTCTTATATGTCGCTTTTCCCTACCCGAAGGAGGCTCAAAGCGGCTTACAGTCGCCTTCCCATTCCTCTCCCCACAACAGACACCCTTGTGGGGTGGGTGAGGCTGAGAGAGCGCTGATATCACTGCTCGGTCAGAGCAGTTTTATCAGTGCCGTGGCGAGCCCAAGATCACCCAGTTGCATGTGGGGGAGTGCAGAATCAAACCTGGCATGCCAGATTAGAAGTCCGCACTCCTAACTACTAAACCAAACTGTCTCTACTGAAAAACCTAGTAAACTGCTTAGAGACACCTGAGCCCCGCTGGGCGACTGTGGGCTCTGTGGGCCCAGTTCTCTCATAGCTCTCAGCCCCACATCCCTCACAGGATGACTGTTATGGGGAGAGGAAGCGAAGGCGATTTTAAACTGCTTAGAGACACCTGAGGCCTACTGGATGACTGAGGACCAGTTTGGTGTTGTGGTTAGGAGTGCAGACTTCTAATCTGGCATGCCAGGTTCGATTCTGCGCTCCCCCACATGCAACCAGCTGGGTGACCTTGGGCTCGCCACGGCACTGATAAAACCGGGCAGTGATATCAGCACTCTCTCAGCCTCACCCACCCCACAGGATGTCTGTTGTGGGGAGAGGAATGGGAAGGCGACTGTAAGCCGCTTTGAGCCTCCTTCGGGTAGGGAAAAGCGGCATATAAGAACCAACTCTTCTTCTTCTTCTTCTTCTTCTTCTTCTTCTTCTTCTTCTTCTTCTTCTTCTTCTTTTTTGTTGTCTCAGAGGGTTGAATCAGAATTAATCAGATGAAATAAATAAAAAGAATTTTTAGCTGAACATCTAGAAGAAGTTCCTGACAGAGTGGTTCCGCAGTGGAACAGGCTTCCTCAGAAAATGGTGGGGTCTCCTTCTTTGGAAGTTTTTAAGCACTGGCTAGAGAGCCATCTGAAATGCTTGTTCTGTGAATTTAGGCAGATTGTAAGTGGGTGGACAGAAGGGATTGTGCAGGTATGTGGCTCTTGTGGCCCTTTTTTGTATTCTGCAGGAGGTTGGACTAGATGACCCTGAAGGTCCCTTCCAACTCTATGATTCTCTATAGGCTGCAATGTCTTAAAGGAGCCTTTTCTTGGCTGATAGTGCTTTCAGTTCTTGTTTGGAATATAAGATGTTTTGAGATACACATGTGCTCCTTCACATAAATCTACTAAACCTTTTTTCAGTTCATTATTTTAAGCAATGTCTGAGTTTAGTTCTTATGATGTTAAAATTGATTTGTACATCCCTACTGTTCGAAGCCTTCATGGGCATTAGAACAGGCTTTTATCAGCCTTACAGATGTATTGCGACTTTGAAGTAATATGCTGTAACTCAGGTAGTCAGCAAATTATTTTACAAAGAACTACAATAGATTAAGTAACAGGTTAATGCAAATAGCTGCTGTAATCTTTTGAACCATTTCAATGAAAAGCTAAGTATTTAGCCATGCTTCAGCTCAAAACACATATCAAATGTATTGGTAACTCTAACAGGGAAGCTAATCGTTTCCCTAAAATTCATTTGAGCAGCTCTGTTGAATTCTCAGTAGCAAGAGAAAATGATAGTGAATAGTTCTTTCTACGCACTAAAGGGATAATGTTCTCCCCATAGTATCTTTTATAGTAAAGGCTGTGTTGGAAAGATAAACACCTGAACTCATGAATATTAATACTTTGATCACTTTAGATAAATGCACAGAGGCCAATTCAGTGTTGTGACCCAGTGTCTCAAAATAGCACTAAGCCAAGTCGTTACTGCCTGGAGCAAAATTCCTTTAGAGTCCACAAGACCTACAGTGACAAAGAACTACTGTAATAGATCGTATGACAACTTCCCCTCTCCCCAAACTATCAGCAGCTTAAGAGAAATGGCCAGTCTGACCCGGCACAGCCCTACATATGAGGTATTGGATTGAAACTGCTGTGAATCACAGAAGTCCCCAGAGCACTCTTTAAGGAATGCAGTATAAAGCCATTTCATGCCAGACTCTGCTTTGGAAATGTTAGTTATCATGAGGGAATAAAGTGGATCCACCTATATCTGAAGTGATCAAGAGTAGAGGCGTCATCTACTCAGAATGCATCTCGCCACTAGTACTGTCTAACGTATTTTTTAAACGTGTGAGCATATTCATGGCACAGCATCACAGAAATGTCTGCGAGTGCACATAAACTGTGATTTCCACTCACACAGAAAAAGGCAGATGCGTGCACAATCAATCATTCCTGGGAGCAAGCCACCAAACGTTAGAGTACCCAGCAGATTGAAATCAATGAAGTTATTATTCACCCTTCCCCTTCTGTTGCCTTTTGCAAAAGGAACCTAGATGTGGTTAGCTTTTGTCAGATTTTGTCCCTTCTCTCCAATGTTGCAACTAACAAAGTAAGAACAAGGTTTTAGTCTGGCCCAAGCAGGGGAGGAGGGACAAGGTCTGCAAGCAGGCTAAACATGGTTGCTGTGTATAGTCAGTGTAAAACAAAAAATTAATATTAGCTACCGATCAATTGTATTAAAAAGTTGATTTGCAAAGTCATTGGGTTGGATCCAGAATAAATAGACAATTTCCCCTCTTTCCTGCTAGGGCAGTGGTTCTCAACCTGGGAGTTGGGGCCCCTTTGGGGGGGTTGAATGACCCTTTCAGTGGGGTCGCAGCAAGGCAAGCAGTTTGCCCGGGGAGGGTGCCACCATTGTTGCCCCTGCTGGACACGTGCCCCGTCCCAGCTCAGACATGATGAGAAGCTCTGCTCTCATGCATGTTGCCTCCCCCAAATCATGGCTTTTCTTGGCTTCTCCCCCACCCTTATCACCACGGGGAACCCAAAGTGGAACACATCCCTTTACTGATGTTTCCAAATCAATTTTGTCTGAGGGAGTGTGCCTGCACATGGAAGCTGAATAAATCTTTGTTGCCCCTGGACTCAATTTTTATTCTTCCAAATCATTGGTTTTCGTTACTTGGTTCGTACCCTGCCCTTCTTTCCAAGGGGGGTCCCAAAGTGGCCGACATTGCTCCTCTTCCATTTAATCCACACAACAGCCCTGTGGGGTTGATCAGTATTGAGTGTTTGTGCAGCAAAAAAGAGTGAGATTGGCATGGTGGGACAAGAGGCAGAACTGAATTGAGAAACTGCGGGGGGGGGGGGAACAATTTACATACAATCATGAACAATGGATCTTCACACCATTGGTCAGTTTCAGTTTAATTTCTGTGGTTACCACAACAATAGGAACTGTATTAAAGGGTTGCAGCATTAGGAAGTTTGTGAACTACTGCGCTAGAGAAACCACACACCTCTTCATATCATTCTGTATGGTTTTTGTGCCCCAGGAACTGAATTTCATGGAGATCTGTGGGCTGCAATGGGTAGGGGAGGAAGGAAAGTTCCTTTCTGCTTTAGTTTGGACCCAACCCTTTATCCTATTTTCATTTTTTTTACATTGCTGCAGTCTGAGGCAGAGAAAAAGTGACTTGGATGGCACAATGAGGGAGTCCAATAATAGCAGTTTTATTGCAAAGGAATTTCAGAAATGGACTGGAATGGGAGGTTGCTGAATTACAACATTCAGGACAATGGAACTCCCTGAGCTGAATAGGAATATTGGCTTCTTATCTCACTATACATGCTAAGTTACTTTGTTTTCCCATATATCCAGAAATGTAGCTTTATTGATCTTTTTTTTTTTTTTTTTGAGGAGGCACTGGACTGAAACTCAATCCTCACATCCTTATCCATTGTTGTTCCTTTATATATTTATGAAACAGCCTAGAGGGTGGGACGGCCCTGCTAACGAGCTGCCCAGCCCCCGCCTGCCCCACTTAATCTGGCTGCGAGCTGCGGCCCAAAGCCATCTTAAGCTGCCTGGCTGGGGGCTGGGGGAGGGGGCCCTTTCAAGGCCCATTCTTAGGAATGGGTTTTGAAGCTATTCTTTTGTTAATTTATTTATTATTTTTATGCCAGCTTACTGCTATTAACATAACTTACCAAATGTGCTATTCCAATCTTAGCTATATTTATTGTTCCTTTACTTATGCATCTTTACTCTAATTAGTTTTTCCTGGCAACTAACACCTGAATTTGGTGTGCCAAGAGACAAGTGCCAGGTTTGGAGAAATGGCTTACAAGAGGTCAGGTAACTTTAAAAGGCCCCTTCCAACTCTATGATTCTATGATTCTATTATCAAAAAGCCTATGTATGTCAGGTAATTGCACTCTAGGAATTCAAGGCAGACAACAGATATATAAGGTTAAAATACGCAGTCTTTATTTAATAGAAAATAAAATAGAGGTAGACAAACATATAACAAGCACACTAGCAAATGAGAAAATAAAAGATTGAAAGGAATAGAGTCCAGGAAATCGGGTCAAAGGATTACAGTTCCTGAAGAGGTGGAGACAGAGACGGCACGAAGTCCAGCAGCACATCAGGCTCTCTTGATGGATCCAGGGTTCCAGAGATGGCAAAATGGCGTGCCAGAACAGGAACTTTAATACCCTATTGGAGGGTGGTGTGTGCTAGAGATTGCATAAACCTGGTGGGCTGTCTGAAGGTTGAGACAATGGATAAATGGGTCCTAATGGCTCAGGAGATGGTGTGGCTTGATGGCTTTGAAGAAAGGAAACCATCATAGAAAAATGGGAACGTTTCAGGGCCTCAAGAGACTAGCTAGCTGAGTGGAGGGAAATCCCTCATGGCAGAGTGGCTTAGGCTGAGTCACAGGTGTGAAGACAAAGAGGTTGGACAAGAGCCCTCAGGTGTAATGAACTATGCTGGCCACTGGAATGAATGCAGAGCATGACCGGTGGTTTTGGTCAAGCAGAAAATGGACTCTGGCCAGACCCGAGTCCTGGTTGACTAGAGAACCTGGGGTCTGGCTTTGGCATAAGCCTAGACTGGTAGAGGAGGCCATGGGTCGTTGGGCACTGTGTACCAATCCAGCAATGAGGGGTTTCATCATACCTCTACCTAACCTTTAAAGAAAATGCTTTCAATGTAGTGTGCATCTGCACATGTTAAACCTCTCAGTTTCTGTTTATATCCAGATTGATTCTGCATGAGGAATCTGCCCCTGGACAGCTTTTGGTTGCTGGCATGTTTTAGAGCTTCCTCCACATGCCATCGTCTGCATAATGAGGCTGTCCTGGGGCTGGCTCGAGTTTTGGCCAGATTGCCTAAAGATGAGAGAAACTGGCAAAACTGGAATTGCCACTTGTTATCTCACTTCATATCATGGAGCAACCAGAGTGTGCCTGTGTGGAAGGAGAAATGTGTGACAGTCCCTGCAGCATTTTGCCCCCCCTGCCCCCCCTCCATTTCCTGCTCTGAGAACCATGGTGTGGTCCATGTTGCTGTGAGACCACAAAGCTACTTTGCATAAGTTAAAATAAATTTTTCCCTAAAGTGCCCATGGTTTTTTAGGGTTTGGGCAGGCAAAACACAGGCCTTTTTGTGTTTTCTGGTGGCGGTGAATGAACGGGGAAAGGAGGGGAGCGCATGATTAGTGGCTTGCTGTGATTGACAAGCCAAGTAGCGAGGGGAGAAGTTCACATTGTTTTCCCTTGCTGCCTTGTCAGGAGGCAAAAAAGCCACAATGAGGCAGAGGGAAAACACAGAAGGGGTCTCCTGTCAGGAAGCTTGCAAATGTGTGGCTTACAACTGTGCATTTGCAGCAGGAGGCAGCAGGAGTTTTTTACCACCATGCAGAATTGGTCCCAGAGTTGAACTTTTTTGGTCTCAGGGTTGCCACTGGGCTCAGATTTTGTTCTCATGTCTGTTAATTAACTCTTGCATTTGTATACTGATTTATTGCCATTCTCAGATCTCAGTCTCAGCTATAATTGCCCAGTTACTCATGCATCTTGACTCTAGGTAGCCCCTCCTGGCAATTAACCCCCCCCACATGTGCCCCCCACAATTTGACAAAATTCTGTGTCACAGTAATGGAAATAATATGCATGCACACAAACACTTATACCATGAATAAACTTTGTTGCTCTTAAATACGCTTCTGAATTCAAGCTTTGTACTGCTGCTTCAGACCAACACAACTACCCACTTGAAAACTGATTTTTGCACATTATTGCAAAACCCTGAATTTTTCATTTAAAGAAACCTTAGTGGCTTGAGGATATTACAAATAGCAAGTTTGTAGTCATATGAGGCCTGATAGCTCGTTGAGTTTCTGATGTACAAAATATGTTTTAACTTATTTATTTTTTCTTAGATTTCTATACAGCTGTCCCTTTTGGATCAGGGTGGTTTACATATACCAAGAGGAAGTACATATAACAAGAAGTGCAAGATAATTAATAAATTCAAGTAAACAATAATAATAGTGAATTTAACTACACAGCTTGGTATAGTGGTTAGGAGTGTGGACTTCTAATCTGATGAGATGGGTGTGATTCTGTGCTCCCATACATGCAACCAGCTTGGTGACTTTGGCCTTGCCACAGCACTGACAAAGCTGTTCTGACCAAGCAGTAATATCAGGGTTTTCTCAGTCTCAGCTGCCTCACAGAATGTCTGTTATGGGGAGAGGAAAGGGTAGGCGAACGTAAGCCCTTTGAGACTCCTTTAGGTAGAGAAAGGTGGCATATAAGAACCAACTCTTCCTCTTCTTCCACCTCCTCTTCCTCCTCCTCTTCTAATAACTAGCCTGAAAGCCTGTTGCATCCAGGAATGCAATGGGTGCTAGCAGAGGGTCCCCATGGAGGGGCCTGCTACCAGCTTACCTGGAGTCCCATTTCATGGCTGAGGCATCCAGAGGAAGGTGGGCTAGTGTATGGTGCTGGAGCCATGTGCCATGGTGGCGGCTGGGGCGAGGGCAAGGCAGTTGGCCATTGTGGAATGTGGTGGCTGAGTCTGTAGCCCTGGTGGAGGCCAAGGTGATGTCTGCAGAGACGACTGGCCTACTGGTGGGCGTGGCAGGCTGGTGGGCAAAGTAGGGTATGGGAGGAGCGATGTCCTCAGTGGCCAGGCAGCATCTGGGTGCGAGGCTGGCCAAGTGCCTTGCGGCTGGCTCCTAGAGACAGGGTGCTCCAAAGGCTGGCCGAATCCAGTTGCGCCAAGCTTTGCTGGGCGTGGCCAGATTGGCCCATGTGGGCGGGCGCCCAGGCCAGACATGGGACATGTTCTGGACAGCGCTCTGCCCCCAGGGGCTTTTCATAAATATTAATCCAAACAAAACGTAAGAATCATAGAATCATAGAGTTGGAAGGGGCCATACAGGCCATCTAGTCCAAACCCCTGCTCAACGCAGGATTAGCCCTAAGCATCCTAAAGCATCCAAGAAAAGTGTGTATCCAACCTTTGCTTGAAGACTGCCAGTGAGGGGGAGCTCATCACCTCCTTAGGCAGCCTATTCCACTGCTGAACTACTCTGACTGTGAAATTTTTTTTCCTGATATCTAGCCTATATCGTTGTACTTGAAGTTTAAACCCATTACTGCGTGTCCTCTCCTCTGCAGCCAACAGAAACAGCATCCTGCCCTCCTCCAAGTGACAACCTTTCAAATACTTAAAGAGGGCTATCATGTCCCCTCTCAACCTGCTTTTCTCCAGGCTGAACATTCCCAAGTCCTTCAACCTATCTTCATAGGGCTTGGTCCCTTGGCCCCAGATCATCCTCGTCGCTCTCCTCTGTACCCTTTCAATTTTATCTACGTCCTTCTTGAAGTGAGGCCTCCAGAACTGCACACAGTACTCCAGGTGTGGTCTGACCAGTGCCGTATACAATGGGACTATGACATCTTGTGATTTTGATGTGATGCCTCTGTTGATACAGCCCAAAATGGCATTTGCCTTTTTTACCGCTGCATCACACTGCCTGCTCATGTTTAGTTTACAATCCACAAGTACCCCAAGGTCTCTTTCACACACAGTGTTACCTAGAAGCGTATCCCCCATCCAGTAGGCATGCTTTTCATTTTTCTGACCCAGATGCAGAACTTTACACTTATCTTTATTAAATTGCATCTTGTTCTCATTTGCCCATTTTCCCATTGTGTTCAGATCTCGTTGAACTCTGTCTCTATCTTCCGGAGTATTTGCCAGTCCTCCCAATTTGGTGTCATCTGCAAACTTGATGAGTAGTCCCTCCACCCCCTCATCTAGATCATTAATAAATATGTTAATAAGTACCGGGCCGAGCACCAAGCCCTGAGGTACCCCGCTACTCACCTCTCTCCAGTCTGATGAAACACCATTGACAACAACTCTTTGAGTGTGGTTCTCTAACCAATTCCCTATCCACCTGACTATCTGAAAATCCAGATTGCAGTCCTTCAATTTATCCATTAGAACATCATGGGGAACCTTGTCAAAAGCTTTACTAAAATCCAAGTAAATGACATCAACCGAATTTCCCCGATCCAGCAAACCTGTTACTTGGTCAAAAAAGGAAACCAGGTTGGTCTGGCAGGACCTGTTGGAGACAAATCCATGCTGACTTCCTTGGATCACCAAATTGTCCTCCAGATGTTTGCAGATCGCTCCCTTTAATATCTGCTCCATTATCTTCCCCACAACAGAGGTCAGACTCACTGGTCTGTAGTTTCCCGGGTCGTCCTTCCTCCCTTTTTTGAAGATCGGAATAACATTTGCTCTCTTCCAGTCCTCCGAGACATCTCCAGTCCTTAAAGAGGTTCCGAAGATGATGGACAAGGGCTGTGCAAGTTTTCTGGAAAGTTCTTTGAGTACTCTCGGGTGCATTTCATCCGGACCAGGGGATTTGAACTCATCCAGTGCAGCTAAATGCCTCTCCGTAAGGATGGTGTGTATAACATCTAGTTCACTTGCTAACTATACAACAATGTTTTCATGGGAAGACTGGTGTGGGATAGCGGTTTTATGGTCAAAGAAAATAATTTAACAAACACTACATTTGTTTATTGAAACGTAGCTATGAGATGGACTCCAGGGAATGGTAGAGGAAACGTAGCTATGAAACGTAGCTATGAGACGGGGAATGGTAGAGGACAGGAAGGCCTGGAGGATCATTGTCCATGGGGTCGCGATGGGTCGGACACGACTTCGCACCTAACAACAACAAGCTATGAGATCAAAATGATAATTTATTATGGAAAATAAAAGGTTGGGGGCATGAATATTTATATATTGGTCTTTATGTGCCTGGTCATAATAGCATATTACATAGCATTCTTACATGGGTCTGTAAGAAGTTTAAGGTTTTCACAGGCACAATGATACTTGGAAATCAGTTCTTAGTTTTTCACATTCAAGATTATGAGCCACTATTGTAGTGCCCTAGCACGACTCCTTGTGTAATACAGGCTACCATATGTCTAAACGTAATACATGTAGTTTCATTGAAGCCAGCTGCATTAACCTAGCCAGTTGAATTAGCAAAAACCTGTAACCAGCTGTTTGAGTGACCTGCCTCTCCCTTATAGCATCCTTATTTCTTACATTATAAGATCTGCGTGGAATACGCTATATTCTTGAGGACATGACACCCATGCTATTCAGGTAAGTGATGGCCTTTGAAATGAAGTGTTGTTCAGATCAGAATTACTAGAAAGCCTTTAGAGCAGTCAAGGGGAATCACCTGACCTGCTCTAACGTACTGTTCTAGAAATCCTTCCTTCCTGATGTGGTTAGTCTCTCTGCAGTACTTTCCTCTGTAAAGTGTTGCATGATAATATCCCCTTAAATCCTGCGTGACATTCTCATATCACTTGTTCAAGGCTTGAGCTTTGACACCAGACTACTGTCATCACTGAAGGACCAAGATGGGTAGGTTAGATGTGTCACTCTCTCTCCACCCTGCCTTTACTACTGCTCCAAGTTCCCCAACTTATAAATTGTTGGAAAACTACACGGTAGTTGCAGCCTATCTAGTGTTGCTTGGAAGAATCAGGGATAGTGAAGACAGCAAGCAAATAACTGCCTGAGGATATGTATTTGTGGTGAATCTATCATGGGCAGTCCTTTGGACCCCCAGGAGGAATGTCATTTCTGGATGCAATATTTTTGGAATCTTACTCCTAAATGTCATTAATACAAAGTTCTCTCTTGCCCCAGAGGGAAGGACCAGAACCAATGGGATGAAATTAATTCAAATTAATTCAAAAGAAATTCCGTCTAAACATGAGGAAGAAGTTCCTGACAGAGTGGTTTCTCAATGGAACTGGCTTCCTCGGGAGGTGGTGGGCTCTCCATCTTTTGACATTTTTAAACAGAGGCTGGATAGCCATCTGACGGAGAGACTGATTCTGTGAAGGCTCAAGGGGGTGGCAGGTTACAGTGGATGAGCGATAGGGTTGTGAGTGTCCTGCATAGTATAGGGGATTGGACTAGATGACCGATGAGGTCCCTTCCAACTCTATGATTCTATGATTTTGATTTAAAAAAAACCCCAAAGTCTTACTGCCAGCCTACCAGTACTAGGCTAGGTAGTTTGTTGCTCAGTCTTTGTCTAACAAGCACAATAAATTTATCCTAGGTGCTGAACACAGCATTGCTAGGGAAACCACCATCCCTGGCATCCCTTTGCATTTAGAAAGCTTGTCTTGCCTTTGCTGCTGGCTCGGAGAGGCAGCTTTTTGGACAAGAATCTCCAAACAAAATATCGTCAGATCCATTTTCTTTTGAAATTTCTTAGTGGAGAAGCAGCTTGAACTCCATTCAAAAATATGGCAAGGTGAAAGTTCACCATTGTTTCCCTCCCATCCCAGGTCCAAGTTTCTAAATGCTTTCAAATTCATACTGCCCACGCATCTCATGAGCCCTTTACAAGGACTGTGACCTGTACTATTTTGGCTTTTCTCTACCCCTTAGAAAGGCAGTATATCAGGATACATGCTGATTTTTTCTTTGGTAAAAGCCTTATACACCTCTCTTTCTTTCTCTGTCTCCACAGGTTTCACAATATTGAAAGCTGTAGAAAAAAGGTAATTTGTGTTTACTTGTACAGTGGTTATTGCCAGCTACTGTTTAGATCAATGTCTCATTGTTGTTATCACAGCCAAAAAAAAAAAATCTAGACAAATGATTTCAGGCAAAAATGCTTCATAGTAATTACAGTTCAACCTTGTTTCCCTCCATCAGTCAACTCATAGCTTTAGATGTGTTGGCACTCATGAAAAGTAAGAGCAAGTCACTATGCCAGATGACCAAATGATCGCTTCTTGTTTGATGATTCTTCCCCCCTCCCCTTTATTTTGCTGTTTCAGGGAAAAGAGGAGGAGGAGGAGGTTTATGAGACCTTTGATTGTCACACTTAACTAGTAGGCTACTAATGGCTTGATGGGTCATATTTCAGCTAGGACTGTTTCTGCACCAGTGATATCCCTCACTTCTGATTTTTTAAAGTGCAGAACTTTGTGTTCATTTCTGCACTTAATTTTGCTTTTCCAGATGTGGACCTGAATTGTGCACTGACTTAACTCACAGTTAAGGATTCCCCGGTTACAGCTTTTTCATTTTTTAAAGATAGATTTTAATTTGGGGCTGCCCAGAGGAAAAAAATTGCATTCAGGTTCCCCCTGGCTGCCATTTTGATTGGTTTGTGCACACACTCTTCCTCATCACTATCCTCCCTCCCCCTCCCTTTCTCCCCCTCCTGCCACCCCAAAACATCTGACTAATTTTTTTAAGGGGAGATCGTATTACAACACTGTCTATAAACATAAAAAATAGCAGAAATCAGTATTGCTTGTTACACTGCAACAGTGTTGTAATGCACTAAACTCAGCTTTAAAAAATCACATCCATTGTACGTGTGGGGGGAAGCAAGGAGGCAATCTATATGTCTGAGGGGGGCACAGAATGGTGGAATTAAGGGGCACAATGAAAAGAAAGGTGCAAGCAGGCACCATTTTGCAAATAAAACACACACATATTTATTTGAAAAGGTGAAGGGAGCAAAGCCTGGTGAGAGGCTGTCTCCTTCCAAATCAGATGTGGAAAACATATGGCAAATTTCAGGCTGGGAAATGAGGATAGGAAAGACCAAATGTAGAAGGGACTACTCATCAAGTTTGCAGATGACACAAAATTGGGAGGACTGGCAAATACTCCGGAAGACAGAGACAGAGTTCAACGAGATCTGAACACAATGGAAAAATGGGTGAATGAGAACAAGATGCAATTTAATAAAGATAAATGTAAAGTTCTGCATCTGGGTCAGAAAAATGAAAAGCATGCCTACTGGATGGGGGGTATGCTTCTAGGTAACACTGTGTGAATGAGACCTTGGGGTACTTGTGGATTGTAAACTAAACATGAGCAGGCAGTGTGATGCAGTGGTAAAAAAGGCGAATGCCATTTTGGGCTGTATCAACAGGGGCATCACATCAAAATCACAAGATGTCATAGTCCCATTGTATACGGCACTGGTCAGACCACACCTGGAGTACTGTGTGCAGTTCTGGAGGCCTCACTTCAAGAAGGACGTAGATAAAATTGAAAGGGTACAGAGGAGAGCGACGAGGATGATCTGGGGCCAAGGGCCCAAGCCCTATGAAGATAGGTTGAGGGACTTGGGAATGTTCAGCCTGGAGAAAAGGAGGCTGAGAGGGGACATGATAGCCCTCTTTAAGTATTTGAAAGGTTGTCACCTGGAGGAGGGCAGGATGCTGTTTCTTTTGGCTGCAGAGGAAAGAACATGCAGTAATGGGTTTAAACTTCAAGTACAACGATATAGGCTAGATATCAGGAAAAAAATTTTCACAGTCAGAGTAGTTCAGCAGTGGAATAGGCTGCCTAAGGAGGTGGTGAGCTCCCCCTCACTGGCAGTCTTCAAGCAAAGGTTGGATACACACTTTTCTTGGATGCTTTAGGATGCTTAGGGCTGATCCTGCGTTGAGCAGGGGTTTGGACTAGATGCCCTGTATGGCCCCTTCCAACTCTATGATTCTATGATTCTATGATTCTAACCTTTAGATGGAGATTGGTAGAGCAGGTTGTCCTCTCAACCAATACACTGCTGTAAGTGCCACTGGATTTCTAAGGTCTTCCTCAATCTGTTTAAGCCAGTCTTCAAGCAAAGGCTGGATACACACTTTTCTTGGATGCTTTAGGATGCTTAGGGCTGATCCTGCATTGAGCAGGGGGTTGGACTAGATGGCCTGTATGGCCCCTTCCAACTCTATGATTCTATGATTCTATGAAATGTCAGCTCACAGCATCCAATGCAAAACCAAAGCAAGGCTAAAACAAGATATGTCTCAAATGCAGAAATGGTCTATGCCGTACGGGGATTGCAAATCCTCCAAGCTGGCCTAAAATGACAATAGCTGTTCGGCTCTTGAAAATCTAGCAACTGAGTTCCTAATGATGTCAATGGTAGGGCATTCTTCTTGCCACAACAGCCTACTATCTTTCATACGAGGAAGGCTATTAGTTTGAATAGGGGGGAGGAGAAACAAATTTAATTTTTATATTTATATACCATTTCCATTGACCCACCATTTCTAGTATCTCTCTTCTTGTTCAGTCACCGGGCCTAATTTCATGCCATATTTCCCATGTTGATATCCCTTGGTTGGGTATGTTATGAGGTTCTGTGTTTCCCAGGGAAGTCACTTTTTGCCCTTTGGGGGATGAAGCAGTACCAATGAGCTACATAATATATAAATAGCCTTCCCTGGGCCATTTGAAGTTGAGAAAATGGCATGTAGTAGAGGACCTAGCCTCCTCTTTCTGATCTGGGTCAGCTCACATATATCTGGAAAGCACAGAAATTCAGAAGATGCTTTCCCACCTCTCTCTGGGACACATCAGGGGAAAATGGAATCCATAGTTCGATCCTTATTTTCCCTTTTCTAACAGCCATATACTTTTTATTCTCACAGATATAGGATCAATGCACTATCTTGTCTCTATATACCCATTCTCTCCTGGCTGCGCTGGTTCTCATACTTTATGGAAAGTATAGACATTAATACTGCAGATCTGTTATCATGAAAAAGTATGTAATTGTAGCTGTTTGCATCCTCTTGAAACCAGTCCATAAAATGTATCTCCTTGCAAAATAATTTTCCTCAGGTTTTTTTAAAAATCAGCTAACTCAGGAACACATGATGCCACAGTGACTCAGCCTTAATTACTCATATATATATATACCACCTGATACAAGGGCTGTCCACATGACTGAATTTTCTTTTTAGATCTAGATGAAACCATAGCAACTATTCTTATTAGCTCCCCACCATACGCCCCTCAGAACTGAGACTGTAAAACTCAATAGTTATAATAGTTCTAAACTCACTGCATGAAACAGTACCAAAGTCTTATTGTGTCCGATCTTTGTAAACAAGAACATATTTGTTAGCTTGTAGCCTAATAATTGCAGTCACAGAAATGTTCTTCTTTTGTAAATTCAAGTATCTTGGCAGTTTTTGCTGTGACAAGTAGCCAATCCGTAACATTTATTGAGCTGTCCAAAAGGATAACAATATCACAATGGGATACTGTTAATGTTAATCTGTGAACCAACAGGCTCTTAATGAGTAAAACACAGATAATTAACTAGGCAATACATTTTCAATACTGAATATATGGATTGGAATGAAATATATTATCGATAAAACAGGAGTTAACAATGGGAAGATTAAAACTGAAACATGTCAAAAGATGCAGGTGACTGCATGGGAGGGAAAGAAAATCCTACAAGGACAGAATCAAATGGCAATTCAGAGCTGCTCTAAAAAAATATGTATTATAATGTTCAGGAAATGTCCTGAGAACTCCTCACACAATCTTCACATTGGGCTTAAGGACTGAGAGAATGATGCTTCTAGACCCTTAACTATAGTCATTCCTGTAAATACCTCTATAATGCTAAAACAAATTGTAGCAATATCTTTCAGATTAGCATACAAGTAATACTATCACCTAAAATCTCATAGCAAAACATATAGCTGTAATAACCATATTAAAACAAATGCAGTTCTCTTTTAAATAACCATACAGACCATCCTGGCAGGGTATTATGATCTTTAGTGGTGGGAACAGGCAACTCATTTTCCGGTTATCTGAGATTCAGAATGAACATAAATTCTCTCTCTCTCTCTCTCTCTCTCTCTCTCTCTCTCTCTCTCTCTCTTTTTTTTTTTTTACTTTGCAGGCTGTATGTCTAATATGTGGTAATGACTCCAAATGGACAATTGCACGGCTCTCTGGAAAAAAAATGAAAATAAGAGCTGATTTGTTTTCTTATATTAAGAATAGAGTCCTATGCAAAGTTAGCTTACTGAAGCCCTAGAAAATCTCACATGTCCTTAGCCACTGAGGTGTAGTTCTTCATTTTACACAGTGCAAAACAATCCTGTTTTTACAAAGTTGACCTGCTCTAATATACTGTTGCTTCTTAAGTTTTCTTCTGGAATTGCTGTTAGGTTGTTTATATGCTGTATTGATTATTTTGCTGTTTTTATTATATGCAATTAATTGTTCAGTGATTTTAATGCTGGTTATTTCTGGGTAGGGTTTAAGCTAAAAAGGTTTCTAATAACACACTATATATAATACACAGCACTATTATTGCTATTGAAAGTGTGTTTAACCCCAGCAGCATGCCAGGTACTGTCATTTGAACAAAGTAGATTTACTTTTTTAAAAATTTGCCTCTTTCTTGAAGTGCAATTCTATGCTGAGATTTACTACCCATGAAACTACTTCCCATTTCAGGTCAGGATTGTCTCTTCTGTCTGACAGCAGCTCTTCAGGGACTCAGATGGAGGTCTTTCATATCACTTCCTGCCTGATCCTTTTAAGAGAGCCAGTTTAGTGTAGTGGTTAGGAGTGTGCACTTCTAATCTGGCATGCCAGGTTCGATTCTGCGCTCCCCCACATGCAGCTAGCTGGGTGACCTTGGGTTCGCCACGGCACTGATAAAACTGCTCTGACCGGGCAGTGATATCAGTGCTCTCTCAGCCTCACCCACCCCACAGGGTGTCTGTTGTGGGGAGAGGAATGGGAAGGCGACTGTAAGCCACTTTGAGCCTCCTTCGGGTAGAGAAAAGTGGCATATAAGAACCAACTCTTCTTCTTAACTAGGAAATGCAGGCATTGATTCTGGGATCTTAAGTACTTGGAAAGCAGATGATGTACCACTGAACCATGGTCCCCACTCCCAAATCTACCATTTATTTCAGTGGGTTTAAAGTACAGTAACTTTGATAGATTCTTTGAATGTCTATAATGGAAATACCTGCATCTGTACAGTGCTTGTAATGAATTATATATAATTGTTTAGGGTTTACTTCCTGAATACAAATTCACCATTTCACAGATTCTGCAAGACATTTTCCTAGTTGGCCCTGCCAGGATGATTGTAGTGTGCTTGTAAAAGAGTGTGTGCATGTGTGAGACAAAGACAGAGAAAGAGACTGAACATGCACATATCTCAACAATTTTCTATTTCAGCAGAAAACAACCAAGGTCAATAGTGCAGAAGCTACAATGCTCAGCCATAGTTTCTTTCTCTTGGCAGTCCTTGAATAGGAAAAAATATGTTATTCAAGGAACCATACTAGGCTTTTGTGCAGGATAGCCAGGAACAGAAAAGTTCTGCCTCAATGCCAGGACTCTTATTCTTTGAGCAATAAATGGTCATATGATCCAATGATAGATTTCTTTTAATGTGGCACATGAATAGTCAGTGTATATGGATGGTGCATGTTCATAAATCATTACAAGACTTAAAGATGGCCTCCTTTTTGTCCCTGTAGCTGATACCCAAAGAGCTACATCTGAATCTGGTGGTTCCACTTAGGTATCACAGCTAATAAAAGAGAAACTTTGAACAGGATTGAGGAGAACTTTTGGGTTGGTAGAATGAAGAATGTTGTAGTAAATGATAGGGATGTGCATTTGAATATATCCAGTCTGAATATATATTTGAAAAACAATGTATTAATGGGTCCCAAAAATCCCAGAAATATTCAGGAGTAACCCGAAATATCAGGAGTCATCACTTTATGACTCTCTGAACTGCCACCCCCCTAATTTTACTGTGTTTCTGTCTCTTCCTGGGGTTTGGAATCAACTTGTCATGCTGGTTTGACTTTGATGGTGTCTTTTGAAATTGGCTTTGTTGCTTTGGTGCTTTTATCTTTAAAAAATAAAGAACCCTTCCAGCCCCACATAAATATTCCCCAGAAGGAATAATGGAACTAATAATATCAGAATTCCCCCCCCCCCAAAAAAAACAATTTTTTTTAAACTGAAAAAACACGTTTGACACTGCAGAATTTTTACAACAGGCCTGAACTTCTACAGTTTGGACACTGATAATGTCATTGTCTTGTCTCCCTCAAGCCACCCATCTGACACCAAAGTAATGTTGAATGTTTGAAATCCCTGAACAGGTCAGTTTCAAGTTCAGTTAATGACTAGGAGCGCTTGAACAGGACTGTGTCATCAGCATAAAAATGAACGCTGCACTCAGTATGCTGACTTGTCAGTTCATTTATGAAGATCGTAAATAACAATGGTCCAAGAATGGATCCCCGAGGTACTTCTATAATGACATCCATTAAATCTGACATGACACCATTTAATAACACAAGTTGTATGTGCCCTCTTAAGTAGCAAGCGTTCCAATTAATTACAGATGATGCTATACCTAAGCCATTCAATTTATCCAATAAAGTCGAATGATTTAACAAATAGAAAAATAAATGTACACTTAAATGCATGCAACTCTCTAGAAAGCAGTGATCACTTAACCCACCAGGTTTCACAGCATGTAGTACTTGCCTCTGAACCAGTCAGAAATCTTGTTCCACATTGTGTTATATTTTAACTAATCTAGTTCAACAAGTATAATTTGTGATTAAGAATCACAGAGCTGGGGCCTAGATCAGTTGCTGATTGACTATCTGCATTTGGAAACTACATTGATTCAGCTAAAATGCTCATGAATGTACTTATTTTATTTCATTTAACTTCAAAGTGAAACTAAGAGAGCTTTAGAGTTTATTCAAAGAACCAGAAGTACAATGCAGCTCACAGAATGGATTCTTCCCACTTTTCTCATCTTTCTGTAATCTACAAAAGTAATTCCACTCCAAAAAGTAATTCGTAAGGGACAGGAGTTCCTTGAGTACAATGTAGGCTACAGCTCAGAAGACACGGCTTCAGTAGAAAATCTGTAGAACTCATAGCTCCCCTTCTGCCTTCTACTCATGGTAGTGCATCTCTGAATCCAGTTATTTGAACTAGAGTCAATTGAATATTACAGCATTAGATTTTACAGAACCCATACCTGCTGATGAATTTAAGCTCCAGATGCTAAGAATTGCTTCACATGTAAGACCAGGGCTGATTCAGCACTTTGTTTATTCCATTGTCAATCCTGCTGAATTCAGATAGTTTTGAACCCAGATCTTCCTTATTGCTTTCCCCCAACTTGAAATAGTAAGTGTTCTGCACTTCATTGGGGGACACTGAGAGGTGGGAGGGCGGAGAAAGTCCAGCTGGCATGTTTTATTTCTCCTCTTTTGACTGCTGGTGGAGAAGCCTAGTGCAGCATAAGTCTGCTCTTTCCTTAACGAGTGAAACCCAGCTGAACCAGCCAGCAGCAGCCACTCAGAGAATGAGGCTAATCTCTGCTGATTCTGGAGCATAGTCACTTTAAAACAGATTCCAGAGGGAAACAGAGAGAAAAAATAAATCTTGTGAGGAAAGTTTGGCAACCAGGAAGTCTTTGAACTGGTGCCCGGCCAATCAGGGACAGACTGTTTCTCTACCTCAGTGGCTGGATCAATTGTACCGAGTTATCTCCGCTCTTGGATATCGCGGAGAAAAGGTAGGGAGAACAGAGATTTTAGGTTTTCATCGTTTGCCTTAGGAGACTGTACAGTGTTTTATATTATGTGATGAACATGCCATGGAAAAGATGGCTCTTGAATCTACCATGTGTCACTAACAATGTTAGAATATGCCAAAAACATGTCACCATGCCAGTGTTAGCTGAGGAAATAAAAATTAGAGGTGATTTCCCACAAGACAAGAATCCCCTGGAGGAAAACATAATATATGAATAGAGCTCTAGAAGAAAAAGCATAATATCTCAATTTCCTTTAAAAATAGCAACCAGAATACTATACAAATGAATAAATGATCATACACTGTGCCTTGTGAACAGCTGCAGGCCTAGAGAACATGGAACAATTGAGGAGAATAAAAGAAATGTCAGATTTGGTCATTTGTGAAAGACAGAATTGGCAAAAGGGGAATGGGTGACAATTGGTAGGAAGGAACTATGCAATTATTTCTGTCCATGTAGTGCCAGGCTTCTAAATGTTATTACAGTGGCATGGAATGAAACATGGAGAAATAGTTCTCATGATTCTACAAATGGTCCCTAATTTTTTGTTATTCCTCCCACAGAGAGGATAATGGCTTTTAAAAGCAACTTTATATATGGCAAAAATAGTAGCTTAATTAAAAACAATTCTAATAAATCCAAACCTAAATTATTATTATTAATATTATCAAAACAACAATAACAGTGCTTTGACACTTTAAAGATTAAGATTTATTGAGACATAACATTTCATGATCTAGAGAACCTGCTTCATCAAATACACGAAGTAATATCCTCAGCTCAATGACAAATGGACAGAAGGCAGAAAAAAATATGAACAGTGCTGTGAAAATACCATTAAATGCAAAAAGCTAGGTTGTGGCAGGTTATGAGATAAAATGAATCAATACAATCCCCTAAAAATCCCCCTAAAACACAGTAATTAATAAAATACAATCTGACAAGAACACGATGGAAAACCAACCCACCTACCCCCGCTGGGAACTAGGGGAAACAGCTGGCCACCATAGATAGAACATGGCGGAGTACCTCCCCTCCTTACTCCTCCTTTTGGGGGCACAGATCTTCTCTTTGCCCTGGCCTCAACCATAGACCTGGTGGAAGAGCTCCATTTTGCAGGCCCTACAAAATCCAGAAGCTCTCGCAGGGCCTGCAGTTCCTCTGGGAGCTTATACCATCATAGAATCATAGAATTGGAAGGAGCCATACAGGCCATCTAGTCAATGCAGGATCAGCCCTAAGCATCCTAAAGCATCAGGTAGGGGACAGGATCGCACTGGCCCTAGTTGAGGCCAGGTGAGCCTCCTTGGGGCTGGGGATGACCAGTAAGTTGGAACCCACAGAGTGCAAGGCCCTGCAGGGGGCATGGGGCAACAGATACGTGGGTCCCACACCGCGTAAGGCCTTAAAGGACAATACCAAAACCTTGAATCTGATCCAGGCTGCAACTGGCAAGCAATGCAGCTGCCTCAGCACAGGCTGGATATGGGCCCTCCAAGATGTTCCTGTGAGGACCCTAGCAGCTGCATTTTGCACCAGCTGCAATTTCCGGGTCAGAGACAAGGGCAGACCAGCATAGAGCAAGTTACAGAAATCAATCCTGGAGGTGACCATTGCATGGATCACTATGGCCAGATGCTCGGAGGACAGATAGGGGAACACATTTTGGACTAGCTCCATGCCAAAATATGTCTCTCTGGGAAATGCAGCTGCAGTGAAAAGGTTCTGCTGCATGGGAGGAGGTATGGGAGTATTTTACAGGTATGTATATGTGTGAGGGGGTGGTGGCATGTTTTTTTCTCTACTCCATGTGTGAGAGAGGGTGGCCTCAGGCTTGGCTTGGCAGAGGAGTCCATTAGGCCACTTGGATGTATATGAGTTGTGTAGGGTTTTTTTTTTTTACTCTGAGTGGATGGGAGGGAGAGAGGATGCATGGAGTGTCTGGGTGACAGCACTTCTGGGGGCATGGCACTTTAGGGTTACCTCAAAGCCTATAACATTTATAGGAGTTGCTGCACAGTCAAAAGGTTGGAAAAGGCTGTTGTAGGGAGACACCGTTACAATCCACCTTTGATTCCTGGCTTTGTGGCTCAGTAAGAAAGCCTGGTCTCTATGGTAGTTGTCCTTAATATATGGTAGAACCTGGGTAGGTTTGAAAACAGCTGTAACAACCACACCTACAGTGTCTGACAGCAAAAAGGATTCATATAGTCTCAATATAGTATATCCCAAACCCGAGGTGATAGCTTCTGCCCAAAGATTTCCAGGGAGGTAAGACTCAGGGCATTTCCACACAGTGGTCTAAATAGTGAAATGCCTGCTGAATGCCAACATGTGATATTTTATCGTGCCTCGCCGGCCCTCCTCACCTTATAGGTGTCTTGCCTTTTTCAGCCATCTTTTTGCGCGTTTTACTCTCCTCAATTGCGGTTGGAAAAGGCAGAAGAGAGAGCAATGTGCCTTAAACTTGTCACGCTTTGGCCTGTCAATCACTTTAGGCAACCAATCTCCTCCTGGCATATCCTTGTCCTCAGAGCATGCAGTCACTGCCACTTCTTTTGCTAGCAAGTAAACGAACACATGTTTATGCTGTTCGAAGTGAAAAAAAAATTAAATGGTGTGTGAGCCACGCCAAAATGGTCAATTAGCAAGGGTACAGGGATTATCGACCATAAACCTTGCTTCTGTTGCATGATGTGCCTGTTTTATGATGGCAAAGCACTCACACTTTGGGGAAAAGAGACATTTTTATGGGGTCTTTATTTTTGGGGAAAAGAGACATTTTGTATGGGTCTTTTCCCAGAATATGCCAATAACATGGTGCTTTAGCGATGCTGTGATAACTTTAAATCATTCATTATTTTGTAAAAAATGAACATTTGAGAAGCACGCTTTGTGTTGCATCACTGAATAATATATGCTTCTGTGTATCACTAGCCTCGCCTACACACATATCTGCCTATACGTTGCTCTGCGTGCATCGCCATTCCCATCCCCGGGAAGAAGGGAGAGGGAGGCAGGTGTGAGGGCAGCACATTGCAGAGCTGACTATCTTGCATTTCACCCCCCGTATGTTCTTTCTGCTGGTTGCCTGCTGGCTGTCCACCAGTGGATTGCGCTTTCTAGGTGGCAGTTTTCTAGACTCCCAACGATCTTTGTCGCTCTCCTCAGAATTTGCTTCCATCTTGAGGAAGAATTGCTATGTAGATTCCTGAACACAAATGAACTGAACACAAATGATAAGCACATATTTGTAAAAAGTGGCTTAACAATGTTTGCCTTTCAGTTGTCTAAATGCTGTGTGAAATGGGCATCTTTCCAACTGTTTATGAAAAGTACTCAGATGCTGGGAATGTGGCAACTGCCCAAGCATAAGAATTACAAAAGAAAGGGAAAAAAAAGGTTTTGCAATCTTCTCCCACACAGTGTGTGAATACGCATCATTCTGTTGCTTTATATGTTTCAGAATTGTTTAACTTCATAACGCAAAGTGAAAAACAATAATGTGGGTGGGGGTGGGGGTAGGAATACACACTGCATTTGGCAGCTGATAGAATGAGATGTGTGTACTTTCAAATCCCAGTGAAAGGCTGTTATAATCAACAGAACCTCAGTATGTGACATAGAAGACACTTGGCTCTTCGAAAGATCAGGTCTCTGAAGACCAGCGTAAGATACTGACTCCTGCATTGCATATATGAAAACCTTGACCTTTCATATGTGACTGGAGCCAGGGGGAGAAACATTTGTTCTTTACCACAGTTTCTGAGTGTCACACCCTTATTATTATGTACACAGGGTAGCTGACATTTTTAGAACTGCATATTTCATCAGATCTTGATAATTCTTAGCATACAAACGACCCTTCCCCCCGATAAAGTCTCCTATATTTATTATCTGGGACAAATTCAGAATTGACACCACAGTGTTGCTGAATGAATTTCAGCTGTATTTTGTTGCCTTTGCAAATAGTCTTTCAATAGTAGGCTACACCTAATTGGGCAATTTGCATACATGCTATGCTTGTCACCCTGCTGCCTCTAACATTTCTGCGGTAACTGTCTGGCAAAGACAGAGCAACATGCTGTCATTTCTAGCTCTGCCACACTCTTTCTGTGATGGGGAGTCCTGTTCACTTTCTCCATCTGATCTCCTCAGCCAAATAACCCAGGTTATATTAACCTCTCTGAAAAAGCTTATAGGCATTGCAACAAATTCATCATTCCAAAAATACCTCTCAATGGCCTATTATGCACAGAGGGGAAGGTCCACATTTGAGGTGGAACGGTGGCGGCTAAAATCACCAATAATGCATGCCGTGAGCAGCAGCCTGGTGCAGTCGACGTATGCCGCTGAAAAAGCTGCATTAGTGAAACGCAGAAGAAAGTGGAGCTTCCCAGGCGACCAGGGCGCAACCAGAAGTGGCTCCAGAGTGCCCACGTGCATAATCGGGGAGGTCCGTGGTGTGCAGGGCTTGTGGGTGTGCTTGCTCTCTCCCCTTCCATGCCCTTCGGTTCCGCTGGCAGGGCCTGTGCCTGCACGTGTTGTGGCGCCCTGCTTGGTGGCCCAGCCTCGGTCAGCACCACGCTCACCTCCCTTCCTGTTTGCTCTGCATCGCCGCCTTGTCGGCCGCAGCCAGGAGCTGCTCTGGGTTTTGCCCCCGTTGCATACCGTTCCGCGCGTTTGTGGTTTGCTTTGCTTCTTCCTCCTCCGCATTTTCCATGTGACCGCCAATCGCCATTTCAGCGGCCATGCATAATAGGCCAATCTGATGCCATGCATATTCTGAGGCACATTTGAAACAGAATAGTTGAAATGGGATTTACCTTTTGGATACTTAGGACTGGAAAATAAGACTGATTCCTGAAGTTAGTAAGAGAATTTAACCTGTTACTCATCAGTATATCTAATTCACAAAAGGGTCACATCTGTAGGTACTTAGACCTGTGGACATAATTCTATGAAGTCTAGCCTCCACCCCCCCCCTTGCAATTTGCAGGAAAATCCGAACTTTTAGAAGGATGTGTAAGTTCTCACAATTAGACGGAAATTATCTCCACTTGCACAAACAACAAACTTCTGTTAACTGGGCAGAACACAGTGATAGCCAGATAGTGGTAGGTTCTTCTGAAGTGACTCTCCCAGGTTCGTTTATTACTGTTAGCCTTTTACCTCACCAAGAAGCAAGCAGGTAAGGAGGGAGAGCATTAACCCCTACTGTTGCCCAAGCCATTCTACAAACCTGAGGAAAGCCCCAGGCTTGCCAAAATGTCTGAAAACAAAAAATGACATGAACAATATTATGAGGTTAACCCCCTTCCCCAAATAATAGAAGCAACAACTGTAGCTTTAAGAAATGAATGATCTTTGAAATCACACTGACCATTGGGGGGTTGCGGGTTGCTACACAATCACAACACTATTGCCAGCCTTCAGAACTTGGTTGTTGTCAGTAAATGCCATAGTAGACAGGATTGCTTTGGCCTCCCATTTACATGCTTCTTCATCCTTCCTTGGAGGGAGGATTCATGAAGGTCAGGCCTGGCAGCTACCACTGGCCCATACACAGCTATGCATCCTGGACTGGACTGGAAACAACCACTTGTGATTTCCTAGCTCACTACCACATAATTTTCATGACTGTCCCAGATCTGTCAGTAGCTTCAAGCTAACTTGATGGCTTGCGACTTGCAGCAGCAGTCATTGAACAATTTGGCAGAACCTGGCAGTAGCCATCGCTCTACCCACCTGAACAACTTGCTACCATACAACCTGCTATCATTGAAGAATGTCCACCCTGGGACTCTCTTTTATGGGGTGTCCAAACTAACTTTCCCACACCTACATTACATCACTCTGAGCATGCTTAGCGTGTATCTACATGTTTTTTGTATGTTCACTGTGTTTTGGGAGGATGGAACAGGACAGATCTTTCTGTGGTCATCTGAACTCTGTGGCACTGTGTGTTCCTCCTGGGGGAGCTTGTGGAAGGTCTTACTCTACTGTAATGAGTAAATGACCTGCAGGCCCAATAAGCCAGTCTCCCGGTTGTCTTTTGTGGAAAACAATAAGATACAATGTACTATCACACTCTTTGTTCCAGAGAAACAGGCTGACTCTGTGTGTCTAGGAAAGCCAGAAATGCCTGGAAGTTTCTGGCATGGTTTTGCTTCAAACAGTAGAAAGACCTAGCTAAGGCCCAGAGTTTGGCTCAGAAAGAGCAAGAGAATTAATGTGAGCTTGAGAATGGTGACCCTATGCTGCAGAGTTGTCGTCCCCCCTGTCATGATGAGCAAAGAAATCAGGAAGTGGTAGCAGAGTTGGAGAGAAAAGACCAAAGATAGGATTATGAGGGGGTGGGGGAGGATAAAAATGGTGATAGAGCAGAAGGCTGTAGAAGAAGCTGGGATCTTTGTGGGACCTTGCTTGTACTATCCAGAGGAAGAAAGAGACAAAGATCGGTCAGCTATGTAGGATCATGGCCTCTGTACCAGTCCATCTGTGTATTGCTGGAGGGAGGGAATGAATTCAAAATATATATTCACTATTTAAGACTGGATTCTGAAAGTTTGTTGAATCATACATCACTAAAGATTATTTCATGGTCATAGAACAAATCAACAAAAAGATCTATACACATAACTTTCTTCCTTTCTCCCCAATAGGCATTCTCCCCCCCCTTTTTCCCCTTAATTTTCAATGCCCTGATTTTCATTGTGATCCAAGAATAAAGCTATGGAATATTCTGATATAATGGAGATAGTAGTTGTAAAGGCTTAGGGTAGAGCATTCAAATGATCATGCTGCTTTCTCTTTAATCCCTTGACAATGGGCTACATCAGCCACCCACATATTTTCCTGTTGCCTGCATGAATCAATCTATTAGATTATAGGTTCTGCTCCTTTAAAAAAAAACACCCTCCAAACTGCTTAAAAGATAACAACAATAATAAAACATATCCATCTCAATGGAACTATCAAATAAAATATGAGATGAGATAATAAAACACTGATCAGATCGAAATTTCAGCGACTGCCATAAAAAAATGACCACCACAGTTAAAGCATTGCAGTGCCTCAATAATAAATCACTAATCACCTTTTTAAGAATGAAGGCTTCACACTGCTTCCGAAAACTTGAGGGCCTGTTTTTTAAACACTGCCATTTGGTGGATTTCACTCCAGCCTCAGGCTGTGTTTACACATTTCAATTTGTGGAAAAGAATCCTATAAAATGAGTAAACAAAGCCTTAATTTCTGTTTACTTTAGTGGCTCCCTGATATCTCATTGTGCTCAGCTGAGTGCCCAAACCACTCGCCAATTGTTCTGGAACTGGCTGCAGAGAAAGAGCCTGATGTCTAGTGTTCCAAGTCTAGTGACAGTCTTGTAATGGAGGCACAGTTGCGTCCTTTCTTCTCTATATGCCGTGTATGCTTCTTATCCCTCAAAATCAGGAGACAGTGACTGTGTGGACTGTATCTATGAGATGAGATATATGTATTGTATAGCTTGTGGAACATTATCTGCAGGAGAGAAAGAAAGAAGGTACAACTGAGTTTCTGAGCTGGACCTATAGCATAAAGTGACCAGATTGTTGGGAAGTTAAAACGGGACACCGAGGGTGGTGGCGGTGGGGGGGTGAGCGGCTCCTGTTTGGTGGCAGCAGCGACAGTGGCGGGGGGGGGGGGGGTTGGTGGCGGCTCCTGTTCAGCGGTAGGGGGTGGCCACGAGGGCAGGGGGCTATGGCAGCTCCTGCTTGTGGCTTGCCTTACCTGGGCCACTGTTGTCGTTGCTCCATGGCGGCCATCCTGCTTAGCCACCCGCTGTCCTGCCCACCCAGCAGGGAAAGCACCCGCGGGTCCCACTTGCTGCTGTCCAAAGCCAGGCTGGTTTAGGCGGCTTGTGAGGCTGCCTGCGGCATCAAGGCCAGGCGGGACTTTTTTTCAAAGTCACAGAACACAAGACATTTCTTCAGAACACATGATTGTCCTGCGAGATGTGTGATGAATGGGCACCTTACTATAGCACCTAACATTGCAAATGCATATGTAGCCATCACAGCTGGAGATCTCAAGAGCCATACCTACATGATTTTTAAAATGGTACAGTAGCAAGTTTTTAAAAGACTATAAAGGTAAAAGTATCCCCTGTGCGAGCACTGGGTCATGTCTGACCCTTGGGTGATGCCCTCTAGTGTTTATACGGCAGACTTAATATGGGGTGGTTTGCCAGTGCCTTCCCCAGTCATTACCGTTTACCCCCAGCAAGCTGGGTACTCATTTTACCAACCTCGGAAGGATGGAAGGCTGAGTCAACCTTGAGCCAGCTGATGGGATTGAACTCCCAGCCTCATGGGCAGAGCTTTCAGACAGCATGTCTGCTACCTTACCACTCTGCACCACAAGAGGCTCATTTAAAAGACTATAGTAAGCTTTAAAAGGCTATGGTGATAAGCTTTTAAAAAGGATTTTAAAAGACTATACTGACAAGCTTTGTTTTCCGGGAGGCTGGAGGATCAGGAATTATAGAAATAAAAGTGGAGTGGTCAGTTCTATGCAGAATATAGCTTCCTCAGTAGCAAAGAACTGACTATAAAGCTGCAGTCACTCCACTATCAGGATAGTAATTGTTCCTCAAAAAAAAAAAAAAAGACTTTGCAACCCAACGTGCTTATTTACTACATAATGAGAGTGAACTCCTCAAATAATGCCATTGGGAAGGTCATAAGATGCCTAAATAAGCTGCTGATCACTTTGGAGAATGCTACCCATCAACTTCAGAAAGCACATTTTCCTTAGAGGGCACTAGCTTTGAATGCATATTCAAATATGTTACAAACCTTGTAGACTCTTGTTTTCTTTAACCACATGCCTAGAATTGCAAATAGCGCTCCTGTTTTGGAATGCATTAAGACACTGAGTCATAGAGCTTTTATTGGACAAAGGAAAGGAATGCACAAATTGTTAATGTAGTCCTATTAATCCTGAGAAATTATGCCATGAGAAGTTTAAAGTGCTCTCCATTTTCAGGTTCAGATGTCTACCATTTTGAAGAAAATGGTTTTCATGCCCTGTCTTTATGTAGCTTTTTTTCTATCTAAAACTGGTGTAACATGCAGACTGGATAGCACTCAAGGGTTTTTTTCCCACATTTTTTTTCACAAAAGAGCTTGAAGTGTCACCAACTCAAATTGTCTTTTAATATTGAGGGAAGATGTGTGGAACTGAAAGATACATTTTAAAAATGATTTGTATGAACAAAAAGACACCATCAAAATGTCCTAATATAGTGTTGTTATAAAGTAACTTATTTTACAAGTGGAGAAGAATCTCAGAAGCTGAATAAATGGAAAGAGCCCATAGCAATGGGATCATTGCTGCTGATCTGACAGTGTGTCAATTGAATTAAAGGGTGCAGAAAGATGAAGCTGCAGAAAACTGCCAAGGAGAACAGAAGCAAGATGGATGTCTTAGAACCCATGCTGCCTTCATCTAAAGTGGACAGGACAAAGTCGCATACCTAAGATGGATCCCCCAAATTATTTGCATTATACATTACCTGAAAACAGACACTGGAAGATCTCTGGACCCAAGATCACAGGGCCAAAAAAAGAAAGAAAAAAAGGCAAGGCCCAGATGATATGATAAAACCAGCAACCCAGAAAAACAAGGAAGTCAGATACTGAACTGCTCCAAGGAGCCAGGTTAAATGATAAAATGGTAGACAGAGGGCGACTTATTTGGAGCAACATGGAAGATATTATCAGAACTTGGATCTTTTTCCCACTGAAATGAGAGTGGGTAATAAAGTAAACAAAAAGTATGGGCAATGATTGTTGGTACCTCTTTTATCACCACCCAGGTGCCATCTTTGATTAAGAAATAGTAGAAAAGGTCCAACCAGGATAGGTTTAGTGGGTTGAAATGATGAATGACTTGAATTTATTGGGTTGGCATAATAGGAAGAAGAGTGATATTCAGTTTCTTGATTGGAAACTATTTCTGTGAGATAATTATACAAAACATTTAAAACACAGCTTGGCTTTGAACTAGAATGCATCAGGACCTATTGCCTGATCCTTTTTAGAGGAAAAGCCAAAAATTGAAATTGGGGCCTTCTGCACACCAAACAGATGCTCTACCAGGGAGCCACAGCTACTCTGTAATCTTTGGATATGATTTGCTCAGGCTGTCAAGGATAAATAGCCTGGATGGGGCACTGTTACCACCTGGAAATCACAAGAAGACTCCAGCTTCATTGCCCCTTCCAGTTTTTTCCAGGAAGTGGGGGGGGGGAGCATGCTAGGCTGAAACAGATCCACACGATGGAAAGAAATTCCTTGGTGTTAATGCAGGCATGGGAAATATGTTTTATTTATTTATTTACTAGAAACTAAGCCCACTGTGTTTTGAAGACAGCGGGCGCTAGGGGTCGGGAAGAGTGTTGCGGGGTGGGTGGGTGACTTGGCAGCAGCGAGGCAGGGAACCGGAGGACTGGGATGGCTTGGGCTGTGTGGCTGCATCGTCGTCATGTGGGCACTACATGTGTGGAGCGGGCGCAGCACAAACCTTGAATGGGAGGCAGGAGATGGCGGGCGGGACGGTCGGTGGCGTCAGCCAGCCGAGTAGGTATTGTCACTGGGGCCGGGGCCTGCGTCGGCATCGCTGGCGTCGCAGCGTGTTCCAGGAGGCATCGGCGCGGTGTCCGGTGGGCTACGTGCGGCTTGAGGGGTTTCCGGGGCGGTCGCTGGGGCGGCAGCATTCGGCAGGCAGCTGGTGGTGGCTGCAGCGAACAACGGTCTCCAGAGGTAGGGAGGCCGGAGGCGTTTGCAGCGGTGTTGCGGCTGGCGGCGTGGGCGGAAGCGCGGGGGAAGGGAGCAGTGGCTGGGTCGGTCTTTGCAGCGCGGCCGGAGGCTCGGGGGCGGCGGCGGTTGTGTTGCGCGTTGGTGGGGAGGCGGCGTGTTCATGGGTGGGTCCAGGCTCGTCTCGGCGGCGCGGCATGGGGGCAGTGGGCGAATTTCCGCGGCCGGGGCTAGTCAGGGAATGGCGGGCGGCTGCAAGCGGCCGAGTTGGGGGCGGATCATTCATGAGTCCTGTGGCAAGGGACCAATCGCGACCCGCGCTGCATGCGGCTCACAATTGGTGCCTTGGCGGCGGACTGACATTAGGAGGGCCCAATCGGCAGGCGCTTTGTGCCTGCTGATTGGGCCCTCCGAGTGTCAGTCCGGGGGAAGGGGCCTATCGGCACCCTTCCTCATCACGGACAGGGCCCGCCACCATGGCCCTTAACGAATTATTTAATCCACGGAGCGGGTTAAAGATTAGATTTCTTACCCACCACTCCCATACGGCTCGTGGTGGGTTACAAATGTCTATATAAACCCCATTAAATACCCATTTAAACCCCAGACAAAATTACAACAATAAACAGCAGGATGCGGCAAAACCATTAAACTCTCAAATCTGACCCATAGAGATGGTAAAACCATTAGATCCCCAATTCAAATTATTTGTCCCCTAGAGAGGGCAAGGAAGGGCAGATGCCTCCAAGTTCGCCATACCACTGGTAGTGTCTTTTATTATTATCCTATAAGGGGGGTCAAGCAGATCTTTCTTAGCACGCCGGCCTCAACCATAGACCTGGTGGAAGACCCCTGTCTTACAGGCCCTACGGAATGCTGGAAGCTCCCGCAGGTCCCGTAGCGCTTCCGGGAGCTCATTCCCATGATCCTTTGCTCATATACAATTTCCATGATCTTTGCTTTCTCACACATGTTATGTTAGATATAAATATTTATTCATCCAATGAAAGATGACTAAAAGTTCCACATTCATGTGATCTCATTAATGTTCAATCTGTGGTTTATTCATAACTGTATATTAGGACAGAGGACAACCCTGCAGAGGTCTGAGCATCCTTAATCAGAAATGGCAAAATATGAAGCATGAGTGAGGTATATATCCATTGCACATATGCTTGAGTGTCTTGTGATGATAGAAATAAATAATCTGTCTATATCAGAAATGTGTACCTTTGACTGGGTGGGGAGGTTCAAAAGCTGCTGTTTTTACATAAGTCGCAACACATTATTTTAGGGCTTATGTAAAAACTTGTAACTTATTCTGCCTAATGTAATCTGCTAAACCACCCATTGTCTACCAGTGGAAACTTCTTAATTAAATGCTGAAAGTCACAGCAGAATATGGTGATTGAACTAAACAAAATCCAAATTTACAGCATATGGCATAAAGTTTTATATTTGTTCCAGACCAAGAACAGCAACAACAAAAAAAGTGTTTAATCTCTGAGGTTGTAAGACATTTTTATTATCATGTTAAATCGTGGAAATCTTTCTGAACGATAGAAGTCAGTTTTAAGTGAACTGAACTCCTGGGCCCACTTCAAGGCTTTATTTAAAAGTTCAAAATTATACTTGAAGTTTAGTTCTGAAGGCTTGAAAAGAACGCTTTGATATTTTCCCTTTGAACAAATGTCACTTACAAATTTTAAAAACGTGACACAGGAAACCATCTGATAGCCTCTCATACAGACCACAAAAATGTTTGCCATCTACGATATTTATTTAGGCAGGAGAGAAACTGTTATATATCATTGCTGTGTTTCAGTTTGAGTCTATTTAGCTTCTGAGATCTGGCAACATCAGGTTATCCTGGGGTTATCAAGGTCAGGGTTAGTGTGAGAGTAATGTGACTGGCCCAAGGTCACCAAGCAAGCTTCCATGGAACAAGTGGGAATTTGAACCAGGATTACCCAAATCCTAGTCTGACACTACACCATGCTGGCACTTGTGATGGAACAATGTGTTGAAATGTGAGGTCTCGGCCCCCGCCCCGTAGTCCACTTGGCTCTGCAGGGACGCTGCAACCTCCATCACCGCCTCTTGGTGTTGGCGTGCCTCTTGGCGGTATAACATAAAATAACATAAAAAAAACTAATAACATAAAAAAGAGATACAGGAAAGTTAATCCAGTTGCTACACATTCCACCTTAACATCATTAATATGGTACATTATCAAATTGCATATTCACAAAGTTCCAATACAGGTGCCAATATTTCTAAAATTCTTCTGCCAGTCATCTATTTATGAAGCTTGTCACTTTTGCCATCATACTCAGTTCACCAACTCTCTTTCATAATGAACCAGAAATGGCTCCCTCTGAATTCATCTGTGACAATTTTCAGTAATGATGTCCAGACTCCAGATTGGCCTATTCAACAGAGATCATCAGCATGGAAAGTGTGTTTCCATGTTGTGTTCAAACAGCTGATTACAAAACAAAAAGGTAAAGTACCACTTGAGTTAGAAACAAAAGAACAACTGAGAAAACATAAGTACATGGATGCAGAAATTTAAAGAACAATTACTTAGGCAGCAATGGGAATGGTTATAAGAAAAAGAAATTAAGTTCACAGCCAGTTACGCATGCAGAGAAAATTGGTTTATTTTTTTCAGATGGTATATTATGCCAAAGGATATTGAGAAAGTAGATAAAAACAATAAAGGAAAATGTTGGAAAGTCAAAATACAGAATTTTATCACATGTGGTGGACTTGTAAAAAAGATGAGAAGGAAATACATGGAAAAATGCAAGTGACAGCTGTATCACTTACATCAGAGCAGATTTCTAACAGCTAAACCCTATCTGTCTCCAGAAAAATATAAGAAAAAGGAATAAACTGGACATGTACAATGTTCTAATGAATAATTGGAATGAAACTTCCTCATTATGTCAGAACAAAAAAATATTTCTTCCTTCATAAATCAGGATTACCTCAATACCAGGATTAAACCAAAGTTTTGCATCCTGGTTTGAATGGAAGAGAACAAACCTTTTATCCTGTTCTATCACTATTTCTTCAGTAGCTGAGGTGCTATTACACTGAAAAGAGACAGAATAGGGAATGGTCTGTAGGTAGGTTGTATTGATGGTTGTGGTTCAGATTAAAACTCAGATACGAAACAACCCACAAAACAACTCACCTCCAAATATCCCTGGGACATCCCTGACCCAGGGTTCATCAACCTCTAGGTATGGCCTGGAAATCTCCTGGAGATCAGCTCCAAGGAAAAATGGGAGAGGAACTCTGCAATGACAACTCTCATTCAGGCTCCTGGAGATGAAATGGTTTGCTAGGGAGGGGGGAATTTTGCAGCACTGTGCCCCAGAGAGGTTGCAGGATGCCAATCTCCAGTTGGGACCTGGGGATTTACTGGAATTGCAGCTCATTTCCAGCCAACAAAGACCCCTGGAGAACAGGACTTCTTAGGCTGAGGGAAACAGAGAAATGCTGTGAGGCAGTAAGTCTTGATAACAATTAACACCAAATAAATCATAAACTTGTCACAGTTTCTTCCTTTAATGAAAATATTTAATTGATAGCAAAATTTGCTTGACTTCAGTTAAATATCAAAGTAAATCAAAAACAGTTGGATGTTACAATCAAACGTGAAAAGATTGGCTGGCAAAGAGCTTACAGAGGGTTTCTCAATTACTGCCTCAATGACAGCTTTCCCAAACTTTTTACCATTAAAATATTTTACCCTGAAATATTCTTCAGGCTTTGACAAACCCCAGAAGTGGGATCTCCCAGACCCAGCTGGACACTGGCCAAGGGATCCCATCCTAGGGGCTCCCAAAGAGGGAATTGTGCGACCCTCTTTAGGAGCAGGACCCCCTGCTGCAATCTTCCTGAAACTTGCAGGGGACTCCGGGAAGACACTCCCTGAGCTCCCCTGCAAGTTTCAAGAAGTTTGGACCAAGGGGTCCCATCCTAGGGGCTCCCAAAGAGGGGAATACCATTTCCCATAGACTTTAATGGTGAGAAAAATAATTTCAGCAGGAATCTAACCAGGAAAATGTCAATTAACCTGCTGAAATTATTTCCCCCCCACAATTTGCCAGGTGCCCCCATATGTCCCTCCCAAAGTGGGACAATCTGGTCACCTTAGGTTAGGAGTGCGGACTTCCAATCCGGTATGCCGGGTTCGATTCTGCACCCCCTCATATGCAGCCAGCTGGATGACCTTGGGCTTGCCATGGCATTGATAAAACTGTTCTGACCGAGCAGTAATTTCAGGGCTCTCTCAGCCTCACCCACCTCACACAGTGGCCTCCCCGGATCCGGGTCTGCATGCTGCTTCCTCCTCTCCTTCCCCTCCAACATTCTACCATGGTGCCCAGTCAATACCATGGCAATGTTTTGGGCTGCGGGAGGGAACAGCACCTGGGGCTGGGCCACTGGCCATGCTGACGTAACCAAGCTGACCACACGCCTCCCTCCAGTCGCACGATGCAATGAGCTGCTGCCGCTGCCCCTCCCTCGCCCTGCGACCATGCTTGGCCCTCACTGGCCATCATGGGGAATGTGGTCTGGGTGGCCCGCCACATAGAGAGGGGGCCAGGGCCATCCTCTCCAAAGCCCGCTGAGTACCCCCGCCACCTCCATGGGCCCAGAACAAGCAGCGCCACCATGGGGTGGGGGCTGCCTGCCCCCCTTTCAAAGCCCGCTTGTAAGAGTGGGCTTTGAGCCTAGTTTTTATAATCTGCTAGCATTTCCCCCCTTTCAAAGCCCGCTTGTAAGAACGGGCTTTGAGCCTAGTTTTTATAATAATTCTGCTAACATTGCTCTCCTTTACATTGCAACCACTGTGGACTTTGTTCACTTTTTTTTTATAGCCACAAACCTTTGTTGTCAACTGAAATATCTGCTGCATCTCTATTTAATTGTCTCTCCCTCCTGGCTGTGTTGTCATCTTATTATTTTTCATAACTCTGCCTTACTTTGAGGAGTTATGTTCAAACAAGTACTTGCATATTTTTTTAACAAAAAAGGAAAAGGCATTTGCACACATAAGACACATCCAGGCCAAGGGCACATGAGCCTGCTTTAAGGACCACTTTTAATCCATTTTTGGAAGCAAATTTAACAGCCTGGTCAATGTCACTACTTCTTGCTCCCCAAAGATGCTACTTATGCAAACACGAATATAAGCAGTGTTCTTGCCATGCCTAGATTCCCCAGGGGAGCTGATGAAAAATGAAGGTGTCTACTTTTTTCATTGTTTTCCCTATTGAAAAATCCTAGCCTAGAGTCCATTATCAGTTGTTTGATGAAATAAGTGATGTAGAAGACTTTAGTTGATTATTTCTGTTCCTGCCATTAGTTGTTGGTGTGGCATCTGGGCTGGAATAATGAATATCCTAAGGAATCCATTGCTTGTCCATGAAAATATAAACATGATGAAAATGAAGCAAATTTCCATCTAATATTATTTTGCTTTTGCTTTAAAAAGTGTAAGTTGATACAGCTGCGTGGGTGTTGTAATATATGCTGCTGTAAAGCCATCTACCAGTTAATAATCTATTGCCAATTCCTCTGTGCCTCTTGCATATCCAACTCATTAATTATTTTTTCTAGAAATATGTAGGTCAGTTGTCTGCTGCCTTTTATTATTACTTTTTAAACAATAGTTTGGAATTGGTTGCCTGCAAAAGAATTTTTAAATAAAGAGAGAAATGAGTGAGGAACATCTAGGAGGCAGGGAGGGGGAGATTCATGTATTCTAAGATTCTGATCCATAGTTCAGAAGGTAAAACACTACAACAAAAATAAGAAACCCACACAATGATGGATAAAAATAAAATGGGATCAAATATAACATATCCTTTGATTATTATTATTATTATTATTATTATTATTATTATTATTATTATTATTATTATTATTATTATTATTATATTTATTTCCTGCCTCTCCCGATAGGCTCGAGGCGGGTCACAACAACTAATCCCATTAAAATTCCCATTAAAATATCAATCTACTAACTAACATGGCAGCTAAAAATCCCATCCCTCCCCCAATTATTAAGAGGTGAAGAGGAAAGGATAGGGGAGGAGCGTACACTCCAACTCCTAGGGGGGGAGCGATGTCCCTGATTCGCTGACCCCAGCCTCAACCATAGACCTGGTGGAAGAGCTCCGTTTTACAGGCCCTGCGGAAAGCTGACAAATCCCGCAGGGCCCGCAGATCACCCGGGAGCTCATTCCACCAGGTAGGGGCCAGGACTGAAAAAGCCCTGGCCCTGGTCGAGGCTAGGCGCGCTTCCTTCGGGCCGGGAATGACCAACAGGTTCTCACCCGCAGAGCATAAGGCCCTGCGGGGGACATAGAGCGGTAGGCGGTCCCTCAGGTATGTGGGTCCCAACCCGCGTATGGCCTTGAAGGTTAAAACCAAAACCTTGAACCGGATCCGGGCAGCAATTGGCAGCCAATGCAGCTGCCTCAGCACCGGCTGGATGTGGGCCCTCCAAGATGTTCCAGTGAGGACCCTGGCAGCTGCATTTTGTACCAGCTGTAGTTTCCGGATCAGGGACAAGGGTAGGCCTACGTAGAGCGAGTTACAGAAATCTATTCTGGAGGTGACTGTCGCATGGATCACTGTGGCCAAGTGGTCAGAGGAAAGGTAGGGCGCTAGTAGCTGGGCCTGGCGAAGGTAGAAAAATGCCTGGCCCGCTACTCTCTTGACCTGAGCCTCCATAGTCAGGGAGGCATCAATGGTCACACCCAAATTCCTAGCTTGGGGCACGATGGTAAGTTGCACCCCTGCTAGGGTGGGTAAACCCGTTACCTGTTCCCGCCCCCTTCCCCCCAGCCACAGGACCTCCGTCTTGGAGGGGTTGAGTTTCAGGCGACTCTGTTCGAACCATTCTGTCACCGCTTCCAAACATCTGGCAAATGGTTCCGGGGGGGAGTTCGGGTGACCGTCCATTAGGAGATAGAGCTGGGTGTCATCAGCGTACTGATGGCAACCCAGCCCAAAGCTCCGTAACAGCTGGGCCAGAGGGCGCATAAAGATGTTAAACAATGTGGGGGAGAGTACTGCACCCTGAGGGACCCCGCAAGGGAGTCTATAGGGCCGCGAGAGCTCATCCCCCACAGCAACCCTCTGGGACCGGTTCTGGAGGAAGGAGCGTATCCAGCACAAGGCTGTGCCCCGTATCCCCGTACCGGCCAGGCGATGGACCAACAGTTCGTGGTCCATGATGTCAAAGGCTGCCGATAGGTCTAAAAGGACCAACACGGCTGACCCGCCTCTATCCAGCTGGCGACGGAGGTCATCCAGCAGAGCGACCAAAACCGTCTCCACCCCGTGGCCAGGACGGAAGCCAGACTGATATGGATCGAGTTCTGAAGTTTCCTCCAAGAATGCCAGGAGCTGGTCCGCTGCCGCCCTCTCCACCACCTTGCCCAGGAACGCTAAATGCGACACTGGGCGGTAGTTAACAGGGTCCAGCGGGTCCAGCGATGGTTTCTTCAGGAGAGGGCAGACCACCGCCTCCCTGAGCCGCTCAGGAAACTCTCCCGTACTCAGGGAGGAGTTGATGATGTCTCTGAGCTGGCCCCCTATCTTCTGGCCACCTCCCTTGAGGAGCCAAGAAGGACAGGGGTCAAGGGGGCAGGTGGTCACCCTGACCGAACCTAGCAACTTGTCCACTTCAGAAGAAGAGAGCCGCCTAAAGCCATCAAACCTCACTACCAATGGCGGCCAACAGGTCTCCAGTTCATTCACTGTATTAATTGTGGCGGGAAGGTCGTGGCGGAGTGACAAGACTTTATCCGCAAAATAGCTCGCAAATGCCTTGCAGCCGATTTCCAATTGTCTGGTGTTTTGGCGCCCTTCAAGGGCGGTAAGTGATCTAACTATCCTGAATAATTGGGCCGGGCGAGAGCTTGCGGACGCGATTTCCGTGGCAAAAAACTCACGTTTAGCCACTTTCACCACCATCTCATACGCCCTCATAAGCGTGCGATAAGATGTTCTTGTAGCCTCGTCACGAGTCTTCCGCCACACTCGCTCCAGTCGTCTCACTTCCCTCTTCTTCTCCCGGAGCACCCCCGTGTACCAGGGGGCCCGTTTGAGTCGAGGGCAGAGAGGACGTTTAGGGGCGATCTCATCTATGGCGGCCATCAGGCGGGACTGCCAGTCCCCCACCATGGCCACAAGTGAGTCGCCAGGAGGCATCGGGTCCCGCAGAGCATTCTGGAAACCGAGCGGATCCATGAGTCTCCGCGGGCGGGCAAAAATACGCCCGCCGGCCAACTGGGGAGGGGGTGGCATCTCGAGCCGGGCCCGCAGGGCATAGTGGTCTGTCCACGGCACAGCCAAAGCTGTATCCAGATCCACCTCTATCCCGGAGCCAAAAATCAAGTCAAGCGTGTGGCAGGCGTAATGGGTAGGCCCAGCAACAAATTGCGAGAGCCCCAGTGTCGCCATGGATGACACCAGGTCCCCGCCAAGTCCTGAAGAGGGCGCGTCCGCATGGACGTTGAAGTCACCCAGGATTAGAAGCCTGGGGAACTGCAACGCCCAGGCGGCCGCCGCCTCCAGCAGGCGGGGCAGGGCATCTGGCAGAGCCTTGGGCGGACGATATACTAGACAGATAGCCAAGCTCTCGACCGAGCCCAACTCAATACCGACACACTCCACCCCGCCGATTTCCGGCCCCGGGAGAGCCCTGTAGGAGAGAGCCTCCCGGACCAAGATTGCCACCCCCCCTCCTCTCTTGTGAGTCCGGGATTGGTGAAGAATGGAGTATCCTGCTGGGGCCAGTTCTCTCAAGGCCACCTCCTCTCCATCTCTCAGCCAGGTCTCCGTTATGCACGCAAGGTCAGCCTTTGACTCCGCAAAGAAGTGTTGCAGAGTCGCAGCCTTGTTCTTGATCGACCTTGCATTGCACAAGACCAATGTCGGACCCACTTTCCCCTTAGCCTCCACCCTCACATCCCTTTGAGATGTATTTGACAATAAGGCAACAGCACTGATAATTGTTTCAAACAAAAGCTAATAATCATTTAGAAGTCCTCTCTGTTTGAAATTCACCACATTGATTTCAGAACTTTGTCCAACGATGCCATATTAATCTAAGCACTATCGCATAGAAGTTGTGTAATAGAATTTTATTTATTTATTTATTTTTAAACATGTATCCTGCTTTTTTCCACATTCAAAGTGGCTTTATGAAAAAGTCAATTGTATACATTAGAAATACTAAATGCTATCACTTAGCAGTATATAAACTATTTTAAATTGACAAAACGTTCAAAAAAGCACATAACAGTCAAACAACCTCATTAACCAAATGTTCAATGGACTAGAAATGTAGCTCCTATGAGAGTATAAATCTAATTTCCATGCATTTTCTTGCCTGGTCTCCCATGTTTCCCAGTTATGGTCACCTTGGCAGAGTGACCACCCTCCTCCTGTTGTAGCCAGGCTTGGGACCATCTTTGGCGGTCATCTACAACTGAAGCCCACAATAGGATTGGCCAAGCTACATCAGCATTTGCCACACTAAAATGGTGCCTCTAAGAAGACAAACATCTCTCTCAAGTTTGTCTTTTCTGGACACTAATTCTGCCAATCCTCCTATATGGATGAGAAACATGGACTTTACTCAAACCTGACAAACAAAATCGAGACCCTCCAAATGTGATGCCTGCAGAAGATTCTGGGTAGGCATGTGCAAGGGCCCCCGGATTCAGACAGTTTCGGATCGATCCGAATTGAACCAAATTGATTTGGAGCCGTCCGAATCGATTCGGAGCCAATGCAAGTCAATGGGACCATTGACTTGCATTGGAAATCCTTCCCCTGCCTTTCCCGGGGGCTGGGGGGGAGGGGTTTAAATTACACCCCTGAAACTTCTTGGGGAGCTCGGGGTTTCAAGTTTCAAGAAGACTGGACCCAGGGGTCCAATTCTAGGGGCTCCCAAAGAGGGTACACCTATCCGCTCTATTGGATAGAATGGTGGTTCGGAAATCTCTGGTTTTAACTTGATTTCCCATAGACTCCTATGGGAAAAGGTCTTCAGGAGCCTCTAGGATGGGACCCCCTGGTGCAATCTTCCTAAAACTTGCAGGGGACTCAGGCAAGACCCTGCCTGAACCCCCTGCAAGTTTCAAGAAGATTGCACCAAGGGGTCCCATCCTAGGGGCTCCCAAAGAGGGAATTGTGGGATTTTCTATGGGAAATCTCTATGTAATCATAATTGATTTGGACAAAATGTGACAACCAGCTTCAAATTAAAGAACAAATACAGAAGTGCAGATTGCAATGGGTTGGCCATGCCTGCAGAATGAACACCAGCAAACTGCCACATAAACTCTCCTGGTGAGAATGACCAACTGAATGGAAGATTCAGCGAATAGTGCCAAAGAAAACATGGCTTAAACAGATTGAGGAAGACCTTAGAAACCAGCAATTGACTATCCACATGGCCAAAACTACTGCCATCCATTGCCAAGAATGGAAACATATTATAAGCAAGGCAAGAAATCCAGTGGCACTTACAGCAGTGTATTGGTTGAGAGGACAACCTGCTCTACCAATCTCCAGCTAAAGGTTAGAATCATAGAATCATAGAATCATAGAGTTGGAAGGGGCCATACAGGGCATCTAGTCCAACCCCCTGCTCAACGCAGGATCAGCCCTAAGCATCCTAAAGCATCCAAGAAAAGTGTGTATCCAACCTTTGCTTGAAGACTGCCAGTGAGGGGGAGCTCACCACCTCCTTAGGCAGCCTATTCCACTGCTGAACTACTCTGACTGTGAAAATTTTTTTCCTGATATCTAGCCTATATCGTTGTACTTGAAGTTTAAACCCATTACTGCATGTCCTTTCCTCTGCAGCCAACAGAAACAGCATCCTGCCCTCCTCCAGGTGACAACCTTTCAAATACTTAAAGAGGGCTATCAGGTCCCCTCTCAACCTCCTTTTCTCCAGGCTGAACATTCCCAAGTTCCTCAACCTATCTTCATAGGGCTTGGGCCCTTGGCCCCAGATCATCCTCATCGCTCTCCTCTGTACCCTTTCAATTTTATCTACGTCCTTCTTGAAGTGAGGCCTCCAGAACTGCACACAGTACTCCAGGTGTGGTCTGACCAGTGCCGTATACAATGGGACTATGACATGTTGTGATTTTGATGTGATGCCCCTGTTGATACAGCCCAAAATGAATAAAATAAAAAGATTAAAATAAAAGAAAGATGAGATCATAAAAGAAATATGGTGTTATTTATCTATGCAGAGAGGCAATCTCAAAGAACAGGTCTCAATGAACAAAGGATTTAATTCTTGCCGGGGTTTTTTCTTATTTAATGGATCACTGGAATTACCAGCAGGAATTACTGTGCTTTCCTGGTGATAATCTACGGATCGCTACCCATTTGTGATGGTCCATGTGTGAACGAATGACATGTCCCTGAATACCATCGCTCCTATTAAAAAAGACTATCAAGATCTGGGGAGGAAGCTCAAGCAAATGGGGGCACAAGTGGTATTCTCTTCAATCTTGCCTGTCAAGGGAAGAGGAATGCGTCGGGAGAGGAAGATAATGGAGGTGAATCACTGGCTGCGTAGTTGGTGCCGGCAGGAGAGATTTGGTTTCTGGGACCATGGGATAGGCTTTCTTGAGGAAGGCCTACTAGCACCTGATGGACTGCACTTATCGAAACTGGGGAAGAATGTGTTTGGCAGGAACCTGGGGAGATTCATCAGGAGAGCTTTAAACTAAAGCCACTAGGGGAAGGAGACGATCAACATAGGGAGTGTATGGAAGGAAAACGATCGGAGGCAGCCCAACCAGCAACGCCAGCTCATAGGGAACCAAAAGTAAAATGATTCAGATGTCTTTATACTAACGCCCGAAGCATGGGCAATAAAAAGGAAGAGCTGGAACTTCTCATGCAGATGGAAAGGTATGATCTAGTAGGCATCACAGAAACTTGGTGGAATGATTCTCATGACTGGAATGTAATGGTGGATGGATATGAACTGTTCAGAAAAAAACAGAATAGATCGAAGAGGTGGAGGAGTGGCACTGTATGTGAGGAAAGGGCTTACCTGTCAGGAAATTCTAGTGAAGGAGAGCATATCTACAGTGGAAAGCATCTGGGTGAAAATAAGCGAGGGGAAAACAAACAGTGTGGTGGTTGGTGTCTGCTACCGACCGCCTGACCAACGAGAGGATGTGGATGCTGCACTTTGTGAGCAGCTTGAGAAAATATCCAAGCGGCAGGACCTTGTCATCATGGGTGACTTCAATTTCCCAGATGTGTGCTGGGAAACAAACTCTGCGAAGCGTCCTCAGTCATGCAAGTTTCTGACCTGCCTGGCTGACAATTTCATTTATCAAATGGTAGATGAACCCACAAGAGGTTCAGCCATACTGGACTTAATACTGACCAACAGGCAAGAGTTGGTGGATGAGGTGAAGGAGGTGGGGACCCTAGGGGGAAGTGACCATGTCCTCATAGAATTCCTTTTGAGATGGGGAGCCAAGGAAGCTTGTAGCCAGACGCGGATGTTGGATTTTCGTAGGGCAAACTTTAATAAACTCAGAAACAAGATGAGTGTCATACCATGGACGAGAATGCTGGAAGGGAAGGGAGCATGTGAAGGGTGGGCGCTACTCAAACAAGAGCTATTGCATGCTCAATCAATGACTATCCCAGAAAGACAAAAACACTGCAGGAGCTCTAAGAAGCCTATTTGGATGAACAGAGAACTTCAAGAGGAACTAAGAAAGAAAAGGAAAATGTTCAGGAAATGGAGGGAAGGACAGAGCTCTAAAGAAGAGTACCTACAGGTTACTAGGCACTGTAGATCAATCATAAGAAAGGCCAAAGCTGAGAGTGAGCTAAGATTGGCCAGGGAAGCCCATTGTAACAAGAAAATATTTTTCAGTTATGTGAGGAGCAAACGTAAAGTAAAGGAGGCAATAGGCCCACTGTTGGGTGCGGATGGACAAACTCTAACGGAAGATGCAGAGAAAGCAGAAAGGCTTAGTGCCTATTTTACATCTGTTTCTTCCCAGAGGTCAAAGTGTTTAGGCACATCTAGAGATGGCCATAGCCAAAGGACAGTGTCTGGGTGGCAGGTTAACATGGATAGAGAGGTTGTCGAGAGGCATTTAGCTGCACTGGATGAGTTCAAATCCCCTGGTCCGGATGAAATGCACCCGAGAGTACTCAAAGAACTTTCCAGAGAACTTGCACAGCCCTTGTCCATCATCTTCGGAACCTCTTTAAGGACTGGAGATGTCCCGGAGGACTGGAAGAGAGCAAATGTTATTCCGATCTTCAAAAAAGGGAGGAAGGATGACCCGGGATACTACAGACCAGTGAGTCTGACCTCTGTTGTGGGGAAGATAATGGAGCAGATATTAAAGGGAGCGATCTGCAAACATCTGGAGGGCAATTTGGTGATCCAAGGAAGTCAGCATGGATTTGTCTCCAACAGGTCCTGCCAGACCAACCTGGTTTCCTTTTTTGACCAAGTAACAGGTTTGCTGGATCAGGGAAATTCGGTTGATGTCATTTACTTGGATTTTAGTAAAGCTTTTGACAAGGTTCCCCATGATGTTCTGATGGATAAATTGAAGGACTGCAATCTGGATTTTCAGATAGTCAGGTGGATAGGGAATTGGTTAGAGAACCGCACTCAAAGAGTTGTTGTCAATGGTGTTTCATCAGACTGGAGAGAGGTGAGTAGCGGGGTACCTCAGGGCTCGGTGCTTGGCCCGGTACTTTTTAACATATTTATTAATGATCTAGATGAGGGGGTAAGAGCCTCTTGTGGCACAGAGTGGTAAGGCAGCTGTCTGAAAGCTTTGCCCATGAGGCTGGGAGTTCAATCCCAGCAGCCGGCTCAAGGTTGACTCAGCCTTCCATCCTTCTGAGGTCGGTAAAATGAGTACCCAGCTTGCTGGGGGGTAAACGGTAATGACTGGGGAAGGCACTGGCAAACCACCCCGTATTGAGTCTGCCATGAAAACGCTGGAGGGCGTCACCCCAAGGGTCAGACATGACTCGGTGCTTGCACAGGGGATACCTTTACCTTTAGATGAGGGGGTGGAGGGACTACTCATCAAGTTTTCAGATGACACCATATTGGGAGGACTGGCAAATCCTCCGGAAGATAGAGACAGAGTTCAACGAGATCTGAACACAATGGAAAAATGGGCAAATGAGAACAAGATGCAATTTAATAAAGATAAGTGTAAAGTTCTGCATCTGGGTCAGGAAAATGAAAAGCATGCCTACTGGATGGGGGATACGCTTCTAGGTAACACTGTGTGTGAACGAGACCTTGGGGTACTTGTGGATTGTAAACTAAACATGAGCAGGCAGTGTGATGCAGCGGTAAAAAAGGCAAATGCCATTTTGGGCTGTATCAACAGAGGCATCACATCAAAATCACAAGATGTCATAGTCCCATTGTATACGGCACTGGTCAGACCACACTTGGAGTACTGTGTGCAGTTCTGGAGGTCTCACTTCAAGAAGGATGTAGATAAAATTGAAAGGGTACCGAGGAGAGTGACGAAGATGATCTGGGGCCAAGGGACCAAGCCCTATGAAGATAGGTTGAGGGACTTGGGAATGTTCAGCCTGGAGAAAAGGAGGTTGAGAGGGGACATGATAGCCCTCTTTAAGTATTTGAAAGGTTGTCACTTGGAGGAGGGCAGGATGCTGTTTCTGTTGGCTGCAGAAGAGAGGACACTCAGTAATGGGTTTAAACGTCAAGTACAACGATACAGGCTAGATATCAGGAAAAAATTTTTCACAGTCAGAGTAGTTCAGCAGTGGAATAGGCTGCCTAAGGAGGTGGTGAGCTCCCCCTCACTGGCAGTCTTCAAGCAAAGGTTGGATACACACTTTTCTTGGATGCTTTAGGATGCTTAGGGCTAATCCTGCGTTGAGCAGGGGGTTGGACTAGATGGCCTGTATGGCCCCTTCCAACTCTATGATTCTATGATTCTATAATTCATATGTATCTATATATGGTGAGAGACAGTCCCATCAGGTGTACTATTGATCAAACCTTGAGGCTGATCTTGCCATGGAGAAAGAAATGAGAGAGGTGACTAAAGCAGATGATGTCATGATGCTGAGAGACTTCAGCTACTCCTACATTGACTGGGTAACCATGTGCTCGAGTCATGCTGTAGAAGTGAGATTCGTAGGCATCATATATGACTGCGCCCTGGAACAATTGACCACAGAGCCAAACAGAGAGCTAGTGATCTTGGACTTGGTTCTCAGTGGGCCTCAGGAACTGGTGAGAGATTTAGAGGTTGATGCACCAGTTGAGAACAAGAACCATAATGCTATTTTCAGTGTTCACGGCAATTTCCTTGTAAGAATGTTTCACACTAGTATGGAACAGCATATGGTGGTGTGGTAGCTTTTGATCACTGTCACAGACAGTTTTATTTCTCCCATGTTTGTGTGAACCACAGAATTTCAAGGGGATTGATTGGCTGTTTTGGCAAAGAATTATCATTGGCTGTATTTGGATGTATGACACAGTTTACTAATGTAACAGAATTAATTTTTGCTATATATTCCCACGGTCATGTAAGGAGTTCTTAGTCTGATGAAGAATGCTTGCACGTGAAAGCTCACACCCTGAATAAGTCTTTGTTGGTCTTAAAGGTGCTACTGGACTCTGATTTTATTATGTCAATGGAAAGTTACCCCTAAAGACCAAAACTGTAACATATGGTTTCAAAAGAGGGAACTGTACAAAAATGAGGGCAATGCTTAAAAGGAAGCTGAAAAGAAAACACAAAAGAGGCACATCCCTAGAGAATATTTGAAGCTATTACATTACTGAAGAAGTCATCTCTAGACCCACAGGAGCTCACCAACTACCACTCTGTCTCATACCTAGTGTTTCTAGGGAAGTTGATAAAAAAGGCTGCCACAGACCAATTGTCAACATTCTTGAACAAACCTTTGGTTATTGACCCAGCCCAGTCAGCCATGGGCTTGAAATAGCACTGCTCACTCTAATGGATGACCTCCATCACCAGTTGGATTGAGGCGGGTCAGCGCTGCTTGTATTGCTTGACCTCACATCAGTGTTTGACACACTACTAGCTCACTGCCTCACCAACACTGGGATATAAGGGACAGCCCTTCAATGGCTGATCTCTTTTCTCTGGGGTCACAGACAGGGGGTAGCAATTGGAGAGAACCAATCAGCTTCCAGAAGAGATAAGGCCCCTGCCAGAACTATAACAGAATAGAGCTGCTTTCAGTTTAGGCCAAAGAAACAACACCATCTAGAGCCTTCAGAAGTCCCCCTTTCCTTACCACCAACTGTGCCCAATCCAGCCACACACTCAATAATGGTTGCACTTACAATTGTTGAATGTTGAATGTTAGCAAATTATTAATTGACGACTACATTGAATTTATTCCATAGGTTAGGAAGGGTGCTGCTAAGCCTAAAAGAATTCCTGTGTGGTTTACAGCACAAGTCAAGGAAGGTATGAATTAGGCCTCTTTTAAAAAGTGGAAAGTTTGCCTCAGTGGATTGAACAGAAGGGGCCATGGGCTCTGGCAAAAGAAACGTGTCATTAGGTATGCAAAAAGAGATTTTGAGAAGCAAGTTGCTAAAAGCATCAAGACAAACAGTAAACTTAAAAAATATACATATCCAGAGCACAAAATCAGCTGGAGAAGCAGTTAGGCCTTTGGATGACAAAGGAATAAAGGAATTGGTAAAGGAAGATGGGGAGATGACAGAGCAGTTCAATAATTTTTGTGCTTCTGTGTTCGCTGTGGGAAGTATGGAGTAGGTTCCTGTGCCACAGCCACTGTTTTCAGGAAGGGAATCTGCAGAACTGAGGTGACCAGAGATGAGATTCTAGACCTATTGGGGAAATTAAAAATGAATCAATCTCCAGAGTTCTTAGGGGACTCCAAAATAAAATTGTTGATTTACTAACATGTATATGTAAATTATCACTAAATTCAGCTGCTGTACCAGAAGAATAGAGAGTAGCAAATGTTGCACCAATTTTTATAAAGGAATCAAGAGGGGACCAAGGAAAATACAGGCCAGTCAGCCTAATATGATAAGTATGAAGTATGATAAGTATGATAAATAAATAATATCTGTTCCAGGCAAATTTGTAGAAACAGTAATCAAAGATAGAATTATTAGGTGCACAGATGAACAAAACCTGCTGAGGGAAAATCAGCATAGCTTTTGCAAAGGGAAGGCCTGCCTCACCAGTCTCTTGGACTTTGCTTAGATAGTGAACAAGCATGTAGAAAACAATGACCTGGTAGACATTATATATTTGAACTTCAAAAGGCTGTTGATAAGGTACCTCACCAAGGACTCTTGAGTAAACTTAGAAATCATGAGAAAAGAAAGGTTTATCTTATGTTACTTAAGTGACAGGAAGTAAAGAGTAGAAATAAATGGACAGTTCTCACAATGTAGAAAAATATGCAGTGGGGTTCCACAAGACTGGTATTGGGGCCAGTATTATTTTAATTTGTTTATAAATGATCTGGAATGAGAGGTGTGTAGTATAATGACAGGTACTGAAATAAAATGGCTCATACTATAATGCCTGTGTATGGATTTATGGTGAGGCCTCATTTTGAATACAGAGCACTGTTGTGGTCACTATTTCAAAAAGATACTGCAGAACTGGAAGGACTACAAAGGAGGACAACCTGGAAGATTAGGGGGTTGGAGCATCGACCCTGTGAGGAAAGACTGAAGAATCTGTGACTTTTCAATTTATAAAAGTCCCCACAACTAAGTGGGGAGATGCTAGAGGTTTATAAAATTATGCGTGGCATAGAAAGAGTTGACAATGAGAACTTTGTATTCATTTCAAAAAATACTAAAACTTAAGAGTATCTATTAAAGCCAATTACCAGTGGATTCAGGATGAACAAAAGGAAATACTGTATTGAGGTGTAAGGGAATATAGTAAAGATAACCATGAGCCTATATCTATGCATACCATAGATCTTTGTACAGAGATGTGTCTTGTATGTTGCTGCCATATTAACAATTCTTTCTCCTTGTATGGTGGAGAATTTCATAGAAGAACTCTTCTAAATGTATTGTAAATGTGCAGATGACATAGTGGAGTAGAAATGCTTCAGGTGAAATAAAGGGGAAAATAGAATTTGCAATAATTTTGCATTAAATGTGATAAGTAGATAAGCCTTGTGAAGTCTCATGGTTATAAAGCACAGCGGATGCAGGAGAAACAAGAAAATTACAGCAAGTTGTAAAAAAGAAGCATGACAAGGAAGGCAAGAACTGGGGTAATGATTAACAGGGTTTAGGGTGGGTACAAGTTCATAAACTGAAGCTTAATCCCAACAAGACAACAGTTATACTGGTGGGCAGAAGGTCTGACCTAGATGTCAAACTGTCACCCATTCTGGATGGAGTTGCACTCCCTTTGAAGAAACAGGTCTGTAGTCTAGGGGTACCCATGCCTACTGCTAGATAAGCAAGTGGAAAAAATGGCCAAGAATGCCTTTTACAAACCAAGTATTTAGCCAGTGACCTTACCTAGACAGAAAAGATCTAGCCACCTTCATGTCCTGGTTACATCTAAATGGGATTACTGTACTGTGATCTTCATGGGGCTGCCCTTGAAAAGTGTTCAGAATCTTCAATTGATACAGAATGCCATGGCTAGGATATTGACTGGAGTGGGTTGCAGGGACTTTATCACTCCAATCTTGGCCCTTCTACACTGGCTTCCACACAACTCAAGGTGCTGTTCTTGACCTTTAAAGCCATATATGGAATCAACATATCTGAAGGACTGTCTAATCCCTTATAAACCTGCTGTCAGGAATCGCCCTGAGCCCAGCCAGTAAAGTCCGTGATAAAGACACATCCAAGATCCAAAAGGTAGTTGCAAATCCAAGGAAGAACCCTATTAAACAGAGTTTACAGGACAGCTAAAGCAAGCCAAGATCTCCTAAGCAAAGATTTTGACAGTAACAAAGAACAATAGACACTTCAGAACAGATATTGTCCTCTCGATAAGGGAGGTGTGCAAAGGCATTTAGGCGGGAGAGCAAAGGACACTAAAGGTGCCGAGGTTCACAAGCTGCCAGATGGCCAGAGTCTAATCTCTGCGGCTATAATTCTGTTGAGTCTATGCTGTCTATGCAAGGTTGCGGGAAGAAATTGACAAAGCGAAAGGAAGAAGACATCCCAGTGAGAAAGTAGGGGAGTCTTGGAGCCTGAAGACAGATTTACCATTTTACAACCCTCGGCCTTCCCAGGCTTCAGGAAATGAAACTAAACAGGCATGTATCAGGGTTCATGACACCTGCCCAATCATTACAGTCAGCTTCTGAGATAAGACAGCTGGTCATGGTGCCCAAGCTCTGGAACTTCCTCCTCAGGGAGATTTGTCTGTCCCCTTCCATTTCCATCTTCCACTAGTGGGTTAAGACTTTCATTAGCATTACTCAATGAACCCGCTTTCCTAACCTATTTTTGCATATATTTTAACCATTTTATATGTATTTTAACACTTTTGAAAGTAACTTTAATGACACATTTTTCTGTAATAAAATTAATGATTTTATTATGTATTTTATTATTTTTGTTTTAAATTGTTAGCCACTTGGCAGCCTTGTAAGGGGAGAAAGGCAGGATATAAATTTTGTAAATAAATAGGGTGCTCTACAAGATTGTTATTTGCCCAAATAATCTTTCCATGAGTTTCCTGCAAAGCAACCCAAACATCTGTGCACATTGGATGCAGCTGGCTGAAAAATCACTGGCTGATATATACATTATGTACAGCTGTCCAAAAATTGATTTACACCTTACAAATATTTCCATGCAAAAATAATTCTCTTCCAACTGTGAAAACTGAATGTTTCTTCTTCTTTTTTCCCCATTTCCTCAGGAAAACTCAAGGTGAAAAGAAAAATGATTGGCTTTTTCAGAAACTTGTAAAAATGTGTTTTCCTCACCTTGGAATGAGAATGTATTCATATAGCTCACTGCTCAGTCAACATGCCTCTCATTTAAATAACTCCGTAGCATAATCCTACTTTCCAAAATTGGCATTCTGTTTCATTGTCAAATGGTGTCTAGTTACACTGAAATGAGGAATACAATCTGTTGCATATCTCAAAATGCTACCGAGCATGTAGAAAGCAGCTATCATAACTACCGAAAAGCTCTACATCACTAAGCATTATAAAGTTGAAATGCAGCCAACTCACTCCCTAACTGATTGGCCCTCCCTGAGGTTGCATTGCCAATAGGGATAGAGCACTCAGCCAATGAGGGCCAATCGGTTCAAATTGCATGCAGACAACTGACATCCTGCCTGATTAGCCCTTCCTGGGGATGTGCCACCAAAAGGGAGATAGCCCTCTGCCAATGAGGGCCAATCAGGTCAAATTGCATCTGCTAATGAGGGCCAATCAGGTCAAATTGCATGCAGATGACTGACTCCCTGCCTAATTCGCCCTCCCTGAGGGTGTGCCACCAATAGTGAGAGAGCACTCTTCCAATGAAGGCCAATCTGTCCTTTTCTTTCTTTTCTTGCTGTTTGCTGGGTAGAAGAGGCCCTGCTACTGATAAGCTGCTTTATCTTCAGCCTCTTCCCACCCTCCATCTCCCTCAGGCAAAGGAGGGGAAACAGATGCACCCTTTGCCTCCTGTGTGGGTCTTAGGTTTCATCTCTCTGCTGGAAGGAAGCATAAGCAAGCTGACAGGGAGGTAGGTGGGGGTGGGGGTGAGGAGGTCCAGAACCCAGGAAGGTCACAGTGCATGCTAGCACACACGTGCTAGCATGTGTTGTATTCCTGGGTGCAATGGGCTTTGCCTCTAGTTAGTAAATAAAATAATTCAAACAAAAAATCTTGTAGAAATGCCAGCCATCATTAATGTTTTATTTAGGCCTTGGTGTGTCATAATAATTAAATCTGGATTGCAGATATAAGGCTGTCAATGTGAAATGTGGCACTGGGATATTTCTTTTCTAGGTTTCCTTTGTGCTATTGATCACAATATCTACTTACACACACACGGCTCTCGATTTGGATTCACAAGCACAGTTGGGTTTTTCTTTGCAGGAGCTCCTGAAACAAAGAAAAGGGGGAGAGCTGTTTTACAGCTGAGAGAATTATTTGCTTTAGCTGTTGTTTGCCATCCAAGAGCTGTGAACAAGATCACAAATGAAGGCTTGGCCACCAGATCCAAAATAAAATGTTACTGGTTCAATAATAGTCAATTATACTGAAAGCATGTATAGAAAATTACATTTACAGCTAAAATTGTCATGAGTATTTTCTCTTCACCAATCACAAGTTTGGAAATACAGTTCAACCCATATAATTTTGAATGCTTTGTACATCAGAAAAGTTATCTTAGAACAAGAATATGCAAAATCATAAAAAACTGATCAGATCGCTCATTGACTTGCAGAAGGAATAAGATGTGCCACACCAATAGTGGGCATAAACCAGGCCACCGTTTTACTACCTTCCTAAGGGAGAGTTGGCACAGGGAGAGGGAGTCTGACCTAGCAGTCAGAATATTGCACCTAAACCCCCCCGGAGTCCAGAGGCACCCTGGGGATCCACTGCATTCCCAGCAGGGAGAGCAGATCCCCTTGCCTACTGGATTCTGCCACTAAGGGAAGCGATTGATGTGGAGGCGCCAAAGGGTGCCAATCTCAGTTAGCTAGCCCCAGGCCACCTGGCAACAAGCCCCTGGAGGCCCCGAACCCCAGGGAATCCAATCACGCACTGGACTCCCTGCCAACAGGCTTTATTGCATGCAAACCTGCAGCTGTGATGGATTATTAAGTGTGAAAACATCCACCTCAAATCCTGCAACAAGGCTGTTCCCACATAAACATTGGGTGAGTGCAAAGGTACTCTGCAGCATCTGGGGTGAAGAGGACGGGATCCCACACATGGTGCCTTTATAGGCATCGTGGGTTCCTCCTCTCCCTTACACCTTGTGCGCACATGCGCTTATATGCACTCACACAGAACATGCCTTTCAAATAAGCTGCTGGGGGAGGTGCGCTCCATGCTAGCATCAACAGTGGCCGCAGTGAGTCTTGACTGCGCATTGTGTGGAGAAAGTGGCCAGCCTGCACCTTGGCATTACTTGTGATTTCCCCCATGATGATGGAGAAGAGAACAAGATTTCTCTTAGGAAATTCTTGGATAGAAATATTATTTTATTTAGCACAGGACCCACATAATTAGTACTCAGTTTTCACTCTTTTAGTGTTAATTTTTTATCCAATTGACTCTTAGGTTGCATGAAGTAGTTTGCTTTAGATTTTGAGCTAATGTTAAAAGGATAGAACATCAAAGCAGTGTGATTTATTCTGCTATTTGCCACATACTCTGCAACCAACCACCCCTCTATCCCAAGTATGCCTACTGAATTCCTAGAGTCCTTCAAAGAAACTGTAGAAAAGTTCATCTTTAGTGTTTCCTGCAAACAAGAAAGAAGAGAATTTGCCTCTCATAGACTTTTTCTGCACCAGGAATTCACCCTGACTCACCGTTTGTCCAGTGGTGGGGCAGATTCCCAGTTCCAGTTTGATGTAGTGGTTAGGAGTGCAGACTGCTAATCTGGCGAGCCAGGTTCAATTCTGTGCTCCTCCACATGCAACCAGCTGGGTGACCTTGGGCTCGCCATGGCACTGATTATACTGTTCTGCCCGAGCAGTGATATCAGGGCTCTCTCAGCCTCACCCACCTCACAGGGTGTCTGTTGTGGGGAGAGGAAAGGGAAGGCGACTGTAAGCCACTTTGAGCCTCCTTTGGGTAGAGAAAAGCGGCATATAAGGACCAACTCTTCTTCTTCTCCTCAACATTGGTGCCTGGGCAGGGCAATCCCAGGCCTGTCCCAACTCAAGCCCTCATTTGCCCTGGGGCAAGAGAATGCAGATATATCTGCATTCCCTTTTTTGTCCCGGGTGGTAATGGGGCCGATGTCGGGCCTGGGCCCTCCAGAAGAGAAGAGTTGGGCCATCCTGGCCCAGAGGCTCTCAACCTGCAGCCATGAGTACGAAATCCCAGAAAGGCCAAGAAATGCCTGTTTCTTACATTTATCGCACGGAAGCCAGTGCGTCGGTCTGCCACCTGTTGTTTGCCTTGAGGCAACTTGCCCTGCCTCTTCCTGGCTCTGCATAGGGAAGCCTTTGGCCTGTCGCATGCAGTTCACCCCAGATTTGTGCTCCCGCATGGGAACTGGGACGGTGAGTTTCTGCTGCACTGCACGGCAGCGTGATCCTGGTTTGTGTGTGTGTGTGTGTGTGTTGTTTAAGAATATTGTGTTCTTTTTTAAAAAAATGCCCCAGGTGGCTCCATTGCACTTGGCAAACATATAATCAGGTCATCTACTGAAAATACTCAAATTTAGTATTAAAATGTGCAAAGCCATGGCAGATCCTACCACACAAGAAGAAGGAATCACAAGGATACTCTGTGGAGCTGAATGGAGGCTTTACACAGGATCATGTGGCGAAAGATGGTCCTTTAGGAGACCCCTCTATTAAAGTTGCTTCCATTTGCCTATTCCCAGTTGACTAGAGTGCAAAGCAGTGCTTTGAGCCAGGGATTTACCCATTCTTTATTGGTGATTTGATGGGTATTCAAAAGTCAATGAGCTCTACTGAATGTTCTTGTGGTTTTTCCCCAGCTACCTTATACTGACCATTGGTCCATCCAGTCCCAAAAACTGTACTGGTCCATTGTGCCACACCCCTTAGTGCTCTTTAATTCAGCAATGAAAATACTAATGCCATGAAAGTATTTCTGTAGCCTGCTCTATTCGTTTTTAAATTTTTAAAATATATTTATACTTTGTCACATGGACTAAGGCCCCTGGGGCTGCCCTAGAATTAAGAGTGAAAGTATCCTGGTTAAATGTTGCCTTTACGCTGACTTTGCACTGCTACATGCCACTGTGTTAATTATTTTAACCAGGTTTCTTATAAATGTTTGGAATAATTAATGCCAAACTCAGGATTACTGGCCCATAGTTTCCAGGATCATTCTTGGCTCCTTTCCCAAATGCAGGAATTATTTTCGCACCCTTCAGTCCTCTGGTGCTCCCTTGTCATAAAGGAGCGCTCAGAATTATTCACCCAAGATTTTACTATTTCCCTTGGTATTTCCTTCAGAATGCTGGCATGTAATGCATTTAAGCCTGGTGCTCTGTCAAAGTTAATAGTCATAATTGCCTAATTATCTGCTCTAGTATGATGGTAAAACCTTTTAACATTTCACATTTCCCCAAGGAGAATGTATTGCAGTCTCTGGAATGTTGTCTTCCCCTTCTTTTGGGAACACTTAGGCAAAGAATTCATTTGGCTTTCAGCAAAATGAACCTCCTGCTGTCCCTCAATAGCCTTGCTGTCTCTTTACTTGTCTGCCTGCTTCATGTATAAAGTACATATGTATGTAGATGTATATGCCAAATTAATTCGCCTTGCCTCATTCATCAGTGACTTATCATTACTCACATGAGCGATCTTCTGTTTTATAGCTGTGCAAAAGAGAATTTTCTTTCTCACAGGAAAAGTCATAGATGGGATGACAATCCTGCATTACACAAAACTTTTAGAGTCTCTTAGGAATATATGAAGCTGCCATATACTGACCATTGGTCCACCGAGACCCATACTGGCAGCACCACTTCAGGGCACAAGACAGATAACTTTCATCAACTTTGCTGTCTAGTAGGCCTTAATTGGGATTTCCAGAGTCATAGAATCATAGAATCATAGAGTTGGAAGGGGCCATACAGGCCATCTAGTCCAACCCCCTGTGCAACTCTGTGTCCACTAAAGGGAGTTAAAGAGTTGGGGCTTTCCTTATAAGGAAGAAAAGGTACAGTTTCCCCTGAGGGATCGGAGGGTCTGAAGCTGCAAGGAGAAGTACTCTCACCTCAGAGCACTCCTTTCAATGAAAACTATATATTATTTCAGCTATGAAATGTTCTTACGCTAATTACTGGAAGGGAGGATTTTGTTTATATTACTGTCTGTTATTCTGGATTTCGATTGTTGTTGGGATTACTGAAATAAATGTTATATGTGATTTACCCAGAAGGATTGGAGGGCTTGAAGCTGCAGGGAGAAGTACTCTCACCTCAGAAGCACACCATTACACTAAAACTGTATAATTCTTCATCTAAAATCCTAATATATAGCTATCGGCATCCTGATGCCTTTCATCTTGAGCATTTAAGGACATCAGTGACTTCTGTGAAGAAGACCTCCCCAACACAGAACACAACTGCCAGTTGGCGCATCTTCAAGGGACTACCCAGACAGATGTTATGTATGGTTGGACCCCACTCAATAGACTGGCATAGTTGCCCCAACAACCAGTGGCATCCCTCAACCGTCTAGGCTTAACACAAAGCCAGAAACTGTGTTCATAGTCTGCCAAGACCCAGCTGGGCCAGACTCCATCTTCTCTTCAACTTGTTATTAGCCACAGACTTTACATGACAGCTGCAGCCTGAGACATGTCCTGTCTCTCCCCCCCCCTTGTATTGCTGATCAAGTGGCCAGAAGAATCAAGCTTCCTTTGTTTCCTTTGTTCCTTTGTTTCTCACTCCTGACCCAACCTAAGCCAATCTGCCAGGGGAAATTGCTCCCCCACCCCAACAGCTAGACCTATTAAGACATGATGGTTTCCTTTCTTTGAGATCATTAGCACCCATCTCCGGACCCAGCCAGGCCATTTCCTAACTTCTCACTCCTGGGAAATTCCATCATGCACTCACCTTGCTCCGATCATGACCCCATCATAAGCAAGCATGAACCCATCCTCTCAAAAATATATTAAAACTCTGGCTTTGCTAAGTGCCTCTGATCCAGGATCCATTCATATCACCTTTCATGCTTCTGGGTGGTCATGTTGCCTCTCTGCCTCTCCGCTCTCCAGGACTGGTAAATATACTTACTGCAACCCCCTTTCCCTCTTTGAATTCCTATCCAATTGACTGTCAGTGTCCCTGATATATGTAGTTTATTTCTTTTGATTATTTTCTTACAAATAAAGACTGCTTATTATTTTACTACTAGAGGCAAAGCCTGTTGTATCCAGGAATACAACGGGTGCTGGAGCTTGGCAGTGGGAAGAGGAAGGGGAGGAGTTGTCCAGTCTGTAAGGGCATGGGGTTGAATGTGTGTGGGAATGGGGTTGGATATTATACTGCAAGAGCTGTATAAAGATATCTGTTGTCTGCCTTGAGTTCTAAAGAGTTCAATTACCTCATATACTTTGGCAAACAATCCTTTCACTACATTATCAACCTCTTGCAAGCCATTCCCCACTCTATAAATATACATGTGACACAGGTCAGACAGACTAAGGCCCTGGTTTGCCCAAATACAATAGGCCTGAACTGTTACTTGTTGGTTGTTATTGGATATGTTTAATTATTGTTCCAAATATGATGCCTTATGAAACTGGTTTATAGATATTTCCATAAATGCAGGTGTCACAAGGTTAGATCACACTGTCATAGGTGTGGACTCTCTCCATCTTTAATTAAAAAGAACATATTAATTTGATATTGCTGCTTAAACTGAATATATGTTCTGCAAGTAAATTATGGTTACTCTGAGCCTATCCTATCACATTGCAAATGTAATTCCTCATTCTGTTAATGAAGCTTTGCTCAGTGATTTACACCTAAGCAGTGGTGACATAAAACAAGCAACTGGAGCATGCTCACATTCACAAATTATTCACAAGAATTTATAGTACTGATAAGTCTAGTTGGCTTCCAAATTTCAGCAAAACTGATATGAAATGTGCACATTTAAGTCTGCATACCATTGGGTGAATTATCATATACTCATTTCCAAATGAGCACTCAATTTGGCCAATTCTACATGGCCACAAAAGGCTGGGGTGGCATCCATATGGACCTGAGACTAATCCCTGGGTCCATATGACATTGCCATCAGGCCATCACCTTCCCAAGCCTGGTGCAGATTGGGCCCCAGAACAAATTCTTCCATGTTCCCTTTTGGCACTGTGGGGGCCAATGGGGCCTGTCTCACAGCAAGTCTGTTTGGACAAGAAGAGCTGGGCCTTCCAGGCCTGTTCCTCCCTATCCTATGGAAGCTTGCAGGGGGCAAATACTGCCCTGAACAGCTTCGTACCACTTCATGGTGCCACAGGGCAGACCAGGGCAGTTTAGTTTTCATTTACAAAAAGGTGGGATTGCATTCCGCACAATCCCACTTTCCAGTAAAATAACCCTCTTATGTGGTAGAACCTTGCTGCCGCCATGGTGTTTCCTGGGTGGATGCATTTTGGCACCAGAGAATATCCAGTGCTGAAATGCGTCCCCTATGGGGACACAGCGCTTTGCAGAGCATGTAGTTCCATAGCAGCACACCATTGGCAGCCTGGAGTTGCACTGCTGTGGAATTGGCCTTTTTCTTGCTTTTTGAAAACAGGTAGCAACTGATGGCAGATCCCTTGCCCAGAATACAAACACGTTTCCTCCAACCATGCATCGCAACCAGCTTAATCTGCCAAACATACCTTTAAAAAAAAAGTTGTGGCTACAAATATATTTTCTTGGGAATATTCTCTATCACCATTCAGTCACACACCTTTATTCCACTATAGCTTCAAGCTGAGAAACAGCTACAGAAGACTTAGTGTGCGATGGTATAGGAGTGGAAAGCCAATCCTGCTTTCTCACAGTTCTGAAGTTAAGTGGACTGAAGTTAAGTTGACACTATCAGACCGTTTTGTGATATTGGCATGGATTATCCCTGCAGATGGCACCTGGTATTCTCCCATCATAATCCCTGGTTTCATGGTATACTTGCTAAAGGGCTGGTTAAGACTGCAGACTGCAGGCGTTCACCTAAATCTACATAGGGAGGCACTGCAATTGTTCGTACATGGATTCTTATTTGGCTTCTGCCGCAATGACCTTGCACAGGAGGACAACTTTCTCCCCCCTAAAATAGACTAAATCTGCTGATGGCACAGAATGGAGAGGTAGTAAATACAGAGGAACAGAGCAAACAAAGTAATAATGATTGGGATAGAATTAAGCTTAGGGGATGCTAAGTAGTTTATGCAATTCCATGCAAAGAAATAAAAGGTAATGAGATGAGGGACCAAAAATAATCCTACAGCCTGTCTAAATTAACGTACAATAATGAATAGGGATATGAAAAAGGAAGCAAAGATTTGGTGTGTTAAAACAATTTAATGTCTGCTCTGCAGTTGTTAAGCAGCAAAGTTTTGCAGTCACAAAGGATAAAGAGGTGAGAACCAAAACAGAATAGAGCTGTGTTTGAATGGCTTGCTGGAATTCTCTCTGATGCCCCAAATATCCCCAAATTCCCATAAATAGAGAACTATTACTAGAGGTAGCAGCTTGAGATGCAACATTTCCCCAATGTGTTTGTGTATTTTTTACTGCATGACTTTTGTTTTAGCTTGGGAAGAATTTGAAGTAGTAGGATCAGAACTCTGTCACCTCGTTCCCACTTGATTCTACTTTGGTTATCAGGTGATGAAAATCCTTGTGTGAAATGAAAGCTATCTGGCCATTTGCCAAAGCTTTCAATAGTCAGGACTGTAATTTCAGCATAACTTTTTCATTCTAGTCCTTATCCTCCTGTCCATTTGCATCCAATATCCACTTCCTTTTTTCCAACAGAAAAATTATCTACCTACTGTACAGCTCACATTTCTTTCTAGCATACTACCTGAAGCTACTTAAATAGCCACTTTTAACAATGAACTGGGGATCCATTGTATGGAATCAAGTATGGGAAAAAAACTTTTACTTAAATGCCAAAGATCCTCGCTATCCTTTGCATCTTCATATCCATTGTACTGCAGGGTCACACTGTATCATACCTTCCAGTATTTCACAGTAGAAAATAGGGGCATGCTTTTAGCACGCCAGTTATCAGCCTATCTGTATATATGAGAGCTAATGGGGCTTGGTTTTCCCTTGAGTAGCCTCAGCAGAGAAGGAACATCAGGATTGGAGCAGCAGTGCAAGATGGAAGTACTACCCTCATGCCCAAACTGCCATCTTTGCAATGGCTGTTGCCTCCTTGCCTCATTAGCTACCACCATCATTCCCTCTAAACTGTTCACCTGAGTGGCCACTCATTAACACAGGAAGCCTGACTCAATAGCTTGCTAAAGTCTGGAGCTGCATAGTGTCTGGCACTGTCCATTGCTCATTTTAAGAATACAGCAGTTATATTCTGCTCAGGATGTGAACTGTTCTGCTAAGTAAGGGGAACAAATAGTGGGAACATTGCCTACCACATCAATATGTTCTGACCCTAGCTTCTATGCTGCGGCAGGATTTCAGTGTCGGGTTGGCTGTTGATCTGTTGTGGGCTACAGAGCCATTTGGATGTTCCATGTATGTTTATTAAAGGCAATATGCCTCTACCCACCCACTCAGAGACTGAACTCTCAGAAGCCCTGAAGAGGGAATTGAACTCTAAGCCAGAGCTTTTAACAAGGCATCTATCTATAGGCAAAACAAGGGATGTAACACAATGATTTCCTAGGGACTAGTAAATGGGGACAGTATGAGGTACATAGGAACTGTGGTAAAATATGATGACATGTTATATTAATTTCTGCAGTTCTTTTACCCACAGTTTTACTGTAATATAAACTGCCTGCTTTTGACTGACTAGTGGGCCAGAAAGGAGAGGATTGCTTATTCCTTTCTTTGCCAACTTTTCTGTTCAAAACTGGCTGTACTTACAAGGCTGGAAAAGACAGACGACACTCATGCATATTTTGTCCTCCTAAACCTCATCACGGTTTGCAATCTTAAACGGCTTATGGCTGCAAGGGAATGGCTGCCACCAATTTTCCATGTATTATGAAAGACACACAGAACTGCTTTGCATTTTTTAAAAAGTTGTGAAAAGGAATTGCAGAACCATGTTTAATGTAGCTTAGCTTTCAGGGAGACACACAAAATTATCTCTAAGTATCTTTACACTTCTCAGGATTTGTGTCAAAAGCAATCTTAAGGAAGACAAAGCAATTTTTGTGCTAATGGCATCTTTCCGTATCTCATGGCCTTGAGATGGATTCCTGGACAAAAATGTTCTCGAGCCATTTGCATGATACAAAAAACGATAGATTTGCCAAAAGTGACTGATCTTTTCAGCAGAGGGATGTCTATGGGAGGGAGGGTGAGTCAGCAGCCAGTGACAAAAGCCCAACCAAGGGAAGCCTTAATTCCTTGTTTTTCAGACACAAGAACCCTGGATGGTACAGCAAATTCTCTTTTCCTTACTCACCATTTCTAGACCCAATTTATCTCTGATAAACTTATGATCCTAAATTTGGTTTCATGCCAGGATATCTTGTGGAGGAATTCAAACTGAGGCTCCACATACCACCAGATCTACAATATGTCCTCAATACAAATCTTGTTGTCCCCATTTAATTTTAATCCTTTGTTTTAATCCAACTTCTAGGCCCTTACTCAATTCATTATTTCTTATTCACTTGCAGTTCCCTGGAATTCTTGAATCATTAGTTCTAGTTCTACTAAATAATGGTTTGTGTGTGCTTGCATGCACTATGAATGCTTCTTTTTCTTTTTGCAACCACTTTTCTTTATATTTTCACAATTCATTTTATTGTAATCTCACAATCCTTTTTATCCAAAAATATCTTTGTTTGAGTACTGCCACTCTTAGGTCAACAATGGGGAAATTACAAGGTGATATTGCTTAACTTGAGTTAATTCACTAATATTCACAAATTACTCTCCCCCATTGACATTTACAGATAGCATTCTTGATTGAATTTAAAACGATAAGTGTTGCATTTTGATGTCTCTAGTTTACAATTAAAAAAAAACATTCCCCAAAGTCATGTTTTTTCTGAACACTTTGAAAATAAAAGGACCTAGAAGAACCGATGAAAGAAGGAAGCACTTGAAGGGCTGTCACCAAATGTCTTATCTGCAAAAGAAATTCAAAAGGGTTGTCTTTACATGTTTGATTTCTACTATTGGTTCTAATGAAAGGATGGTTTACTAAAAAGTGTCTCCATTTGACTTCTGTGCACAAGCATTCAATGATGCTTGCATGTTTAACAGAATGCATGCAGTTTAAGAATACTGGATACTGGACTGGATCATGTATAGGGGTCCAGCTATTAAAGGTAGTTTTAGTTTGATTTTGTGAGATCCTAAAAGCAGCTGTGCTTTGTTATGATTGCTTAGATCCCAACAGTGATTTACTTCTTAAGATTATATATTTATCTCTTATGTGTCAAAAGTCTACTCCCTGACGAATTCACAACTGTGTTTTTGTATTTAATGTAAAAGCGTGGTAGCACCACATTGATGATTGTCAGCAGTCACTATTTATCATCTGTCAAAAGTTTTCCCCTTGGGAAGATAGAAAATCAAATGGATTCTGGCTGTATTTCTTTATTTTCTCTCTCTTCCCCCTTTCTCAAGTTGCTTAAAGAAATCTTGCATGACACAAGGCTAAAAAGAATGGCAAAGCTTCTCCTGACAACGAAGTCAGCATTTATAGAAATAGGTGATTTTATGCACATAACAGAGGAAGTGTCAATCATCTTAGAAAAGCAGCATATTCACAAATGCCATGTCAGCTCTTCCATCTGAACTTGGGACCCTCCCTGATTTGTTAGTCTTGTTATCTCCAAAATTACCTACAATAGAAATATATGAGTGAAAAAATTGGAAAAGTATTGTTTTGCTGCATAGAGGAAAAAACAGGGCTGCTCTCCAGAGTCAGCTGATTTCTTTTACTACATGAGCATGCAAGACTTAACTTCCATTCACAAACTCACTAAGAAATTTCAGTCATCTTATACAACTTCAGCCATCTTTAAAGTTATTCAAACAAAACTAGCCATGAGGGGACAGCTTCCAAAAATCCCTTCAAGTTGTATCTGGCGGAAGAACTGACAGAAGCAGTTGGTGAGGTGGCCATTTCTCTTTTTCAAGCAATTTGCCCTAAAACTTCTCACTAAGGCCTGGAAAACTTCTCATTGTACTCTCCCCCCCTCCCCCCAGCAATTTTAAAGAAACCATTCTATGGACTACTAGGGGAAGGGAAGGCTCGAAAATATCAGCTCTCTCAAGTCTTGAGCATTTCTACTGAAGTCAACCTTTCAAATTTCACTTCAGTGAAATCCAGAGCAAATTCAGGGAAATACAGAACCTCTCACTTTGCCTTGAGGACTGTATCTAACTCCCTTTAACATTTGTCATTTATTTCCTTCAATGTTTCTTTAGGTAAAATTTGGGGGGGGGCAGCCCTACAGGTATGTGAAGATCTGCTTAATGACACATTTGAGGGCTGAAAGGGAACAAGTAGAAACGCCACGCAGTACAGACGATGCAGCTCCGCTAAGAACAATGCAATGAATGGAGTAATGAATAATGAACTGCTTTTCCCTAGCAGTACATCCAGAGGACTTTGGGGCTAATGAACACTTTTTCAAACTGCCAGGCTCTGCATTCCAGGTGTGCAAGCTGCTTCAGCCCATAATAAAGTATTCATCTGGTTAACATGGCTCACAGCAAAGGGAAAGACATATAGCTGCCAGGCCCCTACTGCTAAGAACTTTTTGTGTTCCTCCTTAGATTCCAGAATAGTAAATATTATAAATTCAGGTGATTTCCACATGTTGATGAAAGTGTGTGATTTCCCTGTTGCTGGTATGGCTGCTGCTGATTTGCAGTAGCACGGCAGCGTCCGAATCAGCCATGACAGGCTAACGCAACTAGTGCCTCACCGCAGGGGGGGAGGCACAGGTGCTGGTGCGTAACTCAGCGCACACACGCAGGCACCTGCACCTCCCCCCCCACCGTGGCGCAACACTGGCTGCGTCAGCCTGGAGTGGCCAATTCGGATGCTGCCGCACACAACCCTAGTAGCAATAGTGCTTCCATGTGTCAGATGTCCCTGAGGTTTCATTGCCTCAGTCCCTAGCAGCACACACCCAGCCCACTGAGGCATTTAATTTTTTAAAACTGATGCTAGAATATTGTTATATCAATATAATGTAACACCGATATATTTGTGTGAGTGTGTGGGGGGAGGGGGTTGATTTGAATCACCAGCCTTCAGTTTTCAAAAAGGTACATCTCTAGTACCTCTGTTGCCTTTCCCCCTTATACTTCCACAATAGAAGGGACCAGAGACTTACTTTTAAAAATGAAAGCTAGGATTCAAAGAACTTGGTATAAAATGAAACAGGGGAAAAAAAGAAATATGGTAAAGAGAAAACATGACCTGTTAACCAATGCAGAACATGGAATTACATTAGTAGAAACATAACACCTTTTCCAGGGACAATCTGTAAATCTATTTACATAATAAAAAGACTCTCCTGAACAATTCCATTTTACATATATTGATAGAACAATATTTTAGTGCCGATTTTTTTTATTAAAATAAGAAACCTCCCCGGAGGCAGGGGGAGGAAAAGGCCACTGTAGGAGACAAGGTTAGGGAAAAGAATTGCCACGTGGGCAGGATAATCTAAGTGCTGTCACTCAGCAGCCACCCAGACTTTTGGTGACTTTTGCCAAAATGTCAGAGCAAACCACATTTGAGAAAAAGCACAGAAAATCCACAGAACCCCCAGGTGGTGTACATGCTCACCAAGATGCTGTGGGAAGCACCCAAACCCCTCTTTTCCCCAAAGCATTGAACCTGTAGAGATCACCTTAATCTTTTTCAGGACTTTCACCCCAGCTTCCCATTTTATGTAGCAGATACATTTGAATGTTCACAACATCCAAATGGGAGAAGCATTTCAATAATCAGGAAGTCGTGGCATGTGCCCACCATATGTCTCAGTATGTTTGCTTTCCTTTAAACAATTACCGCATTTACTGCGAGATGTTCAGTTGACATCCAGCAAGCCTGTATCTTGAGTAAAATATCAAACATCCCCAATAATCTCCATCAAATGATTATACCCATTGATCTCCAACAAAATAGCACAGAAGCATTCCACAGTAAGGTGAAGAAATAGCAAGGAAAAGCAAGTAGGGGTTTTGTTGTGGACTTTTCACTCAGCTGCTGACCGCCAAGAGTGAGGCAACAGTGCTGGAGGTTGGAGAGTGTCAGAGAAGGAACCTCCTTGTCCATCTATCTGTTGCTTCATACTATTTGTTTCTCTTAATCCTCACTGATCAGAAACTGAGGTGGAAGTTTGGGGAGGGCAGCTGAGGCAGTGACACTAGAAACAGGCAGGTGGGTGAAATGAAGACTTGGTTACCTGCTCATCAGCTCCTGTCAGTGTGGGTATTGCATTAGCAGCTCCTTCCTTCCTACCTGCAGCTTAAGTGGTGGCTGTGGGGGACAGTGGTATTGGTTCCCCCTCCTCCCCTGCCCACCTAACCATCCCCCCTTCCTCCTCCGTGTCTTTTGCCAGGGAGAAGGAGGCAACGGCTCCTGACTTCTCTCCTCCACCACTCACTGAACTGGCAGGCTAAGGAAGAAGAGTTGGTTCTTATATGCCACTTTTCTCTACCTGAAGGAATCTCCAAAGCAGCTTACAATCACCTTCTCTTTCCTCTTTCCAACAGACACCCTGTGAGGTGGGTGAGGCTGAGAGAGCCCTGATATTACTGCTCGGTCAGAACAGCTTTATCAGCGCTGTGGGGAGCCCAAGGTCACCCAGCTGGCTGCATGTGGGGGAGTGCAGAATCGAACCTGGCATGCCAGATTAGAAGGCACTCCTAACAACTACACCAAGATGGCTCTCCAAAAGGGTGGGGCATTGACTCCTAGCTCCTTCATACCTACTGGCAGCACTGCCATTATGTCCATGGGTCTTGTTATTCCTCCTAGCCCACCTTTGTGCTGGCTTCCCCAACTCCTCTTCCCTTAATTCACCAGGGGCAGTGACAATGTTGATAGCAATGTTGAAAGAATGGTGGTTCTAGTGTTATGGGGAGACAGCTGTGTTGGGTCAGGGGGCAGAAACATGGGAGCCATGCCAGGTTGGGGGTGGCTGTGATGACTGTGAAAGGATGACAGTTGCAGCTTTCCTCCCACTCCCAGGCAGCTTGAAATGCCCACCTGAAATGCTGCTCCTGCCTGTCTACAGGCTCCCCCTTACTGGTCCAGGAGCAAAATGCTGTCTGCACATACACAGGCAATGCTCCTAGGCTTGTGGGATTTACACATTCCTCCATTTCCCAGGTTTTTAGATTTTTCTGCATACCTGAGGGAGCCTCCAAGTTTGGAGAAAAATCTACTTTATGTCAGTTTAGCATCAATGCATGGATTTAAATTGAATCCATGCATTGATTGAATCTATTAGATTGAATCTATTAGAACAGAAGGAGTTATTTCTGGTCTGGATCCCACCGCTTCATTCTATTACTTCCTCCCCCCCCCATACTTCCCTTGGAAGGCATCTTTCACAAATACAATAGATTTTTGTATCAGTGGAAAGTGTCTAGTGCTAGAGCAACATGTGGGTACTGATGGAACAAGACTGGGGAACACATGTTGTTGTCTGCTGTGAGGTGTTATCGGGAAAGTAATTGGATTCCTGTTATTGTAATGAAATAGACAGAAAATTGTGTTTCCCTTTTCTCGCTCAGCTAATGGGATAAAAATAATCGGAGTACACTTGTGTATCTATCCACTGTGCTTGTGATTTTTGTGTGTTGCTTTAAGAGATTATATTTAAAAGACAAAGGTGAACAAGAGTTGTCATCCTGTACTATTTGTCTGCTTCTTTTTTATTTCTTTTAAAAACACTAGAGTCTAAAATAAATATTGAGAAAAGCATAATCTGTGTCTGTTAAACATTATGCTGTTCAGGCAGTCTGGGGATGTGAGATTCATTATGTCTTTGCAATTGCAGAACCCAATCAAAAAGCTCTTGAGAGAGTGACTGATGGATGGGAGACAAAAGCGTTGAATGCAATGTGGATTTGTTAGGTAACTGCATTATGAACAGGTGGCCCTTTTGTTCAGCCTTCTATCTGGAAGTGATCAAAAATCTGCTTCATGCCTAAAATGCTGTTTGAATGATGGCTCAAATGAGAATACCGTTAGACGGCAAACTGTAAGTAAAAATTTGGACCCCAAGCTTTCCTTGCTGCCTGCCTTCTTGAATAACTTTGGGTCATATTAGGGATTGCTTTAATTTAGTTGAAAGCAATTCAGAATGTGATAGGTGCTTTTGTTTCACCTCTGCTTCCAAAACACATTGTCATTTCCCAGAGGTTTGTGAAGTGCCAGGGATAAAACGGAATCAAAGGTTTAAAATACAGTTAGTTTCACATTATATTGTAAGCTAAAGAATCTGGTTTTGTTTCAGCTCTTCAGAGTCATGCAGTGATTACCGGTCAAGTGCACAGGATATAAAGTTCCTGATACAGAGGTTCCTTCTAAAAAAAAAAATATATCCTTTGGCTTAGATCTGGGTTCCTACTTTCTTTGAAGCTGATTATAAAAATCTGGTGTATGACAAATGTCCAGATAATGAGATACTTTAACGATGCCTTCATTTCCAAAAATGGCCCTGTCATCCTGTACTGCATTCTTCTTCTACAGAAATAATACTTATATTTATCCATCATTTTAAAGAGCAAAGAATCACTTATGAAGTCAGCTTAGTTTCACTAAGCCTAAAACTAACCAGTCTAATTAAATATTCTCAGAGAGAAAGGATTATAGTAATGATGTAGATCTACTGAAGACTTTAGCAAGTGAATTGGTACAGATGTTGGAACTGGAGGGCCAAACTTGTTCTGGAATATTTGCTCTTAATTCCTTGCTTCAAATTAGTAACAAATGCTGTGATAACCTCAGGCATAATGCCTCTTTCCTCCAACCTCTGCTTCTGTCTCCTCTATTGTCTCCACTTATGCTTCTGTTTTCCCTCTTTCTTCCAGATGTCCTCCTCTCCTTTTCCTTACACTTCCATTGGGCCCTACAAAAGATTTTCTGCATGCTTCTAACTCTATCTTGCTGCTTATCCTGTTTTGCTTTTGCTGCATCCATGTTTACTTCTGGGAACCTAAAACAGGAAGAAAAGCTGAAGGTAGCATATAGATGAGCCACATATTATTTGTCTTATGCTATCACAATAGTACATACAAAAGACTATATAAAACAACATTGAAATTCCCAGGTTGAAGGTTCAATTTAAAATCTCATTTGCCATATTGCTAAAATGCTTTCCAGAATAGTAACTCCCTAAAAGGTGGTTCAGTTCCAGGCTTACAGGAGGTTACTTCCTTAAATAACCTCCTAGAAGTTAGACATGCTAAGACTAGGCAGACTTTCACAGGGAAACTGCCACCACTTGATCTTGTTGATAATGGTGTTAACATCTAGAAGGCCTTTTATGAGATGTATGTATGTCACTTCAGGGTTTTAAAGATCAAAATTCAGTTTTATCCGAACTTGGAAACTAAAGTTGCCATATTCTAAACTGAAGTGCAATTTTGGGTCCAACATGCAAAAGTGCATTGCAGTAATACAAATGAGCAATTACTAAACATGGCAAGCAGATTTTCCGAAGCTTCAGATCACAAACATCTTATCACTACTTAAATCTTTGAAGCTTCCAGAATGACTTGAAATTACTTAGGGCAAAGAGAAATTTGGTCTAGATATATAGTTGTTTTGGAAGAAAAAGCCCTTAAGATCTGGGCAGGAAGAGTGGCTTAAAACTCAATGCAAGAGCTAGTGACTATGGTTCAGGAATGATGGGTAAATGGTCTGGAAAAATGTAGAGAAGAGTACAGTATGTAAACTCTTAAACTCATATCTAAAGTAGAGAACAAGAATACTTGTGCAAAGGTTAGATTAGGTGGGTACACAGATTTCTCATTTATTCTGCCAAAATACAGCATTTATTAGGACCCATAACAAATCTCAAAACAGTAAGCTAGGCCCCCAGTTTCACAGATCTTTCATTCAGATGTGACCATCTAGAGCTTGGAAAATGTAGGGGCAAGCACATCTGGCCCAGAGGTGAGATACTAGGATACTAGTTGAGAGGAGCACCTACCCTTGGCCAGCCTCCGCAACCTGATCATACTGCCAAAAGATGGTTGGGGGCTTGAGAGTGAGGGTAGCAAGTAAAAGAAATGGTGTGGGTGCCACGGAGAGGAGATGGAGTTGAGGCCAGTCTGAAGGAAGAGGCTGTGCCAGGTTGGGGTGAGCCAAATACACTGCAGTAGCCAGCAGACCCTGGCTGAACAGCAGAGGGTCAGGGAGTTACTGAAGAACAATGCCCCTACCTGAGGATTGGGAGACCCTAGGAGGAAACACAGGGAACAGGCTCTAGAGAATGGATAGAAGGCCAAATGAGAGTCTCCAAGCCCAACAGAAGGCAATGGGACATGTGGGAAAAAATGCATTGGGTCCTAGAACAGTCTAACTTCTGACAGTAACTGGGTCATTGATAAGGGCTCCTGGAAGTTGGATTGCACAGAAGTATGAAGAGCAGCATGTTTAATTAGCACAGCCAAATGCCTAGGAGGATCTCCAAGGGGCCTGACCCCTGTAGAGTGATCTGGTATTCTCACTGAGTGTGTGAGTGAAAATATCAGGTATGAGGTTAAGCAGAAATAAAGGCTGGGGAAAATGTTGCTGATAGAAAATAATATTTGGTACTAGAAATTAAGCGGTGGCGGAGCACCCCCCCAGGCGAGGGGCAGAGGGGATGTGAGGGCATGGGTCTGCATACCTCCCATTGCTGAGGCATCCTCCCGCTGCCACCTCCACCCGCTGCTGCCTCGAGCAGACTGCTCATGGTGGGCGGCCGGCTGGCGCGGTGGTCAGCGTCGTAATGGCGGTGTGGGTGGAAGGCGGCAGTTTGGGGGGTGGGAGGCGTGAAGTGCCTCCTGACTGGTCAGTTTGGTGCAAGGGTCTGATTGGCGGAGGGCCCAATCCGCAGGTTCTTTGCACCTGCGGATTGGGCCCTCCGTTTGCCATTCCAGGGGGAAGGTGCCAATGGCTACCTTTCCTCATCCCGGACAGGGCCGTCCGCCAGGGTCCTTACTGTTTTATTTATACCACTCCCACAGAGCGGTTTAAGATGCTTGGGCACAATCTGTGTTCTGCATTCAGTTTTGAGGGTGGCAACTACTACCCTGCATGACTATTTTAAAACTGAAACAAAACTGACTTCATGCTGTAAACAAGTAACAAAAGTTGGCCAGATTTTTTATTCACTCTTATTTTGTTTAGCTTCAGGCCTAATGAAAACTTCGATGAAGTATAACAGTTAGCCTCATTGTTTTATTAATTAATAAAATGATGGTACTTGTTTGTCTAACTGGCCAACGTAGCTGTCCTTAATTTTTTGAGATTCATGTTTAATTGTCTCTGACAGAAGATGATAGCTGTGATACAGAAACGTGTGCGATGTTTTCTAAGGATTTTCCTTTGGATGGTTGTAAAACTCTTAAGCCAAGGGCAGAATGGGTTGACTTAAAAAAAATCTTCCTATGTTACCTTCTTCCATTAGAGTCTACCATATCCATTTCTTTCCCCACCATAGACATTTTCTCATGAATTCATAGGTGCAGACTGCTTGCAAGGGAGACAATTTCATGCTACTTCAGTCTGTGTAAAATTTCCAACTAGACACTTTGTCATAGTGAAATGTGGGGGAGCATAGTGAACATTGACAGTCATGGATTTTTCATTCTTGAGGATGGCCCTTCTTAATTTGATGACAGTCCACTGACTGATACTGTCAATATCAATGACACAAGCCATCTCTCCTCATTTTTCAAAGCTATAGCAGGGCAGAAGCAGCAGCAAATCCAAGAAAGCACAAATTCCGATCTATAAATGTGTTGCTCGGATGGACACTCAGAGAAATTAAATGAAATCAGTCTTCACAAATCTCTCAGCACACCTTTTCTAGCACTATTATTATTGTGACACATAACATAAAATACTACATCTCCAAAGAAATAATATTTACAAGTTGTTGGAGACGTTTAACAGAGCAATAAAGTTGATATGGAATTACAAAGATTTTATGAACAAACTCTGAATCAACTGATTATAGGCAAAGGATACCAAGGCTAAAGGTGGAACATTACAGCATTTATCTTACCTAAGACTGCCAAAGGAAGGAAGAAATGTGGGCCTACCCTGTCCATTAAAAGAAGTACAATAGCAAAGGGGTTTTACCTTAACAAACAATTAAAGAAGCAGCTGGACACTGAAATATGTTAGGTAATAGGATTATTATGTTGTGGTGCTGGGAATTCCTGATCTGACTATGGCCATTGGTGTATGGAGTTCCTCAGGGTTTGAGCTTATCTTCATGCTATTTAATCTATGTGAAGACACTGGGAGAGATCATCATAAGATCTGAGCTATTGTTTCACCAGTTTATAGATGACATCCAATTCTACATTTCTTTCCCTAATTCCAAGGATGTTGCTGATATTTGAACCAATTCTTGGAGTTAGTGTTGTGCTGGATGAGCGTGAGCAAGCTAAAAATTAATCCTGGCATGACAGATGTTCTCTGGATTAGTAGAAAGGCAGCCATGGGTCTTGAGAGCTCTGCTGTTTTGAATGGGAGGCTTTGTGCCAGGCTTTAGCACACAGGAGGCTCCATGCCGGTCTGCCATCTCATGTTTGAGCTGAGGCAGGATTTCCCACCTCTTCCCGCTCCTGCATGAGGAAGCATTTGGCCCACTGCTCCTCTTCCACCATGGATTTGTGCTCCCACTTGGCAGCCAAGGAGGCAAGGGCAGCATTGGCCTTTTGTTTAAGAATGTTTTGTTTAAAAATGCTTCATTCTTAAATGAGAAAAAAATGCCCCTGGTGGCTCCACCATGCTCCACAGCATGGCGGAGCCACCAGGAGCATCTTTTTGTCCCTTCCAGAACATGGAACCCAGGTGAGGTTGGGGAAGAGACAAGCCAAGATGGCCTGACTCTTCCCTTCCAGATGGCCCTGGCCCGACACAGGCAAAAAAGGGAATGCGGATTCTGTGTTCCCTTGCCACAGTGCAAACGAGGGATTGGGTCAGGCCAGGACTGGGATGGCCCCAGTCTGGCACTGAAATCATGCAGAACCTGGAATTTGAGAGAGAGAGAGAGAGAGAGAGAGAGAGAGAGAGAGAGAGAGAGAGAGAGAGAGAGAGAGAGAGAGAGAGCGCTAGCAGTCTGACTCATCTCCTGTTAAACTGCAGGGTGAGCAAGGACAGATAGAAGCATGTAAAGTCTAGTCTAATATCCCCTAGTTGCTCTGACCAGTAAATAGTCTGACCTGGAAGCATTCATAAGGGTTAGGGCATACCACATGAGCCACTCTGGCCTTTTGTGGTTAAGAGGTTTCCCTGATAGTCTGGTGGTTTTTTTGTAATTTCCTCCCATTGCTAAGCCTTGTCACCAGACCACAACACCATCTTACCTTGTTGCCTTTATCACCAGCTACAAAGGAGTTCTTAAAAATATCCCATTTATCAGTAACGCTGGCTCCAGTTCTGTGTAGCCCTGGGAAAGATACACTCAGTGGGCAGACTTTGCACTAGCATGCACTTGAGGAAACAGGCAATTATGGCTACCATTCCTCTTCCTTATGCTGACTGCTTGCTCTACCAATTACCTGTTTTCTCCTACAAGAAAGGGGGTTCTGGTAGTTGGCAGTAGACATTTTGATATGGCACAAGTCCCGATATGGCCTACTGTCCTCCTGACACTGGTATTGTTGGTCAACTATCCATTTTTAGGACATATGAATACTATGTTCACAAAATAAATGACTTGATTTATTAGATTTGATATATCAAATCATCCCTCTTAGCAGAGCCTTCTAGGATGGTGTACAACAATTTAAAACCAAGAATACAATAACAGTAAATCTGGTCACTTCCAGATTAGACTTCTGTAACTCACTGTACGCGTGCCTGCCCTTGTCTTTGATCCAGAAGTTACAGCTGGTACAAAATGAGGCTGCCAAGGTCCTCACTGAAACATCATGGAGGGCCCATATTCAGCCGGTGCTTCGATATCTGCATTGGTTACCAGTTTGTTTCTGGATCAAGTTGAAAGTCTTGTTTTTGACCTTTAAGGCTATACTCAATATGGCCCCCCCCACAGGGTTCTTCGCTCTGCGGGTATGAACTTACTGGTAGTTCCGGCCCCTCAGGATGCTTGTCTGGCCTCGACTCGGACCAGGGCCTTTTCGGTCCTGGCCCCAAACTGGTGGAATGAGCTCCCAGAAGAGCTGAGGGCCCTGTCGGAGTTGTCAACTTTCTGAGGACAGGGCAGGGCCTGCTATTCAATGTGAGATCCCCCGTGTCCTTCTGTCCATCTGATAATAAATAGATCTGTCTCCCCATTCCCACCAGTAAGACAGTCAGAAGGCTGGCCCTGGCTGGTCAAGAGTGTGAGTTTAGTTTTTTCGCTTGTCGTCTTGTCACCTTAAGAAATTGTAATTACAGGTTTTTATGGGTTTTATATGAGCCTCTTGTGGCACAGAGTGGTAAGGCAGCCGTCTGAAAGCTTTGCCCATGAGGCTGGGAGTTCAATCCCAGCAGCCGGCTCAAGGTTGACTCAGCCTTCCATCCTTCCGAGGTCGGTAAAATGAGTACCCAGCTTGCTGGGGGGTAAACGGTCATGACTGGGGAAGGCACTGGCAAACCACCCCGTATTGAGTCTGCCATGAAAACGCTAGAGGGCATCACCCCAAGGGTCAGACATGACTCAGTGCTTGCACAGGGGATACCTTTACCTTTACCTTTATGGGTTTTATTGTGTTTTTTTAGCCTCTTATGGTGCAGAGTGGTAAGGCATCAGACTTGCAGTCTGAAGCTCTGCCCATGAGTCTGGTTCAATCCCAGCAGCCAGCTCAAGGTTGACTCAGCCTTCCAACCTTCTGAGGTCGGTAAAATGAGTACCCAGCTTGCTGGGGGGTAAACGGTAATGACTGGGGAAGGCACTGGCAAACCACGATGTACTGAATCTGCCATGAAAACGCTAGATGGCATTACCCCAAGGGTCAGACATGACCCAGTGCTTGCACAGGGGATACCTTTACCTTTACCTTTATTGCGTTTTTATTCTTTTATTATGTGAACTGCCGTGAGCCCAATCAGGAATGGTGGTATAGTAATTTAAATAATGAATTAAATGAATAAATAAATAAAAAACATCTATAACAGCAGTTGACATCCTTTATATCTTAAGACCTATCAGAAATACACATCTCATCCAGAGTGTTACTAGAGAGAAGGAGCTTCACCTAGATTTTCCTTGTGACCCAGGCTCAATCAAATGCCTCCATCTTTCACGCCCTGCAGAACTCAATGAGCTCCAGCAGGGTCCACGTCTCTTCTGGCAGCTCATTCCACCAGGTGGGAGACAGGACCGAAAAGGCCCTGGTGCTGGCTGAGGCCAGGTGATCCTCTCTTGGGACAGGGACTACTAGCCTGTTAGAACTGGCAGATTATAATGTTCTTCAAAGGACATATTCAGAGAGGCCCCTCAGATATGCTAGGCCAAGACTGCAAATGTCCTTAAAGGTCAAAACCAGCACCTTGAATCTAATCTGGTACTCTATTAGGATTCAATTCAGCTGTCTGAGCACAGGGTGGATATCAGCCCTCCACAGTGTTCTGGTGAGGACTCTGGAAGCTGCATTTTGGGCCACTTGTAACATCTGGAGTAAGGACAAGGTAAGGACTGCATAGAGCAAGTTACAGAACGCTAATCTGCCAGTGATATATATATCCTACTCGTTCTAAAGATACAAAAAGCCTAGTCTTGTGGATCTTTGACGCCTGATTGAAAGCAAGGGAGGGATGACGTTACTTGGCTCTTTTAGTAGCAGATTTATATTTAATATGTTTATATGTAAATATTTTCATTAATGTTACCCTAATTGACCTATGTTCAATGTTCCACCAAATGGTACAATTTGCACAATTTGCCAAAATGTCTTTGAAATTCAGGTGGCCATCTAGTTCTGTCATGACAACTCAAATGGCTGCTCTTACTATAGTCATCATGCAGAAATGCCAAGTTTCAGGTGATCAATATAATTTATTATATCCCTAGAGGCAAAACCCATTGCACCTAGGAAGGCAACAAGCGCTAGCACACAGGCCTGCGCTCTGGCCTTCTTGGGTGCCTTTCATCTGAGCTCAGTTTCTCGGTCCATCAAAATCTGTATTGGAGTTATGCACAAATTATTAACATTTTATAGCAAAAATGTATAAAGTATTGCTGAAATATGATACAGAGGAGGAACAGGGGAACGTATGATAAAGTGACACAGGAATTTTGGTCATAATATACAGTTTGAACTATGGGGAAAAATGTAGTTGAAGGGGATTGAATTTACACCATGTTTCAATCTTAAGGATAATTTTTATAGGATGATGGATAGGTGGTATATGACACCGAATAGACTGCGTAAAAGGTATAAAAATGTTCCAAATAAATGTTGGAAATGTGAACATTTATGAGATATATTTTATCATATGTGATGGACTTTCTCTAAAGCAAATAAATTTTGGATACAAATACATGCATATTTAAAGATTAACTTTGAAATGAAACCAGACATTTTTAAATAGTTTTTACAGAAGCTTAGACAAGAACCATGGAATTTTTTCTTATATATGACTAGAAATAAAGCCCATTTTATTTTGTAATAAAATGGGCACTAGGAGCCGGTCTTCTCTTGGCCCCGGGAGCGGCCTTTCCCCACCCTCCCCAAAGGGCAAAACCGGCATTCTCTCGCCCCCGGGAGTGGCCTCGCTGGGGCGAGAGAAGGCCGGCTCCCACCCCCACCCTCCCAGAAGGCCAAAACAGCGTCCTCTTGCCCCCCCCACCCTTCCTGAAGCCCCAAACAGCATTCTCTTGCCCCCAGGAGCGGCCTGGCCGCGGCGAGGCCGCTCCCGGGGGCGAGAGAAGGCCGGCTCCCGTCCCCCACCCTCTCCAAAGGGCAAAACGGCGTTCTCTCGCCCCCGGGAGCGCCCTCGCCAGTCTATGCGGTAATTCCCTGGCCGGGCAAAGCTTGGGCCGGGATGGACACTCCAAGGGGCCAATCAGGAGCCGCTTCGCGGCTCCTGATTGGCCCCTCCGAGTTTTTATCCTGGACAGGGCCCGCCCTAACTCCTCCCAGACAGCCCTTACTCTTTTATTCAGTCCATGGCACACCGCGCCACGGGGCTGTTTAAAGATAATGTATGGCAAAGACTCACCACAGCTGCCGGTTGATGCTGCGGAGGGCTGGCTGGAGGCGGATGCAACTGCTCCAGCAACAGTACGCAGCATGCAGAGTAAAAAGGAGAGCTGGGACTGTGGCGCCTATACATGTGTGTGGGTCCCAGCCTCTTCTCCAGGATGCCGCATAGCAGTTTCCCTCCCTCCCACCCTATGTCAATGTTTGAGGTAGATGTTCTCTGTTAATATTTCATCACAGTTGCAGGTTTGCATGGGATGGAGCCTGTTGGCAGAGAGTCCAGTGTGCAATCAGATTCCCTGGGGTTTGGGATCTCCACAAGAGGTGGCATGTAAATGCTACTTGAAAAACAACAGAAGTAATTATTTCCCCAATTTTTGGGTTGGAAGGTTGAGAGGCATGCTTTGTGCGCCAACTGGTGAGTGTAATTTTTTTTTTCTCTGCCTGGATCAAGCAACACATATTTGTTGCTCCAGGCAACTTGCTCAAAAAAAAAAAGCTCCATTTCAGGGAGAAGGAAGAGGGAGGTGGGCATGAGGGCATGAGGGCGGGCACTAGAGACGGAGATCATGCTACCTCTGGCCTGGTTATGCACAACTATTTTGCTAGTGGTTGCTGGTTGCTCTCCTCTCACTTGTGCATCTTACTTGGGAGAATCCATTTTATGTGATTCCCCAACTACCACTGTAAAATGGAGAATGTAGTTGCCGGTTTGCTGCTGGAATGCTGGATGCTGACAACATCGTGTAAAACGTTTAAAAAAATACGTTGGGTGTCTATGGAATATATGCTGCTGTTTATATTATTAATAATACTGTAATTGTGAGATAACTGTGTGGAATTATAATCCCGTTTATATAAGCAACAATTGTAGGTGGATGGCAGATATGAAGAATGATATGGACAAGATAGAAATTTTGAATGAGACAATGAGAAAAACATGAAAACACAGCATTGACAAGTAACTACCCCAGACGCTGCCTGTTTCTGCTTTTCATATTTTTATCATGTTAAATTCATTTTGCAGACCAACCACATGGATTTTATATACTGTGCATATATTCATTTTATATATACAGATTATATTTTCTTGGTACTGGGTTCATGCATTAACATATAAATTTGCTAGCCTTTATTGATGGACTGGGACTAGGAAGACTTACCACCATTATAGTAAAAGATCCTATGAAAAATGAAGAACTCCTATATGTTATACAGTCTTTTTTTATAATCATTTATTTGCAGTAGGAATATGCTCCTCTATGAAACTGTCCACCGTCCATCTGCTCTTAGTTTTCCTTTCTCCTATACGTGAAAGCAGAAACTAGCTGCAGTTTCCATCATGCATTGACATCTAAAAAGAAAGAAAAAAAAAGTAGAGATAGGATGGAATTATGTGGTATGTATCCTTAGGGAAGTTAATCATAGTGAGGCTCCCAATGCCCCTCCCTGCAGCTTTTCTAGGGTAGATGAGACAGGCTGCTGGTTGTGAAGTTATGGGACAGAGGGCATGGGGTCTCTGACTGCCTGTTCCTTGCTGCTGCCATGTGTATTGTCTCTTGACTCAGGAAGTAGTGACCCAATCTGTAATCTCTCTAGGGAGATGGAAGATCCCTTGCTTTCCCTCACTTGACCTGAGCCCTGTCCAGTGAGGGTGAGGGATGAAGGCTGTGGGGGCCTCTAACCACCTTACTAGTTGTCCAGCCTCTAAACACAACAACATCCAGACTTGTTGTCAGTTGTCTCTGCCAGGTTGGGTGGGGACCATAGCTCATGCAACAGAGGCTGCATTGCTCCCTTGTTCCGAAGCAAGCCCAGAACACCTAAACTGCCCATTGCTATACCACTGATTTCCAAGAGGAGTTGCCCCAATGATATGTCTGGCAGCAGTGAATGACTGGTAGTTTGAAGCTTCCCAGCAGCCTCTACTCTAGAGAACCAGGTCTGATTCCCCATTCCTCCACATGTACCCAGCTTGGGTGACCTTGGTAGGTCACAGTTCTCTCAGAGCGATCTCACCTACTTTATAAGGTATCTGTTGTGGGGAGGTGAAAAGTAGACAATTTAAACTGCTTTGAGTAGTAGGAACAAGTGGGGTACAAAAACAAGCGCTTCTTCTTTTACTTCACCCTCCCTCCTGCACATGAATGGCCCCAGAAGAGCTGTTGGGGTGGCGCAGAGGCAACAATGAGGTAGCAGGGACCAGCAGTGGTGAGGGTAGTTCTGGAGGTCCCAGTATACCCCCTCCTGGTGCAGCTGCCCCTGTCACCCCATGCTAAAACTGTCCCTGACACTGGGCTGCAGTTTCAATGCACCACAATCCGACAGTAGTCTTCTCATCCAGATTAAATCCCTCAAAGAAAACCATGCTGAAACAGAAGAGATGTCAGAATTTGAATGTGGTAAAGAGGAGCACAGTATTTAAAGATAAAAAGCTAAACAGCTCTTTGGATCTTGGACAAGGTCACAAATAATACTTTTCAAAGAAACAGGAAGTACTAATTGTTTTTAAAAAGTATAATAAAAAGGTGAATTTCAAATATTTTTAGCAAAAAGAAAAACAAATGCCTATTAAAAGAAGTGTGGAGACCTTAAGTGAACAGGTGGCTCTTAAAAAGAACCTCCATGTGATGAATTTTCAAGGGAGCAGACAAGCACAGACTTTATGCCAAATTGCTCCCCCATAACTTCTCTTTTGCTGGTGAGTCAACACTTTCTCATACCTGGTCTAATGATTAATCCAGCCCTATTGTTCCAGGAAGTCTGAGGGAAAGGCAGGGAAAGGAAAGCAGAAGACCAAACAGACATATATTAGCTTCAGTACACAGGCAGTAGTACACAGGCAGTGATTTACTGCTACCTCAGAGATCAATTGGTCTACTTACTACATAAATTGATGATGGCCATTTATCTAATGGCAGTATCCTCAATGGTCTTTTTAGAGGAAGCTGGATCATATTAACCTAAGATATGAAGTAAAAAGAGACACAAAGCAATGGAGGGGACTTTGCTTTCAGTTGTATTTTAATACTTATGACAAAAGTAAATAAGTCTGACAAGCTGCTGGCTATAAGAATGAATTGGATACCAGTTTAAGTGTATAGCGTTTCAGAGGGTTTCTTCTAATCTTGCAATGTGCTCTCATACCAGAGACACTACAATTAACAACAAAACCAGAACCTGTTGCCCCAAATTATGGTATGTTCTAATCGAAACATCTACTTCTGCTTCATTGACTATGCTAAAGCCTTTGATTGTGTGGAACACAACCATTTGTGGCAAGTTCTTAAAGAGATGGGAATACCAGAGCATCTTATCTGTCTCTTGAGAAACCTATATGCAGGTCAAGAAGCAACAGTGAGAACCGGGCATGGAATCACTGACTGGTTCAAAATTGAGAAAGGAATTCGGCAAGGCTGTATACTGTCACCTTGCCTATTCAACTTGTATGCAGAGCACAACATGGTAGCTGAAAATTCATGTTCAGTCTATTATTTCCTTTGGTTGCCTAGTTGAGTCAGTTATTCTCCATTTTTGGTGGCTCATCTGCAGATTCTACAAACTTCTGCTTTGGCTGATCAGAGTTTTGGCAAGTCTGTAAGAATGTCCTCAACATGTAGATTGTGGTTGCTGTTCACTTTTAGCCCTTTGGATATCAACTCTTCTTTAGGAGCCCTTTTCTCATCAGGTGTCCATTCACTAAGTATATCTTCTGTCTTCAGAAGTTTCTGTCTGTCTATAGTAATAAATGTTTTTTTTTAGGGGGACATATTTCTATCTTGATAAAATGTGCTGATTTTCCCACAGTAACCTTAACATGATATTAATACAAAAAATATACTGAGAAAAAGTAATTACATCCAGTTTCCTACCTGCTTTGCCTATGTAATTTAAAAAAGGAGAGAACAAAGGTTAAGTGTAATATGACTAAAAAAACCCACCTTAAGCTATCTAAAAATAATATTATTAACTTAGATCTAAAAGCAACTTAAATATATAAATTAAATATTAAGAAAATCAGATTCTTAAATATACTTTGGAACTCATTTAACTATAAATCTGACTAGCTAACCATTTAAAATACAAATTAAATCAAAAAGTACATTAAACATTATTTCCAGCTCTACATCTTCATTCAATTAGAGATGAGCACCTTCCAGCAACAACTGAAATAATGTCATACAACTGACAGCCTTGAAAATCCATATAACCTCATATTGGGGGGTGTTACCCAGCCGGGAGGAAGGATCCCTTGCCCCTTGATGCCGTCCCCAGGGAGGAGGCCGGTCATGGTTGTTGGGCGTCCACCTCATACAGCCATCCCTACCTCCTGGCTCCGAGCCCCTGGCCTTCCCAGCCGAGTAAGGCCGCGCTTGGTATCAACTGGTCTCTTAATGAGACCCCTGCCTCAGGTCCCAGTCGCAAACTGGTTCCTAGGCAAAAGCTCTACCTCGTGCCCCCTATTCCACAGCTGTGACGAAATTAAACCAACTAAACATGGGGAGGGTGGGAGGGGTGCTGTCCTTAGAGCACTTCAGCAGCAAAGAGGGCAGGGGCCGAGCACATAGTGCTTATAAGCTCCTTACCCCCGCCCTCTGCATCACGCTGATGCTCCCACTGCGCGACGCGCTCCGGCTGCTTCCGTCTTCTGCCTCCTTCCTCCCCCGCCGGTCAACTGCGGCCGTGTTCAGCCACAGCCACTCTTTAATTTGAATTTGAATTTAAGCATTTATCAGTGGAAAGTAACTGAAATTAAAATGTGACTTGAAAGCTCCTAAATATAGTGCTAGTTTCCTTCCTTGTCATGAATACATACCTAGAGAAGTCTAGTGAAATCTAGAAGCAACAGGCAGCAACCACTTGACATATTCACACCTTCAGAAACAGATATTCACCTTAAATACTTGTAGAATGGCTTGCTTTTAGTGAAAAATATAGGAGTAATCCTACAGGCCAACCCCAAACCCTGGCTGCAGCAGGCCTTAATCTGTGTCTGACAAGAATTATGTCATATTTTATGGCTGGCTGTAGATAACTTCCCACCTGCAAGTGCCTGTCATTTATTCCATACTTCATTACTACCTAGGTAGTGATGAAATGGTTTCCTAATAGTGTGAGAACACAGAAACCTATTGTGTGCAGTGAGCTGGTTTTAATGGTGAATTACTGCTGTATGCTGGAGACATTTCTAATGCTTCATGAGTTCATTAGAGCAATTATATCAAGAATGTTGGAAAGACAAGACTGCTTTGGTCATGGATAGTGTTAGTGGTTTCCTGTGGTGTGGTGTTTATGATAGTAGCAGTGACTCAGCATGCATGTGAGACCTGCCTGGGGCAAGATTGTAACTTAAATGTCTGCTTTTTGATATTTGTTTTCCTCTCTACTTAGCTATTTTGCCATTTTATTTGTGGACCAACCCCATTCTGAAAACCCAGTACCAGAGAAGTCTCTGGAAAAATCAGGATCTTTTGATGAACAAAACACAGTTTTCACACCACTTGATCGTAAGAATATATCAGCTAGTTCATACAAAGATCATAAAAAGGGAGTTAAAAAGGATATCCTGCAATCAAAGGAATGGAGAGATCACTGGCATTCAGCTCTACCTGTTTCCCATGATGACAATCTCATGGCTTTTCAGGGAACCAACAGAGGTTGCCCCAGATGTACCCTTTTCTCCCACTTTGTGACTCCCTTAATAGTCCTTGGCTCTTGAGTTGCTTAACATTTTTTCAGGAGAATCAACCAGCCAGCTGTCAACTGATCTGATATTCTCGATCTGATGTTAAGTAGTTCAAGAGATAGATGTGAAGCTCTTGTGGCCTGGATGTAGACCACAGGCCATAAATTGCTCACTTCTGCCATAAGCACTCAGCCTTTATTGTGATCTGTCCTGTAAATACGGCATTGGAATCATCAAATGAAATTCTACATCAAAATCAGTCACAGTATACTTTTTTTTAAATCTTGATTTCAATGGTGCTTACAGTTACCTCATTATGATAATATTTTAACTTGGTGGTGATAGAAAGAGCTGGGGTTGGACTAGATGACTCATGAGATCCCTTCCAACTCTATTATTATATGATTCTATTATCATAGCTGACTTATGACAACCCCCCTTCAGTTGTCAAAGCACACTACTTTCAGAGGTAGTTTGCCATTGCCTTCTTCCATGTTACAATCCTTCTATTCCTTGGAAGTCTCTCATCCAAATACTATCCAGGACTGACCCTACTGGCTAGCTTGTGCTAGCCTGGGCCATCCAGGTCAGGGCTGGCCCAATGTCTGTGGTTCCATGTTGCCCCTTCTACTGTGAAAAGGGAAAAATAATAACAACCCTGGCTCATGTTTATCATACATTGCTTCAGATTCATTGTATTCTACTTAGTTCAATAAAATCTCTCCTGCTATAGGGGACTGTTATTTTAGGAATGCAAATGGAGGTCACACCTCACCTTGGTATTATCTTGAGACAGACTCCAGATGCCAAGTGCAAATTAATGAGGCTAGAAAGCATAAATTTCTCATGTAACATGAAGACATTAAGAAGTGTATTTTCTCACATACAGGTACTGAGAAAGAGTGACACAATGGCACTTGTGTTGGACACATTCTGAGTATTTTGAAGCCAGAAAGAAGAAATCCAGAAGAAATACAGGATCTGGTAAACAGAAGCAAAAAAGTGGAATTGCTGGCAAGTGGATTCGCACAAACATCATATTAACGATTGGTAAAGTAATTGTCTCTACCTTGAAGGGGAAACCATTTGATCTTCAATGTCCATGAGTTATCGAACTTCATGCCAAGAAGGATGTGTGTGTGACTTTTTGTTTTAATATTTTATTTTTTGATAGAATTTTACTGATAGATTCCATGATGCCACACCCTACCCTAGGATGTAATTTCAAGGTATTTCACAAGTGTCTGGAACTCAAGCTAGTCTTTCTGAATTGCAAACAAGCAATCTCAGTTCCTGTGTGAGCATATACAATGCACTCATCCATTCTGGATGGTAATGTTGTTATTACAGCAATGTCTGCAATTACTCAACTGTCACATTCACTCCAGGTTGAAAAGTGGCCAACATGGTCTGAGCAGCCAGATATTCAATTTCTTGTGTATGGCATATGTTGAAAACAATTTCAGACATGACAACTTCAAAAGTGTCAAGACGAACACTGAATAATGTAATTCCTAAACATTAAATGCTATAATTTTATATATGCCTTATTGTTGTAAATCTGTGGGCTCAGAGGTAGATACAGTGATTTGAGCTCATTATTAAGACCCCAGCTTGGGACAAGAAGTACTGAACTGAACCAAAAATCCCTCAGGAACACCCCAACTTATATATCCAAGCAAAAAATGGATCTTCCTGCCAGTGCATACTATTGGTCAGTTTCAGTTTAAACTGACTGGATCCAGCAGATGTGATCTAGCTGTACTTGGGTCAATTACATTGTAAATTATGATCCGACTTCCGGTTTCTGTGAAATATAGAAGGATTCTCCTAAGCACTCAATCATTCATCCATAATTAATAACAAGCTTACAGGAAGGTTGGTTTTAGCAGTGGTGGTGGTGGTGGTAGTGATGGTGGTGCGGGAAAGGAGGATGACTATTAGAAAATCGTGACTTGAATAAGTCATCCATTAGCATGGGCCAGGCATTCCCTGTCTCTGCCTTTAATTTCTGCTGGGCCTTGACATGGAGACAGAACAATTTTTTTTAATGGCCATCTTGCCAATTAAAGGTAAAGGTATCCCCTGTGCAAGCACTGGGTCATGTCTGACCCTTGGGGTGATGCCCTCTAGCATTTTCATGGCAGACTCAATACGGGGTGGTTTGCCAGTGCCTTCCCCAGTCATTACCGTTTACCCCCCAGCAAGCTGGGTACTCATTTTACCGACCTCGGAAGGATGGAAGGCTGAGTCAACCTTGAGCCGGCTGCTGGGATTGAACACCCAACCTCATGGGCAGATGGCTTCAGACAGTATGTCGCTGCCTTACCACTCTGTGCCACAAGAGGCTCATAACCTCTTGCCAATTACATTATGCCAATTACATGACACCAGTTCTCTCTAGGAATTGCCAGAAACTCTGTGGCTTTACTGTATAGTTTCCAATAGTTCCTAGAGAGGCATGGCATCTTCTGTGGCTTTCCTGGAAATGACAACACATTGTCACATCACTCTCCCCAGTCTTCCACAGGTTGCCAGGCTCAGTGCATAGATGCATTTTTGGATGAGGAGAAACATGAAACATAGATTTCTTGGCTCACTGATTGGTTAAGAGACAATCCCAGCATAAGTAAGACATTTCTCCACTTTACAAGGAAAGATGTGATTACAGAAGTACCTGGAAGAGTCAAGGGGAAACAGATTATAGAGACACTTACTCCAACGCATTCCTTCCATTTGGCCCCTCTCTCTTCTTTGTCAACCAGTCTCTTTTCCAAATTCATTTATTTACTATGGCAAAATTTTTGTTTTCTTAGTTACATTCTAATTTTGTATAAAACCAGAAAGAAGAAAATATGCCTTCTGTGATTTTGTTTGCTGAGCATTCAATATAATTGGTATCATTTCTGTAAAAGCAACAACAATATGGATCTGAAGGAACCTTAGTCTCTCTCAGTGTGTGGAGAAATTTCTCCACTCTCATCACTGAAAATGAGGTGGCCAATCTATGTTCATCAAAAATGCTTAAACGATTGAACAACTGTAATATATTGCAGATGTTCATTTGAAAATAGGTAGAAAGAAAGGAACTTAATTTCATCATTCAACACCAGATAAAAAGGAGCCATAAATTAACTAATAGAAGAAAATGAAACTTATTAATACTGAGCAATGCATCACTCCGTTATTTAAATCAAAAGTTATATCTTTGCTACAACTAATCTAATTTTCCATCACAATCCAGATCTTTAAAGGTCAGTTCTGCATATATGTGTGGTTTTAAAATTTATTTGTATTAGCTGTTTAATTTTTTGAATTAATACAAACAAACAAATTAATACACTATTACAGGAGATATAAATTTAACAATCATACAGAAAGAAACCTGTATTTGGAGAGATTCTCCTTACCCTTATGATTTTCCATACCCTCCAAATAAGAAATCAGAGGCATCCACTTGTCCACAAAATGAGATTACAGAATCTGAATCTGTAGCATCAACCATTAAAGAAATCTTCAAAATAAAAATAACCCAAGTTTTAACCATCCACAACATTAAAGATACGGTCTTATCCCTGGTTGCTCAATGGTGGATCATTGGTGGTTTGCGCAATTTAGGATGGCAAATCCAGTTTTCTGAATTTATCGCATCATGCTTTAAAAATGGCCAAATAGCAGCCCAGCTACTGGACAGCCTCAGGATGTTGGCGATGTCATGTGGAGGGACCTGAATATGCTGCCAACATTCGGAGGCTGTCCAGCTACATTTTGCACATGCAGAAATGCCCTAGATAACAACAATCCATATTTTTCTGTCACTCTTGACAACACAGTGCTTGCAAGACATTTTTCCTGTTGTATTTGTGACATGCAAACATTTTTTAAATCTCCTTAATGTCCACTGATTTGCAAAGAGAGGGTGAGTGTGTGTAATTAGAGTGGGCAATTTGACACTTGACACCTCAGTGGGAGCTTAGCATTTACCACCATAAAGTAGGTTCTGAGCTTTAGGTTGGGAAATACCTGGAGACTTTGGGGGTGGAGTCAGGAGTGGGCAGGAAGGGACCTCAATGGAGTCTACTGCAAAGGAGACATTTTCTCTAGGGAAACTGATCTCTATCATTGGGAGATAAGCTGTAGAACTGGTCCCATCTGGGGACTAGTATCCCTGTCATAAATTAATGAAGCTGCAATTTCCCACTTTACTGTTGTTGTGAAGATTGCAAAGTAAAGAACACACATACAATTATTTTACAGCAGCAGTTTTCATTATTTTTCACCAGCCACTCTGATGTATGGGCACAATGACTGACTAAGCAGAGTTTTGATGCTGGGCCTGCTGAGTAGGGGGAAAGTGTCAACTCAGCACCATTCCTGGTAAAGCTATGTGAGCAGGGAGTACGGGATCTGCCCAGCTAAAGTCCTTATAACTGGTTGGACATGCCCATCCTCCATGCAGACTCTAGTGAGGCAGATGTGGACCAAAAAGCATTTGGCATCATAGAATTCCACATAATGTATAGCATGAGACTTAACTACCACTGCTTCTTTTAGAAACAATGCACAAAAAGATTCCAGTGGTCTATCACGAAGTCTCGACAGCTTTGCGCTCCTGTGTTCACTGCAGAACAAAATGACATTTCTATTATAACGTTTGTGTAAAAGAATAGTACTTATTTACAGTGATCACTCCTCTGTTGTCCTAGAGATCCTCCGACAGACTAAAGCCTCATTGAAACTCTTGGCTAATGATACAGAACACTGTTTTCTTAATTAAACATAACACTGCTCAATTTACTATTTACATGGTTTACCATAAAGCATTCAGGTTCTATCTGAGAAAACAAAAAAAAAAAGGAATGTTGTGTACTGTGGCTGTGATAAAGAAGACGGGAAGGCAAAATTGTGACTGTAGGAAGCAGGTGGAATCAGAAGTGAGCAGATCATAAGCCTGATACTTCTTGAAGTATAATAGACACTGGCTGTGCCCTTTGCTCTGTTAGATATATTGAACTGCACAACAAAACTTCATGGAGGTAAAAAATAAAATAAAAGTCCAGCAGAGTGGGTCATTGACCCCACAAGGAAGCTACAACCTGATAGCTCAGTTCCATGGCTATATATTAAATGCACCATGTTCCACACTGCTATAACAAAGCAAAGCACCTGGCCCTGTAGCCACACAATATAACTACAAGCAAGTCATCATCATCGCCATGCCTGTAGCTAACCAAAAGCAATGTGAAAGGTCTGCACATGATATATGGAGCATTGTGAAAGCAATCTTATAGAGGGAGAAGGCTGTCAATCATCTCAATACTGCAAAGCACTTAGTGGCAAGAATTCTCTTAATCTGATGAGCATTTCTGGAATGTCAGCTGAAAACAGCAGGCAGGCATCTATAGTTCCTGTTAGATCTACAGAAGCAGAAGCAGGGAAGAAAAAAAGCCTCCAAAGTCCACTTTTGAAAAAGAAGTCACAGATGAAACTGCACACAGTTCAAGAAGCTTAGTGCCTAGAGAACAGAGGGCATGATCAGAAGGCCATTCTCAGTATCCAGATGCCCCCTCTTTCAGTGTACAAGGTCTGCATTCAATCATAGCCAAAGCTGTAGCTACACATCTGAAAACAGCACTATGTATCATTGTCATCTAATCAGGTGTGGAATCATACCATTGGTGGCTGTCCTCTCTCCTAGCTGCCTTTCCATGGGCTCGCCTTTGTTCCTTCACACTCTCCAGAATGAATTTCTGAACTCTGGCCTGTATGGTCATAAATTTGCAACCTTCTGTTCTCAGTAGGGTTTCCATATGTGGCTTGGGAAATTCCTGGAGATTTGCAGGATGGTCCCTGGAGAAGATAGTTTGGAATTCAGGGGAAGCAACTATATCTTTCAGGGAAACTAATTTCTGAAGCCTGGAAAAGAGTTGTGATTCTAGGAAACTCCAGGTCTCACATTGAGATTGGTGATCCCACTATTCATGCTGAATAGCTGGAAACTTTCTAACTCATCTGTAACCCCTAAGCATTTCATTACTTGGCCCATTTTTGACTTGATTCCAGGGGTCATACATCCTTAATTCTGAGATTTCTTGATACATGTCAGTCCCGCAGTCCCCCATAGGGCCTCTTTCCGCAGCTTCCCCCCCCCCATAAACTGAACTCTCTCCCACCACCACTGCATTAGTTGTCCTTTTATCACCTGCCTGTTGCTGCCAGTTTTGTGTGTTGTCTTATATTGCTATGACAATCCAAAATGCTATCAATGATTGTTTGTTTTTAGTGATGCCTGAACATTACTATCAAAATTTTGAAGTTTTTCCACCTAAATCAGATTTTTAAAGTCAGATTTATCTGCAAATTTAAGCGTTCTCCAGTAGCCACTCTTGATTATTAGAAAAAAGATAAATTCTACTCACAATACATATCTTTAACTATGGAGTAAGTCCCATTATTGGGGTTGCCAACAGTTGGCAACTGATGAGTGTTGGAGACGGGCATATGGGAGTGTCATCTGTCCGATGGAATGTTGTCACTTTTGGAGGAAAACTGGAACTGATCTCATGTCTCTCTAAGAATCAGTAGGAAATCTACCATAGTGTTTCCAGTGATTTCTAGAGGTGTGATGTCACTTCTGGGTTACCCTGGGAATGACATAATGCCTCCACACTGACAGCAACTTTTTAATTGATTGTATCCTGACAGCTGACATAGTGGTTGTGTGCAGCAGGGACTCCAGGTGAAAGTCTCCTGCCATAATGGGAAACCTGACAAGCATATTAATTATCATGCAGTTCCTTCTAGGGTGATAAAATGCAAATGTTTCTGCCACGCTGGAATTTATCTCATAATCTGGTTGGGACTTTGAAAAATGACACATTATCAAAAGAGTAAGCTTAGTATAATAAAGTGCTTTATTTGTTATGGATGACTTTTCACTGATTTCAAAACACTTTTTATTATTTTTCCTGTCTGTTAGCTTATAATGCAAACCAGATTTATTATTTATTTTTAATGGAAACACCTGAGTTATAATTTTTTTAAAAATAAGCTGCTATTCATGTGTAGCTACCTTTCCCACATACTTTAATATGGAAATACATATTAGTAGTATGAAGGTGTTTTGTTCAAAAGTAGATCTTGACAAATAATAATCAGTAGCTATAACTGATAATAGCACTTATTAAAAGTGACCAAGCATTTAATAGATTTTCTCACTTCCTCTTGTTTTAACTCAATGAAACATTAAATGCCCAGTATGGTATGTAAGTATAATAAATCAATTACTGTTAAGCATGAACTGAAATAACTATGTCATCATGCATTATGGTGTCAAAGATTCACAGATTCACAGAGCTGGTTACAATGATGTCAGCACACCTGCATTGTATAGATACAGGTGCACATTCCACCTCATCTTGCACAATCTGCAAAGCCACATTTTCCTAGATACACAGCAGGATAGGCAACAGTTGCCAGGGTGGCTCTGGAGAGTAAGAAATGCAAATATCAAACCTGTAGGAGTTATACAGAACTCTTGTCTTTTATAGGCAGATTTTATACTTGACTGATTAATACCTCTACACAATTGGAAAGTTTGTGAAATCCTATACTAACTTTAATGGGACTGAAAAAATTAACAGGCTCCTGATTTAGAATACCAAAACATACCAAACTTCTGAAGTTCAAGCATATTGCCAGACTAAAAAAAAAGCTGCTGAAAAATTCTCATGTACTTCACAAAGAAAAAAAAGAGAGAGTTGGAGCATACCCAGCATGCGCTATTAGTTTGAGTTTATTTTAATTAGAGTTAACACTTCCAAAGGATGATTTGGAAGGCTGTAGACAACAATGAGTAAGCCTAGGGAAGCTTCGGAGTTTAAGAAATGAAGAAGCCATACAATCCTTCAGCATGTCTGAGGAAGTTCTGGGAAGTCTCTCAATCTAGCTATTCAGGTTTATACAAAGGCTTGCCTGTATTCTCTGAGATTTTCCCTTTATTCACTGACCTGTTTGAGTGATGTTGACTGGAAGAAGTGTTCTGACATGCCATGATGCTAAAAGCCAGTAGTCAGGGTGCACAAAAACACACACATATCCATTTAGTATAGAGGAAAACATGCAGGGCCATCCTAGCAATACAGGTGATCTAGGACATCAGACTTTCATGAGTGCCATAAAGGCAAGAGGAGCTTTCAGGGGTAATACAGTTTTCTGGATTTCTCTTCAGGTGCTATAAAATGGAGGATGCTGCAGCCAATTTGCAGATGTTATGCTGGATGTTCATGATGTCGTGCAAAATGCAAAACAAATGGTGTTTACAAACAGTAAGGATTTCACTTTATTTAACGAGTGCGGAATGGCCCTCAGTCCTACCCTGTCTTGGTGGCTTTGTCATAGGTTGCATTCAGGCAGTCTGTTAAAAAGTTAATGAATACATGTAACAAACACAAAGGAAATGCTAAGTCCCTGATACATCCAGAATCAGTTAATTAAAGAAGACTAGGAACTATCATCCAGCATCTTTTATAGTGGACTCTCTCACTGGAAGAATCAGAGATAATCAGTTTTGTTGAGCAAACAGCAGCATCCCATTATTAAAGTAACAAACCGTTGATACCTGCCAGCACTCCAAAGGGGGAATCTGTAACAGAAGGTGAGGGTGGCCTGGTATTCATGAGTTTCCCTACTCTTCTTCGCTAAACCATGCACCTTCCACATGGCAACACAGTCAGCAAATAAGCAGCAAATCTATATAACATAAAAACTCATAATCGAGAAAATGCTGTGCTTTTAAGCACATATATTCCACAGGGATTTTGTGAGGAAAGGTCAGATATGTATCCCTAATACTTGCAGCATATGGCCACTCTTATTGCCAGTGTGTGTGTTTTTTTTCTAGCCAGAGGCTAAGCTGGGTTGATGATTCTGCTGTTTAGCATGACCCACTAGATTATTCTTCCCCTCCACTTTATCTTTTCAGATGAATCATTGAAGGGGGAAAGGCAGAATCAAAGACCAATTTCCCAAACACTTTCTCATTTGTTCAACTTTAAAATTAATGACACAGAAACATAACCTCTCAACTCTACCTTGTACTCACTCATACAACTGATCTTGACAGATCATAATAATTAAGGATATAATTGATAATAACACTTATTGAAGGTGACCAAGCATTTAATAGTCTTTCTCTTTAGTTCTGGAGAAACATGTGTATCATAGATCATAAACGTTCAATATGGCATGCTTAAGTTTCATAATTAAATTAACATTAAATATAATTTATGTGCAATTGTATTCCAGGTGAAGGAGAACATACGGGTGTGAATTCAAATGTATCCGAGCCCCCTCCTTCAGCCAAATATAGATAAGAGAATCTGACTAGCTACCTGTAAAGCTGATCCCAAATAAAGCCATTTTTTTCTGCACCCCCTCCCCGAATATAAGGTAAAGGTAAAGGTAAAGGTATCCCCTGTGCAAGCACCGAGTCATGTCTGACCCTTGGGGTGACGCCCTCTAGCGTTTTCATGGCAGACTCAATACGGGGTGGTTTGCCAGTGCCTTCCCCAGTCATTACCGTTTACCCCCCAGCAAGCTGGGTACTCATTTTACCGACCTCGGAAGGATGGAAGGCTGAGTCAACCTTGAACCGGCTGCTGGGATTGAACTCCCAGCCTCATGGGCAAAGTTTTCAGGCGGCTGCCTTATCACTCTGCGCCACAAGAGGCTCTTAAAAGCAGAAATCTGCACAATTCCTGATGCTGATTCTTTGAAATATCAAGGGTTATATCCACTTCTGGATATCACAGGGAAAAGGTAGGGTCACTCCAGATCAATCATGCATGTTGCAGAACGAAAACTTCAGAATGGTAATTGAATTCAGTGTAGACTGGAAGGATTCATTTCCCCGAATATAGTTATACCAAATAGCTGAAGGTGGAGGTTTAAAGGGCTGCAGAGTGACTTTCAGTTCTGTCTTTCCTACCTTTTGTTCTGGTTTCCAAGACAACAGGAGAGAGGGCAAAGAGGTATCTCTGCAGCCCAATGGCAAAGGTGCCTTAGGGGGAGCAGTAGTGCCTTAGAGCCAATCATTGTAAGACTTTTTCTAATGGCATGGCATTGCAGATTTACAACTTTCATGGTTGTTGGCTTCAAATATGAAGTCCTTGCTTTCCCCCACCCATTTCCCAGGAAACGGGTGAAAGGAGCAGATTTGGAAAACAAACGTTTCAGGTTAGGGGGAACTCTTTAGTCACTGACATTTGTTCCTTAAAAAAAAATTCTTCTGTGCATGGGCAAAGAACATAAAAGTAAGGGTCTGGCTGAGTAGGGTTGGGTGCTTCGGCATCCGAAGCGGCTGTTCACACCCAAAGCAGCTAGTGCCATACTGCGGGGGGAGGGGAGGGGAGAGGAGGCGCAGGCACTGGCAGATGCACACACACAGGTGCAGAGCTCTGTGCCAGTGTGTGTGCACCTGCTGGCACACCGACACCCACGTCTCCCCCCCCCCCCCGTGGCATAGCACTGGCTGCTTTGGGTGTGAACAGCCACTTTGGACGCCGAAGCACCCAACCCTATGGCTGAGCTAGATTCCATTGCTGAGAGAGGTTTGGAGAGTGTGCACTGATTTTGGCTTCAACTGCTGCTCCTGAGAGCATCTGCTGTGGACTTGGGATCAAATCTTGCTTATCTGTGGAAGAGTTGTGGATCCTACTGAATTCAGATCTATTTGAACTCTGGTTTTCCCCTACTCCCCCCCCCCCCCAAAAAAGTAAAGAAACAGAAACAGAAAGTGTTTTGCACTTGACTGGGGAAGCTCAAAATGGGGAGGGGTTCCAATTGCAGAAGGAGTCTCTTTCTTTTCTTGAATGGGGGGGGGAGGATGGGAGACAGCAGAGGAGAGGGAAATAACAAGAGGCAAATCTCCGCTGAGAGAAGTTAGGGCTTCTGTAGCAGTCACTTTAAGACTTGCAACTGGGAACCAGGAAGTCTTTGAATTGATGCCCTGGCCAATCAGGGAAGACTGCTTTGCTACCAGGCACAGAGAAAGGAGTTAATTCACAAAAAGCAGAAATCTGCACAATTCCTGATGCTGATTCTTTGAAATATCAAGGGTTATATCCACTTCTGGATATCACAGGGAAAAGGTAGGGTCACTCCAGATCAATCATGCATGTTGCAGAACGAAAACTTCAGAATGGTAATTGAATTCAGTGTAGACTGGAAGGATTCATTTGAACTGAGTATGGGTAAAAAGCCCCATGCAGACTACAACCTGGTTTCAAGAGCTATTGAGTACAATACTTAGGTGCTGCTAAATAGACTTTTAGTAATAAGGGTCTGTTTTAGGAATTGTTTAACTTTTAAATACCTTAATTTAATTTTCAGCATAGTGCTTTTGCTCCTCCCTAACTAGGGCTGGTTCTGCACTTACCCCTCCCCCCCATACACACACACCTGTTGTCAGTCCTGCTGAATTCAGATCGTTTTGAACCCAGGTCTTACTCCTTCCTTTCCCACCAAATTGAAACAGACTGCATTCTAAACTTGTGTGGCTGCTTTCTCCTTTCTCCTTGATTGGGGAAGCTCAGAGGGTAGTGGTGGTCATGAAGTTCCAGCCGACACTGAGGGAGCACAAGGCTGGAGAGTTGCTTATTTCCTGCCATTTGTCTCCTGACTCTACAGCCAAAGCAAGCGAGGGGAGGAAGAATGGAGCATGAGGCTGCTTGTTTATTTTTCTTTTCCTGAATGAATGAGGGGGGGGGGAGACAATCCAAAAGGCAAATCTTGGCGCATAGAAGTGTGGGCTTGGAGCACAGTCACTGTAGAAATGAGGGCAAAATAAGTCTTCTGAGGGAATGGCAACCAGGAACCAGGAAGTCTTTGAACTGATGCCTTGACCAATCAGCAACAGACTTCTTCGCTACATCAGTGTTGGAGGCGCAGGGGGAAAAGTTAATCCAGCAAAACGCAAAGATCTACCCCTAATACTGGGGCTTTTAAATCTAGTGAGTAATATCCACTTTTCAATTTTCAGGAGGGAGCTCCTGGATTGCATTGTCACTTCCCACTCAGGTGCTTTTAGTCTAGTTGTATTTTGTACACTCTTAAGGACACTCTCTCAGTGTTTAATAGCAATATAAGTCTTACAAAGCATCTTTCACAAGGTGTCTCAAAAAACTACTTCTGGGTACATACTTAGGCATTTCAGTGCATAAAATAATTAACACAATGTGTAAACCAGCAACCTGGCCAGAGACAGAGATATTTAAAAGAAATCCTTATCCATGGTTTCTCTCTATATATCTGAAACAGCCTTGGAGGGGGGGGTGGAACGTGTCTGGTTATCCAAGTTGGAATAGGGCCAAGGTTTGCTGGCTGCACCCTGATTGGCCCTGCCCCTGCAGCTCCCACCCTCCGTCCTTGGACTCTAGCCTCTTTGCTCTCAGATGCGCCTCACTGCCTGGAGCCAGCAGCTAGTAAGGGGAGAGGGCCCTGGGCAAAGGGTCATGGTGGAGGGCCTGCTAACAACTAGGCTAGGACCTCTTGGTCTGCTAGGCTGGGCCTGCTAAGCAGGGCCTGCTAACAACGGCCTACCGGCCTGCTGACTGCCTGCTAAGGAGTTCAGTCCCTGGACTATTAATGAGCTGGCCTGTCCGCGCCCACCCCTCTTGATCTGGCTGCCAGCTGCAGCCCAAAGCCTCCTTAAGCTGCCTGGCCAGGGGCCAGGGGAGGGGACCCTTTCAAGGCCCACTCTTAGGAACGGACTTTGAAGTAGTAAGGCATATTGTCTACACAGTACTGCTCCTAAATAATGCCTCTCTCTCTCTCCCTCTCCCCCCCCATATATGTATCTATTTACATAACTTCAACACATGAATGTAACAGTTTGCAGAGAGGGAGATGGCTGCAGCTTGTAGTTCTCAGGGCCATTCCGCACCGGGATCCATGTAGCAAATTGTTTGCTGAACGAAAAATCGCCATTTTAAATAGTGGAATTCGTCGTTATGCATACCTGCCTTTGTAGTGGAATCCAGTTGCGTTTCTATCGTTTCCCACAGGGTTCCGGTCTCGGCAAAAATCGCTAGAAAGGAAGCGCTATTGCTGAGCTGTGTCCCGTCCCTGGCCGTCAAGCAGCCAATGGGCGGCCGTTATCATGCTCCAAAACAGCCCCTTTCCCTTTAAGGAAGGTTAAAACACACACACACACACACACACACACACACACACACACACACACACACACACACACGTTGCAACGAATATGCGTTGATTCGTTGCAACGGAGAGACCCATCCAGCTAGCAAGTGATGTTTGAGCTGCCGTTTCATCATTGCCACGCTCCCCCCCCCCCCGAGTGAAAAAAAATCCCCTCCCCCCACAGGCGCAATTTTCGGCCGAAAACAGAGTGAAAAATAAAGTGAAAATAAACCAGCAAACGGGCTTCTGTGATGCTTGTGCTTGGTGACTTTAAACAGAGGGACTGCAGCCGGGGAAGCCTCACTGGGTAAACGAAGGCTTGCCAGTGCGTTGATCTCCGCTCGCTCAGAGAAAAAAAAATGGCGATCGCTTCGCCGGAAGATCAGAGGAGAGAGCCAGGGGGAGGGACTTTGCGGAAACCGCAACAATGGTAATGCACAGAACTTTCCCGCTAGTGTTGTAGATTGGTTGCAGGAGTGTAGCGCTTTCCGGAGGGTGAATCCACTTTTTGGGATTTCCCTGAAAGCGCTACAAAGAGCGCTTGTTGTGGATCGGTTTCAGGAGTGTTGCAGATTGTCAACGACATTGTGCGTAACGGCAAAACTGTAGCGATTTCAATTAGTAACCATTGTGATATTTTGGACGAATGCGGAACGGCCCTCAGTCTGTAATATGGTTGATCAGAATCCTCAGCTTTACTTCAATGTATGCAAGGGCTGGATCTCCACAAACTAAAATAGTCTGTAAATTAAATGCTATTCCTGCTCTGTTTTTGAGGTAAAGTAAATCTGAGGCTTTTAGTTCAAACTTACAAAAATGTGATCTTCATTATTTTAAGATAAAACAAGTTTTATTCTATGCTTCTTTCTCTACAAAAGAGAACAGATAATTTGAAGTACCCCCTAACCCTTAAGCCCTGTTCTTTTCTAATCTAGCTTGACTTTTTGACAACAGCTAACCTCTTTTTGTACCTAGTATGCTGCATCAGAAATGAAATCTGATGGCCTACCCCTCAGGTTCATAAACTATTCCCCATTTGTCTACATCTACAGTGAGAAGGAGAAGCTAAAATCCATTTTTCTATGTTGCCTGAGGTCTCCCACTTTGATTAATAGAGCCTCCTCCACTCCTATATTTCTTCTATCTTTAAAATCCCCTTGTTTTCTTTGAGTAACAATGCACATAGTTGCTAAGGAAGCTTCCATGAGAAAAATGAGGTTAAAAGCCATATCCAATAAACAGAGTTAGAGCGGGGCCAGTTAAATATATCAGTGGACCCAGATAACCTGTCTAAAATATTTGGACACTGTTAAGATGTCACCAAGCATTTGGCAATCTCAATTGGAGTCCCTAAATCTTCTGTTCCGAACTAAACATTCACTCCTCCATCCTGGCTAATATGGTCCAGCAAAATCTAAGATGGTGATGCCAAGGTCTTAAATATGATATTAAGCCAAAGGCGCTCGTTTGAGAGGTCTGCAGCTTATAAGAATCTAGCTTGTCCCCATACTTAGTGACAAATCATCACAACAAGGAGTTGTAGTCATATCTGTAAACAAACGGTGAGTTGTAAATCAAAATAAAAAAGTGTTGTTGTTTTTTTGCCTGAGTGCTAAAGCTCACTTCTCCTCTCACCCATAGCACAATAATATGAGTAGTGTTTACTGATTTCATCAGTCACATAATTGGCTTCAAGTACTTAATGTTGAACCAGTTGTCTGGGCACCAAAGTGATACTGAAAGCAGACATTTTGATTTTGAATTCAAGCACAAGTGTGTAACTTTAACTCTGAAAGGCACAGTTTCCGGCCTCAGTGTGGCAGTAAGCATTACATTATCATCTCCATTTCCATTTTGACAATTAAGGTTTTTGGCAAAATCTATTGGAGCAGCTTGTCAATAAAGTTATTATGTTTGTTTCATACTCTGGATGGTACTTCCAAATAGTGTCCCAACAATACTTCCTGAATTCAGCCCTGCCAAAATGACTGAAATTGTAAGTCGGGTAAAGAAGAACGAATATAATTAACATTAGTAATTGCCTTTGTTTGGAGTGAGAGTTTTGCTGCTGCTCATACTGTGATGATGGCTGTGTATTCATTCATCTGTTGTAATGTGTTTCATTGATGGGTACTCTTGAAAAACAAATCTACACTGAGACTGACATACCGTAGGAACAAATAGTGCTGTTGATCAAGGCCTTTGTCCAGGGGGATCAATGACATCCATGCTGGGTGATTTGCACTGGCTGTGTTTCCAATTTTTATTTCCGGCATATAAAGCTTAAAGTCACATAAACATACCAGAGGGGAGGACTGCCTGCTGTATCATCTACAGCAGCTGGGTAGAACTGACTGGCATTGATAGTTCTGCTACAAAATAACTATCATTGTGTACAGCTCTAAAATGTAGATGAACAAAAGGAAGCTTTAGCTTATTTTGGGAGAGAGATATGTAGATAGGTATGTAATGGCCACGGTGTCTCTTTGCCATCCTTTTGGACAGACCAGGACTTGGCAATGAAGAATTCTTCACAACCAGACAAATATAGTTACAGCAGCAGTGAGCAGCATTGGGGTGAACCTATGTCTAGAAAGCATCAGCCACTAGAAATTATAACATTAGAGCCAGATTGAGGAGGAAGAATATAAGGCAAACAACTGCATAAAAGAGGAAATCAGGCTGGTGAATTGGCCTGTAATCTCTGAGCTGAGAAAGTTACTGCGAGAAGTTGGGAGTGTGTATGTGGGGAGAAAACATTGAGTTCCAGGGATTCACGGCCAGAACTGGAGTGAAAGTAAAAGGGGACCTTCTTTAAGCCCTTATACGCCCTGTGCATGTAGAGTCAGATTCCACGACAGAATGATCCAGCTGCAGACAATTCGACACTAGTATGCTCCTTGTGCATACAATTGTGATTGGCAGTGGATGCCTTAGTACTTTAGGATAGCATGGTTTGATACCATACACTATCAGAATAATGCAACTCCCAAAAACTTAATATTCTTCTGTGATCATTAAGGAACTAATTCATCCTAAACAATGGTCTAAACAGAATTATACCTGACTACACAAGGCTTAGAATGGCATAACTGCATAGTTACTTTACAGTCTGGAAGTAACTAGAGTTTACTTCAAACTCTTTGTGTTCATGAAATGATTCAATGTCTAGTTTATCCTTGAAAGTATTATTTATATACTAGCCTAATGGGCTCTAGTCTCCCCTCCACCACCCTGAAAAGGCTTGCCGGGGGCTCTGCGGGCCCTGGTGGGTGTTTTCAGGGAGGATGGGGAGGGCTTGATGGGAGTCAAGGAAGCCTCACTGCAGATGAGAAAGGCCGCACTGGCCCTGGCTGGATGAGCCCCGTGCATAATTGGAGGAGCTGGGTTTTTGGCCTGGCTTCTCCCCCGACCTATAGTGTCCCTGCAGGGATGCCTCTCGCCCCTGCTGGCTCCGCAGAGCCAACAGGAGCATGCTGCTCCCCACCATCTTGCAGTGGGGGGCCCCTGCCCCAATTCCCCTGCAGCTGCTGTCGCTGCTTAGCAGCACTCCCAGCACTTCCAGCCCTGTGTTGCATGTGTGGCACTATTGTGCTTGCACAGCCGGTGGAGCTCCACCCCTATTCATACACGGGGACGGCGGGGCTTTCGGCCCCACCACAATGGCACGGCGGCAGCAAAGCATAGCTGCCGCTGTGCATAATGGGTTTCTCCCCCCCCTCTCTCTCTGTCACACACACACACACACATATTTCACAATAAAATTATTTTATTCTTTTAAGCAGCCTGGTTCTGTACTCCTCTTTGTAAATCCAAACTCTGCCAACAATATATACACGATGCAGTGCTGCAAAGGTCAGCAATGCTGTGGTGGTGGGGAAACATTGATAAAATGATTATTAAAGAGATTACTACATGACTGTAATTTATCCAAAGATACAGAGAATTTTAGTGAAAAACACAATTGTCAGCCCAATATACCATGATAAAACTGCTCATTTATACTAGTTCCCCCTCCCCTCCATGCAATTGCCTCAGTATTGTTGGATGATTTACCTGGTAACGTAGACAACACCTTTGTGCTTGTGCACTGTGACAGCTTGTGCAGCAGGGTCATGATCAGATCATGGCTTGGGAAGTGAACTACAGTTTAACTTACATGAAAAACCTTGTGGCTGTGTGTGTGCCTGTACTATCAGTAAAATGACTCTTTGCAATCACCACCAAGTGCAGCTTTCCTAGTCTTCTTGTCCAGTAAAGACTCCTAACCCCTCATTGTACCTGTACAGTTGAGGGTAAAAGTAGTGTTTTCCCCACCGTGGCCTCCTTTAAGGAGAAATAGAGCATCAGGACTTCATTATGTGTATGTGTACAGAATAGTTACCTCTCAAAAACCCAGGGAAAGGTTATAACCAACTGAGTTTAACTTTAAGTAAGCCCTCCTAATGAAAGCACAAGCTGATTAACTGCTTAAAATTCTGTGTAGACAAGCTCTTAAGCATCGTTAATTTGTATATCAATGTGATCTCTAGGAGGCCCTTGTATTATTGATTATCTCCACAGGAGATTTTCTCAGATTCTAGCTTGCTCTGCTACCTGATGGCATATCTGGTTCATGTCAAAAATACTTGTTTTTGCTGTGAGGGGTTATGACTCAAGGGCTAGAGATAGCATATAGTAACTCCTAAAACTCCCCTTCCTAACTCCATGACCGTTGTGCTGCTCTGGTTCCAGTGTGTTTATCTACCCACCCCAACCCCCATTCTGCTCTTCAGTAGGTTGCCTCTTTTTCTCACAGCACAGGGTAGGCAAGCCATGTTGGCCTCTGTCTTCTGTTTGCCTTCCAGTTGGCTTGGGCATTAGTGGCAGGTGATAGCACCACACAGCTTTGGCCTCAGTTCCACTCCGCTCCTTCCAGGTAAGGCAGGCAACATTTTGCTTGTACACCATGCAGGTACACAAATCATTCCATGTCTGAGGAATTGTGCATGTACATGAAAGCGCACACCTTGAATAAAACTGTGTTGGTCCTAAAGGTGCCATTGGACTCAATGGCTACCCCCCTGAATGTATTCCAGAGAAGGGACAGGATGTTGCTTCAGGCTCTCTGCCTTCAGAGCTGCTCTGATGGGCAGGCAGGCAGGTAACATACCACACCACAGCAAGTTTTATGTAAACATATCTAATGTCATACCGCATTGATTAGGGGGAGGGGTCAGTGTTTTATCAATGTATACATAAGCATCAACAATGCACTGGGGGAGGGGAAGACAGGGAAGAACAAAACTGTAGGCCATGCTTTCTCGTGAATGTCAACCTACCCACCCCTCCCCAAATGCCCAGTGCTGGGCCTGGAGGGGGTGGGAAGTGGAGGGGCCTTGGGTGGGCGTGTGCACAGCTATGCTTGCATTGTACCACTTCTGGAGTTTCCCAAAGCCTGAAGAATGTTTCAGGAGTTTCTCAGCAGAAAGAAGGATGAGAAAGGCTGCTGTAGGCAAATGTGTTCTGTACAATTATAAAGAGAAAAATAAATCTCTAGGCATTGGATGCATCAATATTTCTTCACAAATAAGCCAAGGGAACTTGGATCTTCAAAATCCAGGGAGATACTGAGTTGAGGAGAATGTTAGGAGTATCCTGACTTAAAATTGTCCCCTGTAAACAATGTTGTCTCACTGTCGGCTGTCTAGCACTCTGCATTCCTCTCTGAGGCATAGAAGCAGCTGTTTTCACATGGATCCTTTATGCATGTTCCTCTGATTGTTGGTTTTCTTTGATGCTTGACTATGTCTGTGCATCATCTGTCCCTCT